>NW_026967552.1:137500-1337500 GCF_028390025.1 Pseudophryne corroboree
TACCTTTAAATCTTTTTCTCCTAGTCCGTAGAGGATGCTGGTCGCCCGTCCCAGTGCGGACATATTTCTTCATGACTTTTATATAGTTGTTGCTTACATAAGGGTTATGTTACAGTTAAGATCAGTCGTTTGCTGATACTGTTTTGTTCATACTGTTAACTGGTTGCGTAACTGGTTGGTTAACTGTGTCCTTCTGACGACGGATGCCAGTCTGAGAGGTTGGGGCGCGATGTTGGAACAATACTCTCTTCAGGGTCGGTAGACCAAGGAGGAGTCTCTGCTCCCAATCAATATTCTTGAACTGCGGGCAGTGTTAAACGCGTTGACAATGACCCAGCCTCTAATTCAGAACAGACCTGTTCAAGTACAGTCGGACAACGCCACCACGGTGGTGTACATAAATCATCAAGGCGGCACTCGAAGGCGCATGGCAATGAGGCAAGTATCAAGGATTCTTCAGTGGGCAGAACACCATCTGCCTCCCATATCAGCAGTGTTCATTCCGAGCGTTCTGAACTGGGAGGCGGACTATCTCAGTCGTCAGGATGTGCACACCGGAGAATGGAGCCTACATCCAGAGGTGTTTCAAATTCTTGTGGACAAGTGGGGCCTCCCAGATGTGGACCTGATTGCGTCTCGACACAATCACAAGGTTCTGGTCTTTGGAGCAAGGACAAGGGATCCTCAAGCTGCGTTCGTGGATGCTCTGTCAATCCCATGGAACTTTCGGCTGCCGTACGTGTTCCCTCAAGTGTCACTCCTGCCCAGAGTAATACGGAAGTTCAAGCAAGAAGGAGGAAAACTACTTCTGCTAGCTCCAGCGTAGCCCAGACGGCACTGGTTCTCTGATCTGCAGGGCTTCTCGCTAGATTGTCCCCTTCTACTTCCACAACGACCAGACCTCCTCGTTCAGGGCCCTTTTATTTACCAGGACTTGGCCCGTCTGGCTTTGACGGCATGGCTCTTGAAGCTTCCGTCCTTAGGGCCAAGGGTTTTTATGATGCGGTCACTCAAACTATGTTGAAGGCCCGTAAGCCGGCTTCTGCTCGGATTTACCATCGGGTCTGGAATGCTTACTTTACTTGGTGTGCGTCTCACAATCATAACGTATTCAAGTTTAGCACGGCCAAACTGTTTGCCTTCCTACAACAGGGCCTGTACTTAGGCCTTCCTCAAGGTTCACATTTCTGCCTCGTCCGTTTGGTTTCAGAGAAAGATTGCCACCCTTCCTGATGTCCATACATTCACTCAGGGTGTGTTGTGGATTCAGCCTCCTTATGTGCAACCTGTGGCCCCTTGGTACTTGTCGTTGGTTTTGGAGGCCTTGCAAGTGTCTCCGCTGGAGCTTCTTGCCTCTGCTGACCTTAAGTGGCTTTCCCTTAAGGTCCTTTTCTTGCTGGCTATTCCTTCAGCTTGAAGGTTTTCGGACTTGGGTGCCTTGTCCTGCAAGTCTCCCTATATGATTTTTCACCGTGATAGGGCTGTTCTTAGAACGCGGCCAGGTTATTTGTCTAAGGTCGTGTCTTTCCACCTTAACCAGTAGATTGTTGTTCGCCCTTTAATTCTACTGATTTGTCTCCCAAAGAGCGGTCTTTGGATGTGGTACGGGCTCTCCGTATATATGTGAAGAGAACCTCCTCTCTAAGGAAATCTGATTCTCTTTTTTGGGGGGGGGGGGGGGGGAGGGGGGTTTCACAAACGTGGCTGGCCTGCTTCCAAGCAGACTCTTGCCAGATGGATTAGAATGGTCGTCTGGCTCCTGCTACTATCAAAGCCCATTCTACTCGGTCGGTTGGACCTTCCTGGGTGGCACAACGTGTTGCGACCCTTGAACAATTGTTCAAGGCGGCTACGTGGTCCTCAGGGAACACGTTTATTAGGTTCTATGCCTTCGATACCACCGCTTCCCAGGATGCTTCCTTTGGACGCCGAGTTCTTGTGCCCGCTACAGTGTGTCCCCTCCCGTGAGGAACTGCTTTTGGACATCCCCGATATTATTCCCTGTGGAGCCCAGTGTACCCTGCAGCAGAAAACGAGATTTATGGTAAGAATTTACCATTGTTAAATCTTTCTTCAAAGTACACTGGGCTCTACAAGGCGCCCACCCTGACGCACTTAGCTTTTTTGGGTTGGTATTGACATAGCTGCTGACACCCTCTCCTGCGATGAGTGTGTGGTGTATTTGGCTACGATTGGTTGTCGTGTCTGGTACCTGCTACTGCATTGGGCTGGCTAACAAAACTGAGCTCCCTGGCCTGGAGGCGGGGTTATAGAGGAGGCGGCGCTGTGCTCTCACTGTGTTTATGAAGGTCACAGGATGGCCCTACTTCAAAGGCAGGGAGTGAGGTTTGTTCCCTAACTGGACAATCTACTGCGGGAATCCCACTCTGCAGAATAGGTTGCTTCTGAATACCCGGAGAATCCAGGATATTATGATCCGACACTGGTACCATTTATGCTCCTCGTACTGTTTTTTTGTGTTTAGGGATGGTTCCCAACTCGGTCCGTCAGATGATTTTTACCTTCCTCGGGACCAGTTCCCCTCTCTCTCTCTTCAGCCAGGTTGCAGCACTGAGAGAGGTCGCCTACATTCTCCTCTTGGCGGAGAATTCGGAACGACCTCTTGGTGTTCAGACTTACTCTTCAACCCTTTATTACTGTCGGATGTGAGCTCTGGCGGCAGTAGCCGAGGATGCCCTCACGGCTCCTTGGAGCTTCTCGTTGGTCCTCCCAGTGTCTCCAGTTTGACCGCTTATGACTTGAAAATCCACCCTGCACCTGTTGTCAGTAGAGGAGTCTTGGCTCCTACCTCTGCGGGAATGTCTACTTCAACAGGGTCCTTTTCTTTGTTCGGTCTTACACAGGTTTTGTTTAACGGAATGGCTGTTCACGAGACCTTCTCAGAAGGAAGGAGTACCCTAGTTTGGTTATACCTACTGGGCCCCGATTTCGGACGTCGGTTACCTTGTCTCGCTTTTGCCACTTTTGGAAACTTTAGGTGGCCTGGTGTGGATGACGAGTGTTTTTCGCTTCGGTTTTTAATTTTAGCCGCCGCCTTTGGTTTATCCAGGTGGCTGGCTCGGCTGCGCTTCAACTAGGTTGACCTGAGTTTCAGGTCTCTGCTATTTCAGTTTTCTTCCAAAGGAAATTAGCCTGGCTGCCGGAAGTTCGGGCGCTCTTGTAGGGAGTACTCTACCGGCAACCCACCTTTCGAATACGGTTACGGCTGGGGTTCATACTCAGCTGTCGTTTCTTCCTGGGGTGATGTCCGCTTTTCATATAAATCTGACACTTGTGTTTTCGGCCTTTTTTGGAGGTTGTCAGGGTTTGCCGACTTTACAGCGGTCCTCGGCTATTCGACAACTTTATTTCTACTTGTTCTGTACGATGCTCCTGTCCTAAATGACCGGGGTCAGAGTCGACATTGGGCCATTGGAATATATGTCTGACCATCAGACAATCGTATCTGGCGGTTGCTCGGTAGCCTCCGTTTTCCATGACGGCATGCTCTGGGGGACCTTCGGGGACGGACGCCCACATGGTTTCCATGAATGCTTTATATTGCGATGCCGCTTAGTCGGGACATCATACGTTTGTTAGTTTTACGGATTGACATTTTTGGGGTGTCTGCATCACAGTTTGGCCGAGCGGTGTTGCAGGACTCTCAGCGCTCTCCCTCCCGTTTTGGGAGCTCTGGGACGTCCCCATTGTATCTGCACTCCAGTGGTCCCTAGTGGATGAAGGAGAAATCAGGATTTTGGTACTTACCGATAAATCCCTTTCTCCGATTCCACAGGGGCCACTGGAAGCCCACCCAGCGCTGTTTCCTCCTTCTACACTTATCGGGTTGCATGTCACTGTGTGACTGCGCGTTTTGTTCCTATTACCCTATCACTATGTTTCCAGGTTTCCTGGGGATTATCTTGCTTTAGTTAGCTTAGCGAACCTCCTCTATTTTGAGGTTGGTCTTTTCCAGCTCTCGGGCACAGTTTTAACTGGACTGGCTTGGAGGGGGAACATAGTAGGGGAGGAGCTAGTCACATGGTTATAAATTTAAAGTGCCAGCTCCCAGTTACTGCCTACTATTTCCCCATTGTATTTGCACTCCAGTGGCCCCTGTGGAATCCGAGAAAGGGATTTATCGGTAAGTACCAAAATCCTGATTTTTCCACAAGTCGATGAATTCGACTTGTCGAAAAGCACGTGGATCGGTGGAATAGCTGCCGATCCACGTGCTTATGTTGAAAACGGGGCCAAAACACACCGGTTTTGGCCCCCTTTTCGACCATCTCAGTCCGACATAAAAAAATGTCAGACCGAGATGAGGGATTAGAGCAGGAGAGGGGGGCGAGCCGCAGGGAGATGGGGAACAGACACGGGCATGTAGAGATCAGCGCTACAGCAGGATGTCACACAGACGTGCCGCTCACGGCAGCTTCCACCCAGCTCCAGCAAGTGAGGTCACGCTTGCTGGAGCCAGGTGGACACTGCCGTGAGGTCGGGCAGCTGTGTGACATGCTACTGTAGCGCTGATCTCCGTCTGCCGGCGGATGTCCCCACAGGTCTCCCCTCCTCCTCTGGGTCCCTCATCTCAATTCGACTTGAAAAAGTCGAATTGAGATAAGATTTGAATAGGGGTTGTCGGATCCATTCCGACCATCGACGCTAATTGAATATACCCATATAGATGTTTATTAATAGTCATTGTTTATAAAAAAAACCAGTGTTTTTATGTTTTTGATAAAATGTCACATTGTCACAATAAATGTTAAACTACCATGTAATTTTAATTCATATGAAACATTTTCATTGTTAGTAAAATTGATTGAAAATAAAATAAATTTTCGATCACTTGTTGTCCTTGTATTTTATCAAAAATAATTACTGAAACAAAAAAAAAACACTTCAGGAATATTTCTCAAATACAAGATGAATATTGCCAATCTGTCAGGTCTGTAATTGTGTCTGTTCATGGAGGGGGCACTAGTGGGTCAGTGGGTGCGGTGCAGGAAACAAGGAGGCTGTAGAAGATTCCTGAGCATGTGCGCAATTATATTTATTTAGCACAGGGATATGAACAGTCAATGAAGCACAATACAATACTGATAGTTTGAGCAAAGAAGATGATGGAGATATAACAGTCAGTGCAGTCAAGAGCTGCATGGGCCTAGGTACTTTTCAAGGGGCGTGGCCTAATCACATGAGGTGTGGTCATGTACCTCTAGAAAAAAATACTTGAAAAAATGTATTTTAAGCACCTCCATGGCCATGCTGCAACCCACTACACAGCAGCATGTGCTGGGCTGAGGAAAAGGGCTGCAGCTACTGTTGCTAGGTAAGAGGGAGAGGGCCTGGGCCCCTACTGGACAATCACTGGTCCACTCCATCTCACCTGGGCCCGGGTAATTTGTACCCCCCCCCCCCTCTCTTGGCACCAATGACAAGATTCACAGGTGATGATATGTAAACCAAAAAAACTGATAGTCAAATTGAAGACACTGTTGAAGTACACCAGGATGAGGATATGGGTGTTGCTGGCGCTGGGGAGGAAATTGACCAGGAGGATTCTGATGGTGAGGTGGTTTGTTTAAGTCAGGCACCCGGGGAGACACCTGTTGTCCGTGGGAGGAATATGGCCATTGACATGCCTGGTCAAAATACAAAAAAAATCAGCTCTTCGGTGTGGAATTATTTCAACACAAATGCGGACAACAGGTGTCAAGCCGTGTGTTGCCTTTGTCAAGCTGTAATAAGTAGGGGTAAGGACGTTAATCACCTCGGAACATCCTCCCTTATCCGTCACCTGCAGCGCATTCATCATAAGTCAGTGACAAGTTCAAAAACTTTGGGCGACAGCGGAAGCAGGCCACTGACCAGTAAATCCCTTCCTCTTGTAACCAAGCTCCTGCAAGCCACACCACCAACTCCCTCAGTGTCAATTTCCTCCTTACCCAGGAAAGCTAAAAGTCCTGCAGGCCATGTCACTGACAAGTCTGACGAGTCCTCTCCTGCCTGGGATTCCTCCAATGCATCCAAGAGTGTAACACCTACTGCTGCTGTTGTTGCTGCTGGAGTCGATGGTCATCCCAGAGGGGAAGTCGTAAGACCACTTTTACTACTTCCACCAAGCAATTGACTGTCCAACAGTCCTTTGCGAGGAAGATGAAATATCACAGCAGTCATCCTGCTGCAAAGCGGATAACTGAGGCCTTGGCAGCCTGGGCGGTGAGAAACGTGGTTCCGGTATCCATCGTTACTTCAGAGCCAACTATAGACTTGATTGAGGTACTGTGTCCCCGGTACCAAATACCATCTAGGTTCCATTTCTCTAGGCAGGCGATACCAAAAATGAACACAGACCTCAGAAAAAGACTCGCCAGTGTCCTAAAAAATGCAGTTGTACCCAATGTCCACTTAACCACGGACATGTGGACAAGTGGAGCAGGGCAGACTCAGGACTATATGACTGTGACAGCCCACTGGGTAGATGTATTGCCTCCCGCTGCAAGAACAGCAGCGGCGGCACCAGTAGCAGCATCTCTCAAATGCCAACTCGTTCCTAGGCAGGCTACGCTTTGTATCACTGCTTTCCAGAATACGCACTCAGCTGAAAACCTCTTACGGCAACTGAGGAAGATCATCGCAGAATGGCTTACCCCAACTGGACTCTCCTGGGGATTTGTGACATCGGACAACGCCAGCAATATTGTGCGTGCATTACATCTGGTGCAAATTCCTGCACGTCCCATGTTTTGCACATACCTTGAATTTGGTGGTGCAGAATTATTTAAAAAACGACAGGGGCGTGCAAGAGATGCTGTCGGTGGCCCGAAGAATTGCGGGCCACTTTCGGCGTTCAGGCACCGCGTACAGAAGACTGGAGCGCCACCAAAAATACCTGAACCTGCCCTGCCATCATCTGAAGCAGGCGGTGGTAACGAGGTGGAATTCAACCCTCTATATGTTTCAGAGGATGGAGGAGCAGCAAAAGGCCATTCAAGCCTATACATCTGGCCACGATATAGGCAAAGGAGGTGGAATGCACCTGTCTCAAGCGCAGTGGAGAATGATTTCAACGTTGTGCAAAGTTCTGCAACCCTTTGAACTTGCCACACGTGAAGTCAGTTCAGACACTGTCAGCCTGAGTCAGGTCATTCCCCTCATCAGGCTTTTGCAGAAGAAGCTGGAGACATTGAAGGAGGAGCTAAAACAGAGCGATTCCGCTAGGCATGTGGGACTTGCGGATGGAGCCCTTAATTAGCTTAACCAGGATTCATGGGTGGTCTATCTGTTGAAATCAGAGCACTACATTTTGGCCACCGTGCTCGATCCTAGATTTAAAACCTACGTTGTATCTCTCTTTCCGGCAGGGGTTCAAAGACCTGCTGGTGAGAAAATTGTCAAGTCAAGCGGAACGTGACCCGTCAACAGCTCCTCCTTCACATTCTCCCGCAACTGGGGGTGCGAGGAAAAGGCTAAGAATTCCGAGCCCACCCGCTGGCGGTGATGCAGGGCAGTCTGGAGCGAGTGCTGACATCTGGTCCGGACTGAAGGACCTGCCAACGATTACTGACATGTCTACTGTCACTGCATATGATTCTCTCATCATTGAAAGAATGGTGGAGGATTATATGAGTGACCGCATCCAAGTAGGCACATCAGACAGTCCGTACGTATACTGGCAGGAAAAAGAGGCAATTTGGAGGCCTTTGCAAAAACTGGCTTTATTCTACCTAAGTTGCCCTCCCTCCAGTGTGTACTCCGAAAGAGTGTTTAGTGCCGCCGCTCACCTTGTCAGCAATCGGCGTACGAGGTTACTTCCAGAAAATGTGGAGAAGATGATGTTCATTAAAATTAATTATAATCAATTCCTCCGTGGAGACATTCACCAGCAGCAATTGCCTCCAGAAAGTGCACGGGGACCTGAGATGGTGGATTTCAGTGGGGATGAATTAATAATCTGTGAGGAGGGGGATGTACACAGTGAAAGAGGTGATGAATCGGACGATGATGATGAGGTGGACATCTTGCCTCTGTAGAGCCAGTTTGTGCAAGGAGAGATTGATTGCTTCTTTTTTGGTGGGGGCCCAAACCAACCAGTCATTTCAGTCACAGTCATGTGGCAGACCCTGTCGCTGAAATGATGGGTTTGTTAAAGTGTGCATGTTCTGTTTATACAACATAAGGGTGAGTGGGAGGGCCCAAGGACAATTTTTTGCACCTCTTCTTTTTTCTTTCATTTTTCTTTGCATCATGTGCTGTTTGGGGACAATTTTTTTGAAGTGCCATCCTGTCTGACACTGCAGTGCCACTCCTAGATGGGCCAGGTGTTTGTGTCGGCCACTTGGGTCGCTTATCTTAGTCACACAGCTACCTCATTGCGCCTCTTTTTTTCTTTGCGTCATGTGCTGTTTGGGGAGTATCTTTTTGAAGGGCCATCCTACGTGACACTGCAGTGCCACTCCTAGATGGGCCAGGTGTTTGTGTCGGCCACTTGTGTCGCTTAGCTTAGTCACACAGCGACCTTGGTGCGCCTCTTTTTTTCTTTGCATCATGTGCTGTTTGGGGAGTATGTTTTTGAAGTGCCATCCTGCCTGACACTGCAGTGCCACTCCTACATGGGCCAGGTGTTTGCGTCGGCCACTTGTGTCGCTTAGCTTAGTCATCCAGCGACCTTGGTGCAAATTTTAGGACTAAAAATAATATTGTGAGGTGTTCAGAATAGACTGTAAATGAGTGGAAATTATGGTTATTGAGGGTAATAATACTATGGGATCAAAATGACCCCCAAATTCTATGATTTAAGCTGTTTTTTTAGGGTTTTTTGAAAAAAACACCCGAATCCAAAACACACCCGAATCCGACAAAAAAATTTCGGTGAGGTTTTGCCAAAACGCGTCCGAATCCAAAACACGGCCGCGGAACCGAACACAAAACCAAAACACAAAACCCCCAAAAATTCCGGTGCACATCACTAATATATACACACCAGTACACTAAGCCAAGAAAGGCCGAAGCAGGAGACAGTTTGTAATTTGTAATTGCAAGCTGGTTGTTTTAAGTGCCAGATGGAATAGCACAGTGCCGAACGCAGATAAACAACACACAGGTGAGAATGGTAAGTAGCACCTGGAGAGAGCCTCTTACTGCATGCAGAAGTGGAAGGAGTTGTAGGAGAGCAGGATGGCTGGAACCTGTAGTTCCACGGAGACACTTGAGCAAAGAAATCACTGGAGACCGAAGACTGGAGCAAGGAGACGCTGTACACTGGATGTGATGTATATTGTTCAAGGCGATGAGACTGAGCCGATGTTCTGGATTTATACCCCATGGCCAGCAGGCATTGGATGCTTGAATCAAGTGCAGAAAAAGCACAGGATTGGATGTTACAGGTCAGCTGACCGCAAGTGTCATGGTGGCGCACATGCTGCATAGATGGTGGGTACACACTAGATGAACTTCAGGGGTACACAATGACGATGGGCAACGCACACGCGGACAGAGCATTCACACAGCCTCAAACTGGGGCTGTGACCTCCGGAGGCCAGCGCGCCAGTAAGTTAGATGCCACTGAACGCTGATTCCTGACACAATCAGTGGAGTTGGGAGGGGGGTTAAAGTGGTAAACTATAGTCTTTTGTTAACTCAAAGGAATTTTACACATGTGGCATTTAAATGAAGGGTGTATCTATAATTAATACATTCCAAAAATATAAACGATTTCACTAGTAAGTAAAAATAATCATCTCAACATTAAGTATCTTTATTAGTCTGGGCAATTCTGGCACATTTTTTCTGTCCCAGGATTTGGAATTGTGTTACACTTTAATTTACCACATTTGAAATAATATTTAAAAATAATAATTAAAGGGAGGGAGGGCAAGGGGGCAGCACTAGCGCTCGGTACATCTTCAAACGCTGCCTGGCTCAGCCTCAGGCGCTGTACTTTGCCAGCTGTGTGCAGCGTGATGTCAGCCAGATCATGCTGCACACAGCTGAATGAGTAGCCAGGGCAGCATCTGAAGCTGAGGAGATCGCTAGTGCTCAGTGGCGTTGCACAGCCAAAACAAAAAATAAACTTACACACGCACCGCTTAATCCAATGAATCTCAGGATTGGAGGCTTCAATCATGAAATTCAAATCTCAACATTTTTGCCATGGAATACCGTGATCCTGATGATCACAATCCCTGGATTGTACACCATGGTTATCCTGTTAAACTAAAAAAGGGACTACTTAAAAAAAGTATTTTTGATTACTTGAAATTTAAATATATTTCTCTGACGTCCTAATGGATGCTGGGACTCCGTAAGGACCATGGGGAATAGCGGCTCCGCAGGAGACAGGGCACAAGAATAAAAGCTTTAGGATCAGGTGGTGTGCACTGGCTCCTCCCCCTATGACCCTCCTCCAAGCCTCAGTTAGATTTTTGTGCCCGGCCGAGAAGGGTGCAATCTAGGTGGCTCTCCTAAAGAGCTGCTTAGAGTAAAAGTTTTGTTAGGTTTTTTATTTTCAGTGAGTCCTGCTGGCAACAGGCTCACTGCTACGAGGGACTTAGGGGAGAAGAAGTGAACTCACCTGCGTGCAGGATGGATTGGCTTCTTAGGCTACTGGACACCATTAGCTCCAGAGGGATCGAACACAGGCCCAGCCATGGAGTCCGGTCCTGGAGCCGCGCCGCCGACCCCCTTGCAGATGCTGAAGTATGAAGAGGTCCAGAAACCGGCGGCAGAAGACTTTTCAGTCTTCATGAGGTAGCGCACAGCACTGCAGCTGTGCGCCATTGTTGTCAGCACACTTCACACCAGCGGTCACTGAGGGTGCAGGGCGCTGGGGGGGGGGGCGCCCTGGGCAGCAATGAAAGTACCTTTACTGGCTAAAAATACATCACATATAGCCTCTGGGGCTATATGGATGTATTTAACCCCTGCCAGGATGTCAGAAAAACGGGAGAAGAAGCCCGCCGAAAAGGGCGCGGGGCCTATTCTCCTCAGCACACAGCGCCATTTTCCCTCACAGAAATGCTGGTGGGAAGGCTCCCAGGCTCTCCCCTGCACTGCACTACAGAAACAGGGTTAAAACAGAGAGGGGGGGCACTTATTTGGCGATATGAATATATATATAAAGATGCTATAAGGGAAAACACTTTTATAAGGGTTGTCCCTGTATAATTATAGCGTTTTGGTGTGTGCTGGCAAACTCTCCCTCTGTCTCCCCAAAGGGCTAGTGGGGTCCTGTCCTCTATCAGAGCATTCCCTGTGTGTGTGCTATGTGTCGGTACGTGTGTGTCGACATGGATGAGGACGATGTTGGTGAGGAGGCGGAGCAATTGCCTGTATTGGTGATGTCACTCTCTAGGGAGTCGACACCGGAATGGATGGCTTATTTAGGAATTACGTGATAATGTCAACATGCTGCAAGGTCGGTTGACGACATGAGACGGCCGGCAAACAAATTAGTACCTGTCCAGGCGTCTCAGACACCGTCAGGGGCTTTAAAACGCCCATTTACCTCAGTCGGTCGACACAGACACGGACACTGACTCCAGTGTCGACGGTGAAGAAACAAACGTATTTTCCTTTGGGGCCACACGTTACATGTTAAGGGCAATGAAGGAGGTGTTACATATTTCTGATACTACAAGTACCACAAAAAAGGGTATTATGTTGGGTGTGAAAAAACTACCTGTAGTTTTTCCTGAATCAGATATATTAAATGAAGTGTGTGATGATGCGTGGGTTTCCCCCGATAGCAAATTATTGGCGTTAAACCCTTTCCCGCCAGAGGTTAGGGCGCGTTGGAACACCCCCTAGGGTGGATAAGGCGCTCACACGCTTATCAAAACAAGTGGCGTTACCGTCTCCAGATACGGCCGCCCTCAAGGAGCCAGCTGATAGGAGGCTGAAAAATATCCTAAAAAGTATATACACACATACTGGTGTTATACTGCGACCAGCGATCGCCTCAGCCTGGATGTGCAGCGCTGGGGTGGCTTGGTCGGATTCCCTGACTGAAAATATTGATACCCTTGACAGGGACAGTATTTTATTGACTATAGAGCATTTAAAGGATGCATTTCTATATATGCGAGATGCACAGAGGGATATTTGCACTCTGGCATCAAGAGTAAGTGCGTTGTCCATGTCCGCCAGAAGATGTTGATGGACACGACAGTGGTCAGGTGATGCAGATTCCATACGGCACATCGAAGTATTGCCGTATAAAGGGGAGGAGTTATTTGGGGTCGGTCCATCGGACCTGGTGGCCACGGCAACAGCTGAAAAATCCACCTTGTTTACCCCAAATCACATCTCAGCAGAAAAAGACACCGTCTTTTCAGCCTCAGTCCTTTCGTCCCCATAAGGGCAAGCGGGCAAAAGGCCAGTCATATCTGCCCAGGGGTAGAGGAAAGGGAAGAAGACTGCAGCAGGCAGCCCCTTCCCAGGAACAGAAGCCCTCCACCGCTTCTGCCAAGTCCTCAGCATGACGCTGGGGCCGTACAAGCGGACTCAGGTGCGGTGGGGGGTCGTCTCAAGAGTTTCAGCGCGCAGTGGGCTCACTCGCAAGTGGACCCCTGGATCCTACAAGTAGTATCCCAGGGGTACAGATTGGAAATTCGAGACGTCTCTCCCTCGCAGGTTCCTGAAGTCTGCTTTACCAACGTCTCCCTCCGACAGGGAGACAGTATTGGAAACAATTCACAAGCTGTATTTCCAGCAGGTGATAATCAAAGTACCCCTCCAACAACAAGGAAAGGGGTATTATTCTACACTATTTGTGGTACTGAAGCCAGACGGATAGGTGAGACCTATTCTAAATCTGAAATCTTTGAAAACTTACATACAAAGGTTCAAATCAAGATGGAGTCACTCAGAGCAGTGATAGCGAACCAGGAAGAAGGGGACTATATGGTGTCCCTGGACATCAAGGAAGCTTACCTCCATGTCCAAAATTGCCCTTCTCATCAAGGGTACCTCAGGTTCGTGGTACAGAACTGTCACTATCAGTTTCAGACGCTGCCGTTTGGTTTGTCCACGGCACCCCGGGTCTTTACCAAGGTAATGGCCGAAATGATGATTCTTCTTCAAAGAAAAGGCGTCTTAATTATCCCTTACTTGGACGATCTCCTGATAAGGGCAAGGTCCAGAGAACAGTTGGAGGTCGGAGCAGCACTATCTCAAGTAGTTCTACGACAGCACGGGTGGATTCTAAATATTCCAAAATCGCAGCTGATTCCGACGACACGTCTGCTGTTCCTAGGGATGATTCTGGACACAGTCCAGAAAAAGGGTGTTTCTCCCGGAGGAGAAAGCCAGGGAGTTATCCGAGCTAGTTAGGAACCTCCTAGAACCAGGCCAAGTGTCAGTGCATCAATGCACAGGAGTCCTGGGAAAAATGGTGGCTTCTTACGAAGCAATTCCATTCGGAAGATTCCATGCAAGAACGTTTCAGTGGGATCTACTGGACAAATGGTCCGGATCGCATCTTCAGATGCATCAGCGGATATCCCTGTCGCCAAGGACAAGGGTGTCTCTTCTGTGGTGGCTGCAGAGTGCTCATCTACTAGAGGGCCGCAGATTTGGCATTCAGGATTGGATCCTGGTGACCACGGATGCCAGCCTGAGAGGCTGGGGAGCAGTCACACAGGGAAGAAATTTCCAGGGCTTGTGGTCAAGCATGGAAACATCTCTTCATATAAACATTCTGGAACTAAGGGCCATCTACAATGCCCTAAGTCAAGCGAAACCTCTGCTTCAGGGTCAGGCGGTATTGATCCAATCGGACAACATCACGTCAGTCGCCCACGTAAACAGACAGGGCGGCACGAGAAGCAGGAGGGCAATGGCAGAAGCTGCAAGGATTCTTCGCTGGGCGAAAAATCATGTGATAGCATTGTCAGCAGTGTTCATTCCGGGAGTGGACAACTGGGAAGCAGACTTCCTCAGCAGACACGACCTTCACCCGGGAGAGTGGGGACTTCACCCAGAAGTCTTCCATCTGATTGTAAACCGTTGGGAAAAACCAAAGGTGGACAATGATGGCGTCCCGTCTAAACAAAAAACTAGACTGATATTGCGCCAGGTCAAGGGACCCTCAGGCAATAGCGGTGGACGCTCTGGTAACACCGTGGGTGTACCAGTCAGTGTATGTGTTCCCTCCTCTGCCTCTCATACCAAAGGTACTGAGAATCATAAGAAGGAGAGGAGTAAGAACGATACTCGTGGTTCCGGATTGGCCAAGAAGGACTTGGTACCCGGAACTTCAAGAGATGCTCACGGAAGAACCGTGGCCTCTACCTCTAAGAAAGGACCTGCTCCAGCAGGGACCATGTCTGTTCCAAGACTTACCGTGGCTGCGTTTGACGGCATGGCGGTTGAACGCCGGATCCTGAAGGAAAAAGGCATTCCAGATGAAGTCATCCCTACCCTGGTCAAAGCCAGGAAGGATGTAACCGCAAAACATTATCACCGCATTTGGCGAAAATATGTTGCGTGGTGGGAGGCCAAGAAGGCCCCTACAGAGGAATTTCAACTGGGTCGTTTCCTCCATTTCCTGCAAACAGGACTGTCTATGGACCTAAAATTAGGGTCCATTAAGGTTCAAATTTCGGCCCTGTCGAATTTCTTCCAGAAAGAACTGGCTTCAGTGCCTGAAGTTCAGACATTTGTTAAAGGGGTACTGCATATACAGCCTCCTTTTGTGCCTCCAGTGGCACCTTGGGATCTCAATGTTGTTTTGAGTTTCCTAAAGTCACATTGGTTTGAACCACTCACCACTGTGGACTTAAAATATCTCACATGGAAGGTGACGATGCTGTTAGCCCTGGCTTCAGCCAGGCGCGTGTCAGAATTGGCGGCTTATCGTATAAAAGCCCTTACTTAATTTTTCATTCTGACAGGGCAGAATTGAGGACTCGTCCTCAATTTCTCCCTAAGGTGGGTTCAGGTTTTCACATGAACCAACCTATTGTGGTACCTGCGGCTACTAGGGACTTGGAGGACTCCAAGTTACTTGACGTTGTCAGGGCCCTGAAAATATGTTTCCAGGACGGCTGGAGTCAGAAAATCTGACTCGCTGTTTATCCTGTATGCACCCAACAAGCTGGGTGCTCCTGCTTCTAAGCAGACGATTGCTCGTTGGATTTGTAGTACAATTCAGCTTGCACATTCTGTGGCAGGCCTGCCACAGCCAAAATCTGTAAAAGCCCATTCCACAAGGAAAGTGGGTTCATCTTGGGCGGCTGCCCGAGGGGTCTCGGCTTTACAACTTTGCCGAGCAGCTACTTGGTCAGGGGCAAACACGTTTGCTAAATTCTACAAATTTGATACCCTGGCTGAGGAGGACCTGGAGTTCTCTAATTCGGTGCTGCAGAGTCATCCGCACTCTCCCGCCCGTTTGGGAGCTTTGGTATAATCCCCATGGTCCTTACGGAGTCCCAGCATCCACTAGGACGTCAGAGAAAATAAGATTTTACTTACCGATAAATCTATTTCTCGTAGTCCGTAGTGGATGCTGGGCGCCCATCCCAAGTGCGGATTGTCTGCAATACTTGTATATAGTTATTGTTACAAAATTCGGGTTATTCTTGTTGTGAGCCATCTTTTCAGAGGCTCCTTCGTTGTTATCATACTGTTAACTGGGTTCAGATCACAAGTTGTACGGTGTGATTGGTGTGGCTGGTATGAGTCTTACCCGGGATTCAATATCCTTCCTTATTATGTACGCTCGTCCGGGCACAGTATCCTAACTGAGGCTGGAGGAGGGTCATAGGGGGAGGAGCCAGTGCACACCACCTGATCCTAAAGCTTTTATTCTTGTGCCCTGTCTCCTGCGGAGCCGCTATTCCCCATGGTCCTTACGGAGTCCCAGCATCCACTACGGACTACGAGAAATAGATTTATCGGTAAGTAAAATCTTATTTTTTTTTAAACATTAAGCTCCTCTTAAGGCTCTGGTTTTATGCATTATTTTTTTACGCTGCAATTTAGATTTCAGTTTGAACATACCCCACCCAAATTTCTGCACGTTACATCAACCCCACCCGCAGTGCTGCATGATTTTGCACATTAGTGTACTTTTTTGTTTGAATAACTATACTGGATCAGGGCCTATATACAAAAATTGGTCATGCTCTGTGGCTGTGGGAAAAAAACATGGTATGCTCTAGAAAAGTAAAAAAATCATACCAAATTGAGTATCAAAAATAACGTGAGAAATAATGTAGGTTAGATTATTTTTAATGTTCTAAAACCTAATTGTATATGTCCACTAGTGGTTCAAGCTTCTCAAGAGGAAGACTAGTGCCCTACTCATTACCTGAATGCCATTCGAGTTCTTAGGGTTTATGTTTATCTGGCGTAGATGTAATAAGCAGTGATAAGAGTCGAGATGTTGCCCATTGCAACCAATCAGCTGCTCTGTATAA
This sequence comes from Pseudophryne corroboree, assembly GCF_028390025.1. Taxonomy (NCBI): domain Eukaryota; kingdom Metazoa; phylum Chordata; class Amphibia; order Anura; family Myobatrachidae; genus Pseudophryne; species Pseudophryne corroboree. Next base: position 153,928 of record NW_026967552.1, read on the forward strand.
TTTTATAATATACAAATTATAACTTACATCAATACTGATTGGTGCCAGGTGCAATTTCTACACTTGGTCACTTCTCCACTCTTATTACTGCTTAGTACATCAACCCATCTGGCTCTTTCCTTGTATATGTTAATCACACAAATGGAGTTGGTGAAATTAAAAAAGAAGCTGGCAAGTTGCCTACGTTCTTGTAAGAGGGTGGCGGCGGTGCGTGTAGTGCCTGCTGCCGTGCAGGTGTAGGTTCACCACTTACCAGGCGCCGCACTCTCTCACCTTCAGGTACCGGAACCTTCAACGGACCTGGAACTCTTCAGTCGGACCCGGACACGATGATTCCCTCTCGGAGCTGACGGACGAACGAGCTGAGGAGAAAATAGTCTACCTTAAGGGGGGGTATCAACCCTTCTTCCACCGGAAAAGGGGATACCCCAGGGGTGACGGCGACCTTCACCGGTTGGGTGAAAGGTCATCACTGGAACAAAGCCTCACGCGTAGTGTGATGAAGGGGGTTCTCACGTCCGTGAGCAACCCCTATTCCGGCGCTCGGGGACAGACAAAGGGACAAACGTACACAGATGCTACTCACCGTCAGTTCCGCACTGCGAATGTCTTCTCTTACAGGTACCTAGTGTCACACCCCTATACTAACTACAACGGCAGATCCCTCAAACTAGCTCGGTGGGTGTGGTGCAACAAAACTAAACACAGACTTAACAAGCTCACACTTTGCCCTGCATGGTAACAACATATCCAATCACAATCCACAGCGCAACCAACTACCATGGTGCTGTCCCTTTAAGTACCTGAATCAGTACACCAGGTAGTAGGGGCCGCACAGCTCACCCACCTCCCGTACTCTTTCCAGGGGCTCAGGACGAGCGGGCCTGCCTGCCTAAACACCTTGGGGTGGGCTAGGCCTAGTGCCCAGTACCACCTTTGTCCACCTTTGGGGAGGGAACCTCTTATTTACTGGGCCTATCGCCCCCTAACCGCACACAGGCCCGAGGCCTGACTTTATCCCTCGGGCCTAGTGCCCGCCTAACTTGCCGCCAGTTGGGTGACCTGGGCCTAGTGCCCAGGGTCACCTTATATCCCTAGCAAGCGCCAAACTAAACTAGGGCCTAATGCCCTCTAATGCCTGAATTGCCCACTGGCATAGTGCTCGCCTAGCGCGATGCCGAGGTGGCTTGGGCCTAACGCCCAAACCACCTAATCGGAATGTTGACCGCACCACCTAACTGGGCCACGGGCCGGGGGGAACCCCGACTGCATGTGGCCTCGGACCCAGAGGGCCCGATTAAATGCACCCACGGGCCGGGAGGGCCCGACTGACTGCCCACAGGCCGGAAGGGCTTGACTGCACCCATGGGCCTAATGCCTGATCACCCGGTGGTCTAGGGAGGAGCGAGTACAGGGGCACCTGAGAAGGGCCTACCTGACCCGCTGGGAGAGGCACCAGGGGGGAGCTTCGTCAGCTCTCTTACTTTCCACCCCTGGTGACCTATCCGGCACTCCTTCTCAATCTTCGGCCGCTGGCCCGTCCTGGCCAGCGCCGTCGCCTCGCCGTGTCCAGCCGCCGCTGGACATATTCTTCCCGCAGCCGGACCTCTTCCGCAACTTCAGGACCCTCCTCCGCGACGTCCTCTTCCTCGCGCCGCCGGGATCTTCGCCGCTCTTCGGCGCGGCTTCCTCTCCGTTCGGCTCCCGCCCGGAGTCTGACGTCAGACGCCGGGGGCGAGACCTGTGACGCGGGTGGTCAATAAAACAGGCAAAACCAGTGCTAGTGGCAAACAATCATGATATATGTAAACAAATAGAAGCAAATCCTTACATTAACTGAAGTGGAATTATTGTTTTTATACACAATGAGCTAGATCCACTTCTAATTCTGCATCTGTACAGCAGGGGGCAAAAACATACATAAACAGAAGGGGAAATAGAGGGTTTATAATAAATAATCTAGTTCATCTTCAGTTACTGAAACAGAAGGGGCTCTAGTCCCTACTTTTATAGTGTCTAGTTCCCCTTCCGTAAAAACGTACATAAACAGAAGGGGAAATAGAGGGCTTATAATAAATAATCTAGTTCATCTTCAATTACTGAAACTGAGGGGGATCTAGTCTCTTCCCATACATCACCCATTATTATTATTATACACGTCACAGCATTAGGACGGGGCAGGCGCCATGTTCCCGGCTCCTTACGGGCGCCGCCATGTTGGCTTAGTCTGAGCAAGCGCTGATAAAGATGTATACAGGGAGCCGGGGCCAGAGAGTAGGCGGGGCTAATGATGGCTGAGTGACGGGAGGCTGCGTTCTGTGGGCGGAGCTGGAGGTAGCTGAGTGACGAGGCATTGCGGCCTATGAGAGGGAGAGAGGGCGGGGCTGGGTGTGACTGACTGAAAGAGTAGGCGTGGCCTCTGTGAATAGGCAGGAGAGTGATAGGATACGGAAGCCAATGGGCGGGGCAGTGTGATTCTATGACGAGACGATGCGTCCTATGGGCAGTGAGAGGGCGGGGCTGGAGGTAAATGAGTGACGGAGTGTTGCAGCCTATGAGAATGAGAGAGTGCGTGGCTGAGTGTGATAGTGACTAGAGGCGCCCAATGGGTAGTGAGTGGGCGGGGCTGCTTCTGGTTGCTGAGTTACCGTGGTAGACACTACCCATAATCCCATGCGCTAGGATGACGAGCCCACGGAAATACCGCCCCGCCCACTTCCGGTACACATTCTTCTGTCCACGGTGTTATCTCTCCTGCCGCCTCATCCTCCAGGTAATGTCCCCTCATCCCACCTGTCTCCTGCCCCCATCCTCTCCTAATACCCCCTCTCCTGCCCCAACCTCTCCTAATACCCCCTCTCCTGCCCCAACCTCTCCTAATACCCCCTCTCCTGCCCCCAACCTCTCCTGCCCCCATCCTCTCCTAATACCCCCTCTCCTGCCCCCATCCTCTCCTAATACCCCTCTCCTGCCCCATCCTCTCCTAATACCCCCTCTCTTGCCCCCATCCTCTCCTAATACCCCCTCACCTGCCCCCATCCTCTCCTAATACCCCCTCTCCTGCCCGCAACCTCTCCTAATACCCCCTCTCCAGTCCCATCCTCTCCTAATACCCCCTCTCCTGCCCCCATCCTCTCCTAATACCCCCTCTCCTGCCCCAACCTCTCCTAATACCCCCTCTCCTGCCCCCAACCTCTCCTAATACCCCCTCTCCTGCCCCCAACCTCTCCTAATACCCCCTCTCCTGCCCCCACCTCTCCTAATACCCCCTCTCCTGCCCCCAACCTCTCCTAATACCCCCTCTCCAGTCCCATCCTCTCCTAATACCCCCTCTCCTGCCCCCATCCTCTCCTAATACCCCCTCTCCTGCCCCCATCCTCTCCTAATACCCCCTCTCCTGCCCCCATCCTCTCCTAATACCCCCTCTCCTGCCCCAACCTCTCCTAATACCCCCTCTCCTGCCCCCACCTCTCCTAATACCCCCTCTCCTGCCCCCAACCTCTCCTAATACCCCCTCCTCTCCTAATACCCCCTCTCCTGCCCCCATCCTCTCCTAATACCCCCTCACCTGCCCCCATCCTCTCCTAATACCCCCTCTCCTGCCCGCAACCTCTCCTAATACCCCCTCTCCAGTCCCATCCTCTCCTAATACCCCCTCTCCTGCCCCCATCCTCTCCTAATACCCCCTCTCCTGCCCCAACCTCTCCTAATACCCCCTCTCCTGCCCCCAACCTCTCCTAATACCCCCTCTCCTGCCCCAACCTCTCCTAATACCCCCTCTCCTGCCCCCAACCTCTCCTAATACCCCCTCTCCTGCCCCCAACCTCTCCTAATACCCCCTCTCCTGCCCCCAACCTCTCCTAATACCCCCTCTCCTGCCCCCACCTCTCCTAATACCCCCTCTCCTGCCCCCAACCTCTCCTAATACCCCCTCTCCAGTCCCATCCTCTCCTAATACCCCCTTTCCTGCCCCCATCCTCTCCTAATACCCCCTCTCCTGCCCCAACCTCTCCTAATACCCCCTCTCCTGCCCCAACCTCTCCTAATACCCCCTCTCCTGCCCCCACCTCTCCTAATACCCCCTCTCCTGCCCCCAACCTCTCCTAATACCCCCTCCTCTCCTAATACCCCCTCTCCTGCCCCCATCCTCTCCTAATACCCCCTCACCTGCCCCCATCCTCTCCTAATACCCCCTCTCCTGCCCGCAACCTCTCCTAATACCCCCTCTCCAGTCCCATCCTCTCCTAATACCCCCTCTCCTGCCCCCATCCTCTCCTAATACCCCCTCTCCTGCCCCAACCTCTCCTAATACCCCCTCTCCTGCCCCCAACCTCTCCTAATACCCCCTCTCCTGCCCCCAACCTCTCCTAATACCCCCTCTCCTGCCCCCAACCTCTCCTAATACCCCCTCTCCTGCCCCCACCTCTCCTAATCCCACCTCTCCTAATACCCCCTCTCCTGCCCCCAACCTCTCCTAATACCCTCTCTGCAGCCCCAACCTCTCCTAATACCCCCTCTCCTGCCTCCAACCTCTCCTAATACCCCCTCTCCTGCCCACAACCTCTCCTAATCCCCCCTTTCCTGCCCCCAACCTCACCTAATACCCCCTTTCCTGCCCCTAACCTTTCCTAATCCCCCCTCTCCTTCCCCTGACACTCTCCTAATGCCCCCTCACCTGTCCCTGACACTCTCCTAATGCCCCCTCACCTGCTGACCCTACAGTCTCCTAATGCCCCTTCACCTACCCCTGATATTCTCCTAATACCCCCTCATCTGCTGCCCTTTCCTTCTCCTAATACCCCCTCTCCTGCTAGTCCGGACATTCTCCTAATGCCCCCTCACTTGCTGCCCCTGACATTCTCCTAATACCCCCACACCTGCTCCTGTATTCTCCTAATGGCCCCTCACCTGCTGCCCCTGTATTCCCCTAATGGCCGTTCACCTGCTGCCCCTGCATTCTCCTAATGCCTCCTCACCTGCTGCTCCTGCATTCTCCTAATGCCTCCTCACCTGCTGCCCCTGACATTCTCCTAATGCCCCCTCACTTGCTGCCCCTGACATTCTCCTAATACCCCCACACCTGCTCCTGTATTCTCCTAATGGCCCCTCACCTGCTGCCCCTGCATTCTCCTAATGGCCCCTCACCTGCTGCCCCTGCATTCTCCTAATGGCCCCTCACCTGCTGCCCCTGCATTCTCCTAATGGCCCCTCACCTGCTGCCCCTGCATTCTCCTAATGGCCCCTCACCTGCTGCCCCTGCATTCTCCTAATGGCCCCTCACCTGCTGCCCCTGACATTCTCCTAATACCCCCTCACCTGCTCCTGTATTCTCCTAATGGCCCCTCACCTGCTGCCCCTGACATTCTCCTAATGCCCCCTCACCTGCTACCCCTGATGTCCTAATACCCCCTCACCTGCTGCCCCTCTATTCTAATACCCCCACTCCTACCCCTGACATTTTCCTAATACACCCTCACCTGCTGCCCCTGAAATTCTCCTAATAACCCCTCTCCTGCCACTTACATACTCCCCTCTCTCCTGCCCTCAACCTTTCCTAATGCCCCCTCACCAACCCCTATATTCTCCTAATGCCCCCTCACCAACCCCTATATTCTCCTAATGCCCCCTCACCTGCTGCCCCTATATTCTCCTAATGCCCCCTCACCTGCTGCCCCTATATTCTCCTAATGCCCCCTCACCTGCTGCCCCTATATTCTCCTAATGCCCCCTCACCTGCTGCCCCTATATTCTCCTAATGCCCCCTCACCTGCTGCCCCTATATTCTCCTAATGCCCCCTCACATGTTCCTGACACTCTCCTAATGCCCCCTCACCTACTGTTCCTATATTCTTCTATTGCCCCCTCTCCTGCCACTGACATTCTCCTAATAACCCCTCACCTGCTGCCCTTATATTCTCCTAATGCCCCCTTACTTGCTGCCCCTGACATTCTCCTAATAACCCCTCTCCTGCTAGCCCTGATATGCTCCTAATGCCCCCTCACCTGCGGCCCCTGACATTCTCCTAATGCCCTCTCACCTGCTGCCCCGGACATTCTCCTAATGCCCTCTCGTCTGCTGCCCCGGACATTCTCCTAATGCCCCCTCGTCTGCTGCCCCGGACATTCTCCTAATGCCCCCTCGCCTGCTGCCCCGGACATTCTCCTAATACCCCTTCACCTGCTTCCCCTGACATTCTCCTAATGCCCTCTCACCTGCTGCCTCGGGCATTCTCCTAATGCCCCCTCAGCTGCTGCCCCTGACATTCTCCTAATGCCCCCTGCTCATCACCTGCCGCCCCCTGCCTGTACCCTTCCACCCGCTGTCTGTCACCCACCTCTCATGCCATCCCCTGCAAGTCATCTGCCACTCCCTGTATGTCACCCGCCTCTCCTGCCACCCGCTGCCTGTACCCTGTCACCCACCTCTCTTGCCACCACCTGCCGCCCCCAGTCTGTATCCTACCACCCAGTCCTGTACCCAGCCGCCCCACCCTGTTTCCTGCCGCCCTCTCCCTGTACCCTATCAATCACCTGCAGCTCCCTGCCTCTCCTACCACCCCCGTCTATCACCTGCCACCACCTGCCTCTTCTAACACCCCCTGCCCATCATCTTCCACCACCTGCATCTCCTACCACCCCCCTGCCCGTCACCTGGCTCTCCTGCTTGGACCCTGCCTCACCTGCAGCCCCCTACCCATCTCTTGCCACTCCCTGGCTGTACCCTGACACATCTCCCTCTCCGGCCACCTCCTTTTCATCACCTACCGACCCCCACCTGGTCATTACCTGCGCCCCCCCCCCTCAGCCGTCACCTGCCGTCCCCCCCTGCCTTTTCTACAAACCCCTGCCTGTCATCTGCCTCTCCTGCTTCTCCTACCATAACCTGACATCCGCTTACTCTCCTACGACCCGCTGCATGGTTCCCGACTGGGGAGGGGTGTGTGACCGGTTGCTGCATGGCGGAGGGGTGTGTGACCGGTGGCTGCATGGGGGAGGGGTGCGTGTCAGGTGGCTACATGGGTGCGGGGTAGGTGACCAGTAGGCACATCAGTGAGGGTAGGATGCGCACACATCAGTTAGGTTGTGGTGGGATAAGTGTGCACAGCAGAAGTGAGGGTAGAACGCTCCGCACACATGGGGTTGGGTGTTCCTATGTATCAGTGACGTGCGGGGAGACGGAGCTGTTCCTGTCATACTAACGTATACACCACAGTTTTCACTATATACAGTATATGTAAAATACAAAGAACATATAAATATCATCTTTGAATTATTCTAATAATTTCTGTAGTCAGAAGTAAAAATTATATGGTAGGTGAGGCAGTGCCCCCCCCCCCCCCCCTCCACCAACCTTACCCGCACTCACCAAATTTATACTACTCCTTCTGTGTATAATGCCCAGATGTGTATACCGCTGCACCTGTGTATAATGTCCACATGTATATACCGCTGAACATGTGTATAATGCCCACATGTGTATACCGCTGCCCCTGTGTGTAATGCCCACGTGTGTATACCGCTGCCCCTGTGTGTAATGCCCACATGTGTATACCGCTGCACCTATGTATAATCCTTGGGCTCATATATTGTGTGTAAATCTGGCTCTGGTACTAGCCAGTGCCTCTTGAGAAATGTACTTCACTGCACGTCCCTGGTGTGTATGTCTAGTAAGTACACGGAGTAGAAAGGAGGTAACCATAATGCAGAGGTAAGTGTGCCCATTACAGGACAGGTGCACTGTATGTTTGGGTTGGGATGAGCGTGTCTATTGGCACGATAGTAATAATACAGGGACATGACTGGGGAGGTGAGGGGATCTGGAAGCGTCACAGTGACATCACATATCTATAGTAATAATACAGGGACTTAACTGGGGAGGTGAGGAGGTCTGGGAGCGTCACAGTGACATCACTTATATCCATTGTAATCATACAGGGACATGACTGGGGAGGTTAGGGGATCTGGGAGTATTTACAGTGATGTCTCCCCCATTTCTCTAACGTCCTAGTGGATGCTGGGGACTCCGTAAGGACCATGGGGAATAGACGGGCTCCGCAGGAGACAATGGCACTTTAAGAAAGCTTTGGATTCTGGGTGTGCACTGGCTCCTCCCTCTATGTCCCTCCTCCAGACCTCAGTTAGAATCTGTGCCCAGACAGAGCAGGGTGCATTTTAGTGAGGTCTCCTGAGCTTGCTAATAAGAAAGTATTTTGTTAGGTTTTTTTATTTTCAGAGAGCTTCTGCTGGCAACAGACTCTGTTACGTGGGACTGAGGGGAGAGAAGCAGCCCTACTAACTGCGGTTAGGTTGCGCTTCTTAGGCTACTGGACACCATTAGCTCCAGAGAGATCGAACACAGGAACTCACCCTTGGTCGTCCATTCCCGGAGCCGCGCCGCCGTCCCCCCGCAGAGCCAGAAGACTGAAGCCGGCGAGTAAAGCAAGAAGACATCAAAATCGGCGGCAGAAGACTCCTGTCTTCAGATGAGGTAGCGCACAGCACTGCAGCTGTGCGCCATTGCTCCCACATAAACCCACACACTCCGGTCACTGTCGGGCGCAGGGGGGGGGGGGGCGCCCTGGGTAGCAATTAAGTACCTCCTGGCAAAGTGGGCATATATACAGTTGGGCACTGTATATATGCATGAGCCCCCGCCATTATTTACACAAAATCGCGGGACAGAAGCCCGCCGCTGAGGGGGCGGGGCTTCTTCCTCAGCACTCGCCAGCGCCATGTTTTTTCTCCACAGCACTGCTGAGAGGAAGCTCCCCAGCCTCTCCCCTGCAGTTACACGGTAGAAGAGGGTAAAAAGAGAGGGGGGGCACATAATTAGGCACAAAAATAAATAAAAGCAGCAGCTACTGGGTTAACATTAAGTTACTGTGTTATTCCTGGGTTAATAGCGCTGGGGTGTGTGCTGGCATACTCTCTCTCTGTCTCTCCAAAGGGCCTTATGGGGGAATTGTCTTCAGATGAGCATTCCCTGAGTGTGTGTTGTGTCTGTACATGTGTGTCGACATGTCTGAGGTAAGAGGCTCCGCTAAGGAGGAGATGGAGCAAATATGTGTGTGAGAGGGTGTCTCTGTCGACAACGCCGACACCTGTTGGTTATGTGTAATTAAGTGCTACGGTGAATTTATTGCACAAAAGATTAGAGAAAAGACAGGAATTCTACCCATGTCTGTCCCTATGTCGCAGAGACCTTCAGAGTCTCTCAATGATCACTATCCAAAATAATAGACACTGATACCGACACGGAGTCTGACTCCAGTGTCGACTACGATAATGCAAAGTTACAGCCAGAATGGCAGAAAAGTATTCAATATATGTTTATTGTAATAAAAGATGATTTGCATATCACTGATGACTCATCTGTCCCTGACACGAGGGTACACATGTTTAAGGGGAAGAAAGCTGAGGTAAATTTCCCTCCTCTCATGAGGAAAAAGAGCGGGAATCTCCAGACGTGAGACTGCAGCTTCCCACAAAGAATTCTCGGGCAATATCCTTTCCCCACTAGGGCCAGGATACGATGGGAATCTTCCCCTAGGGTGTCACAAAAGGCAGCCCTGAGGTTACAGCTATTCTCAGGGATCCTGCAGATAGCGTGCACATTCTAGTACACTACTCAGACCGGCGATTGTGTCGGCATGGGTTTATAGCGCTGTGGAAGCGTGGACAGGTACCTTATCAGCAGAGATTGAGACCCTAGTATGTATGTATGTATGTATGTATGTATGTATGTATATATATATATATATATATATATATTACAGATGCTGTCTTAAGAGATATGTATATATAAAGCATGCCCATAGAGACATGAGTATACTGGGTCCTAGAGTCAAAGCTATGTCGATTTCTGCTTGACGTGTCCTGTACAATATGCAATGGACAGATGATGCCGACTTAAGAGGCATATGGAAGGCTGAGGATTGTGTGGAGAAGGGTTCTCGGACCTGGTCTCCACAGCTATAGCTGATAATTCTGATGTTTTGCCTTATATCCCTGCACAGCCTAGAAAAGCACGACATTATCAAATGCAGCCTTTCGAATAGAGACAAAGTCCGAGGTGCGTCCTTTCTTGCCAGAGGCGGGGGAAGAGAAAAGAAGCTGCACAACACAGCTAGCTCCCAGGAACAGAAGTCCTCCCCGGCCTCTACAAAAATCCACCGCATGTCGCTGGGGCTCCACAGGCGGAGCTAGGCCCGATGGGGGCACGCCTTCGGAAGTTCAGCCACAAGTGGGTTCACTCCCTGTTAGATCCCTGGGCAATAGATATTGTGTCTCAGGGATACAAGCTGGACTTTGAGAGGATGCCACCTCACCGACGGCCCTGCCGGCTTCCCCCCACGAGAGGGAAACAGTGTTAACTGCAATTCACAAATAGTATCTTCAGCAGGTGGTGGTCAAGGTTCCCCTCCTTCAACAAGGAGGGGGTTATTATTTGACCATGTTGTAGTCCCGAAACCAGACTGTTCGGTCAGACCCATATTGAATTTAAAATCCCTGAACATATACCTGAAAAGGTGCAAGTTCAAGATGGAATCGCTAAGAGCGGTCGTTGTAAGCCTGAAAGGTGACTCGGGACATAAAGAATGCATACCTTCAGGTCCCTATTTATCTACCTCGTCAGGCGTACCTCCTCAGAATTGCGGTACGGGATTGTCATTACCAATTTCAGACGTTGCCGTTTGGTCGCTCCACGGCCTGGAGAATATTTACCAAGGTAATGGCGGAAATGATGGTGCTTCTGCGGAAGCAAGGTGTCACTATTATCACGTACTTGGACGATCTCCTCATAAAAGCGAGATCAAGAGAGCAGTTGCTGAACAGCGTATCACTTTCTCTGGAAGTATAACGGCAACACGGCTGGAGTCTATATATTCCAAAGTCACAGTTGGTTTCTACAGCTCATCTGCCTCTCCTAGGCATGATCCTAGACACAGACCAGAAAAGGGTTTATCTTCCGATAGAGGGAGCTCAGGAGCTCGTGACACTGGTCAGGAATCTATTAAAACTGAAACAGGTGTTAGTGCATCAATGCACTCGAGTCCTGGGAAGGATGGTGGCATCATAAGAGGCCATTCCCTTCGGCAGGTTCCATGCGAGGACCTTCCAGTGGGACTTACTGGACAAGTGGTCCGGATCACATCTTCAGATGCATCGGTTAATCACCCTATCCCCCAGGGCCAGGGTCTCTCTCCTGTGGTGGCTGTAGAGTGCAGATTCGGCATTAAGGACTGGGTCCTGGTGACCACGGATGCAAACCTCCGAGGGGGGGGGGGGGCAGTCACACAGGTAAGATATTTACAAGGGCTGTGGTCAAGTCAGGAGACTTGCCTTCACATCAATATCCTGGATCTAAGGGCCATATACAACGCCCTACGTCAAGCGGAGTCCCTGCTTCGCGACCAACCGGTTATGATTCAGTCAGACAATATCACCGCAGTGGCTCATGTAAACCGCCAAGGCGGCACAAGGAGCAGGGTGGCGATGGTAGAAGCCACCAGAATTCTTCGCTGGGCGGAGAATCACGTACGCGCACTGTCAGCAGTGTTTATTCCGGGAGTGGACAACTGGGAAGCAGACTTCCTCAGCAGGCACGACCTCCACGCGGGAGAGTGGGGACTTCATCAAGAAGTCTTCACGTTGATTGCAAGTCGGTGGGAACTGCCACAGGTGGACATGATGGCATCCCGCCTCAACAAAAATATTGCGCCAGGTCAAGAGACCCTCAGTCGATAGCTGTGGTCGCACTGGTGACACTGTGGGTGTTCCCGTCGGTCTATGTATTTTTTCCTCTTCCTCTCATACCCAAGGTGCTGAGAATTATAAGGAAAAGTGGAGTGAGAACAATACTCTTTGTTCCGGATGGGCCAAGAAGGACTTGGTATCCAGATCTGCAAGAGATGCTCACAGAGGACCCATGGCCTCTGCCTCTAAGACAGGACTTGTTGCAACAGGGGCCCTGTCTGTTCCAAGACTTAGCGCGGCTGCGTTTGACGGCATGGCGGTTGAACGCCGGCTCCTAACAGAAAAAGGCATTCCGGATGAAGTCATTCCTACACTGATCAAGGCTAGGAAGGACGTGACAGCGAAACATTATCACCGTATATGGTGAAAATATGTTGCTTGGTGTGAGGCTAGGAAGGCCCCCACGGAGGAATTCCAGCTGGGCCGTTTCCTTCACTTCCTGCAGTCAGGAGTGTCTTGGGCCTGAAATTGGGTTCCATTAAGATCCGGTTTTCGGCCCTGTCTATTTTCTTTAAAAAAAGAACTGGCTTCTCTGCCTGAAGTTCAGACATTTGTAAAGGGAGTGCTGCATATTCAGCCACCTTTTGTGGCACCTTGGGATCTTAACGTGGTGTTGAGTTTCCTAAAGTCACATTGGTTTGAACCACTTAAAACCGTGGAGTTAAAATATCTCACGTGGAAGGTGGTCTTGCTATTAGCCTTGGCTTCGGCTAGGCGTGTGTCAGGATTAGCGGCTTTGTCACATAAAAGCCCCTATCTGGGTTTCCATATGGACAGAGCGGAATTGCGGACACGTTCACAATTCCTGCCAAAAGTGGTGTCCTCTTTTCATATAAACCAACCTATTGTGGTGCCTGTGGCCACTCGTGACTTGGAGGATTCCGAGTTACTAGACGTAGTCCGGGCTTTGAAGGTTTATGTAGCCAGAACGGCTAGAGTCAGGAAAACAGAATCTTTGTTTATCCTGTATGCTTCCAACAAGTTTGGTGCTCCTGCTTCAAAGCAAACTATTGCTCGCTGGATCTGTAACACGATTCAGCAGGCTCATTCTGCGGCTGGATTGCCGCTGCCAAAATCAGTAAAGGCCCATTCCACAAGGAAAGTGGGCTCTTCTTGGGCGGCTGCCCGAGGGGTCTCGGCATTACAGCTTTGCCGAGCAGCTACTTGGTCAGGTTCAAACACTTTTGCAAAGTTCTACAGGCTTGATACCCTGGCTGAGGAGGACCTGGAGTTCTCTCATTCGGTGCTGCAGAGTCATCCGCACTCTCCTGCCTGTTTGGGAGCTTTGGTATAATCCCCATGGTCCTTACGGAGTCCCCAGCATCCACTAGGACGTTAGAGAAAATAAGATTTTACTTACCGGTAAATCTATTTCTTGTAGTCAGTAGTGGATGCTGGGCGCCCGTCCCAAGTGCGGACTTCTTCTGCAATGCTTGTGTATTGTTATTGCTTACATAAGTGTTATGTTATAGTTGCATCAGGGTTGATCTGATGCTCTATTGTTGTTCATACTGTTAACTGGGTAAGTTTATCACAAGTGATACGGTATCATTGGTGTGGCTGGATTAGTCTTGCCCTGGATTCCAAAATCCTTTCCTTGTACTTTCCTTTCAGCTCTTCCGGGCACAGTTTCTCTAACTGAGGTCTGGAGGAGGGACATAGAGGGAGGAGCCAGTGCACACTCAGAATCCAAAGCTTTCTTAAAGTGCCCATGTCTCCTGCGGAGCCCGTCTATTCCCCATGGTCCTCACGGAGTCCCCAGCATCCACTACGGACTACGAGAAATAGATTTACCGGTAAGTAAAATCTTATTTTCGCAAGGTTATACAGTAGTGAAGAAGATATCCAGTGAGTGTGAGACACCGAGCAGCCATCCCCGTGTGTCAGGAAGAAGAAGGACCCAGAGCCTCATCTCGGTGCCTCCACCTCACTCACTGACACATGAAAGACACATTGACCAGAAGATCCTGGAACTCACCAACAAGATCATTCAGCTGCTGACTGGAGAGGTGACTGCTGGGAATGGGGAATTATACAGTAACACCAGGGGACGTGTCTGGGTGATGACTGGAGAGGTGACTGCTGGGAATGGGACATTATACAGTAACACCAGGGGACGTGTCTGGGTGATGACTGGAGAGGTGACTGCTGGTAATGGGACATTATACAGTAACACCAGGGGATGTGTCTGGGTGATGACTGGAGAGGTGACTGCTGGTAATGGGACATTATACAGTAACACCAGGGGATGTGTCTGGGTGATGACTGTATCACTGTGTGTCAGGTACCTATAAGGTGTCAGGATGTCACTGTCTATGTCTCCATGCAGGAGGGGGAGTATATAGAGGAACACAGGGGTCTGTACAAGGACGTGATGATGGAGAATCACTGGACCCTCACATCACTGGGTAAGAGTAGACTGTCATGTATTGTACAGGGGATAGCAGGTATGGGGGCCCCCTATATACACACATCATCTGATAATCACATATATACACTGTACTCAGTCACTGTGTGTCTCCTACAGATGGGTCCAGTAACAGAGATACCCCAGAGAGATGTCCCCGTCCTCTGTATTCCCAGGACTGTACAGAGGAGAATCACAGGATCCCACAGGAGGATCAGGTAGGTGGGATTTAGGGTCTCCCCAATATACCAAAGTGACTGTCACTATATGATCTGTGGAGGAGCTGTGTGTGTCTTATATACTGATATTATACTGTTTCACCTCAGTCTAATCTGACTGTATGCAAATGTCATTAGAGTGTTTGTTTGTTTTTTAGACACAACGTCTGTCTGATATTAAAATAGAAGGTACAGAGGTAGAAGAAGAGACGTATGTGACTGATATAAAGGCAGAAGATACAGACGGAGAAGAAGAGACGTATGTGACTGATATAAAGGCAGAAGATATAGAGGGAGAAGAAGAGACGTATGTGACTGATATAAAGGCAGAAGATATAGAGGGAGAAGAAGAGACGTATGTGACTGATATAAAGGCAGAAGATATAGAGGTAGAAGAAGAGACGTATGTGACTGATATGAAGGCAGAAGATATAGAGGGAGAAGAAGAGACGTATGTGAGGGGTGATCAGCAGTGTAAGGAGGAGGAGATCCCTACAGATATCAGCACAGGTGACTAATAAACACTTATTACAGAAGTCACATATTCTCCTTGCTCAGTCACTACAGCAATCTCTTATCCTACACCCTCCTCTGTCATCAGCCCTGTTCTCAGTTGGATGTTTCTAACACAAGGCTATCCATGACAAATACCACATGTAGAGAGTTTTCTCATACGTTCTAGAGGATGCTGGGGACGCTTTGAGAACCATGGGGTAAAGACGGGATCCGCAGGAGACATGGGCACTTTAAGACTTTAAAAGGGGTGTGAACTAGCTCCTCCCTCTATGCCCCTCCTCCAGACTCCAGTTAGATTCTGTGCCCAGCGAGACTGGATACACTAAGGAGCTCTCCACAGTTTCTCAGAAAAGAGACTTTATTTAGGTTTATAATTTTCAGGGAGACCTGCTGGCTACAGGCTCTCTGCATCGTGGGAGTGAAGGGGGAGAAGCAGGACCTACTTCTGTGCGTTTAAGGGCTCTGCTTCTTAGGCTACTGGACACCATTAGCTCCAGAGGTTCAGATCACTTGGTGCGCCTAGCTGCTTGTTCCCGGAGCCGCACCGTCACCCCCCTCACAGAGCCAGAAGACAGAAGCCGGATGAGTAAAGGAAGATCAGAAGACTTCAGTGACTGCAGAAGACGGCAGTGGGATCCGACGACACGCCTGTCGTTCCTGGGTATGATTCTGAATACAGAATTACGGAGAGTTTTTCTTCCAGTGGAAAAGGCTCTGGAAATACAGAACATGGTAAAACAGATTCTGAAACCGGCAAAAGTGTCAGTTCTTCAATGCACTCGATTGCTGGGGAAGATGGTGTCGGCCTACGAAGCCATTCTGTATGGCAGGTTCCATGCCACGGGTGCTTCAGTGGGACCTGCTGGACAAGTGGTCCGAGTCTCACCTGGACATGCACCGGAAAATACTCCTATCTTCCAGGACCAGGATCTTCTTTCTGTGGTGGCTGCACAGTTCTCACCTTCTGGAGGGACGCAGGTTCGGGATTCAGGATTGGATCCTGGTAACCACAGATGCAAGTCTCCGAGGCTGGGGAGCAGTCACACAGGGGTGAAACTTTCAGGGAAAATGGTCAAGCCAGGAAGCTTGTCTGCACATAAACATTCTGGAATTAAGGGCCATTTACAACGGCATTCTGCAAGCGGAACATCTTCTTCGCGGTCTGCCCGTCTTGATTCAATCAGAGAACATAACAGCAGTGGCGTACGTAAACCGCCAGGGCGGAACAAATTTCGGCCTTATCAATTTTCTTTCAGAAAGAATTGCCCTACCTTCCGGAAGTTCAGACCTTCGTCAGGTGTGCTGCACATCCAACCTCCATTTGGGCCCCCAGTGGAACCATGGGATCTTAATGTGGTGTTGCAGTTCCTGCAATCTCCTTGGTTTGAACCTTTACATAAGGTTGAGTTAAAATTCCTTACTTGGAAAGTAGTCATGTTGTTGGCCTTGGCGTCCGTAAGGTGAGTTTCTGAATTGGCGGCTTTGTCTCACAAAAGACCCTATTTAATCTTCCATGCTGATAGAGCGGAGTTGAGAACTCATCAGCAATTTCTACCAAAAGTGGTTTCTTCATTTCACGTAAACCAGCCTATTGTGGTGCCAGTGGCTACTGATGCCTTGGCAGAATCGAAGTCTCAATGTGGTCAGAGCTTTGAAAATCTATGTCGCCAGAACGGTGCAGATTAGGAAAACAGAGGCTCTGTTTGTCCTGTGGGCTCCCAACAAGATTGGGACTCCTGCTTCCAAGCAGAGTATTGCGCGCTGGATCTGTAATACGATTCAGCAGGCTCATTCTACGGCAGGGTTACCGTTACCGAAATCGGTGAAAGCTCACTCTACCAGAAAGGTGGACTCATTCTGGGCGGCTGCCCGAGGGGTTTCGGCATTACAACTTTGGCGAGCTGCTACTTGGTCGGGTTCAAACACCTTTGTGAAGTTTTACAAGTTTGATACCCTGGCTGAGGAGGACCTCATGTTTGATCAGTCGGTGCTGCAGAGTCATCTGCACTCTCCCGCCCATTCTAGAGCATTGGTATAAACCCCATGGTTTTGAAGCATCCCCAGCATCCTTTAGGACGTATGAAAAAATAGGATTTTAATACCTACCGGTTACAGACCTAGTCTCTACAGCTACTGCTGGAAAATCTTAATTTTTACCTTATGTTCCCCCAAAACATAAGAAAACGCATCATCAAATGCAGTCCTTTCGGCCCAATAGATACCGAAGAGGAAGAGGCTCTGCCTTCCTTGCTGCTAGAGGCAGGGAAAGAGGTAAAAGAAACCCAGGCTTCTCTGCCTCCCAAGAACAGAAGTCCTCCCCGGCTTCTGCCAAGTCCACCGCATGACGCTGGGGTTTCCCTGCGGGAGTCCTCGCCGGTTGGGGCACGTCTCAAGCTCTTTAGCCAGGTCTGGGTTTGCTCGGGCCTGGAACCTTGGATTTTAAAAATTGTGTCACAAGGGTACAAACTAAAATTTTAAGACGTTCCCCCTCGCCGATTATTAAAATCAGCCTTGCCAGCTTCTCTGACTGGCAGAGAGGTAGTGTGCGACGCAATACAAAAATTGTGTCAGAACCAGGTCATTATCACGGTTCCCCCTGCGCAACAGGGACAAGGCTTTTATTCCAGTTTATTCGTGGTTCCGAAGCCGGACGGCTCGGTCAGACCGATCCTCAACCTTAACCTAAATTACTTTCTGCAGAAATTCAAGATGGAGTCTCTCAGAGCAGTGATCTCCAGTCTGGAGGAAGGGGACTTTATGGTCTCCTTAGACATAAAGGATGCCTACCTACATGTTCCCATTTATCCTCCTCATCAGGCCTTCCTGCGCTTTGTGGTTCAGGATTGTCATTACCAATTTCAGACGTTGCCATTTGGGCTGTCCACGGCTCCGAGGATTTTTACCCAAGTGATGGCGGAGATGATGATTCTTCTTCGCATGCAAGGTGTCATGATTATCCCATACTTGGACGATCTCGATGAAAGCCAGATGCAGGGACAAGTTGTTACAGAACATTGCACTGTCCCTGAAGGTGTTGCAACAACATGGCTGGCTCCTCAACCTGCTGAAATCTCAGTTGATCCCTACGACCCTCCTGTCGTTTCTGGGGATGAATCTGGACACAGAACTACAGAGTTTTTCTTCCGGAAGAAAAAGCTCTGGAACAAATCTTAAAATCAACCAGAGTGTCGATCCATCAATGCACTCGCTTGCTGGGAAAGATGGTGACGGCCTACGAGGCCATTCAGTTTGGCAGATTCCATGCCAGAGTATTCCAGTGGGACCTGTTGGACAAGTGGTCCGGTTCCCACCTACACATGCAACGGACGATAGTCCTGTCCTCAAAGACAAGAATATCACTGCTGTGGTGGCTGCACAGTTCTCACCTCCTCGAGGGACGCAGGTTCGGTATTCAGGATTGGATTCTAGTGACCACGGATGCAAGTCCCCGGGGTTGGGGTGCAAGGAAGATGGTCAAGTCAGGAGACTTGTCTCCACATAAACGTTCTGGAATTAAGGGCCATTTACAACGGCCTTCTACAAACTGAATGCCTTTTTCAAAGTCGACCCTTCCTCATCCAGTCGGAGAATGTAACAGCAGTAGCTTACATCAACAGCCAGGGCGGAACAAAAAGCAGAGCAGCAATGACAGAAGCCACAAGGATTCTCCGCTGGGCGGAGAAACATCTAAGCGCTCTGTCAGTTATCTTCATTCCAGGAGTGGACAACTGGGAAGCAGACTTCCTCAGCAGACACGATCTCCATCCAGGAGTCTTCACAGAAGTGACAAGTCGCTGGGGTACTCCCCAAGTAGACATGATGGCGTCTCGTCTCAACAAGAAACTCCAAAATGATTGCGCCAGGTCAAGGTACCCTCAAGCCATAGCGGTGGGCGCTCTGGTGACACCGTGGGTGTTTCAGTCGGTATGTGTTCCCTCCACTTCCTCTCATTCCGAGAGTGTTAAAAATTATAAGAAGAAGAAAGGTTCCAACGATCCTCATTGTTCCAGATTGGCCAAGGAGGGCTTGGTATCCCGATCTTCAGGATTTACGCATAGGAAATCCCTGGCTGCTTCCTCTACGAGAGGACCTGTTACAGCAGGGGCCGTGTCAGTATCAAGATTTACTGCGGCTACGTTTGACGGCATGGCGGTTAAACGCCAGATTCTAGCCCAGAAGGGTATTCCCAGTGAAGTCATTCCCACTCTTATTCAGGATAGAAAGGATGTTACGGCAAAACACGATCACCACATTTGGAGGAAATATATTTCCTGGTGCGAGTCCAAGAAGGCTTATGCGGAAAAATTTTTACTTGGACGTTTTCTCCACTTTTTACAAGCTGGAGTGGATGCGGGCCTTAAATTAGGATCCATTAAAGTACAAATTTCTGCATTGTCAGTTTTCTTTCAGAAACAATTGGCCTCACTTCCTGAGGTGCAAACGTTTGTAAAGGGGGTGTTACACGTCCAACCACCTTTTGTGCCTCCTGTGGCACCTTGGGACCTTAACGTGATGTTACAGTTCCTTCAATCTCACTGTTTGAACCTTTTTCAAAAGGTGGATTTGAAATTCCTCACTTGGAAAGTGGTCATTTTATTGGCCTTGGCATCTGCACGGCGGGTGTCCGAATTGGCGGCCTAGTCTCACAAGAGCCCTTATTTGATCTTCCATGAAGATAGAGCAGAGTTGAGAACTCGTCAACAGTTTCTGCAGAAGGTGGTTTCTTCTTTTCATATAAACCAACCTAATGTCCGTCTCCCTCGGCACAGTTCCTATAACTGAGGTCTGGAGGAGGGGCATAGAGGGAGGAGCCAGTTCACGCCCTTATTAAAGTCTTAAAGTGCCCATTTCTCCTGCGGATCCTGTCTATACCCCATGGTTCTATTGATGACCCCAGCATCCTCTACGGACTCAGAGAAAAGGATTTACCGGCAGGTATTAAAATCCTATTATTTATAAGTGCGCAAGCAGGACAGCATTTTCTCTTCTTTGGTGTTTTATTATTACAACCATGTCTAGTAATCCCACATGAGCGTCCATGTCACCTCCAGTAATCCCACACGAGCGTCCATGTCTCCTCCAGTAATCCCACATGAGCATCCATGTCACCTCTAGTAA
Source organism: Pseudophryne corroboree (assembly GCF_028390025.1). Classification (NCBI taxonomy): domain Eukaryota; kingdom Metazoa; phylum Chordata; class Amphibia; order Anura; family Myobatrachidae; genus Pseudophryne; species Pseudophryne corroboree. The sequence goes on from NW_026967552.1 coordinate 173,944, forward strand.
TCCCACATGAGCGGCCATGTCTCCTCCAGTAATCCCACATGAGCGGCCATGTCACCTCTAGTAATCCCACATGAGCGTCCATGTCACCTCTAGTAATCCCACGAGCATCAGTGTCACCTCCAGTAATCCCCCATGAGCGTCCATGTCACCTCTAGTAATCCCCCATGAGCATCCATGTCGCCTCTAGTAATCCCACATGAGCGTCCGTGTCACCTCTAGTAATCCCACATGAGCGTCCGTGTCACCTCTAGTAATTCCCCATGAGCGTCCATGTCACCTCTAGTAATCCCCCATGAGCATCCATGTCGCCTCTAGTAATCCCACATGAGCGTCCATGTCACCTCTAGTAATCCCCCATGAGCGTCCATGTCACCTCTAGTAATCCCTCATGAGCATCCATGTCACCTCTAGTAATCCCAGATGAGCGTTCAGTGTTGATCAAGCTCCAGTCTAAGCATCCTATCTTTTTTTTTTTTTTTTTAATACACATAAAAATGATTACAGGTAAAACATGTCAGTTATAGAATTATATATTGTATCCTGTAACACCCTGGGTCTTGTCTACTTATTTTATATTTCTCTGACGTCCTAGTGGATGCTGGGAACTCCGTAAGGACCATGGGGAATAGCGGACTCCGCAGGAGACTGGGCACAACTAAAAGAAAGCTTTAGGACTAACTGGTGTGCACTGGCTCCTCCCCCTATGACCCTCCTCCAGACCTCAGTTAGATCTTTGTGCCCGGCTGAGCTGGATGCACACTAGGGGCTCTCCTGAGCCTCCTAGAAAAGAAAGTATAGTTTAGGTGTTTTATTTTCAGTGAGACCTGCTGGCAACAGGCTCACTGCTACGAGGGACTAAGGGGAGAAGAAGCGAACCTGCCTGCTTGCAGCCAGCTTGGGCTTCTTAGGCTACTGGACACCATTAGCTCCAGAGGGATTGAACGCAGGACCCGACCTCGATGTCCGTTCCCGGAGCCGCGCCGCCGTCCCCCTTACAGAGCCAGAAGCAAGAAGGTCCGGAAAATCGGCGGCTGAAGACTTCTGTCTTCTCCAAGGTAGCGCACAGCACTGCAGCTGTGCGCCATTGCTCCTCATGCACACCTCACACTCCGGTCACTGATGGGTGCAGGGCGCTGGGGGGGGGGGGCGCCCTGAGCAGCAATAAATAACACCTTGGCTGGCAAATATACACCATATATAGCCCCAGGGGCTATATAGGTGTAAATTAACCCCTGCCAGATTTCCTAAAGTCCGCCGAAAAAGGGGCGGAGCTATCTCCCTCAGCATACCGGCACCATTTTCCCTCACAGCTCCACTGGAAGGAAGGCTCCCTGGCTCTCCCCTGCAGTCCTGCACTACAGAAAAGGGTAAAAAAGAGAGGGGGGCACATATTTTAGGCGCATAATAGTTATTCTATGCAGCTATAGGGGAAAACACTCTGTATAGGTGTCACCCCAGTGTATATAGTGCTCTGGTGTGTGCTGGCATACTCTCCCTCTGTCTCTCCAAAGGGCTTTGTGGGGTCCTGTCCTCTTTTAGAGCATTCCCTGTGTGTGTGCTGTGTGTCGGTACGGCTGTGTCGACATGTATGAGGAGGAAAATTATGTGGAGGCGGAGCAAATGCCGGTAAATGTGATGTCCCCCCCTGCGGGGTCGACACCTGTGTGGATGGTCTTATGGAAGGAATTACGGGAAAGTGTCAACTCCTTACATAAAAGGCTTGACGACATGGGACAGCCGGCAACTCAGCTTGTGCCTGTCCAGGCGTCTCAAAGGCCATCAGGGGCTGTAAAACGCCAGTTACCTCAGATGGCCGACACAGACGTTGACACGGATACCGACTCCAGTGTCGACGATGAGGAGACGACTGTAACTTCCAATAGGGCCACACGTTACATGATTGAGGCAATGAAAAATGTATTACACATTACTGATATTACCCCAGGTACCACAAAAAAGGGTATTATGTTTGGTGAGAAAAAACTACCAGTAGTTTTTCCTGCATCTGAGGAATTAAATGAAGTTTGTGAAGAAGCATGGACTTCCCCCGATAAGAAATTAGTAATTTCTAAACGGCTATTGGCAGCGTACCCTTTCCCGCCAGAGGATAGGTCACGTTGGGAAACACCCCCTAGGGTTGATAAAGCGCTCACACTTTTGTCAAAGAAGGTGGCACTACCGTCTCCGGATACGGCCGCCCTTAAAGAGCCTGCTGACAGAAAGCAGGAGACTATCCTAAAGTCTATATACACACACACTGGTGTTATACTACGACCAGCTATAGCCTCAGCATGGATGTGTAGTGCTGCGGTTGCGTGGTCGGATTCCCTGACAGAGAATATTGAGACCCTGGATAGGGACAATATTTTACTGACTTTAGAGCATATAAAAGATGCTCTCTTATACATGCGTGATGCACAGAGGGATATTTGCCGACTGGCATCAAAAGTAAGTGCAATGTCCATTTCCGCTAGACTGGATTATGGACTCGGCAGTGGTCAGGGGATGCCGATTCAAAAAGGCACATGGAGATTTTGCCTTATAAAGGGGTGGAGTTGTTTGGGGAAGGTCTGTCAGACCTCGTTTCCACGGCAACAGCTGGAAAATCAACTTTTCTGCCCCAGGTTACCTCGCAGCAAAAGAAAGCACCGTATTATCAAGCACAGTCCTTTCGGCCCCATAAGGGCAAGAGGCGCCTCTTTTTTGCCAAAAGGCAGAGGTAAGGGAAAAAAGCTGCAGCATACAGCCAGTTCCCAGGACCAGGAGTCCTCCCCCGCTTCCACCAAGTCCACAGCATGACGATGGGGCTTCACAGGCGGATCTAGGTACGGTGGGGGCACGTCTCAGGAATTTCAGCATACAGTGGGCTCGCTCACAGGTGGATCCCTGGATCCTTCAGGTAGTATCTCAGGGGTACATGCTGGAATTCGAGACACCTCCCCCACGCCGTTTCCTAAAATCTGCCTTACCAACAACACTCTCTGACAGAGAGGCGGTGTTGCAGGCAATTCACAAGCTGTATTCCCAGCAAGTGATAAACAGGGTACCTCTCCTTCAACAAGGAAAGGGTTATTATTCCACAATGTTTGTGGTACCGAAACCGGACGGTTTGGTGAGACCCATTTTAAATTTAAAATCCTTGAACAAGTATATCAAAAAGTTCAAGTTCAAGATGGAATCGCTCAGAGCGGTTATCTCCAGCCTGGACGAGGGGGATTACATGGTATCTCTGGACATCAAGATGCTTACCTTCATGTCCCCATTTACCCTCCTCACCAGGAGTACCTCAGGTTTGTGGTACAGGACTGTCACTACCAGTTCCAGACGCTGCCGTTTGGGTTATCCCGGCACCGAGGGTCTTTACCAAGGTAATGGCCGAAATGATGATTCTCCTTCGAAAGAAAGGGGTTTCAATTATCCCGTACTTGGACGATCTCCTGATAAAGGCGAGGTCCAGGGAGCAGTTGCTGGTGGGGGTAGCACTTTCTCAGGAAGTGCTACAACAGCATGGTTGGATTCTCAACATCCCAAAGTCACAGCTGGTCCCCACGACACGTCTTCTGTTCCTGGGGATATTCTGGATACAGACCAGAAAAGTGTTTCTTCCAGAGGAAAAAAAAAAAAAGGGGTTGTCATCTCTAGTAAGAAACCTTCTAAAGCCAGGACAGGTGTCAGTGCATCAATGCACGAAAGTCCTGGGAAAGATGGTAGCTTCGTACGAAGCAATTCCATTCGGCAGATTCCACGCAAGAACCTTCCAGTGGGACCTGTTGGACAAGTGGTCCGGATCGCATCTTCAGATGCATCGGCGGATAACCCTGTCGCCAAGGACCAGGGTGTCGCTACTGTGGTGGCTGCAGAGTGCTCATCTTCTAGAGGGCCGCAGATTTGGGATACAGGACTGGGTCCTGGTAACTACGGATGCCAGCCTTCGAGGCTGGGGGGCAGTCACACAGGGACGAAATTTCCAGGGACTGTGGTCAAACCAGGAAATTTCACTTCACATAAATATCCTGGAACTAAGGGCCATCTACAACGCCCTAAGCCAGGCAAGACCTCTGCTTCAAAACCAGCCGGTACTGATACAATCAGACAACATCACGGCGGTCGCCCATGTAAACAGACAGGGCGGCACAAGAAGCAGGAGCGCGATGGCAGAAGCCACAAAGATTCTCCGATGGGCGGAAAATCACGTGTCAACACTGACAGCAGTGTTCATCCCGGGAGTAGACAACTGGGAAGAAGACTTCCTAAGCAGACACGACCTCCACCCGGGAGAATGGGGACTTCATCCGGAAGTTTTCCAAATGATTGTAAACCGTTGGGAACGACCAAAGGTGGACATGATGGCGTCCCGCCTCAACAAAAAACTAGAAAGGTATTGCGCCAGGTCAAGGGACCCTCAGGCGATAGCTGTGGACGCTCTAGTGACACCGTGGGTGTACCAGTCGGTTTATGTGTTCCCTCCTCTGCCTCTAATTCCAAAGGTACTGAGAATTGTGCGAAGGAGCGGAGTAAGAACGATGCTCGTGGTTCCAGAGTGGCCAAGAAGAGCTTGGTACCCGGAACTTCAAGAGATGCTCACAGAGGACCCATGGCCTCTACCGCTAAGACGGGACCTGCTCCAGCAGGGGCCCTGTCTATTCCAAGACTTACCGCGGCTGCGTTTGACGGCATGGCGGTTGAACACCGGATCCTGAAGGAAAAGGGTATTCCGGAGGAAGTCATCCCTACCCTGATCAAAGCCAGGAAGGATGTCACGGCAAAACATTATCACCGCATTTGGCGAAAATATGTTGCTTGGTGTGAGGCCAAAAAGGCCCCAACGGAGGAGTTTCAACTGGGTCGTTTTCTGCATTTCCTGCAAGCAGGAGTGAATATGGGCCTAAAATTAGGGTCCATTAAGGTACAGATTTCGTCTGTCAATTTTCTTCCAAAAAGAATTGGCTTCACTGCCTGAAGTTCAGACATTTGTTAAGGGAGTGCTGCATATTCAGCCCCCTTTTGTGCCTCCAGTGGCACCTTGGGATCTCAATGTGGTTTTGGGGTTCTTGAAATCACATTGGTTCGAGCCACTTAAAACCGTGGATTTGAAATATCTCACGTGGAAAGTGGTCATGCTGTTGGCCCTGGCTTCGGCCAGGCGTGTGTCAGAATTGGCGGCCTTATCTTGTAAAAGCCCTTATCTGATTTTCCATACGGATAGGGCAGAGTTGAGGACTCGTCCTCATTTTCTCCTGAAGGTGGTATCAGCTTTTCACTTGAACCAGCCTATTGTAGTGCCTGTGGCTACTAGGGACTTGGAGGATTCCAAGTTACTGGACGTGGTCAGGGCCCTGAGAATTTATGTTTCCAGGACGGCTGGAGTCAGGAAGACTGACTCGCTGTTTATCCTGTATGCATCCAACAAGCTGGGTGCTCCTGCTTCAAAGCAGACTATTGCTCGCTGGATTTGTAGCACTATTCAGCTTGTGCATTCTGCGGTAGGACTGCCGCATCCTAAATCAGTGAAAGCCCATTCCACAAGGAAGGTGGGCTCATCTTGGGCGGCCGCCCGAGGGGTCTCGGCTTTACAACTTTGCCGAGCCGCGACTTGGTCAGGGTCAAATAGTTTTGCAAAGTTTTACAAGTTTGACATCCTGGCTGACGAGGACCTGGAGTTCTCTCATTCGGTGTTGCAGAGTCATCCGCACTCTCCCCCCCGTTTGGGAGCTTTGGTATAATCCCCATGGTCCTTACGGAGTTCCCAGCATCCACTAGGATGTCAGAGAAAATAAGATTTTACTCACCGGTAAATCTATTTCTCGTAGTCCGTAGTGGATGCTGGGCGCCCATCCCAAGTGCGGATTGTCTGCATTACTTGTACATAGTTACTGTTAACTAAAACGGGTTATTGTTGAGAGCCATCTGTTCAGAGGCTCCATTGTTATCATACTGTTAACTGGGTTTAAAATCACGAGTTGTACGGTGTGATTGGTGTGGCTGGTATGAGTCTTACCCGGGATTCAAAAATCCTTCCTTATTGTGTCAGCTCTTCCGGGCACAGTATCCTAACTGAGGTCTGGAGGAGGGTCATAGGGGGAGGAGCCAGTGCACACCAGTTAGTCCTAAAGCTTTCTTTTAGTTGTGCCCAGTCTCCTGCGGAGCCGCTATTCCCCATGGTACTTACGGAGTTCCCAGCATCCACTACGGACTAGGAGAAATAGATTTACCGGTGAGTAAAAATAAGAATTTACTTACCGATAATTCTATTTCTCGTAGTCCGTAGTGGATGCTGGGGACTCCGTAAGGACCATGGGGATTATACCAAAGCTCCCAAACGGGCGGGAGAGTGCGGATGACTCTGCAGCACCAAATGAGAGAACTCCAGGTCCTCCTCAGCCAGGGTATCAAATTTGTAGAATTTTACAAACGTATTTGCTCCTGACCAAGTAGCTGCTCGGCAAAGTTGTAAGGCCGAGACCCCTTGGGCAGCCGCCCAAGATGAGCCCACCTTCCTTGTGAAGTGGGCATTTACAGATTTTTGGCTGTGGCAGGCCTGCCACAGAATGTGCCAGCTGAATTGTACTACAAATCCAACGAGCAATAGTCTGCTTAGAAGCAGGAGCACATACAGATTTTCTGACTCCATCCGTCCTGGAAACCTATATTTCCAGGGCCCTGACAACGTCTAGCAACTTGGAATCCTCCAAGTCCCTCGTAGCCGCAGGCACCACCATAGGTTGATTCAGGTGAAACGCTGAAAACCACCTTAGGGAGAAACTGAGGACGAGTCCTCAATTCCGCCCTGTCCGAATGGAAAATCAGATGAGAACTTTTACAGGATAAAGCCGCCAATTCTGACACGCGCCTGGCCCAGGCCAGGGCCAACAGCATGACCACTTTTCATGTGAGATATTTTAACTCCACATATTTAAGTGGTTCAAACCAATGTGAGTTTTGGAACCCAAAAACTACATTGAGATCCCAAGGTGCCACTGGAGGCACAAAAGGAGGTTGTATATACAGTACCCCTTTTACAAACGTCTGAACTTCAGGGACTGAAGCCAGTTCTTTCTGGAAGAAAATCGACAGGCCGAAATCTGAACCTTAATGGATCCTAATTTTAGGCCCATAGACACTCCTGTTTGCAGGAAATGCAGGAATCGACCCAGTTGAAATTCCTCCGTTGGGGCCTTAATGGCCTCGCACCACGCAACATATTTTCGCCAAATGCGGTGATAATGTTTTGCGGTTATATCCTTCCTAGCTTTGATCAGGATAGGAATGACTTCATCCGGAATGCCTTTCTCCTTCAGGATCCGGCGTTCAAACGCTCTGCCGTCAAAAGCAGCCGCGGTAAGTCTTGGAACAGACAGGGTCCTTGCTAGAGCAGGTCCCTTCTTAGAGGTAGAGGCCACGGATCCTCCGTGAGCATCTCTTGAAGTTCCGGTTACCAAGTCCTTCTTGGCCAATCCGGAGCCACGAATATAGTGCTTACTCCTCTCCATCTTATAATTCTCGGTACCTTGGGTATGAGAGGCAGAGGAGGGAACACATACACTGACTGGTACACCCACGGTGTTACCAGAGCGTCTACAGCTATTGCCTGAGGGTCCCTTGACCTGGCGCAATACCCGTCGAGTTTTATAATCATGTGGAAGACTTCTGGGTGAAGTCCCCACTCTTCCGGGTGGAGGTCGTGTCTGCTGAGGAAGTCTGCTTCCCAGTTGTCCACTCCCGGAATGAATATTGCTGACAGTGCTATCACATGATTTTCTGCCCAGCGAAGAATCCTTGCAGCTTCCGCCATTGCCCTCCTGCTTCTTGTGCCACCCTGTCTGTTTACGTGGGTGACTGCCGTGATGTCCGAATGGATCAACACCAGATGACCTTGAAGCAGAGGTCTTGCTGAGCTTAGAGCATTGTAAATGGCCCTTAGCTTCAGGATATTTATGTGAAGTGATGTCTCCAGGCTTGACCATAAGCCCTGGAAATTCCTTCCATGTGTGACTGCTCCCCAGCCTCGCAGGCTGGCATCCGTGATCACCAGGACCCAGTCCTGAATGCCGAATCTGCGGCCCTCTAGAAGATGAGCACTCTGCAACCACCACAGGAGAGACACCCTTGTCCTTGGTGACAGGGTTATCCGCTGATGCATCTGAGGATGCGACCCGGACCATTTATCCAGCAGGTCCCACTGGAAAGTTCTTGAGTGGAAACTGCCGAATGGGATTGCTTCGTAAGAAGCCACCATTTTTCCCAGAACCCTTTCATTGATGTACTGAGACTTGGCTCGGTTATAGGAGGTTCCCGACTAGCTTGGATAACTCCCTGACTTTCTCCTCCGGGAGAAACACCTTTTTCTGGACTGTGTCCAGGATCATCCCTAGGAACAGAAGACGAGTCGTCGGAATCAGCTGCGATTTTGGAATATTGAGAATCCAATCGTGCTGCCGCAACACTACCTGAGATAGTGCTACACCGACCTCCAACTGTTCCTTGGATCATACCCTTATCAGGGGATCGTCCAAGTAAGGGATAACTAGAATTCCCTTCCTTCGAAGGAGTATCATCATTTCGGCCATTACCTTGGTAAAGACCCGGGGTGCCGTGGACCATCCATACGGCAGTGTCTGAAACTGATAGTGACAGTTCTGTACCACAAACCTGAGGTACCCTTGGTGAGAAGAGTAATTTGGGACATGAAGGTAAGCATCCTTGATGTCCCGAGACATCATGTAGTCCCCTTCTTCCAGGTTCGCAATCACTGCTCTGAGTGACTCAATCTTGAATTTGAACCTCCGTATGTAAGTGTTCAAGATTTTAGATTTAGAATCGGTCTCACCGAGCCGTCCGGCTTCGGTACCACAATAGTGTGGAATAATACCCCGTTCCCTGTTGCAGGAGGGGTACCTTGATTATCACCTGCTGGGAATACAGCTTGTGAATGGCTTCCCAAACTGCCTCCCTGTCAGAGGGAGACGTCGGTAAAGCCGACTTTAGGAAACGGCGAGGGGGAGACGTCTCAAATTCCAATTTGTTGAGACGGGCCCCCACCGTGCCTGAGCTTGTAAAGCCCTAGCGTCATACTGAGGGCTTGGCAGAGGCAGGAGAGGGCTTCTGTTCCTGGGAACTGGCTGATTTCTGCAGCCTTTTTCCTCTCCCTCTGTCACGGGCAGAAATGGGGAACCCTTTGCCCGCTTGCCAACGAAAAGACTGCGCCTGATAATACGGCGTCTTCTTATGTTGAGAGGCGACCTGGGGTACAAACGTGGATTTCCCAGCTGTTGCCGTGGCCACGAGGTCTAAAAGACCGACCCCAAATTACTCCTCCCCTTTATAAGGCAATACTTCCAAATGCCGTTTGGAATCCGCCTCACCTGACCACTGTCGTGTCCATAATCTACTGGCAGAAATGGACAACGCACTTAGACTTGATGCCAGTCGGCAAATATTCCGCTGTGCATCACGCATATATAGAAATGCATCTTTCAAATGCTCTATAGGCCATAAAATACTGTCCCTATCTAGGGTATCAATATTGTCAGTCAGGGAATCCGACCACGCCAACCCAGCACTGCACATCCAGGCTGAGGCGATTGCTGGTCGCAGTATAACACCAGTATGTGTGTAAATACATTTTAGGATACCCTCCTGCTTTCTATCAGCAGGATCCTTAAGGGCGGCCATCTCAGGAGAGGGTAGAGCCCTTGTTCTTACAAGTGTGTGAGTGCCTTATCCCCCCTAGGGGGTGTTTCCCAACGCACCCTAACCTCTGGCGGGAAAGGATATAATGCCAATAACATTTGAGAAATTATCAGTTGTTATCGGGGGAAACCCACGCATCATCACACACCTCATTTTATTTCTCAGATTCAGGAAAACTACAGGAAGTTTTTCCTCCCCGAACATAATACCCCTTTTTGGTGGTACTCGTATTATCAGAAATGTGTAAAACATTTTCCATTGCCTCAATCATGTAACGTGTGGCCCTACTGGAAGTCACATTTGTCTCTTCACCGTCGACACTGGAGTCAGTATCCGTGTCGGCGTCTGTATCTGCCATCTGAGGTAACGGGCGCTTTAGAGCCCCTGACGGCCCATGAGACGTCTGGACAGGCACAAGCTGAGTAGCCGGCTGTCTCATGTCAACCACTGTCTTTTATACAGAGCTGACACTGTCACGTAATTCCTTCCAACAGTTCATCCACTCAGGTGTCGACCCCCTAGGGGGTGACATCACTATTACAGGCAATCTGCTCCGTCTCCACATCATTTTTCTCCTCATACATGTCGACACAAACGTACCGACACACAGCACACACACAGGGAATGCTCTGATAGTGGACAGGACCCCACTAGCCCTTTGGGGAGACAGAGGGAGAGTTTGCCAGCACACACCGAGCGCTATATATATACAGGGATAACCTTATATAAGTGTTTTTCCCCTTATAGCTGCTGTATTTTTAATACTGCGCCTAATTAGTGCCCCCCTCTCTTTTTTAACCCTTTCTGTAGTGTAGTGACTGCAGGGGAGAGCCAGGGAGCTTCCCTCCAACGGAGCTGTGAGGGAAAATGGCGCCAGTGTGCTGAGGAGATAGGCTCCGCCCCCTTCTCGGCGGCCTTATCTCCCGTTTTTCTGTGTATTCTGGCAGGGGTTAAATTCATCCATATAGCCCAGGAGCTATATGTGATGCATTTTTTGCCATCCAAGGTGTTTTTATTGCTGCTCAGGGCGCCCCCCCCCCCCCAGCGCCCTACACCCTCAGTGACCGGAGTGTGAAGTGTGCTGAGAGCAATGGCGCACAGCTGCAGTGCTGTGCGCTACCTTGTTGAAGACAGGACGTCTTCTGCCGCCGATTTTCCGGACCTCTTCTGTCTTCTGGCTCTGTAAGGGGGCTGGCGGCGCGGCTCTGGGACCTATCCATGGCTGGGCCTGTGATCGATCCCTCTGGAGCTAATGTCCAGTAGCCTAAGAAGCCCAATCCACTCTGCACGCAGGTGAGTTCGCTTCTTCTCCCCTTAGTCCCTCGAAGCAGTGAGCCTGTTGCCAGCAGGTCTCACTGAACATAAAAAACTTTTCACTAAGCAGCTCAGGAGAGCCACCTAGTGTGCACCCTTCTCGTTCGGCACAAAAATCTAACTGAGACTTGGAGGAGGGTCATAGGGGGAGGAAGTCATTGAAATCTCTGTACGGGGTGACGGTAACCCTATCTTTCCCTATACTACGGGGTTACCGTCACCCCGTACAGAGATTTCAATGGGATAAGGAGACGGTTTTATAGAAAAATCCGGCAGGACTGAAAATAAACACAAAAGGAGCTGTAAACATTACTAATCCTTTTCTTTTTTACAGGTATTGCACTACAGTATTGCAACATTTAAATTGTTGCAAAATAGAATACATATTGTCACAAGCGCCTTGTTTTAGTATCTATTTGAATTGTTTATTTTTATTCAGGGCAGCTAAAACACTTAAATCCCGGCAACAGCGCGGTTATTCTCATTTCTAATCATAGGGGGAGGAGCCAGTGCACACCAGGTAGTTCTAAAGCTTTACTTTTGTGCCCAGTCTCCTGCGGAGCCGCTATTCCCCATGGTCCTTACGGAGTCCCCAGCATCCACTAGGACGTCAGAGAAATCTTATTTTCCATAATGTATTTTATTTCCAGCAGATGGACACACAAGCAGGAATATCTCAGAAGGACATCTAATGTTATCCCCGGATTGTGACATAAAAGATGATGACAGTAGACAGGATTCTCCAGGAGATAACCCCATTACCCCAATTATACATCCAGCTCTATCAGCTGATCCCTCTGATCCTGGGGAATGTTCTCCTGATCACCCTGATATTGGTGCATCTGTTACAGCTCTGACAGTAGATACAGTGTTTCCCTGTTCTATAGATGCCAAATGTTTTACACAGAAAACAAAGCTGATTACCCATCATCCAGCTAAGGCAGGTGAGAGGCCACTGATATGTTCTGAGTGTGGGAAATGTTTTACAAAGAAATCATATCTTGTTATACATCAGAGAAGTCACACAGGTGAGAAGCCGTTTTCCTGTTCTGAGTGTGGGAAATGTTTTACACAGAAATCAGCTCTTGTTACACATCAGAGAAGTCACACAGGTGTGAAGCCGTTTTCCTGTTCTGAGTGTGGGAAATGTTTTGCATTGAAATCAGTTCTTGTTAAACATCAGAATAGTCACTCAGGTGAGAAGCCGTTTTCCTGTTATGAGTGTGGGAAATGTTTTGCACTCAACTCAAATCTTGCTACACATCAGAGAAGTCACACAGGTGAGAAGCCGTTTTCCTGTTCTGAGTGTGGGAAATGTTTTGCACGCAACTCAAATCTTGCTACACATCAGAGAAATCACACAGGTGAGAAGCCGTTTTCCTGTTCTGAGTGTGGGAAATGTTTTACAAAGAAATCAACTCTTGTTATACATCAGAGAAGTCACACAGGTGAGAAGCCGTTTTCCTGTTCTGAGTGTGGGAAATGTTTTACAAAGAAATCCGCTCTTGTTACACATCAGAGAAGTCACACAGGTGAGAAGCCGTTTTCCTGTTCTGAGTGTGGGAAATGTTTTACACAGAAATCAGTTCTTGTTACACATCAGAGAAGTCACACAGGTGTGAAGCCGTTTTCCTGTTCTGAGTGTGGGAAATGTTTTACACAGAAATCAGCTCTTGTTAAACATCAGAATAGTCACTCAGGTGAGAAGCCGTTTTCCTGTTCTGAGTGTGGGAAATGGTTTACACAGAAATCATCTCTTGTTACACATCAGAGAAGTCACACAGGTGAGAAGCCGTATTCCTGTTCTGAGTGTGGGAAATGTTTCACACAGAAATCACATCTTGTTACACATCAGAGATGTCACACAGGTGAGAAGCCATTTTCATGCTGTGAGAGAAATAAATCCGCTCTTGTTGAACACATTAGACATTACCCAAGTACGGAACCATTTAAATCTTCTGGAGTATAATCATCACTGTCGTCCAATGTTCCTCAAGGGTGAATCCTATCTCCTATGCTTTATAAAATATACATGCTAGCACTGGGTGATATAATCAGACGTCATGGCCTGGTCTACCACTGCTATGCAGATGACCTGCTTTTTGCTCCATGTACTGAGAACCTAATACCAATAAATGGTTGTCTAGCTGAGCGCCAGGGGTGGATGATGCCAGTTGGCTATGACTCAGTCTTTGTGAAACATAATAGAAGCTCACCAACAAAGGACAAGACTACAGCTTTACCAACCATCTGGATTTATGCTTTGGTGTTCAGAATCGCAAAATACTGAACGTGTGCTGAATCTTTGTGTTGTCCTAGTATGTGGCTGACACAGACATCAGGTATCTGCCACATACAAATCCTCATTCTTCCATCTGTGGACCATAGCCAGAATCAAACATTTGATTCCCTCGGAAGTTCATAGACTACTGCAATGCCATCTACCTGGGTCACCCAGCAAAATAATTACAGAGCTTGCAGATAGTACATAATGCAGCAGCCAAGCTGTTACCTAACCAGCCCGTTCCTGCCACATAACACCCATTCTCTGCTCCCTTCACCGGCTGCCTGTAAGATGACAAATCTATTTCATAATTGGTTAACTGACCTTCCCAGCCCAACATTACATGGTCTAAGGTGCTAGAAGCAGCTTCTGCCTCCTTACTGCCCTGCTTGCTTGCTTGCTTCTACAGATGAAGGACTGTTACCAGCAGTACCAAGAATCTCCTGTCATTCATTTAAGGGTCAAATTTTTAACTTTGCAGCCCTTACCATGGAACGTACTGCCTTGCACAGTCCAAGAGATCACCACTCTAGAGAACGTCACAAATAGACTGATGACTGCTACTCACGCTTTTCATTAATGTACCTCTATTTACTTCCTAAATAATACATCCTAAATGCTTAGGTCTTTTTTCTGCTGTTTATTTTGTATCTTGTGCTTTGTGTAAATGTGAATGTCTAATACCAGTTTCCACAATCTGTATTGCTGCACGACAGTATGGCGGCCATTGGAACATGTTTTCACTTCTAGTTTGCCTAACTTGTTGCAGACACTCATCTTGATCAGGAGTGCTGAGTGTTTTCAGATACAAGATCCTATCTATATATACCCTGTATATTATAATGTGCATTAGAGTCACCCGGGTTACATCTGCGGTGGTTTGTTGTATGTTACATCTATATGGTGCGGATACTCCTCTGTATGATCTCATAATAAAAGCTTTTGTTTGCATCTAATTATTACATTAAATCTTTTATTTTTTATTCTATTTTATATTCCCATCTGAGTAATTACGCCATAACGTCTAATCTCGGAGTGGACCCCAGAAGATGTAAAGAAACCGTGTAAGTTTTCCATCATTCTGTTTCGTGTAATCATACAGGTAAGTGATGGCACGGTGGTCACTGACCGTCACATTCAGGTGGTATAATGGAAGTGGGACTGTCTGGGCTTATTCTAGTCTACTGCAGAAATAAAAAAAAATCAGCCCATAGATCAAGCTTGGTCGGACAAGACAGAAGCCACATTAATGGTGGCACATCGTATAGGCTGAGGACCCATGTTTCTGCTCTATATGGAATAACTCCCTCTTCACCCACAAAAACCTTCCCTTCACCATTCACAATGTCCACCATTGCCCCTTCAGAAGGGACACAACTTTCCTTTGCTTGTTCCACCTCCTCCTCTACAGAGCCCAGGACCATCTCCATGACCATGTCATGTTTATCTGGAGTCCAGGCATCTGGGAGGTTCATGGCCTGAGATGACCACAGACCCACCAGGTAGTGGGCAAGAAAAATCCACAGCCTCCTGAGGAACTGGAAAGTCCAAGGATCCACCCCACATGAGGCAGAGAAGGGACAACCACAGGGACTGGCTCAACAATTTCCTTCCTAAAAGCTGCTCTTTACCCAGTTTGGTACCTGGGGGATCCCACTCCAATTTCCCTTGAGAGTCCTTACTAATCCTTTCTGAGCCTACTAGCTCCTTCCTCTTCCAACCACTCCTCCTTTTTAAGCTTTTCACCACCTGCTGTGTGAGTCCCATCCAATCACTCCTCCATTCCTTGACTCATTGGTGTAGCAACCCCCTTCTCCCCACCCCCACCACACTGCTATACTGCAGTTAAGCTGTGAGACTTGCTGCTAGCAGTACTCGCTACTCAGCACACACACTCACATAATGATTACACAGCTGTGCCAGAGACACTGTCTCACTGACAACCAGGATGAGACACTCCCAGAAAGGCATGTATGTATGAGTACGGAGAGAGTGGGAGCAGTGGGGCTGCATCACTGACACCCAGGACGAGACACTCCCAGAAAGGCATGTATGTATGAGTACGGAGAGAGTGGGAGCAGTGGGGCTGCATCACTGACCAGGACGAGACACTCCCAGAAAGGCATGTATGTATGAGTACAGAGAGAGTGGGCGCAGTGGGGCTGCATCACTGACAACCAGGACGAGACACTCCCAGAAAGACATGTATGTATGAGTACGGAGAGAGTGGGAGCAGTGGGGCTGCATCACTGACCAGGACGAGACACTCCCAGAAAGGCATGTATGTATGAGTACGGAGAGAGTGGGCGCAGTGGGGCTGCATCACTGACAACCAGGACGAGACACTCCCAGAAAGACATGTATGTATGAGTACGGAGAGACTGGGAGCAGTGGGGCTGCATGACTGACAACCAGGACGAGACACTCCCAGAAAGGCATGTATGTATGAGTACAGAGAGAGTGGGCGCAGTGGGGCTGCATGACTGACCAGGACGAGACACTCCCAGAAAGACATGTATGTATGAGTACGGAGAGAGGGGGCGCAGTGGGGCTGCATCACTGACACCCAGGACGAGACACTCCCAGAAAGGCATGTATGTATGAGTACGGAGAGACTGGGAGCAGTGGGGCTGCATGACTGACAACCAGGACGAGACACTCCCAGAAAGGCATGTATGTATGAGTACGGAGAGACTGGGAGCAGTGGGGCTGCATCACTGACAGCCAGGACGAGACACTCCCAGAAAGACATGTATGTATGAGTACGGAGAGACTGGGAGCAGTGGGGCTGCATGACTGACAACCAGGACGAGACACTCCCAGAAAGGCATGTATGTATGAGTACGGAGAGAGTGGGAGCAGTGGGGCTGCATGACTGACAGCTGAGCCTGTCACGTCAGTGAGGTGACAAAATGCAAGATATAATTACCTAGCTAAATCAGGCGCTAATGCAATGCTACATGTATTAAATGAGCACCAAACATATTGATTATTAGACAGCAGCTCCTATGCGGCAACTGGATGCCTTAGATGATATAGATTGTTTAAGTTTCAATAGAGACATAAAAGAGCGCTGATGGTATATAAATAAAAATATTTCTAATATTTATTAGAGTTCAACACAATAAAAACAGTTATGCCAATAATAACCAGATAAAATGTAGCCACAATATTTCTGATTGTATATAAACTGTATACAGATTCAGCTGTAATCACTCACATTAGATCGATTGTATTTAAATGCAGCTGAATCAGCTGATATGTGCAGTACTGCGGTCCATTAATTAACATATTAGAGGTATATATATTAGGGGTATATGCAATTGCGGGCGAATCGCGCCTTTTTTTCGTCCGTTTAAAAATTCGCCTGCACTCGACAGCCACAGCCCTGCCGCCGGGACCATGAATTCACCATATGCAACGCAAAACGGATTCGACACACCCCTTGGCGGATAACGGCCCAATCGGCGAGTAATGGGAGTCCCGAATTCGACTTCCCGCCGAAAGCAGCCCTTTATTAGGGCTTGTTTGCTGCGTGCTCTGCAGCCATTTTGTGAACCTGCAGAGAGGTGTGAGGAGGTGCAGAGCTAACAAATTGGTTGTTTGCTGTGGTATTGTTTGGACACCCCAGCAGGCTTTATTCCAGGACAGACAGGAGGATACCTGTTACCCCGGAGGAGAGCCATTTTAGGAGCTTTTACTACATTTGCAGGTAAGTACCACATGTGGGTCTGGTGTTGCATGTATGTGTTTGTGTAGTGGGGGTTGCCATGAGGTGTACATGGGGTGTTTGGGTATGTGTGCAGGTATGTGTATAGCTCCTGTTAGTTTTGCTGCATTTTTTTGTGGAGATTTGTGTTTTGGGGTAGTTTTTCAAAATTTTTTTCTTTTCTTAAAATTACTTTTTGGGCCTTCCTTTTGCATTGGTGTACCTCCAGCATGTGCAGGATTGATTTTTAGCTAGCTTGGGCTGATTTTTAGTGTGTGTCGGTAGCAATGCGGTCGACATGTGGTGTCGTTTGTTTGCCAAACCTGTTTTTTCCCTCCTATTTTACCACTGGTGTACCTCCAGAGTGTGCTGGGATGATATCTGACTAGTTTAGGGTGATTTGGAGCAAGTCTGTGGCTGCCATGCGGTCGACATGTTGTGTCAGTTGTCAGTCAAACCTGTTTTTTCTCTCCTATTTTACCACTGGTGTGTCAGCCATTTTGTGTCAGACATTTTGTGTGTCAGACATTTTTGATTTCCAGTATGTGCAGGGATGGTGTTTTGGTCCTGCTTGAGAACTGGGGTCCCAGCAGCATGACATGTGATTGCATTTAATTATGTAATGTGGTAAATGTAAATTTATATTTATATATATATATATATATATATATATACACACAGAGTAAAAACCACAGCACTCACCGCACCAGAAGCGGGGCTCGGCTATGCACTTACCACTCACAGAGTGGGGTGCATGTAACACTGCACTCTCCACCACAGAAGCGGGGCACACAGCTGCACTTACCACTCACAGGGCGGGGTGCATGAAGCCCATGACCACATCGCTCTAATAAATACAAACAGAGGACCCAGCACTCACCAAAGTAAAGTCACTTATCCTTAACCTGTCTCAGCTGTTTTTTAGCAATCATCTTTGAGCCAGTGCAATAGGTGACTAGTGTGCCTTTAAAAGCCATAAAGTCTGTGGCAGGTACACATTACATCTAGCAGGCAGATGATGCAGCAGTGTGGTAGTCAGGTTTTAAGACTCTGTGATAGTGTAGGACCTGTATGAAGGTGGGGTACCTTGAATCGGTATACAGGCTTCCGTGCATTGGCCAATCCACCAACTAAACCCCCATCATTTATTTATTGAATTGTTGAGGATAAGTGAGTTTACTTTGGTGAGTGCTGGGTTCTCTGTTTGTATGTATATATATATATATATATATATAATTATTATTTTTTATTTTTTTGGTTCTTTTTAAAACAGATGTCCAGGGACAAGCAGACCGACCCCCCCCCCCTTCCCCCACCCCCTCGGATCTATCCCTGCATAGCAACGAGGAGTGGGAGCCGACCCGGGAGGAGGATGCGACCGACCAGGCATGCAGTGACCAGCCGCGGTCGTCAAGGGCCCATGAGAAATCTAAGAAAAAGCCTAGTAGAAAGGTACTGACAACACCTGCAGACACAAATAGCATTCAACTTGACCCACCCTAGTTTACGCACTGCCATGCACACCTACAGGTATATGTGCGCAATGCCAGGGATACTAACACTCATAGGTACATACCGATCTTATTAAATGCATGGTTTTTTTTTCAATTCCTAAAGGCAAGAAGCCAGCCAGAGGAGCAGTCGGAGGAGGAAGCCTCTGGTGAAGATGCAGGACCGAAAAAGCCGCGTGGACCCAGATACACTGAGGCGGAAAACTGTTCCCTAGTGGATGGCGTCGACAGGTCCTACGACATTCTGTATGGACCAAGGGCACAGACCACAGCAGCTAGGACAAAGCGAAGCATCTAGGATTCCATCGCGAGCCAAGTCACTGCAGTATCTGGAAACCGCCGGAGCACCAGAAACTGTATGAAGCGGTACAGTGATTGCTGCAGACAGACCAAAAAGAAGGTGGGGATTCAGCGCCGACATGAGACAGCTACGGGAGTTGGCCCGGCTCTCAATATGAAGTGGCTACCCTGGGAGAACGTTATTAGAAGGTGCATGAACCCTGCCATGGTCGAAGGAGTTCGCGGAGGTGTGGACTCCAGCCGTCCTACTGGCTTTCCCCAGGAGGAAGAACCGCCCAGAAGATGGAAGAAGGCGGGAGACAAGCAGTCCAAAAGGAGGCCTGATGGTAAGAATACATTCACATGAGCTGTACTTCCCTTTAAAAATTTTGTATTTGCTAATGTGAGTTTTTTTGTTTTTCAGACAGGCCTGCCCAGAGGACATAACCTGCGCGCAGGACATCGCCAGCGCACGGACCATCACCTGTGCAGCAGGCATCGGCAGCAGCGCGCAGACCATCACCTGCGCAGCAAGCACCAGAAGCGCGCAGATCGTCACCTGTGCGCCACAGATCGTCATCGCGCAGTTTGTCACCTGTGCACCAGACGACGTCAGCGCTCAGACTATCACCTGTGTGCCAGACGACAGCGCACAGAACTTCACCTGTGCGCCAGACACCGTCGGCGACCACACCACAAGATGGGCGCCAAACTACTGCTTCTGCGCGCAGGCCATCACCAGATCGTCGTCTCTCCAGGAGCTCTGTGACTGAAGAACCTCACGACACAACCCTTGTGGACCCATCACCCGATCTGTTTGAGTCTACAGGGTTAACAGACGAGACTTTTCTTGGGTTTGAGGACAGCCATGCAGACGTATCCAGCCAGACCCTTGAAAAGTCTTCAGAAACGAGGACAAGTGAAGCTCCTGGAGCAGCGGCACCACAGGATTCAGAAGGTTTGTATTTAATTTGGGGGGGGGGGGAGGGGGTGCAGCTGTTTTGTATAGTTTATTAACTTTAAAAAAATTATTTTGCAAACAGTGGTGCCACGGACCAGCAGCGGACTAGCTTTGGGGATTGGTTCCTACTTCAGGCCGGATCTCCTCCTACAGGAGTCGTTAGAGGATGACGAGGTGGAAGTGCAGCAGGCTGCAGTTGCTACATCCCTGTGTGAGTAAATAGAATTGTGAGCCTTCAAACAAGTGTATGATGAATGTGTATAATATTTAAAATTTTTCTTTTCAGCTGCCCAAATGCAAGTGGTGGCAGACGTCCAGGAAGGACAGAATCCCTCAACTGTTCAGAGGGTTCACACCCTGGCATCGGAGATTACTACCCGCCAGGATACGTACACAAATGTCGTGGGAGGCAGACTGGACAACATTGAGAGGACAATGGAGAAAATGTCAAACAGTCTGCTTGAAATGCAGAAGGCTCTTTCCGACAGCACGGCCACAATGCTACAGGTCAGAATGGAAGATCATAGGGAGACAATGGACATCCTTCACATTCTGTCCGAATCCATGAGCCGGCTCGTGGAAAACACATCATGCCTGGCACACAGCAATACAAACATGTCGGAGAGCCATTGACAATCCTCATCCAGCCAACAGCTCATCGCAACAACACTGCAGATGATCTATGATAAGCTCCCAGGACCAGCTCATCAACATGCTGGTGATCCATCATTTCCGCCGTCGCAAGCCACAAGGACTCCTCGTACCCTTCCTCCACTATCATCCCAGTACAGACAGTCACAGATGTACCAGGGATATACAGGGATGTACCCCACCCCCCAGATGCCTCCACCACCGGCCGCCACATCTACAGCCGCATGGGCACAGAGGCCCAGTCAACGCACTACCCAGCCTCCCAGGACATCGACGCCCCATCAGGGGGAAGAAGAGGATCCGGACAGACTTCCACCATAAGCCCGGTTGTATTGTTTTATTTACTTATATATGTTTTTCATGTATCCCTTTCTGCCCCTCCCATTAGTTTTTTTTTTCTTACTATTGTTTTTTCTGTGTTGGGCTTGCCCACCCGTGACCGGATACTACCAAGGAGCTTTGTGTAGGCATACATGCGCGGGCATGTATGCGGGAGCGCGTGGTAACGGATTAAAGCTCCTTGTGGTTACATGTATGATGGGCCAAAGAGCTATTCTGATACCACTTTTTTACCCAAAAAATCCTTTTTGTAATGGTGTACAATAGGCTTTCACTGTGTGAATTTACTATTCACTAGTGTGTGTTTTTGGCTTATTCATACGATTGGGTGGAAAATTGAAGTGGACGACTTAAGTTCGTGTTGTGCGTACCAAGGTGAGTAGAACCATGTTTCAATGTATATATTCAAGAAACTTTGGACCGCCAGCCTTTGTGGAACCACACAACCCAGCAATGGGTCATGCTGGGCTGTGTGGTTCCATGAATGTTAGCGTGTCGAAGTGCTGACCACTGACACCACTATTTCACTTTGGACCGCATGCCTTTGTGGAACCACACAGCCCAGCAATGGGTCATGCTGGGCTATATGGTTCCACAATTGTTAGTGGTGTCAGTGGTCAGCACTTTGACACGCTAACAATTGTGGAACCATATAGCCCAGCATGACCCATTGCTGGGCTGTGTGGTTCCACAAAGGCATGCGGTCCAAAGTGAAATAGTGGTGTTAGTGGTCAGCACTTTGACACGCTATTTCACTTTGGACCGCATGCCTTTGTAGAACCACACAGCCCAGCAATGGGTCATGCTGGGCTGTGTGGTTCCACAAATGTTAGCGTGTCAAAGTGCTGACCACTGACACCACTATTTCACTTTGGACCGCATGCCTTTGTGGAACCACACAGCCCAGCAATGGGTCATGCTGGGCTGTGTGGTTCCACAAATTTTCTTGTAAAAGAAATGAACATGACTTTAGTGTCTTTACTTAATATACTTTTTTCTTTTCCCCACAGATATCTATCTACACAAGAAAAGAATGTAAAGAAGAACAAACTACTTTTTTGTTTTAATTAACTTTCAAACTTTATTTAAAAAATAAAATCCTATTTTTCTTCAATAAATTTTTAAAAATAGAAGTTTCCTGTGGTTTTTATTAAAATTTGTAATGCAGTTGAATTGTACGTAAGTAGGTTGCCCAGGGAACATCAGGGGAACTGTGTCTCTTCACATCCACGCCACTTGGGAAGGATACACCGCAAGACCTGTGGAAGAGAAAAGTATGAGGTTCCAGCTATTGGTAATAGTGTCACCCTGGTACTGAAAAGAAGAGGTACAATCAACACGACACAAGCAGGTTACAGTGGGCCCAAATGCAACCCTCCGGCACTTGCGTCACTACACATCCAAACATTCCCTGACAAGCATTGGTGTATCAGGGAAAGTTTGGAAGTGCAGTTTTGCAAATTCCGGAGGGCTGCACTTTGGACATGCCGGGGTGATTTTGGACAAGGGAGTTTTGGTCAATACATCTCACCTGAGGGGGTTGTCTGCTACATGGTGGAGGGTCAGGTCCACATCACAAGTAGGTCGCCCAGGGAACATCAGGGGAAATGTCGTGTCTCTTCACATCCACGCCACTTGGGAAGGATACACCGCAAGACCTGTGGAAGAGAACAGTATGAGCTTCCAGATATTGGTAATAGTGTCACCATGGGACTGAAAAGAAGAGGTACATACAATCCACACGACACAAGCGGGGTACAGTGGGCCCAAATGCAACCCTCCGGCACTTGCGTCACTACACATCCAAACATTCCCTGACACAGCGTAAGCATTGGTGTATCAGGAGGGAATGTTTGGATGTGCAGTTTTGCAAATGCCGGAGGGCTGCACTTTGGACATACCGGGGTGATTTTGGACAAGGGAGTTTTGGTCAATACATCTCACCTGAGGGGGGTTGTCTGCTAACAGCCAGCCACCAGGCATGTTTCCTGTTTCGAACTTGTCAAACAGCGATGACTGGCTTAGGATGGAGTCGTGAGATGATCCAGGAAATCCCACAAAAATCTCATGTTTACATCACAGACATTACATTCAGGGAATGGAAATGTTTTCGGTTCCGAAAACATTCCTCCGAATTCCGTGGCGGTCTGATCTGCACGTGGGTACAGTCAATCGCGCCCAGCACATTGGGAAATTTGTACTTGTTGAAAAAGCCTAATTTAATCTCACGACATTCGCTGTCCGTCTCTGGAAATGTGATGTACTGGATCGTCAATTTGCGGAAAGCCCTAATGACCTGGGTTATACAGCGCGACAGTGTCGACTGTGAAAAACCGCATGTTTGAGACAGTGTAGGCTGGAATGTGCCTGACGCTAAAAAATGTAACGTCGCCAGCAGTTTCTGGAAACCGCTGACTGCACGATTTGTCCGTGCCCGAGGTTCCAGGTCGGCCTCCAACAGAGCGTACAGCGAATATATGTCGCGAGTCGATAAGCGATAATTTTGTATCACCTCGAACTCGCAGAGATCCCCCAGTTCACGCCTAGTGCGATACTGGCGTGGACGTGGAAATGAAACCCGCAATACTGGCTCACCCAATGCAGACATTTCCTGATCTGGATTCTGATGTTCAGCAGCACTTTCTTCCTCCATGCTTGCAGCCAGCATGAACATCACAATCTGGTCAGAGAAAGGCTCCATCATTGTAGTCAGTACAAAATAGGAATGTATTTTAAAACGCAGGAATTTTCCTAAAAAAACGATTCCACAAGAGAGCTGACTGTTATGGCTCCTTCTCCCTAGTCTCAAACCCGGGAGTGAGGAGATAGAAGGGGCTTTGCAGAAGTGTATCCTGGGTAAAACTGTGGAATCATGGGTAAATTTCCCTCACCAGAGTGAAGAAAATAAAATCTTTTTAAAAATCAATTAAATAATACTTGTGAGTCAAAAAAAGACAAACCAAGTAGATAATCCTTTCAAATATAAATAGATATGCTATTAGCAATCCTCAAATATTTAAAAAAAATCATGTACTAAAAAATGTTTATTAGATCCCGCCAGGCAACTGAGGCGGACTGAAATTGTCGACTTTGCGGTCGAAAAGCACTGTTGTCGAATTTCCAATTGAATTGAATATGCTTTTGTCGAATTGCAGCATTTGTACCATTGCAGAAAAGTCGAATTTGACAAAAGTCGAATTTCCAAAAGTCGAATTTTGAATGTCTGTGTTTTGTCGGAAAAGTACTGTATTGCATTGGCGATTTTTTTGGCGAAAAATTCGCAAAATTCGACAATTTCGGGAATTCGACCGCAATTGCATATACCCCTATGTCTCTTATAATTTTTTATCAGTCAGCTAATGCAGTATTGTTTAACGCTGCGTGTGGCAATGTGCGTTGCTTCTATTATCCCGTCAGCTTTTGAAGCGCTTCCACTCAAATATCACAGTGTGCAATATCACTTCTTATATTCAATAAAGATGTTGAAATTGTGATATTAGTGGATGCTCTCAACCATTGCTATCAGCATTATACACAAATTCACTATTCCAACGTGAACTTGCACATGACAATTGTCGTATATATGACTGCTATTGGCGTGATACGCCTAATCACATGACAACTTTATCTTGTAATATCACTAATAATTCTTGAACTTGAAATCTACAATATTTCTTAATATAGTGGAGCTTGATTCATATTGCTGAATTGCTATAATTGAGTGGTAGAGGGGATCCATTGCACTATCCCTGCATTTTATAATTAGGGCAGACTGGGGATTATTTCCCCACGTAATGCGCTGTATCAGTTGTATTGTCTGCAGCGGACTGAATTAATACAAGATTTCACACCTAGATATAAGATGTGTCCATAGTGTGAGGCATTAATTTCAACACGCTTGTCACAAAATGTCAGTGTCCTAAATACACTCCTCGAGCTATTATGGATCAGGCAACAGTTTATCCTAACGGATGGTCTGTGACTGTGTTCCACAGATTGCAGGTCCCACTCATCCATTCACTAAGGGGGAGCCATTACTTTATACATGTGGCAGTTGCAGTATGTTTGTAATGTATCACAGACAATTATATAAAAGTATCAAGTGGACACATTAAACTCTGTGTCTTAACCTGATGTTACACTGTTGCTATCTATTCAGCTGTTTGTTCACCTGTAACTAAATAATAGGCTGAGCTCTGGTAAGTATATGCTAAACCCTATCAGTATCACAGAGCATTGAGCACCAGAAGTACACTTTCACACAAATCGCACTTTGACTATTCCACACATAATTGGTATGCACAAAATGATGAATCACATAGGCACAGTGTGCATCGCCGACGTGCGTTTCACAGATATCGTTTTTTCAGATTTTTGCACAGCGGAGAGACTTTTCTCAAGGTGTATTCTGAGACTGATATCAATATCAGGCGGAAAATGACCAATACTATAAACACAGTTCAAACGTGGGATTCAAACTTGTGACTCTGACATCACTGCCTGTAGAATATATCACTGTGGGAAGGACACTTAACCATTAGGCTACAGAGCCTGCCCATGTTTTTGCACAGCGGAGAGACTTTTCTCAAGGTATATTCTGAGACTCTTACCAATATCAATAACAGGTGGAAAATGACCATTACTATAAACACAGGTCGGACCAGTGACACTGTCAACTGTGGGCAGGAGACTTTGGGGGTTATTCCGAGTTGATCGCTAGCTGCCGTTGTACGCTGTGTAACAATCAAATGGCTAATCTGCGCATGCATATGCACCGCAAAGCACACGTGCGTCGTACGGGTACAAAGTGCTTTGTGGTTTTGCACTGGTTCTAACGACGATACCAATCGCACAGCCAAAAGCAAGGAGATTGTCAGGAAGTGGGAGTTTCTGGGTGGCAACTGACGGTTTTCTGGGAGTGTTTGGAAAAATGCAGATGTGGCCAGGGCGGGTATCTGACGTCAATTCCGGGACCTTTGTTGCTAGAATCATCGCACACGATAAGTAACTACAGGGCTGGTCTTGTTTTGCACAAAATGTGTTTGCAGCGACTTGACTGCACAGGCATTCTTACTTCTTCAGAGTGAAAATATACTCCCCTGTGCGTGGTGACAATGCGTTTGCACGGCTGCTAAAAGTAGCTAGCGAGCAACTTGGAATGAGGGCCCTTATCCATTAGGCTACAGAGCTGGTCCATGTTTTTGCACAGCAGAAAGACTTTTCTCAAAGCATATTCTGAGCCTGTGACTAATATCAACATCAGGCGGAAAATGACCTACACTATCAGGTTAAAACTGGGATTCAACCAGTGACCCTGACATGGTCTGCAGGACACTTGACCATTAGGATACGGAGCCTACCCATGTCATAGTGCAGCAGAGCGACTTTTCTCAAGGTATATTTCGAGACTGTTACCATTATCAACATCAGGTGGAAAATGACCAATACTATGAACAGGTTGAACTCGGGATTTGAAGCAGTTACCCTCACATCACTGCTATTTAGGATGAATGTCAGACTGATATTAAGATAGACAATACAGAGGGAGAAGAAGAGACGTATGTGAATGATATAAAGGCAGAAGATATAGATGGAGAAGAAGAGACGTATGTGACTGCTATAAAGGCAGAAGATGCAGAGGGAGAAGAAGAGATGTATGTGACTGATATAAAGACAGAATATACAGAGGGAGAAGCAGAGATGTATGTGACTGCTATAAAGGCAGAAGATATAGAGGAAGAAGAGATGTATGTGACTGATATAAAGGCAGAAGATATAGAGGGAGAAGAAGAGACATGTGACTGATATGAAAGCAGAAGATATAGAGGAAGAAGAGACTTATCTGACTGATATAAAGACAGAAGATACAGAGGGAGAAGAAGAGACGTATGTGACTGATATAAAGACAGAAGATATAGAGGGAGAAGAAGAGTCGTATGTGACTGATATTAAGATAGAAGATACAGAGGGAGAAGAAGAGACATATGTGACTGATATAAAGGCAGAAGATACAGAGGGAGAAGAAGAGACGTATGTGACTGATATGAAGGCAGAAGATACAGAGGGAGAAGAAGAGACGTATGTGACTGATATGAAGGCAGAAGATATAGAGGTAGAAGAAGAGATGTATGTGACTGATATAAAGGCAGAAGATATAGAGGGAGAAGAAGAGACATATGTGACTGATATAAATGCAGAAGATATAGAGAGAGAAGAAGAGACGTATGTGACTGATATAAAGGCAGAAGATACAGAGGGAGAAGAAGAGACGTATGTGACTGATATAAAGGCAGAAGATACAGAGGGATATGAAGAGACATAAAGCGGGGATCGAAAGTTTGGGCACCCTAAGCAAAAATTAATTTGAATGTGCAAAAAGAAGCAAAGGAAAGATGGAAACATCTCCAGAAGGCATCAAATTACAGATTAGACATTCTTATAACATGTCAAAAAAAGTTTGATTTTTATAACATGTCAAAAAAAGTTTGATTTTATTTCCATCATTGACACTATCAAAATAACAGAAAACAAAAAAATGGCGTCTGCAAAAGTTTGGGCACCCTGCAGAGTTAATACCTTGTACTGCTCGCTTTGGACAGCTGTGACTTGGCAGTGTCATGGATTGTTCTCAATCATCGTATGGAAAGACCAGGTGATGTCAATCTCAAAGGTTTTAAAAGCCCAGACTCATCTGACCTTGCTCCAACAATCGGCACCATGGGTTCCTCTAAGCAGTTGTGTAGAACACTGAAACTGAGAATAGTTGACACTCACAAAGCAGGAAAGGCTATAAGAAGATAGCAAAGCGTTATCAGATGCCCATATCCTCTGTTCTAAATGTAATTAAGAAATGGCAGTCATCAGGAACAGTGGAAGTTAAAGCAAGATCTGGAAGACCATGAAAAATATCAGACAGAACAGCTCACAGGATTGTGAGAAAAGCAAGTCAAAATCCATGTTCAAACTTTTTGGTATAAACTCCACTCGCCGTGTTTGGAAGGAGAAGAATGGTGAATGGCATCCCAAGAACACCATACCCACTGTGAAGCATGGGGGTGGAAACATCATGCTTTGGGGCTGCTTTTCTGCAAAGGGGATAGGACGACTGATCCGTATTAAGGAGAAGATGAATGGGGCCATGTATCGTGAGATTTTGTGCAAAAATCTCCTTCCCTCAGTAAGAGCATTGAAGATGGAACGTGGCTGGGTCTTCCAGCATGACAATGACCCCAAACACACTGCCCGGGCAACTGAGTGGCTTCGTAAGAAGCATTTCAAGGTTCTGGAGTGGTCTAGCCAGTCTCCAGACCTCAACCCAGTAAAAAATGTGTGGAGGGAGTTGGAAGTCCGTGTTGCCCAGTGACAGCACCAAAACATGACAGATCTAGAGGAGATCTGCATGGAAGAGTAGGCCAAAATACCTGCTACAATGTGTGCATACCTGGTCAAGAACTACAGGAAACGTTTGACCTCTGTAATTGCCAACCGAGGTTATATTACAAAGTATTGAGTTAAACTTTTTGATTGTCCAAATATTTATTTTCCACAACAATATACAAATAAATAGTGTAACAATCATACAATGTGACCTCCAGATTCTGTCTCTCACAGTTGAAGTCTATGATGGAAATTACAGACCTCTCTCATCTTTTTAAGTGGGTCAACTTGCACAATCGGTGGCTGTCCAAATACTTTTTTGCCCCACTGTATGTTCAAGATTATTCCATACATGAGATTATAATGCGGTACTCCTTATGAAAGTGAATGATCTTGTTTTAGTAGAGGAGATGTGGCGTACCTCACTTACACAATATAATGTGCTATAACCTTTATAATGGTTTCTTTATATCTTAACCCCACAAATAAGATATGCAGGTGATCTTAGGAACAGCATACCTCACTTACATAGTGAGGAACAGTATAACACACATCAAGGTATCGTTATCATAAGGTACGTCTCAAGCGTACCATTACTCACAATGAATACAGCATAACTCCATGTATAAAGGTCTTTGCGTCAAATAGACTTGTACAATGATGCAATAAAGGTACAATTTATTTAACAAATGGTTTAAAATGGTTGAAAAAATAAACATCCAAGCCGTAGATGGGGGCTGTGCGAGATCCCAGCAAGGAGGAATATATTATTTTGTTGAGCTGAGGTAACGAAGCTCCAAATGCCAAATATAGAGAAATAAAATAGGTCTTACCTTACATGGGAGACACACATCCACCTCACCTGTGCAAAGACCTCCTTTGGACAACGCGTTTCGAGTCTGGAGTGACCCTTGAGTCACCCCAGACTCGAAACGCATACAGAAAGAGTCCCCCTCCCCCCATAATGTCATCCCACTATTCAGATGAGCTGTCAAAATCGGACATAGCCAAAATTGCAAGTACATAGTCACTATTGGTGGTTCTGGGCTCTGGCTACTTCAAGGGAAATCGCATAGTCACAATGGCAGCGTGTGTACCCACCTTTATACACCAGACGGGATATTTATTCGCAGCAACACTGATATTATGTGGACACAAAAGTAACAATACAAGTGACACATTAACAGGAAATTGTTTCTGTCACCATAGCAACAATTATCTGAAAATAAGATAATACAAAGACAAATAAAAAGACTCAACGGAAATCTTTTGTTTTTAAACAACTTTATTTCATATCTTTAATAAGAGATTTTTGTCTATATTTTAAACTTAAAATATACTTTACTCTGCACATGGATAAAATATCCTTTAAAGCACAGAAACAATTCAAGTTACGTGTTAGTATTGCAGGCAAGTAAAACAGATACATATCATTCAGACCCAGCCGCAATAGTGGCTCGCAGCAGTTTGCTGGTGTTGGCAAAATGCACATGTGCAGCAGCCGTGCGGACACGCACATTGTGGCCGCATAACTGAGGGGCGAATGCCGGCGGGCCAGGACCATTTTCCGGAGAGCTGCGTGATATCACATATGCGTTCCTCTTTAACCCCATATAAACTTCCAGAGTGCACCTCATCTCTCATCTTTTCCAAGTTACTACAAATTGATATGAGATCGGTAGCAGCACTACTTTCAGGATTATTACACAGAACACACATAAAGGCTGACACAGCAAATAACAGTAACACATACAAGGGATTAATTAGAAATAAGGAAGCATAATCATCATTAAGTCTAATTATCAACTTGTTCTGTGTGGGACCCATACACCTCTTTACTGCCACCAGCAGCCCCTGGTACTGCACTGCGGCCATCTGCCCTGTATTCCCCACTACTGCCTCCCACCGTCTCCCCCACTACTGCCACTGCCCTGTCTCCCCCCACTACTGCCACCTGCCCTGTCTCCCCCACTCCTGCCACCCACCCTGTCTCCCCCACTACTGCCACCCACCCCGCCTACCCCCACTACTGCCACCCGCCCTGTCTCCCCTCAACCTGTCTTTACCCCACTACTGCCAACCTCCCTGTCTCCCCCTACTGCTCGCCACCCTGTGCCCCCCCTCTTCCACCTCAGCACTGCTTGGGGACAATATTACCCATAGACAGTGCCTCTGGCAGCCCCCGCTACAGCACTAGTGCCACCACCCTGTCTCCCCCTCTGACATCTCAGAACTGCTTGGGGATTCTTGGTACTGCTGGTAACAGTCCTTTGTCTCCAGATGGAAGTAAGAAAGCAGGGCAGTAAGGAGGCAGAAGCTGCTTCTGGTACAATGGACCCTGGTCATGTAGGGCTGGGAGAGTCAGTAAGATTATGTAATAGAGTCACCATCTTACAGGCAGCCGGTGAAGGGAGCAGAGAATGGGTGTTATGTGGCAGGAACGGGCTGGTTAGGTAACAGCCTGGCTGCTGCATTCTGTACAAGCTACAAGCCGTGTAATTCTTTTGCTGGGAGACCCAGGTAGAGGACATTGCAGTAGTCTATGTGTGATGATACAAGTGCATGTATGACTGTAGGTAGATCTTCTGAGGGAATCTTCTGATTGTGGCTGATACCTGATGTCTAAGTGTCACTCCACCATCCAGGACACCAAGATTCCACTCAGGATCAGCATTTTGTAACTCTGAACCCACAAGCTTAAGTCTGGTTGGTTTGCAAAGCTGAGCTGTAGCCCTGCCCTTTGTTGGTGAGTTTATATCATAAGGACCTGTTTCACCAGGACTGAGTCACAGCCAACTGACATCACCCACACCTGGAGCTCAGCTAGACAACTATTTAGGATTGGTACTGGGTTCTCAGTACCTGGAGCAAAAGACAGGTCATCTGTACAGCAGTGGTAGATGATGGCATGACATCTGATTATTTCACCCAGTGGTAACATGTATATTGCAAAAAGCATAGGAAATAGAAGAACCTTGAAGAACAACGCATGGCATTGATGAGAATACTCCAGAAGATTAAAATGGTTCCTCACCTGAGTGATGTCTATTGTGCTGATTTATTTCTCAGAGTATGGAAATGGCCTCTCACCTGTGACTTCGCTGAAGTGTAACAAGTTGTGATTTCTATGTAAAACATTTCACACACTCAGACCATGGAAATGGCTTTTCCCGTCTGACTTCTCTGATGTATAAAAAGATCTAATTTCCGTGTAAAACATTTCCCACATTCTGAGCAAAAAATTGCTTCTCACCTGTGTGACTTCTCTTATGTTTAATAAGATCTGATTTGTGTGCAAAACACTTCCCACACTCAGAACATGGAAATGGCCTCTCACCTGTGTGACTTCGCTGATGTGTAACAAGTTGTGATTTCCAGGTAAAACATTTCCCACACTCATAGCAAGAAAATGGTTTCTCACCTATGTGACTTCTCTCATGTTTAATAAGATGTGATTTCTGGATAAAACATTTCTCACACTCATAGCAAGAAAATGGCTTCTCGCCTGTGTGACTTCTCTCATGTTTAATAAGATGTGATTTCTGGATAAAACATTTCCCACACTCAGAACAGGAATACGGCTTCTCACCTGTGTGACTTCTCTGATGTGTAACAAGAGCTGAGTTCTGTGCGAAACATTTCCCACACTTAGAACAGGAATATGGCTTCTCACCTGTGTGACTTCTCTGATGACAAACAAGATCTGGTTTCGATGAAAAACATTTCCCACACTCAGAACAGGAATACGGCTTCTCACCTGTGTGACTTCTCTGATGTCTAATAAGAACTAATTTGTATGCAAAACATTTCCCACACTCAAAACATGGAAATGGCTTCTCACCTGTGTGACTTCTCTGATGTCTAACAAGAACTGATTTCTGTGTGAAACATTTCCCACACTCAGAACATGGAAATGGCTTCTCATCTGTGTGACTTCTGTGATGTATAATAAGATCTGATTTCCGTGCAAAACATTTCCCACACTCAGGACATGGAAATGGCTTCTCACCTGTGTGACTTCTCTGATGTCTAATAAGAACTGAATTGTATGCAAAACATTTCCCACACTCAGAACACAGAAATTGCCTCTCACCTGCCTTACCGGTCTGTGGGTTAATAGGCTTTGTGTTCTGTGTAAAACATTTGGCATCTATAGCACATGGAAACTCTGTATCTATTCTCAGAGCTGTACCAGATACACCAATATCAGAGTGATCAGGAGAACATTTCCCAGGATCAGGGGGATCAGCTGATAGAGCTGGATGTATAATTGGGGTAATGGGGTTAGCTCCTGGAGAATCCGGTCTACTGTCATTATCTTTTATTTCACAATCCGGGGATAACATTAGATGTCCTTCTGAGATATTCCTGCTTGTGTGCCCATCTGCTGGAAATAAAATACATTATGGAAATTTGACTTTTCTGTAACAATATTAATTTTGTAAAGAATAGGAGACAACTCTCTGGGACAATTAATTGTAAATGGGTGTGTATAATAAAACAACTTTTAATGAAGGCTTTATACTATTGTGTCTCAGATGATCATTGTGTCCACCCTCCTGAGAACACTCACAATAACAGATGTAATATAATAATAAGACTTAGATATATCTCTCTCTTGTACTGGTAACTAACCATGAAGTATAAATGGAGATGTAGTCACTTGCCAAGTCCTATGTCAGCACCAATGTAAAACAATGGATGGGGAATATATTGTATGAACTGGAGATTCTAGATGAACAATAACATCAGTCATATGAGCTGATGGATCAGAGAAATGTCTCCTAACGTTACTCCTGGAAGCATTGGTAAGGTAGCATTCCTTTATGTGTGTGCTCATACGCTGGTAAGCCTGTACAAGTGTTACTCACCCTTATATAAGGTATATTGCTACAGCAGAGTAGGTGTGGAACAAGGTACTTTACATGCAATACACCATATGATACCCTGTAATCATCATCTGCTAGGCTATAATCTACTTTCTCTTACGTCCTAGAGGATGCTGGGGTCCATTTAATACCATGGGGTATAGACGGGTCCTTTGGGAGCCACTGGCACTTTAAGAGTTTAATAGTGTGGGCTGGCCCCTCCCTCTATGCCCCTCCTACCAGACTCAGTTTAGAAAATGTGCCCAGAGGAGTCGGTCACAGCTAGAGGAGCTCCTAGGAGTTTTCTTAGTTTTTTATTTTCTACAGTTAGTTAGGTTACAGGAATGCTGCTGGCAACAGTCTCCCTGCTTCGTGGGACTTGGGGGTGGGGGGGGGGGTCGGGAATAGGAACCAACTTCCTGAAGAGTTAATGGTTCTCTACTCCGCTGACAGGACACTGAGCTCCTGAGGGTGCTGATCACAAGCCCATGAGGCGACTGCTCACTCCTGCAACACGGCCGCCACCCCCTAACAAAGCCAGAAGAAAGAAAAGTGGCGAGTATAGCGCCGGCGTCCCGGTTAGCGGCAGGGTATGGCGGCACAAGGGTGGGAGCGCAGCTCTGACAGGCTGCGCTCCAGGAAGGCTCAGCAACACACAGTGTAGGCGCTTTGAGGGGCGTCCTGAGCCAGCACGGATAAACCCTACACTGGTCACGCAGCTAATAGGGGCTAATCCCCCTGTTAGCACTAAAATCCTCAGGCCAGTAAAAACAATTAGTGCAGGAAGCCGCTCGACATTACAAGGGGCGGGGCTTCCTCTCAGAGCGGATCCAGCACTCACCAGCGCCATTTTCTCCCTGCAGATCATAGGAACTAGGACGCTGACAGGGAGCACTGCCCTCCCTATTAAGGTTAGTCAGCACCGGGCTTTTATCATAACTACCTACAGGGGCGCTGTGTGGCTGGCTCCTTATACTCTGTGACTCTCTGAAGGTAATCTGGGGGAAACTGTGTCCGACATTTTCCGGTGTGTGTAAGTGTGTATATCCACATTACCATGTCTAAGGACTCTGTGTCCTGTGCTGCAGAGTGTGTATCTTCTCCTGAGGAGTCTATTCCATATACTCAGGACTGCAATGTGCTGTCTCAGCCTTCTGAATCCGAACCCCCATGGGTGGATTCTTTAAGGGGAATGATATCCCAGATTTCAACATGGATGTCACATAATAAGAGATGCAGTTTTTGAGACAATCTGTGGAGTGTTTGAAATATTCAGCTCCCACTACTTCATCTAAAACCCCACCTACATACCCCAAAAAAGTACACTTGCCCAGATAATGCAAGCTGACACTAATACCGACTCTGATACAGGGGACGGTGAGGGGGATATGCAGGGGGAGCATGCATCCCTTGCTAAAGGGGTGCAGCTAATGATTGAAGCCATTAGGGATGTTTTGCATATTTCTGAGAAGGTCCAGAACAAGTAGAGGAATCTTATTTTACAGTGAATAGTCCTCGCTTACCTTCCCTGCTTCTAAGGAGTTAAACTCCTTGTTTGAAAAATCCTGGGAAAACCCAGAGAAAAAATTCCAGATCCCTAAAAATTCTCATTGCTTTCCCTTTCCCTGAAGAGAATAGAAAAGTGGGAAAACCCACCTATTGTAGACGCTTCTGTATCTAGGCTGACTACAAAGGTGGTTTTACCTGTCCCTGGTTCAACCGCCT
Organism: Pseudophryne corroboree; assembly: GCF_028390025.1. Taxonomy (NCBI): domain Eukaryota; kingdom Metazoa; phylum Chordata; class Amphibia; order Anura; family Myobatrachidae; genus Pseudophryne; species Pseudophryne corroboree. The sequence continues at coordinate 208,652 of NW_026967552.1, forward strand.
TAAAGGAGCCGGCTGACCGCAAGATTGAGACTATGCTCAAATCACTATACACTGCTACAGGCATGGCTTTAAGGCCCATTATTGCTTGTGCGTGGATTTCTAAAGCCATAGTAAAGTGGTCAGGCACCTTACTAGAGGACTTAGATACTATGGATAGGAGTGACACTGACTTGTTTTTACGTCACATACAGGATTCTGCAGGCTTCATGGCCTGCTACTTCCATGGCTGTCTCGGCACGCAGAGGACTCTGGCTACGCCAATGGACTGTGGATGCAGAATCCAAGAAAAGTGTGGAGAACCTGCCATTTACAGGTCAGGCACTATTTGGGGATGCATTGGATGCGTGGATTTCCACGGCGACTGCGGGTAAGTCGACATTTCTTGCCTCCGCAGCAGCCCCAGCTAGGAAATCTTATCCTACACTGCAGTCCTTTTGGACTGCAAAATTTAAAAAATCCAAACCCCCTCACACGTTCTTTAGAGAAGGTCAGGGAAGATCCCAAAAACCTGCACCAACAGGTTCCCAGGAACAGAAACCAGGTTCTGCTTCCTCCAAATATTCAGCATGACGATGGACCTATCAGCCTGGACATCAGGCAGGTGGGAGCGAGACTAAAAGATTTCAGTCACGTCTGGGCGTCATCATGCCTAGACCCCTGGGTGAAGGATATTGTTAACCAGGGGTACAGACTGGAGTTTCAGGAACTCCCACCTCACAGATTCTTCAAATCATGCTTACCAGCTTCGCTGACAAAAAGTGCTATCCTTCAGGAAGCCATTCAAAAATTGGTACAAACAAATGTCATTGTTCCAGTTCCACCTCACCCAAAACCCAAGGGTTATTACTCAATCCTGTTTGTGGTACCAAAACCGGACGGTTCGGTAAGGCCTATATTGAACCTGAAGAAGACGTTGAACCCCTACTTGAGGGTTTTCCAATTCAAGATGGAGTCTCTGAGAGCGGTGATCTCAGGTCTGGAACAGGGGGAATTCCAAGTATCCCTGGATATCAAGGATGCGTACCTTCACATTCTGATCTGGCCACCTCACCTAGCCTATCTACGGTTTGCACTACAGGACTGTCACTACTAGTTCCAGATGTTGTCATTTGGCCTCTCCACAGCACCGAGGGTGTTCACCATGGTCATGGCAGAGATAATGCTCCTCCTAAGCAAACAGGGAGTGAACATAATTCTATATCTGGATGATCTGCTGATAGAGGCATCTTCCAAGGAGAAGCTGTTGCAGAGTATTGCGCTCTCAACTCAACTACTCTGGGATCATGGGTGGATCCTGAACCTTCCAACGTCACATTCGGAACAGACAAGGAGACTGCCCTTCCTGGGGATGATACTCGACACAGAAGTGCAGAGGTTGTTTCTACCGGTGGAGAAAGCGTTGGTGATCCAATCAATGGTCCGGGATGTCTTGAAACCTTCCCGGGTAATGGTTCATCAGCGCATTCGCCTTCTGGGGAAGATGGTAGCCTCCTACAAGGCTCTACAATACGGAAGATTCCATGCACGGTTCTTCCAGCTGGATCTCCTGGACAAGTGGTCGGGATCACATCTTCACATGCACCAGCGGATATGCCTGTCGCCGAAAGCCAGAATTTCAGTACTCTGGTGGCTGCAAACTTCTCACCTGCTCGAGGGCCGCAGGTTTGGGATTCAGAATTGGATTCTTCTAACCATGGATGCAAGCATCAAAGGTTGGGGAATAATCACCCAGGGGGAAAACTTCCAAGGAAAGTGGTCAGGCCAGGAATCTGTCCTTCCAATAAACATTCTGGAACAAAGGGCCATATACAATGGCCTTCTACATGAAGCTCATCTTCTGCAATATCGAGCCATTCAGGTTTAGTCGGACAACGTCACAGCGGTGTCCTACATAAACAGGCAGGGTGGAACGAAGAGCAGGGCTGCAATGTCAGAGGTAACAAGAACCCTCCTCTGGTAAGAAAGACACGTGCTGGCGCTGTCGGCGATCTTCATTACGGGAGTGGACAACTGGGAAGCGGACTTCCTCAGCAGACATGATCTACATACAGGAGAATGGGGCATCCACCCGGAGATATTCACAGAGGTAACACATCGATGGGGTGTATCTCAGATAGACATGATGGCCTCTCGCCTCAACAAGAAGCTTCGGAGGTACTGTTCCAGGTCACGACACTGACAGGCAGTGGCGGTAAACGCCCTTTTGACACCCCGGGTGTCTTACAGTCATTGTATGTGTCCCCTCCACTTCCACTCATCCCAAGGATTCTCAAACTAATAAAAAGATCAAGAGTTCCGGCGATTCTCATTGCTCTGGCCTGGTCAAGGCGTGCGTGGTACGCGAATCTTCTGGCATTACTGCTGGAGGATCCGAGGCCTCTTCCTCTTCGCGAGGACCTTCTACTGCAGGGGCCGTTTGCCTATCAAGACTTACCGCGGCTGCGTTTGACGACATGGAGGTTGAACGCCAGATCTTAGCTCGGAACGGCATTCCAAATAAGGTTATTCCTACTCTGATCCAAGCTAGGAAGGGGGTAATGTCTAAGCATTACCATTGGATTTGGAAAAAGTATGTGTCTTGGTGTGAATCCAAGAAGTTTCCTACAGTGGCGTTTCAAATGGGACATTTCCTCCTCTTTCTGCAAGCAGGTGTGGATGTTGGCCTACGCTTGGGCTCCATCAAGGTCCAGATTTCAGCATTGTCTATTTTCTTCCAGAAACAATTGTCTGCTATCCCTGAGGTTCAGACTTTCTTGAAAGGAGTTCTGCACATCCAACCACCCTTTGTGCCTCCTATGGCACCTTGGGATCTTAATGTGGTGCTGCAGTTCCTGCAATCAGATTGGTTCGAACATTTACAGGAGGTGGATGTAAAGTTTCTTACTTGGAAGGCGGTCATGTTGTTGGCATTGGCTTCTGCTAGACGTGTGCCAGAATTGGGGGCATTGTCGCACAAGAGCCGCTACTTGATTTTCCATGAGGATAGAGCTGAGCACAGAACGCGTCAGCAATTTCTCCCTAAGGTTGTGTCGGCTTTTCATATCAACCAACCTATTGTGGTGCCAGTGGCTACTGACACCTCAATTACCTCAAAGTCTTTGTATGTCGTGCGGGCTTTGAAAATCTATGTTAAGAGAACTACTCATCACAGGAAGTCGTACGCACTATTTGTACTTTATCATCCCAACAAGATTGGGTGTCCTGCTTCTAAGCAGACAATTTCACGCTGGATCAGGCTTACTATCCAGCATGCTTATTCCAAGGCAGGATTGCCAATTCCAAAATCTGTTCAGGCCCACTCTACCCGTAAAGTGGTTTCTTCCTGGGCAGCTGCCCAGGGTGTCTCGGCTATTCAGTTTTGCTGAGCAGCTACTTGGTCAGGGTCGAACACATTTGCTAGGTTTTACAAGCTCTATACTTCGGCCTCTGAGGACTTCAAGTTTGGTCAATCAGTTCTGCAGGTACCTCAGCACTCTCCCTCCTGTATTGGGAGCTTTGGTACATCTCCATGGTACTAAATGGACCCCAGCATCCTCTAGGATGTAAGAGAAAATAGGATTTTAATTACCTACTGGTAAATCCTTTTCTCGTAGTCCGTAGAGGATGTTGGGCGCCCCCGTCCTGTGCTTCGTATTACTGCATTATTACTTGGTTCAGAATTGTTGATTTAGCCGTTGCTGAAGTGTTCCAAGTTGGTGAGTTCGGCTTTTTGTTATGTGTGAGCTGGTGTGAATCTCACCACTATCTGTGTATTTCCTTCTCTCGAAGTATGTCCGTCTCCTCGGGCACAGTTTCTAGACTGAGTCTGGTAGGAGGGGCATAGAGGGAAACTAGCCCACACTATTAAACTCTTAAAGAGCCAGTGGCTCACAATGGACCCGTCTATACCCCATGATACTAAATGGACCCCAGCATTCTCTACAGACTACGAGAAAAGGATTTACCGGTAGGTAATTAAAATCCTATTTTTACATCCCCATCATCAGTGTCTTACCTCTATTCTCAATAGTAATAAGGATTATGTGTGTATGGTAAGCATGATATAGAGAATTACATATCAGAATCTATACAGCTGCCGCCATACTTCTGCTTCTCATACATGTGCTACTGGCAGCAGTGAACATCTGAGTGAGAGTGCAGGGAAGACAGCAGAGTCTGATGAGAAAGAGATTGGATCTGCCTTTGCAGGGATGTACCACACCTGTCACCCCTGTTAGTATATAAAATAATAAATAAGAGGTGTGTGGTCCATCCAGACGTGCTTTCTGGAGCTCTCCTCACTAAGTGGCTTCTTATCTACCCTACCTAATAGCTCTCAGCCGCCGCTGGAACCAAGACCCTATTTATTAAGTCTCCCACTCCTACTGCCCTAAAGCCGCTCGCTCCGCTCACTCCGGGCACTGTTCACTGCTGCAGCCTAGTGACGCCTATGAAGCCATGGGCTGTATTCTGGGGCTGTGCACGCCTGGTCTTTCCTGCACGCTCCAGACACCTGACTTGAAGGCGTTTTTGCTCAGGCGGGAGTACTTGCTCTCCAGATAACACGGGTGCGCAGGTCCCGCTACTGCTGGGGACAGAACGGGCTGCCCACAGTCACCGGAGCCCGGCGGTGATATTGGGAGGTGAGATGGCTGCCATTTTGGATCCTGGTGCCCGGCCATCGCATGCTTTGCCTTCTGCCTTCAATAAGGTTTAATATAAATAAGTGTCCTGACGGCTGGACCAGGGTCACTAACCTAAATTGAAGCATTTCTAGTGGAATTTCTCGGTCATTACTGTGTTATTTGAGTTGCATTACATCAGGTTTACTTGAAATTTTGGCTCGGATACCCCCGTCACCCCGACTAAGAAAGTCATTTTGAACGGAGTCATCTTGATGTAACCTCCTGACAGCGTACTACTGCTCCTTTTATTTATAGATAGTTTGTATTTTCCTATCTCTGAGAGGTCAGTCTCTTTGTTGCCGGCTTATCATGCCTCCAAAAAAGGTTAATAGGTAACAAATCGGCCCCACCTGTCCATCTCTTTGGTACCTCGAATTCAGGTGGTCCTTCTGAGACCGCTACAACATCATCTGCTTCTTCTTGTCAGACGCACAGACCAGCTGTAATGGCTGAAGACGTCTTCAGACACTCTAGATGGTCCTGTTACTCTACGCTCTATACATTCTGTTATCTGCATTTAAGGACTGAAATAACCTCAGAACTTAACTCTAATATTCAAGCTTTGAGGTCTGATATCAGTGAGATTGGCACTCGTACAGACTGAGATGAAAGAGATTGTTGTGTCTCACAAAGATCTGATTTCAGCACATGACACCCTTCAGGAAGACATGGGCCAGTATTTACTAATAATCCGAGTTTGCCCGATTTGTGGGGTTTTTTTTTCAAAGTCTCAATCCGGGAATTCACTAAGCACAAATCTCGGCAGTGTCTGGTCTATTCGTAATTGTTTGATTGGCAAAGTTATGAATTACGAATGAATAGACCATCAGTCAAACGCGGCTGTTATTTCATACAATACGGGTATTCACTATTCATTCGTATCTGGGTGTTAGTCTCTGAGGGCTCAAGTGCGGGTCTATTTTTTTGTGAATCGCTCTGTCCATGAGCCGGGGGGACGTGCTGCATATACATTGCCTCAGATTGCTCATTCCTTCCAAACTTATTATGAGTCCCTCTATAATCTTAGAAAGGATCAAACCCCTCAGGCTGCCTCTGATCTGAGGGTATTGATACAGAGATACCTGGCAGAAGTTGAATTTCCAAAACTTCCTGAGTCAGACCTGGATGCTCTGGAACAACCCTTTACCATAGAAGAGCTGGAAACAGCCTTGGCAGCTACACCAACTGGGAAGAGTCCGGGCCCGGATGGTTTCCCAGTCGGATAAAGCCTTTAAACAATCACTGTTGCCCCTCTTCTTGAAGGCGTGCAATTCCATCTCTGCCGAGAAAGGCTTTTCTCCGCAGACCTTGGAAGCACATATAACTGTAATCCCAAAAGAGGGTAAGGACCCCACCCAGTGCTCGAGCTACCGACCTATTTCCCTCCTCAATTGCGACATTAAACTCTTTGCTAAATTGCTTGCGGGCCATTTGGGCCGCCTTCTCCCGCTGGTGGTTCATGTAGTTGTAGAGTCAGTGAGGCTGCACACGGCAGAGATACAATGTAGCGCCTATGCGCTCCATTGTATCCAATGGTTGGAACTTTGCGGTCAGTGGTTGACCAAAAGTAACCTCACCGCTGACCGCAAAGTTCCCAGCATTGGATACAATGGAGCGCATAGGCGCTACATTGTATCTCTGCCGTGTGCAGCCTGACAGACACTACAGGAGCACACAGCCAATCAGGAGAGTGCCCCGACGTGGTGCTTCCTGATTGGCTGAAGGGACCCTCTTTGACAGGAGTCAGGGGGGTCCTGGCAGACGGGGAAAGGGGTCCCATGTGTAAACATGGGACCCCTTTCAGTGCGTGGTCGGGTTTCTGTTTTTTTGTTTTGCCAAGTACGTGGATCATACAAAGAACAGAAGCTACACTGGATTATGTGAGTATACATTTTTTCACAGGCACCCAGAGGATTCTACAGGGAGAAGTGGACTGAGCCTCGTGTGAACATAGGTAAGTGGTACTATGGCAACGGTGGTACACAATGACCCGCCGTGGGCTACATTCTAAACATTGCAGTCTATGCTAGTTACTAAACTAATGCCCCCTATGGGTCCTATGCCGGTAGAACCATATATAGTCCCTGCAGTTAATTCTCCGTGGGCAGATACCTTGTCCACGCAGTTACAGAAATTGAACCAGTCACTGACTACTAAGTCTGTCCCTCGCCCGCCTAAGACTAAGGGGTCTTCTAAGCGGGCCATTACTTCCTCACAATCCACTGCTGTCTCTGATACCTCGTCTGATGAAGATGGCGTTTACACAGACCCCACAGATTCTGATAATACTGCTTGTTATACTGGCTCACAAGTGGATGTTCCTGATCTCTTGGAGGCCATTAGAGTAATTTTACAGATTACAGATGATCTCGAGCCATCTGGCCCTCCTAAGAAACCAGATAGATTCAAGCGTCAGAAGGTGGTTAAACAAGTTTTACCTCACTCTGATCACCTGGTTGATATACGTCAGGAATCCTGGGAGAACCCAGGAAAGAAGTTTGTACCTCACAAGAAGCTTCTTGCTCGCTATTCCCTCGCTCAAGAGCTGACTAAAAATTGGGAGAACCCTCCTCCAGTGGACTCACATGTGACGCGGATGGTGGTCTCCTCAGCTCTACCGGTCACTACCATCACGTCTCTTAAGGAGCCTACAGACAAACGTGTGGAAGGTTGTCTAAAAGCGATTAACACCCTCACGGGTGCTGCACAGCAGCCCACTATTGCAGCAACATGGGCTGCAAAAGCTATTATTGTGTGGGCCCAGGAGTTAGAAGCTGAAATCTCTTCTGACCATGCTAGACAATGCTTGTCGTATATTGTCACAGCTTCTCTGTATATTAAAGAGGCGGCTTCTGATGTCGGCATTCTGGCAGCCAAGATTTCTACTACGTCTTTCCTGGCGCGCCGGATTTGTGGCTGAGTTCCTGGTCTGTGGATCTGGATTCTAGAAAAACCCTGCAAGTACTCCCTTTCAAGGGAGATATCCTATTCGGAGATGACTTACAGAAGATAGTGGCTGATTTGGCTACTGCCAAAAACTGCGTGTCTGCCTAATACTGCTCTTTCTGTACCGAAGGCTAAGAGTACTTCCTATCGTCCCTTCCGTCCTTCAGCTAAAGCAAAAGGTCAGGCGTACCACAAGCAGGCCCGCACTTCCAAACCCGGTAAGCCAAAGCCCAAAAGAGCCTGGGCTGCCCGTCAGCCAGCTTCCAAGACTGATAAGCCTGCCGCATGACGGGGCAGGCCTCCCTCTGGGGATTACCAGGGTGGGGGGCTGGCTTCTAGGGTATACCAGGGAGTGGTTGAGGACCACTTCAGATGCCTGGGTACGGGAAGTCATTACTCACGGTTACGCCATAGCCTTCAAAAACCGTCCCCCTCATCTATTTTACCTGACAGACGTCCCTTCGGACCAAGTAAAGGCAAAGACCCTACATTCAGTGGTACAGACCCTCCTGGACTCAGGAGTCGTAGTACAGGTGCCTCTTGCTCAGAGAGGTCAGGGGTACTATTCTCCGCTATTCCTAGTTCCGAAACCGAATGGGTCCTCCCGGCCCATTCTCAACCTCAAGGCCCTGAACAAGTTTGTGAGAGTCTCCAAGTTCCGTATGGAAACACTTTGCTCTATAGTTCTGGCCTTGGAGTCACATCAACAATACCCGAGATTTGCGGTTGGCAACCTCCACTACCAGTTTCGGGCATTACCCTTTGGTTCAACAACGGCTCCACGAGTCTTCACCAAGGTTATGGCGGCGGTACTCCATCGTCAAGGTGTCAGGATCCTACCGTATCTAGATGACCTGTTGATCCTGGCAAATTCCCCAGACATTCTCCTACGTCACCTAGATTTGACGATCCGGTTTCTACAAGCCCACGGGTGGCTCATCAACTAGAAGAAATCCTCCCTGATCCCTGCTCAGTGCATCTGTGAGCGCTATTGGACACTCACATCCAGCGGTTGTTCTTGTCTCAGGAGAAGGTCCTGAAACTTCAGGACAGGATTCGTTGCTTCCTCTCTCGTCCGCAAGTGTCGATTCATTCGGCAATGCAGGTGTTGGGCCTCATGGTGTCAGCATTCGACATGGTGGAGTATGCTCAATTTCATTCTCGCCACCTCCAGAGGCTGATTCTGGCCAAGTGGGACGGCCTGCCTCACTGGATCAGATCTCACATGATCTCCTCAACTCCGTAGTGTTATGAGCCACGGCTGTGGCTCATTCCTGTTTTGCATTTTGGTTCTGTATTTTATGTTATACTTCTGTTTATGTTCCCCGTGGGTGTCATGGGGTGCTCGGAGCTCACCCTTAAGGAGGGGATACTGTTATGAACCACAGGTAGTGGTTCATTCCTATTTATGTTTATAAAGTTGTCTTGCATGCCAGGATTTCCCGTTGCTCTGTTTTAGAATACTCTTGTCTGCTGCTGCTGGTGAGTCTATGTAATTGCAGCCTGTTCCCATGTGTTCAGCCTCACCTGGCTGCTAATTGCATCTGGTCAGGTTGGAATCATGCAACAAGGCAGCTGCATGTGATTATTAATTAGGTCTCCCTGTTATATGCTGGCTGAGGGCAGTTCGCAGATGCTGGTGATATTTCTAGCTTTCCAGTCTGCTTGAGTTCTGAGCTTGGTTCCTGCTAGTTCCTGAGCTTCCTGTTTGCCTGTGTCTGCTACAGAGAGTTTCCAGTCCTGCTCAATCCGGTTGTTCCTGTCCTCAGAGATCCTGTACTCGGAAGTTTGCCATCTATTCCTGGAGTCTGACCGAGCACCTTTAGCGTCCTGTGGTGTTCGTGAGTCGCGGCTCAGCCGTGTGTTGCGGCTTGCCCGCTTACTGTTTGTTATTTAGTTAATTTGTGTTCTGGAGCTTTTGCGGAGGATTCCGCTCCCGCAGATCCACTCTGGTATCCAGCGGTGCTGGATAGGAGTAACGGATCAGTGGATCTTTGGTTGTCCTTTTCCCTGGCGGCTAGTCCGCACATACCTTTGGTTAAAGTTAGTTAGCTTGTAACCCCTGGCTTGGTTGCTTAGTCAGAGGGACCCTTGTTATCACCCTGTCTCGGATTTCCCTTTGTCTCCCATTAAGACCTGCGGGGGCATCGGGGTTGGGCAGACATAATCCGCCCTTCGAACGCGGCTGCCATGGGCTCAAGCAACCATAGTCTCGCAAGGGATTTCTGATAACACGGGCGAGACAACGGAGTTAGGGCGCCAGGGGTTACTAGGCTCTCCTGCTCCCACAACCAGCATATCTTCCCAGTACTCAGACCTCTGCCATAAGATCTCCTCTGGTCTGGAGTACGGGAATCATAACACGGAGGTCCGTCTGTCGCTGTACTGGTGGCTCCAGGACCAACAACTGGGCAGGGGCCGTCCCTTCTGGATACCCAACTGGGTACTGTTGACAACGGAGGCCAGTCTGAGGGGTTGGGGCGCGGTGTTGGAGCAACACTCCCTTCAGGGACGGTGGACAAAGGAGGAGTCTCTCCTCCCGATCAACATTCTGGAATTGCGGGCGGTCTTCAACTCGTTGAACCTAGCCCAGCACTTGATACAGAACCGTCCTGTTCAGATACAGTTGGACAACGCCACCACACAGTGGCATACATAAATCATCAAGGCGGCACTCGAAGCCACATGGCAATGAAGGAAGTATCACGGATTCTTCAATGGGCGAAACGCCATCTACCGGCAATATTCATTCCGGGAGTCCTGAATTGGGAAGCGGACTCTCAGTCGTCAGGACGTACCCGCCGGAGAGTGGGGCCTCCATCCAGAAGTGTTTCAACTCCTAGTGGAAAGGTGGGGCCTTCCAGACGTGGATCCGATGGCGTCTCGACACAATCACAAGGTTCCGGTCTTCGGAGCAAGGACAAGGGATCCTCAAGCAGCATTTGTGGATGCGCTGGCGGTGCCATGGAAGTTTCGGCTATCGTACGTGTTCTCTCCAGTGTCACTTCTGCCCAGAGTGATTCGGAGGTTCAAGCAGGAATCCTGCTTCTCATAGCTCCAGCGTGGCCCAGACGACATTGGTTCTCAGACCTACAGGGCCTCTCGTCAGAGCTTCCAATACTACTTCCACAACACCCAGACCTCCTCGTTCAGGGCCCATGTGTCTACCAGGGCCCGTCTTTGACGGCGTGGCTCTTGAAGCTTCCATCTTGAGGGCTAAAGGGTTTTCTGATGCGGTCATTAAAACTATGTTGCGGGCCCGGAAACCGGCTTCTGCTCGGATTTACCATAGGGTCTGGCATTCTTACTTTGTTTGGTGCGCATCTAACAATCATGACGCTTCCAAATTTAGTACAGCACAGCTTTTTGCTTTCCTTCAGCAAGGCTAGACTTAGGCTTGTGGCTGGCCTCCCTAAAGGTTCAAATTTTTGCCTTGTCGGTGTGGTTTCAGAGAAAGATTGCAACTTTGCCTGATGTTCATAGATTTACTCAGGGTGTGTTGCGTATCCAACCTCCCTATGTCTCGCCTGTGGCTCCTTGGGACTTGTTGGTGGTTTTGGAGGCATGCAAAAGAACCTCCATTTGAGCCTCTTGGTTCAGCTGATCTTAAGTGGCTTTCCCTTAAGGTGGTGTTTCTGCTGGCTATTGCCTCAGCTAGAAGGGTGTCAGATTTGGGTGCTTTGTCTTGTAACTCACCTCATCTGATATTTCACCGTGACCGGGCGGTCCTTAGGACTCATCCCGGATATTTACCTATCAGGAGATTGTGGTTCCTGCCCTTGTCTCTCCTGACTTGTCTCCCAAAGAGCGGTCTTTGGATGTGGTACTGGCTCTCCGTATCTATGTGAAGAGAACTGCTTCCATTAGGAAATCTGATTCTTTGTATTGTTTGGATTTCACAAACGTGGCTGGCCTGATCACAAGCAGACTTTGCCCAGATGGATTAGAATGGTGATTGCACATGCTTATGTGAAGGCTGGTCTGTCAGCTCCTGCTCACATTACTGCCCATTCTACTCGGTCTGTGGGACCCTCTTGGGCGGCCCGCCGTGGTGCGATCCTTGAACAATTGTGCAAGGCGGCTACGTAGTCCTCGGTGAACACGTTCATAAGGTTCTATGCCTTCGATACTGCCGCTTCCCAGAATGCCTCCTTTGGATGCCGGGTTCAAAGGAACTGCTTTAGGACATCCCCATTGTCCAATCCCAGTGTACCCCGCAGCAGAAAACGAGATTTATGGTAAGAACTTACCTTTGTTAAATCTCTCTGCGAGGTACACTGGGCTCCACAAGGCGCCCACCCTGACACACTTAGCTTCTTTGGGTTGGTATGGCATTAGCCGCTGACACTTCTCCTGTCGTGAGAGTGTGGTGTATGTGGCTACTAAATGTTGTCGTCTCTTATCCTGCTACTGCATTGGGCTGGTTAACTGAAAACTAAGCTCCTGTGTGGAGGGGCGGGGTTATAGAGGAGGCGGCGCTGTGCATCTTGGGAACAGTCAAGCTTTGAGCCTGTTGGTGCTTCAGATCAAGATCCTACTCTACACTCCATTGTCCAATCCTTGTGGAGCCCAGTGTACCTCGCAGAAAGAGATTTAACAAAGGTAAGTTCTTACCATAAATCTCGTTTTTTCATATTAAAGAATGCATTCACCAGGCTGCTTTGCTTTCCTCATCCACAGCTGAGTGCCTGTATAATCTGCAGATATTTCCTGATATTTCTCTGGAGATGCTGGCCAAAAGGCATCTATTCCACCCAAGGAAATGTACAATACAAATGGGTATTTCCTACTAAGGTTATTGTAATGCGAAACGGCGCCTTCGCAGTGATACCTTCAACCGAGGATGGCCCTGCTATACTGAAAACATAGGATATTAATACCTACCGGTAAATCCTTTTCTCTTAGTCTGTAGGGGATACTGGGATGGTCTTAGTACCATGGGGTATAGATGGGGTTCATTGGAGCCTGGCACTTTAAAACTTCTTCAGAGAGTGTGCTGGCTCCCCCCTTCTAAGCCCCTCCTGTAGACTCAGTCTAGGAAAACTGTGCCCGAGGAGACGGACATACTTTGAAAGGAGGAAAAGGGACAAGAAAGTGGTGAGAGAACGAACCAGCACACAACATAACAAGAGGATAGCAACACTAAACCCAATTTGAAAATAGGGACAGCAAAAGCAGACCAAAAATACAACACACAAGAACAACTCTTGCTGGAAAATATCAAAGCACAGAGGCGGGTGCCCAGTATCCCCTATGGACTATGAAAAAAAGGGTTTACCGGTAGGTATTAAAATCCTATTTTCTCTAATGTCCAAGGGGATACTGGGTTGGTCTTAGTACCATGGGGAAGTTCCAAAACTCCAAACCGGGTGGGAGAGTGCCGAGACCCAATCAAAACTGATTGACCAAACTGAAAGTCCTCAGTTGCCAAGGTGTTGAACCTTTAAAACTTTACAGCGTGTTCGAACCCAACCAAGTAGCTGCCCAGCATAACTGCAAAGTCGAGACACCCCGGGCAGCCACCTAGGAAGAACCCACTGACCGTGTGGAGTGGGCCTGAACAGACCTAGGCAGCGGCAAAGCCGCCGAAGAGTGAGCCTGTTGGATCGTAAGCCTGATCCAACATGCAATAGACTGTTTCGAAGGAGGACAACCAATCTTTGAAGCATCAGAGAACAAAAAGCAAGTCTGATTTTAAGACGAGCTGGCCTCTTGACATAAATCTCCAAAGCCCAAACCACGTCCAAGGACATTGGTGTAACAGACGTGCCAGTGACAACCAGAACCACCATCGGCCAATTAATATGAAATGCTGACAGCACCTTAGGCAAGAATGTCTAGCGAGTTTTGAGCACAGCTCTATCCTCATGAAACACCAGAGAAGGACTCTTACAGGATAAGGCCCCTAATTCCAAAACACGCCTCACCAAGGCCAAGGCCAACAACATGATAGCCTGCCATGTCAAATACTCCATGTCCACCTTGTTGAAAGGTTAAATCAAACCGATTGGAGAAAGACCAGAACCAAATTGAGAACTCACGGCGCTCTGGGAGGCACAAAGGGTGGTCGAATATAAAGGACACCTGTCAAGAACATCTGGACCACTGGGAGAACAGCCAATTGTTCCCTGGAAGAAAAGATAAGTCTGAGATTTGAACTTTTATGGAGCCTAAATGTAGGCCCACATCCACAACAGCCTGCAGGAAGTGCAAGAAATGTCCCAGATGAAAATCCACAGCAGAATACTGTTGACCCTCACACCAAGAGACACATTTCTTCCATATGCGATGGTTATGTTTCAATGCGACCATCTGGCCAGCTTGGAGCACAGTCGAGATAACCTTGCCCGGAATCTCTTTCCTGGCAAAAATCCTCCCAATATACTTCCATTGCATCAAACGTAGCCGTGGTAAGTCTGGATAGACTAACGGCCCTTGTGTAAGACGATCATCCTGAAGTGGCAGAGGCCAGGGGCCTACGAGTAATAAGGCTAGATTGTCTACATACCAAGTCCTGCAGGGCCAGTATGGGGCAATCAGAATTACATGAACCCTGCCCTTTAAATCCTTTGAGAACTCTTGGAATTAGAGGAACTGGAGGAAACAAGTACACCAACTGGTAAATCCACGGTGTCGCCAGAGCATCCACTGCTACGGCCTGTGGATCCCTCGTCCCAGAACAGTAGCGCAGGAGCTTCTTGGTGAGCTGAGAAACCAACAAGTCAATTTGCAGGCAGCCCCACCAATGAAATATCTGCTGTAACACTTGCGGGTAGAGAACCCATTTCCCCAGGTGCAGATCGTGTCTACTAAGGAAGTCTGCTCCCCAATTGTCTACTCACGGAATTAATACGGCGGAAATGGCCTTGGAATTCCGCTCCACCCAGAGGAGTATCTGTGACACCTCCCTCATTGCAGCTCTGCTGTTTGGACCTCCTTGTTGGTTTATGTACACCACAGTTGGTGCGTTTTCTGACAATACCTGTATGGCCTGATACTGTAGGACATAGAGGTCAGCAGAAGGGCATTGTAAATCATCCTGAGTTCCAAAACATTTATCGGAAGGGAAGCCTCTTGATCAGACCACCTTCATTGGAACCGAGCCCCTAGGGTCACTGCACCCCAACAATGGAGGCTTGCATCCGTTGTCAACAGAATCCAATCCTGAATTCCGAAGTGTCGACCCTGCAGGAGGGAGATCAGCAACCACCATAAGAGGGAAATCCTGGCGTTTGGTGAAAGGCATATCATCTGGCGCATGTGTAGATGTGACCCAGACCATTTGTCCAGCAGATCCAGCTGGAATGGTCATGCATGGAATCTTCCGTACTGAATTGCGTCGTAGGAGGCCATCATCTTTCCCAGTAAGCTTATGCAAAGATGTACCGAGATTTTGTTCAGCTTCAAAATGGAACATACCATAGTCTGAATTATCTTTGCCTCGTCCATAGGAAGGAACACCTTCTGAGACATCGTGTCCAGTATCATTACCAGGAACTGAAGCCTCTGCGTAGGTTCTAGGTGGGATTTCTGCAGATTGAGAATCCACCCATGATCCGTGAGTAGTCGTGTTGGAAGGCTGATCTTTTCCATCAACTGTGCTCTGAATATAGCCATTATGAGGAGATCGTCCAAGTATGGAATGATGTTCACTTCCTGCTTGCGGAGTTGTAGCAACATCTCTGCCATCACCCCTGATAATACCCTCAGTGCAGTTGAGAGACCAAAAGGCAAGGCCTGGTAGTGACTGTGCTGCAGTGCAAACATGAGGTAAACCTGAAGAGGCAGCCATATTGGGATGTGAAGATACGCATCCTTAATATCCAAAGAAACCAGGAATTCCCCTTCTTCCATGTCACGCTTGGCCTGAGTTGGGGATCTGATGACTGATAATTGACTGAGGGAGCAGCTATCGGCAAAGGAAGGAAACGATGTGGCTGAATGTAGTTCTTACTCATGGATTGAACACTTAGGCCCGAAGATGTAGAGGGGTAGGCAATGAGGACAATGACCGAGAACGATACACTGAAGAAAGAGGAATTCAGTTTTAATGAGACCTCAATCATACACAACGACTAGGAGAGAAGTCTGAGTGAATTTTTGCTCAGTATTTACTACTGAAAGAGAGGGGAAGGGGCCACAGTTAAGTTGCAGGGATATTCAGGAAAATGAAACAAGTACATTTACAGAGGAGAAGGTCCTAACAGAACTCTCAAAGCTGAAAGTGGACAAATCTATGGGGCCAGATGGGATACATCCAAGGATATTAAAAGAACTTAAAGAGGTGCTGGTAGCACCATTGACAGAATTATTCAACCAGTCATTAGCTACAGGAGAAATTCCAGGGGACTGGAAAAGAGCAAACGTAGTCCCACTGCACAAAAGTGGAAGCAAGGAAGAGGCAAACAACTACAGACCAGTGAGTCTTACATCGGTAGTAGGGAAATTGATGGAAACACTCTTAAAAGAAAGAGTTGTAGATCATCTCAAATCCGGCAATTTACTGGATCCCAAACAGCATGGATTCACTGGGGGAAGATCATGTCAAACAAATCTTATTGACTTTTTTGATTGTGTGACTAAAGTGATGGATAAAGGTGGAGCCATGGATATAGCTTATCTTGACTTTAGTAAGGCTTTTGACACAGTTCCACATCGCAGACTGCTAAATAAACTTGAAAGTTTGGGATTGGATATTAGGATAATTGAATGGATAAGATCTTGGTTGAAGGATAGAAAACAGAGAGTTGTGGTAAATGGAGTGCATTCACAGGAGGGAAATGTTACCAGTGGAGTACCCCAGGGATCTGTACTTGGACCAGTGCTTTTCAATATCTTTATTGGTGACATTGCAAATGGGATTAAAGGGAAAGTATGCCTTTTTGCAGATGACACAAAGGTATGCAACAGGGTAGACACACCAGGTGGGGTAAAACAAATGATTGAGGATCTAGGTAGACTAGAGGAATGGTCAAGAGTCTGGCAATTACAGTTTAATGCCAAAAAATGCAAAATCATGTACTTGGGTCTCAAAAATCCTAAAGCTAAATACAGTATTAATGGCACTATACTGGAAACTACTGAGGAGGAAAGGGATCTAGGAGTCACTATTTCAGATGACTTAAAGGCAGGTAAGCAATGTAACAAGGCAATGAGGAAGGCTAGTCAGATGCTTGGCTGCATTGGGAGAGGAATCAGCAGCAGAAAGAAAGAAGTAATAATGCCACTGTATAGGTCATTGGTACGGCCTCATCTAGAATACTGTATTCAGTTCTGGAGGCCATATCTTCAAAAGGATATTAATACATTAGAAACTGTACAAAGGAGGGCAACTAAAATGGTGCATGGCCTACATCACAAAACATACCCAGAAAGACTAAGAAATCTCAATATGTATAGTTTGGAGCAGAGAAGAGAAAGGGGGGACATGATAGAAACTTTCAAATATATGAAGGGTTTTAACAAAGTCCAGGAGGGAAACATTCTCCAAATGAAGAGAAGCAATAGGACACGAGGACATACACTGAGACTGGAGGGGGGGAGGTTCAGGGGAAATTTGCGGAAAAATTATTTCACAGAAAGGGTAGTGGACAAGTGGAATAGCCTCCCATCAGAGGTGGTAGAGGCTAAGACAGTAGAGCAATTTAAACATGCATGGGATAGACATAAGGATATCCTTACAAAGAAATAAGGATCAAATAAGGTTAGTGATAAAAAAAAATAATATATAAAAAAAAAAAAGGGGCAGACTAGATGGGCCAAGTGGTTCTTATCTGCCGACAAATTCTATGTTTCTATGTTTCTATGTTTCTAATTCTGAAAGACGAAAGGTTCATGACTTGTAACCGACGCTGAAAAATACTGAATGAAGTGACTTGTGATTTGCAAATTATGCTGAAGAACATGGAATGAAGAGATGACTTGTGATTTTTAAACACTGACGAAGAGCGTATCGCTGTGAGCACCATCAGCAAACGGAGACCCTCTACCAGATAGAGGACCCAGCGGTTAAATCGCAAGAGTAGGTGGACTGGGAGCAAAGGACTGCAATAACAGAACTGACCAGGCGGACATAACAGAACCAGGATACCAGGGGTTAACCTGGGAGCCAGAGCGCAGGGCACCTTACAGCAGCAAGTAACTTGAAGTACTGGCAACATAGCTAAGCATCAACCCCTTTTTATAAGGGAAGCCTGTACCGGATTGGCTGGACGCGAACTGGGATACCTATTGACTGGGATTGGTCTCCAACATGGTGGCTCCCTGCACAGAGGACACATGTGAAACCAGCACAAAGCCAATACCTCTGGCCTCAGCCTCCCAGACGCAGCACTCCAGTAACAGGACACTTGGAAACAGACACCTTCGGCTGCCATGCTCCGCTCCCTAGGACCCGGACCCTGGCCTCCAGACACCCGGCAGCCGCACCAGAGGACCTTGCTGCTGTAGTGCCTATCCATCGCAGCGACACCAGCAAGCAAAGAGGAAGGCCGCAGGGACCAGAACCAGTGGTAAGATTCCGGATACTGACAGTACCCCCCTTTTTAGGGTGGTCTCCGAACACCCACGCTGCTTAGTGGGATTCTTGGAATGAAAGGCGCAACTCAGTCTTGGAGCATGAACATCCTCTGCAGCCACCCAAGATCTTTCCTCCGGACCATATCCTCTCCAATCTATGAGATACTGGACACGACCATACCTCTTGCGGAAGTCAAGAAACTTATGAACCTCGAATTCCTCATTTTGAGCAGCTTGAACCCTGGGAGGTTAAGGGAAAGCTGCCCGAAAAAGATTTAGTACAAGAGGCTTTAGCAGAGAAACGTGGAAGGCATTGGGAATTTTAAAATAGGGAGGCAGTTTCACCTTGTAAGAAACAGGATTCAACACTCTTTTAATAGGATACGGACCGATGAATCTTGGAGCAAACTTTTTGGTAGGAACTTTAAGTCTGAGGTTTCTGGTGGATATCCAAACACGATCTCCCACTTTGAGACTAGGAACAGCCCTACGTTTCCGATCAGCATAGGTCTTTTATTTCTGGGAAGTCTTAAGTAGTGCCTTATAAATTTGTCTCCAAATCTTAGTGAACCGACGAAGAGCAGATTCAGCAGCAGGAACCTCAAGAGGTGGGAGAGATTACAAGGAAGGAACTTGTGGATGAAAACTATAATTAATGAAGAAAGGAGTGGAATTGGTAGAAGAATGATATAGGTTATTGTATGCAAACTCAGCAAATGGGAGGTAATCCATCCAGTCTTCCTGAGCAGGGGACATGAACATCCATAAGAAAGTTTCCAGATCTTGGTCGACTCTCTCAGTCTGTCAGTCAGTCTGGGGATGGTAGGCTGAAGAGAAGTTCAACTTGATTCCTAGAACAGAGCTGAGAGCTTTCCAGAACTTGGCGACGAATTGAGGACCCCGATTAGAAACTATTTCCTGTGGAAGGCCATGCAAATGAAAAATCTATGAGAAAAACAATATGGATAGCTGAGGAGCAGAGGAAAGACCGGTGAGGGGTATGAAGTGAGCCATCTTCGAAAATCATTCCACAAATGACCCAAATGGTGTTGTGCCCTATGGAGACTGGCAAATCGGTTATGAAATCCATAGAGATGTGAGTCCAAGGCTTTAGAGGTATTGGAAGTGGATGAAGAAGACCCGAGGTAGATGTTCGTGGACTTTTATGTTGAACACACTTGGAAAAGGCTGCTACAAATTCAAAGACATCCGTTTTAAGATGAGGCCACCAGTAGAATCGCTGAATGAACCCGAGAGTCTTAAGACCACTGGCATGACGCATGAAAGATGAAGAATGAGCCCACGTAAGCAATTTCCTGCAAAATTTTGGTGCTACAAAAGTTCTCCCCGGAGGAGGTAGAGGAAGGGCTAAAACACACGAGCCGGCTTTTGCCGGCCGGGAAAAAGCCGGATGGCTTTTTCCCGTGCCGGCATTGTAATTAACAGTGTGAGGGGTAGGGTCCCTTCACACTGCACGGCCCCGGCCTGGCTGCTGGGTTGCAGCCGGAACTATCCACTGGAAGGTCCGGCTGCCGGACCGTCTTTGCAGTCAGTGAACCGTGTGTGTGAAGGGGAGCTTTCACACACAACGCCTTTTTCCCAAGCCGTGTCTAATGCTGCGCATGCGCACAGCATTACACACGGCTCAAAGCCGTCCTGTGTGACAGACTCTGCCGGTTTCTCCCGGATGGCAAAAAGCCGGACAAAGTTTGTCCGGCTTTTTGCCAGCCGGGAGAAACCGGCCAGTGTGTTACAGCCCGAACAGTACGAGCTGGAGCAAATGAAGCCGGATTCAGAATAAATTGTTTCTCAGAGGAGTTGAGTGAATCATTCATTTGAAAATAACGAGATAGTGCATCTGCTCTTCGATATAAGGTTCCTGGGCGGTTAAAGAGTTTGAAGGAGAACCGAGAGAAGAAGAGAGCCCACCTGGCTAGCCATGGGTTTAAACAACGAGTTTAAACAATGGGTTTAGCTTTCTTATGAGATGATTTTCCAGTTCTGCCCATTCATCAGCATAACATTACGGAGATTAGAGAACAAGGTCAGGAGGCCATAGCAGAAGTATTGAAGAAGTCAAACAGTATGGAGGATGTAGTCAGCACAGTCTGCCACTAGAGGGAGGCAACAGAGCAGGAGTGGAGGCCAGGCAATAATAATAATAATAATAATAATAAAAGCAGTTCAGGCGACCACTTACTGCCCAGGTAGGGCCGCAGCGGCAGAAGTCCCTGCCGGAAATCACTGAGGCTGTAGTGAAGGGCACTGATCATGGGCTGTCAGTGTCTGTAGCTCCCAGAGAAGCGGCTGGTTTCAGGAGGGCATGTGGCTATATTGGCAGTTTTCAAGATGGCCACTTCTGGCAGGGAAGCCCAAATCAGAAGAAACTGTCCGACTATGGCGGGTGAACCAGGTCAGTAATAAGGCAGGAGAGGAGAGGGTACTAGGATGCAGTAGCGCAGGGTAGCGTATCTGGATGCATAGGAACCCCACGTGTATGTTCTCTATAATTCAAAGCTCCGCCAGATTCCCCCGTAGGACCATGGGTTAGGAGGAGAGGGGAGATGCCAGGACACTGCTGGAGTGATGACAGGCAAGCGCTCCGTGTATTCCCCGCTGCCACGACTCAGGGCTTCAACAGCCGGACAGTAGGAGAAGGCAGGCTGCGGGCAGGTGAGCTGACTAAACTGACGTGTCCCTGCTGAGGCCACCAATCCCCGTAGTATGCACCGCATCAGATGCCGGGAGAGCAGCTCCGCTCCGTGTCTCCCACCGCGGTCACCGCTGATCCCCAATCAGCCTCTCCACACGGCTTCAACAGCACGGCTAGGCACAAGAGTGGACAGGGCGCACAGCCCTCGGTGAGTAGCAGCGCTACCTCGCTGAGGTCCGGTCCGCGGTGGGATCACTGCATAACTTCAGTCCGCGGCTTCGGATCCGGGGGTAGGCTGCAACCTGCAAAAGCCAAATGAATGGCTCCCCGGCTCCGCAACCTACAAAACACACAGAGGGGCAAGAAAGGGCCCGAAAGAGCCCGTAGAACAGCTGTAAAAGGCAGAAAGGACCTATATAAGCAGGAGTACTTTATCCTGCTTCCTGCTGCCTTTCCAGTCAGGCCACACAACCAGTGACATCATTTATTGATGTTGAAAACAAAAGTAATGTAGATTTTCGCACCAATCTAAGACCTGCGAATCTACTTTGGGAGCCATCTCCCTTTTTCTTTTTTTTTTTAAACAGTCCCCAGCTGGACGAGGATAATTGCAATTCCATTTCCTGGAATACTAATTTCCTACTGGGCGTAACCCAAAATTTCCATCAGCTGTTTTGGGATGTTTAAACACAGTTGCCTTAGTTTTTTAACACAGGCTCTGCTGCCTCTTCTGAGGATAGAATGGCTTACATAGCACTAATTAGCTCAGATATGTCCACTGAGCTGAGACCTTCTGAAGTGCAATGAGTCCTCATCCTCCAACGAATCCTCATCTAAAACATGTGTAGACTGTTAAGATGTTGTATCATGTCTATGTGATTTACTTACCACTAGCGTTTCAGCCTGCTTTTTTGAGAGGCTGACAATTCCCTAGGTGTATAAACCTCAGAATGAATGTTGCATGTAAGGGTTAATAGTGAAACCTATCACAGGTATAGGAGCTGGTATAAACTGTTCAGCTACATTAAATAATGTCTGTGCAAAGTAGCCCATGAAGGTTTACCAGAACCTGTGCCTGCCTCACTGTACACATGGGAAAGCGTTGTCGCGACCCGGCGGGGAGATGTTGGAGCGACTCTAAGGTGAGTATAAGATGTTTTTTAGAAAGATCACTCATATAAAAATAAAATAAGAAAACTTATGGCTGCTAAACATCAGCCCTCTGACCATGGTCCGGCTCCTGCCGCACCAAACAAAAAGCCGATTTACCTGAGCCAGGAGGCGGGGATATATGGACAGGCCCGTTGCATGCTGGGAGGCTGAAAGCTTTGACAGTTTGTTGCAAATCCGCTGTCACGTCATCATATCCCAATGTTATCCTATGGATAACCTGTGGTCCCTGCCGGAGAAAGATATATATATCTAAGAGGATAGAATTTGATCGGTGTTGTTACACTGTTTTGTTGGCAGGTTACTTGATACTTTTCTCCTCATTGGTTACTATTGGTCACGTGGACGAGGTTCTCTCCGTGTCCCCGGTCGTAGCGTGCACTTTGATGTGCTGGAGCGCGCAACGGATGGCGACATGGACGGTTCCACCGGGTATATTAGGTGAGTGGTTGTATGTCTCTTGTGTTCTGCACCCTAACGAAAATGCCGCGAATAGAGAATTGAAATGTTGGTACACTAAACTGCCTGGTCTATTTATTCTGAGTGCCTCCTTGTATGGATTCCACATTACGTTATACCAACTGATGCAGCCTGGTTTGGAGGGCACCGGCTATTGATTCTTTAATATCAACTTCAGGTCTTCTTGAGGAGTGCCGCTTTACCAAAATATATATAAGTACAACGACATGGGACGTGCACATGTGTGTGTAGATGGTGACACAAACTACTGGATGATCATTGTGAATGTCTGAGGTATTGATGCAATGCAAATTTGTTGAGATATTGTTTCTTTTTCAGATGGGACCATAGGTCATGCACGTGATACGACTGGCATAAGGGAGCCATTGGTTTTGTCAGAGACCGGCATTTGTTTGTTGGTGATCCCTTGTAGACAGTGAGTAGTATCCATCTACAGTGGAAGAAGCATGGACACCAAGAATCTCAGCTGTGGAACAGTGGGCAAAAGTAGATCATGACAAATCAGGACCACAGGCATTTAGGGCGTCTAGCAACCACCAATCGTTCCAAACGCATCAGGAACTGCACCAACAGTACAATGCCAAACAGTCCCACAGTCCCAGATCTGGTGAATTGGAGGGCCACGTGAGATATGGTGGCACGTCAGATGATCTGAAAACCAATCCGAGCCTTTCGGCAAATGTTCCGAAGCGGAGAGCAAACCTAAAGTTTTACACTAATGTGATAGCTGTTTTTATGGTAATTATTTTGAGCAATAGAGTAGGACCTGCAGTATAGCGGGGTCCCTTGTCGGGAGCTGCAGGCTTAAATGCACTGAGCAATACATGAACTAAAACTCCACTGATTATTATTGTTAGTTAAAATAGTAATGACACATTTATGTATGTAGTAAGGCTACTGGGAGACCTTAGATTGAGCAATATTGGATCTGGCCATTACATTCCCTAAAGTCATAACCTCAGATCTGCACAGAGCAGGAACTATTATTCACAAGTAATTAGGAATGTGTTCATCATGAACAAGTCCACAATTACTGTCTGAAGGTTACACAATTATTTCAAGTCTGCACAATTGATATTTGAGGATAAAGCCTTTAACGGAAAACACCCCTGAAGAAGTCACTATTGACAAAACGCATTGGGTGACACGCAATTTGGATTTAGAGTGAATTGGAGTGGATAAGAACAAGCCCGCCCATGCAAGGGTGACAACAAGTGCAAAACGCTTGCCTTACGATTATACAAATATGTACTTGTGATAAGCTTTTAATCTGTTTTACTTGAAGTTCTAGATTCAAATTTCATTTTATTTCTAAATCTTATACGAATTGTATTTGGTGAGCTCAGGTCTACTGTATAGCAGGATATATTTCATACCTGCATCATCTAACAAAATGCATATAAATTAGGCACTCCACAAAAAACAATACTAATTATATTATATACATACGTATATACACATTTATATATAATCACTAATAAACTTCTGCTTGTTACTTTTAATAACATTATAGTGCTGTGTGTAATAACTCTCTACATGTGATAGTTGTCATGGATAGCCTTGTTAGAAACACCCAACTGAGAACAGGGTTGATGGCGGAGGAGGGTGTAGGATAAGAGATTGCTGTAGTGACAGCAATGAGAATATTTGACTTCTGTAATAAGTGTTTATTACTCACCTGTGCTGATATCTGTAGGGATCTCCTCCTCCTTACACTGCTGATTACCCCTCACATACGTGTCTTCTTCTCCCTCTGTATCTTCTTCCTTCATATCAGTCACATATGTCTCTTCTTCTCCCTCTATATCTTCTGCCTTTATATCGGTCACATTTGTCTCTTCTTCTCCCTCTATATCTTCTGTCTTTATATCAGTCACATTTGTCTCTTCTTCTCCCTCTATATCTTCTGTCTTTATATCAGTCACATACGTCTCCTCTTCTCCCTCTATATCTTCTGCCTTTATATCAGTCACATATGTCTCCTCTTCTCCGTCTATATCTTCTTCTTTTATAACAGTCACATACGTCTCTTCTTCTCCCTCTGTATCTTCTGTTTTAATATTAGACAGATGTTCTACCTAAAAAAATAGGATTTTGGTTACCTACCGGTAAATCCTTTTCTCGTAGTCCATAGAGGATGCTGGGGTCCATATTAGTACCAAGGGGTATAGACGGGTCCACCAGGAGCCAGGCACTTTACGAGTTCAAGAGTGTGGGCTGGCTCCTCCCTCTATGCCCCTCCTACCAGACTCACTCTAGAAACTGTGCCCAGGGAGACAACATACTTAGAGAGAAGGCATTACACAGATAGTGTTGAGATTTATACCAGCTCACACAAACAGGATAATCCGGACAACATGCCGGAACAACTTCAGCAACAGTTGAAATAATAAACAACGCAGAATTTACCTAGGAACCAGGTAACACTGAACCATAAAACCAATGCCCAGCATCTTCTACGGACTACTAGAAAAGGATTTACCGGTAGGTAACCAAAATCCTATTTTCTCTTACGTCCTAGAGGACGCTGGGGTCCATAATAGTAGCATGGGGATGTACCAAAGCTCCCAGTACGGGAGGGAGAGCGGAGGCTCTTGCAACACTGCTTGACCAAACTTGATCAGAGGCCAAAGTATCGGACTTGTAAAACTTGGCAAAACGTGTTCGACCCAGACCAAGTAGCTGCTTGGCAGAGTTGTACCGCCGAGACACCCCGGGCAGCCGCCCAGGAAGAGCCCACTTTACGAGTAGAGTGGGCCTTTACAGATCTCGGACACGGCAATCCTGCCGTGGAATAAGCATACTGGATAGTGAACCTGATCCAGCAGGAAATCAAATTTTTTTTGGATCATAGAGGACAAACAGAGAGTCACTTTTCCTATGACGAGCTGTCCTCTTCACGTAAATCTTCAAAGTCCTCCCTACATCCAAGGCCTTTGAAGTAATTGAGTCAGTAGCCACTGGCACCACAATAGGTTGGTTGATGTGGAAAGCCGACACAACCTTTGGTGGAACTGTGCATGAGTCCTAAGTTCCACCCTGTCTTCATGGAAGATCAGATAGGGGCTTTTACAAGATAAAGCCCCCAATTCCGACACGAGTTGTGCAGAAGCCAAGGCCAACAAGGTGACCGCCTTCCATGTGAGAAACTTGAGGTCAGCCTCCTGTAGAGGCTCAAACCAAGCAGATTGCAGGAACTGCCACACCACATCAAGATCCCATGGAGCCGTAGGGGCCACAAAGGGATGCTGGATGTGCAGAACCCCTTTCAAAAAGGTCTGAACCTCAGGAAGAACAGCCAATTGTTTTTGGAAGAAGATGGACAAAGCAGAGATCTGGACCTTGATGGAGCCCAGGCTCAGTCCCATATCCACCCCTGCTTGCAGGAAAAGGAGAAAACGTCCAAGTTAAAACTCCACCGCCGGAAACTTCTTGGCCTCACACCAAGAAATATATTTCTTCCAAATGCGATGGTAATGTTTAGACGTTACCCCCTTCCTGGCCTGTATCAGGGTAGGAATGACCTCACTTGGGATACCTTTCCGAGCTAAGATCTGGCGTTCAACTGCCATGCAGTCAAACGTAGCCGCGTTAAGTCTTGATAAGCGAACGGCCCCTGCAGAAGCAGATCCTCCAGAAGAGCTAAAGGCCAGCAGAAGATCCAGCAGATCCGCGTACCAAGCCCTCCTTGGCCAGTCCAGAGCAATGAGGATAGCCTCAACCTTTGTTCTTCTCACGAAACTGAAGAACCTTTGGTATCAGAGGAAGTGGAGGGAAAACATACACTGACTTAAACACCCACGGTGTTACCAGTGCGTCCACTACCACTGCCTGTCGGTCTCTTGACCTGGAACAGTACCTCCAAAGCTTCTTGTTGAGGCGTGAGGCCATCATGTATATGTGGGGAACCCCCCACCAACCGGTTACCTCCTCGAACACCTTCGGATGGAGGCCCCACTCCCCTGGATGGAGATCGTGTCTGCTGAGGAAGTCTGCTTCCCAGTTGTCTACGCCCGGAATGAAGATTGCCGATATCGCCACCGCGTGCCTTTTTGCCGAGATGAGGATTTTTGACACCTCTGACATGGCAGCGCTGCTCTTCATTCCACCTTGTCGGTTTATGTAGGCCACTGTGGTCACATTGTCCGACTGCACCTGAACAGCCCGATCCCGTAAAAGGTGTGCTGCTTGCAGAAGGGCGTTGTAAACGGCCCTAAGTTCCAGGATGTTTATTGGGAGAAGTGACTCTTGATCCGACCATCGTCCCTGAAAGGTTTCCCCCAGAGCGACTGCTCCCCAACCTCTTAGACTTGCATCTGTGGTTAAAAGGATCCAGTCTTGAATTCCGAACCTTCTCCCTTCCAGAAGGTGCGGAAGTTGCAGCCACCAGAGGAGTGAAATCCTGGCTTTCGGAGACAGGCGTATCCTCTTGTGCATGTGTAGGTGAGAGCCCGACCACTGGTCCAATAGGTCCAGCTGAAAGAGTCGAGCATGAAACCTGCCGTACTGCAGAGCCTTGTAGGCAGCAACCATCTTCCCCAGAAGGTGTATGCATTGATGAACAGATACCCGGGTAGGCTTTAGGACCTCCCAGATCATTGCTTGAATCACCAACGCTTAATCCACCGGCAGAAATACCCTCTGCACTTCCGTGTCGAGGATAAATTCCCAGGAAAGACAGCCTCTTTGTCGGCTCCAGATGAGACTTTGGAAGGTTTAGGATCCAACCGTGCCTCCTGAGCGCGATGTAACGCAACAACCTCACCCTGGACAACGCCTTGATCAGGAGATCGTCCAGATATGGAATTATGTTCACCCCCTGTTTGCGGAGGAGAACCATCATCTCCGCTATCACCTTGATGAAGATCCTCAGTGCTGTGGAGAGGCCAAACGGTAGCGCCTGGAACTGATAATGATCGTCCATCAGCGCAAACCTGAGATATGCTTGATGCGGCGTACAAATGGGAATGTGGAGGTAACAATCCTTGATGTCCAGGGACACCAGGAACTCCCCCTCCGACAGTCCTGAGATGACAGTTCTCAGATGCCATCTTGAATTTGAACTCCCTGAGATAAGGGTTCAAAGATTTTAAGTTTAGAATAGGCCGTACCGAACCATCCGGTTTCGGTACCACAAAAAGGTTCAAATAATAACCCTTGTTCCACTGCTGAAGTGGGACAGGAACAAGGACCTCTGACACCACCAATTTTCTGATGGCCTCCAAAAGAATTATCCTGTCTGCCAGCAGGGCTGGCAAACCCAACCTGAAGAAAAGGTGAGGCGGGGGATCTTGAAACTCCAGTCTGTACCCCCTGGACACTATATCCAGGACCCTGGGGTCCAGGCCAGATGATACCCAGACGTGGCTGAACTGCCAGAGTCTAGCCCCCACCTGACCTTCCTCCAGGCCTAGCTGTCCACCGTCATGCGGGGACCTAGGGATATCAGAAGCGGGCTTCTGGGTCTGGGAACCTGCGGGAGCAGGTTTCTTTCCTTTGGCACGACCACCTCTGAAGAAGGTGTTCGAAGGCTTATTCTTTCTAGGCCTCGCAGGCCAAAAGGACTGTGACGTGGTAGATGAAAAAATAGGATTTTGATACCTACCGGTAAATCCTTTTCTCTTAGTCCGTAGACGATGCTGAGGTCATCAAAAGAACCATGGGGTATAGAAGGGATCCGCAGGAGACATGGGCACTTTAAGACTTTTAAGGGGCGTGACCTGGCTCTTCCCTCTATATCCCTCCTCCAGACTCAGTATAGGAACTGTGCCCAAAGAGACGGAGATTTAGAGGAAAAGAATTATTAAACCATGGTGAGCATCATACCAGCTCACGCCTTAAGCATGCCGTACAACATGACATTCAACTGAACAGGTCAACGGACATGAACAAAATTCAGCAACATGCTGAACAGAAGTGAAACACAACTAGTGTGTAACCACAACGAATACCGCAGATACAGTACGCACTGGGACAGGCGACCAAGTAGCAGCTCGGCAAAGTTGCAATGCCGAGACTCCCCGGGCATCCGCCCAGGACGAACCCACCTTCCTAGTAGAGTGGGCCTTCACCGATTTTGGTAACAGCAATCCTGCCGTGGAATGAGCTTGCTGAATCGTATTATAGATCCAGCGTGCAATAGCCTGCTTGGAAGTAGGACACCCAATCTTGTTGGGAGCATACAGGACAAACAGAGCCTCTGTTTTCCTAATCGGAGCAGTTCTGGCGACATAAATTTTCAAAGCTCTGACCACATCCAGAGACTTTGATTCAACCAAAGAGTCAGTAGCCACTGGCACCACAATCGGTTGGTTCATGTGGAAAGATGAAACCACTTTCGGCAGAAAATGTTGACGAGTTTTCAACTCTGCTCTATCTTCATCAAAGATCAAATAAGGGCTCTTTTGAGACAAGGCCGCTAACTCAGACACCCGCCTTGTGGATGCCAAGGCCAACAGGATGACCACTTTCCAAGTGAGGAATTTCAATTCCACCTTCCCTAAGGGTTCAAACCAACGTGATTGAAGGAACTGCAACACCACATTAAGGTCCCATGGTGCCACAAATGGAGGTTGGATGTGTAACACACCCTTCACGAAAGTCTGAACTTCCGGAAGGGAGGCCAATTGTTTTTGAAAGAAAACCAATAAGGCTGAAATCTGAACCTTAATCGAGCCCAATTTTAGGCCCGCATCCACACCTGCTTGCAGAAAATGGAAAAAACGCCCCTGCTGAAATTCCTCCGTAGGAGCCTTCTTGGATTCACACCAAGAAACATATTTTCTCCAAATACGGTGGTAATGTTTCAACGTAACTCCTTTTCTGGCCTGAATAAGAGTGGGAATAACCTCGCTGGGAATACCCTTGCGAGCTAGGATCAGGCGTTCAACCGCCATGCCGTCAAACGTAGCCGCTGTAAGTCATGATACACGCACGGTCCTTGCTGCAACAGGTCCTCGCGGAGAGGAAGAGGCTAGGGATCTTCTACGAGTAATGCCCGAAGATCCGGGTACCAAATCCTCCTTGGCCAGTCTGGGACCACGAGGACTGCTCGAACTTTTGTTCTTTAGAACTTTTGGAATGAGAGGAAGTGGAGGGAATACATACACCGACTGAAACACCCACGGTGTCACCAGTGCATCCACTGCTGTTGCTTGAGGGTCCCTGGACCAATACCTCTGAAGCTTCTAGTTGAGACGAGACGCCATCATGTCTATATGGGGAACCCCCCAAAGACTTGTCACTTCTGTGAAGACCTTTTGATGGAGGCCCCACTCTCCTGGATGGAGATAGTGTCTGCTGAGGAAGTCTGCTTCCCAGCTGTCCACTCCTGGAATGAATATCGATGATAGAGCGCTTGTATGCTTTTCTGCCCAGCGGAGAATCTATGTGGCTTCTGCCATCGCTGCTCTGCTTTTTGTTCTGCCCTGGCGGTTTATGTATGCTACTGCTGTGACATTGTCCGATTTGATCAGTACGGGCAGAGTGCGAAGAAGACGTTCCGCTTGTAGAAGGCCGTTGTAAATGGCTCTTAATTCCAGAACGTTGATGTGGAGTCAAGTTTCCTGACTTGACCATTTTCCTTGGAAGTTTTCCCCTTATGTGACTGCCCCCAACCTCGGAGACTTGCATCCGTGGTCACTAGGATCCAGTCCTGGATCCCGAACCTGCGCCCTCTAGGAGGTGAGAGCTGTGCAGCCACCACAGGAGTGAGATTCTGGTCTTGGAAGACAGGATTATCCTCCGGTGCATGTGGGATCCGGACCACTTGTCCAACAGGTCCCACTGAAAAACTCTGGCATGGAACCTATCAAATCGAATGGCCTCGTAGGCCGCAACCATCTTCCCCAGCAACCAAATGCATTGATGGATGGAGACTGTTGCTGGTTTCAGTATGAGTTTGACCAGACCCTGAATCTCCAGAGCCTTTTCCACTGGAAGAAAAACTCTGCAGGTCTGTGTCCAGTATCATTCCCAAAAACGCCAACCAAGTTGTCGGAAATTAACTGTGCTTCAACCATGTTGTTGAAGCACTGTCAGGGATAGTGCAATGTTCTGTACCAACTGATCTGATTTATCAGGAGATCATCCAAGTACGGGATAATTGTGACTCCTTGCTTGCGGAGGAGAAACATAATTTCCGCCATCACCTTGGTGAAAATCCTCGGAGCCGTGGACAGACCAAACGGCAACGGCTGGAATTGGTAATGACAATCCTGAATTGCAAACCTCAGGTAAGCCTGATGTGGAGGATAAATGGGAACATGCAAGTAGGCATCCTTTATGTCCAACGACACCATAAAATCCCCTTCCTCCAGACTGGAGATCACCACTCGGAGAGACTCCATCTTGAATTTCTTCAGGTAGAAATTGAGAGATTTTAGGTTTAGGATCGGTCTGACCGAACCGTCCGGCTTCAGGACCACGAATAGGCTTGAATAAAAGCCTTCTCCCTGTTGTGACAGGGGAACCGGGATCACAACCTGGTTTTGATACAACTTTTGTATCGCGCCGCAGACCACCTCCCTGTCTAGAAGAGAAGCTGGTAAGGCCGATTTGAAAAAAAAAAAAAAACGGCGAGGGGGAAGTCTTGAAACTCTAGTTTGAACCCTTTGGGACACTATTTGTAAAACCCACGGGTCCAGGCCTGAGCGAAACCAGAACTGACTGAAGAGCTTTAGACGTGCCCCCACCGGTGCGGGCTCCCTTATGGGAGTCCCAGCATCATGCGGTGGATTTGGCAGAAGCCAGGGAGGACTTCTGCTCCTGGGAACTCGATGAGGCGGGTGCTCGTTTACCTCTTTCCCTACCTCTAGTAGCAAGGAAGGAGGAACCTCGGCCTCTCCTGTATTTATTGGGCCGAAAGGACTGCATTTAATAGTGGTGTGTTTTCTTTTGTTGCGCAGGAACATTAGGTAAAAAGGACGACTTACCCGCGGTAGCTGTAGAGTCTAAATCAGTGAGGCCGTCACCAAACACACTGCTTCTCTCCCCTAGGTCCCACGAAGCAGGGAGCCTGTTGCCAGCAGTCCTCCCTGAACATAAAAACCTAACATAAGTCTTTTCAGAGAAACTCAGTAGAGCTCCCCTGGAGTGCATCCAGTCTCACTGGGCACAATTCTAAACTGAGTCTGGAGAGGGATACAGAGGGAGGAGCCAGGTCACGCCCCTTAAAAGTCTTAAAGTGCCCATGTCTCCTGCGGATCCCGTCTACACCCCATGGTTCTTTTGGTGACCCCAGCATCCTCTAGGACAGGCATTCCCAACCACGGTCCTCGAGGCACACCAACAGTGCAGGTTTTAGTGATATCCAGGGTTCAGCACAAGTGACTTAATTAGTAGCTCAGTTATTTTGATTTAACCATCTGTGCTGCAGCCTGGATATCACTAAAACCTGCACTGTTGGTGTGCCTTGAGGACCGTGGTTGGGAATGCCTACTCTAGGACATACGAGAAAGGTTTCTTCGTAGCCGGTGCAACTGAGGGGAGAAAAGGAGACTTACCCGCGGTAGCCGTGGTAATCCACGCATCCAGCGCCTCCCCAAAGAGAGCCTGACCTTTGTATGGTAGGCTCTCCACACACTTCCTGGATTCCGCGTCCGCAGACCAGTTGCGCAGCCAGAGACCCCTGCGAGCCGAGACAGACATGGAGGAGATCCACGCAGCCATGGAACCCAGGTCTTTCATGGAATCCACCAGGAACCCTGCAGAATCCTGAATATTACGTAAAAATAAATCAACGTCACCTTTGTCCAGCGTAGATGACTCCTCCTGTAGAGTGATTGACCACCTGGCAATAGCTTTAGCAATCCAAGCACAGGCCATAGTAGGCCGCAATATGGCCCCTGAAGCCGTGTAAATGGATTTTCGTGTAGCATCCACCTTTGCGATCTGCCGGGTCCTTTAACGCGGTAGATCCCGGGACCGGTAATACCACCTGTTTGGACAGCCTGGAGACAGAGGCGTCGACCATCGGTGGGGACTCCCATATCTTTCTATCTTCCTCTGGGAAGGGAAAAGCCACCAAGACCCTCTTGGGAATCTGGAATTTCTTTTCCGGAGTTTTCCATGCCTTTTCAAAGATAGCATTCAATTCCTTGGATGCTATCGGGAAGGTGAGGGGGGGCTTCTTATTATCTGTGAAGAAGGCCTCCTCCACCTGTTCCGGAACTGTGTCTGA
This sequence comes from Pseudophryne corroboree, assembly GCF_028390025.1. Classification (NCBI taxonomy): domain Eukaryota; kingdom Metazoa; phylum Chordata; class Amphibia; order Anura; family Myobatrachidae; genus Pseudophryne; species Pseudophryne corroboree. The sequence goes on from NW_026967552.1 coordinate 241,263, forward strand.
AATGTGTACAACATCCCTAACAGCCTCAATCATCACCTGCACTCGCTTGGCAAGTGATGCCGTCCTCCTCAACACATCCCCGTCACCATCTGCAGCGTCAGAGTCGGTGTCCGTGTCATCCTGCATAATTGCCAGCGCACGTTAGTAAGAATGAACCGCAGGGGACCCCGAGGAGGCAGAATCAGACCACACCACCATAGAGGACTGGAGGACCTGAATGGCATGCTCAGTCCTAGCAACCCTATCAGAAATCTGGGAAATAGTCCTCCTCAGAGAGGCTAACCATTCTGGCTCTCTAGCTGGGATCTGTGCTAAAACAGTGCAATCCTGATTACATGGCATGGGATCTTCCTGGGAAGACAAATCCTCTGCAGCATATGAAACAGTGTCCCTGGACATGTTGTCACACACCCTCAAACACCCCACATACACACAGGGTACTGGAAGACAGAGTTTCCCCCCAAGAATGGCAGAGAGACACAGAGATTGGAGCCAACCCAGAAACAGCGCTATTACAGGTATAAGGAGACCCCAAACCAGCGCTGACTGTGTCCCTTAATGCTCCCCTGCAGCGGGACGTGATCAGACCCCGCTGGAGCTCAACGTCCAGTCAGCAGGGGCAGGACCATGCAGGGCGGACACTACTCCTCCCCTCTCAGTCCCTCGCCTGCAAGGAGGCCGTCACCAGCAGCCTCCCTGTAAAAAAATAAACTCTGAAATAAAGAAAATACACTTTTCCTAAGAGAACTCAGGAGAGCTCCCTCCCCTAGCTGTGACCGGCTCCTCCGGGCACATTTTCTAAACTGAGTCTGGTAGGTGGGGCATAGAGCGGGGAGCCAGCCCACACTATTAAAACTCTTAAAGTGCCAATGGCTCCTGGTGGACCCGTCTATACCCCATGGTACTAATATGGACCCAAGCATCCTCTAGGACACAAGAGAAAAAAAACAAAAAAACACAGACTATAATGACATTTGCATACAGTCAGATTAGACTGAGGTGAAACAGTATAATATCAGTGTATAACACACACAGCTCCTCTACAGATCATATAGTGACAGTCACTTTGGTATATTGGGGAGACCCTAAATCCCACCTACCTGATCCTCCTGTGGGATCCTGTGATTCTCCTCTGTACAATCCTGGGAATACAGAGGACGGGGACATCTCTCTGGGGTATCTCTGTTACTGGGCCCATCTGTAGGAGACACACAGTGACTGAGTACAGTGTATATATGTGATTATCAGATGATGTGTGTATATAGGGGCCCCCATACCTGCTCTCCCCCGTACAATACACAACAGTCTCCTCTTACCCAGTGATGTGAGGGGCCAGTGATTCTCCATCATCACGTCCTTGTACAGACCCCTGTGTTCCTCTATATACTCCTCCTCCTGCATGGAGACATAGACAGTGACATCCTGACACCTTATAGGTACCTGACACACACAGTGATACAGTCATCACCCAAACACATCCCCTGGTGTTACTGTATAATGCCCCATTCCCAGCAGTCACCTCTCCAGTCATCACCCAGACACATCCCCTGGTGTTACTGTATAATGCCCCATTCCCAGCAGTCACCTCTCCAGTCATCACCCAGACACATCCCCTGGTGTTACTGTATAATGCCCCATTCCCAGCAGTCACCTCTCCAGTCATCACCCAGACACATCCCCTGGTGTTACTGTATAATGCCCCATTCCCAGCAGTCACCTCTCCAGTCATCACCCAGACACATCCCCTGGTGTTACTGTATAATGTCCCATTCCCAGCAGTCACCTCTCCAGTCATCACCCAGACACATCCCCCTGTGTTACTGTATAATGTCCCATTCCCAGTAGTCACCCAGACACATCCCCTGGTGTTACTGTATAATTCCCCATTCCCAGCAGTCACCTCTCCAGTCATCACCCAGACACATCCCCCTGTGTTACTGTATAATGTCCCGTTCCCAGCAGTCACCTCTCCAGTCATCACCCAGACACATCCCCTGGTCTTACTGTATAATGTCCCATTCCCAGCAGTCACCTCTCCAGTCATCACCCAGACACATCCCCTGGTGTTACTGTATAATGTTCCATTCCCAGCAGTCACCTCTCCAGTCATCACCCAGACACATCCCCTGTTGTTACTGTATAATGTCTCATTCCCAGCAGTCATCTCTCCAGTCATCACCCAGACACATCCCCCGGTGTTACTGTATAATGTCCCATTCCCAGCAGTCACCTCTCCAGTCATCACCCAGACACATCCCCCGGAGTTACTGTATAATGTCCCATTCCCAGCAGTCATCTCTCCAGTCATCACCCAGACACATCCCCTAGTGTTACTGAATAATGTCCCATTCCCAGCAGTCACCTCTCCAGTCATCACCCAGACATGTTCCCTGGTGTTACTGTATAATGCCCCATTCCCAGCAGTCACCTCTCCAGTCATCACCCAGACACATCCCCTAGTGTTACTGTATAATGTCCCATTCCCAGCAGTCACCTCTCCAGTCATCACCCAGACACATCCCCTGGTGTTACTGTATAATGCCCCATTCCCAGCAGTCACCTCTCCAGTCATCACCCAGACACATCCCCTGGTGTTACTGTATAATGCCCCATTCCCAGCAGTCACCTCTCCAGTCATCACCCAGACACATCCCCTGGTGTTACTGTATAATGCCCCATTCCCAGCAGTCACCTCTCCAGTCATCACCCAGACACGTCCCCCGGTGTTACTGTATAATGCCCCATTCCCAGCAGTCACCTCTCCAGTCATCACCCAGACACATCCCCTGGTGTTACTGTATGATGTACCATTCCCAGCAGTCACCTCTCCAGTCATCACCCAGACACATCCCCTGGTGTTACTGTATAATGCCCCATTCCCAGCAGTCACCTCTCCAGTCATCACCCAGACACATCCCCTGGTGTTACTGTATAATGTCCCATTCCCAGCAGTCACCTTTCCAGTCACCACCCAGACACATCCCCCGGTGTTACTGTATAATGCCTCATTCCCAGCAGTCACCTCTCCAGTCATCACCCAGACACATCCCCCGGTGTTACTGTATAATGTCCCATTCCCAGCAGTCACCTCTCCAGTCATCACCCAGACACATCCCCTGGTGTTACTGTATAATGCCCCATTCCCAGCAGTCACCTCTCCAGTCATCACCCATACACATCTCCTGGTGTTACTGTATAATGTCCCATTCCCAGCAGTCACCTCTCCAGTCATCACCCAGACACATCCCCTGGTGTTACTGTATAATGTCCCATTCCCAGCAGTCACCTCTACAGTCAACACCCAGACACGTCCCCTGGTGTTACTGTATAATGTTCCATTCCCAGCAGTCACCTCTCCAGTCATCACCCAGACACGTCCCCCGGTGTTACTGTATAATGCCCCATTCCCAGCAGTCACCTCTCCAGTCATCACCCGGACACGTCCCCCGGTGTTACTGTATAATGCCCCATTCCCAGCAGTCACCTCTCCAGTCATCACCCAGACACATCCCCTGGTGTTACTGTATGATGTACCATTCCCAGCAGTCACCTCTCCAGTCATCACCCAGACACATCCCCTGGTGTTACTGTATAATGCCCCATTCCCAGCAGTCACCTCTCCAGTCATCACCAGACACATCCCCCGGTGTTACTGTATAATGTCCCATTCCCAGCAGTCACCTCTCCAGTCATCACCCAGACACATCCCCCGGTGTTACTGTATAATGTCCCATTCCCAGCAGTCACCTCTCCAGTCATCACCCATACACATCTCCTGGTGTTACTGTATAATGTCCCATTCCCAGCAGTCACCTCTCCAGTCATCACCCAGACACATCCCCTGGTGTTACTGTATAATGTCCCATTCCCAGCAGTCACCTCTCCAGTCAACACCCAGACACGTCCCCTGGTGTTACTGTATGATGTACCATTCCCAGCAGTCACCTCTCCAGTCATCACCCAGACACATCCCCTGGTGTTACTGTATAATGCCCCATTCCCAGCAGTCACCTCTCCAGTCATCACCAGACACATCCCCCGGTGTTACTGTATAATGTCCCATTCCCAGCAGTCACCTCTCCAGTCATCACCCAGACACATCCCCTGGTGTTACTGTATAATGTCCCATTCCCAGCAGTCACCTCTCCAGTCAACACCCAGACACGTCCCCTGGTGTTACTGTATAATGTCCCATTCCCAGCAGTCACCTCTCCAGTCAGCAGCTCAATGATCTTGTTGGTGAGTTCCAGGATCTTCTGGTCATTGTCTCCCTCATGTATCAGTGAGTGAGGTGGAGGCACCGGGATGGGGCTCTGGGTCCCCCTATGTCCTCCTGACACGTGGGGATAGCTGGGCGTCTTCTTCACTACTGTGTATTCCTGTGAAATGCGGGAGACACCAAATATCATTGCATACACTCCTAGATCTCCTTACCTCCCCAGCCATGTCCCTGTATTATTATTATAGATATAAGTGATGTCACTGTGACGCTCCCAGATCCCCTCACCTCAAGAAGGAGGGCAGCAGGAGACAGGCTGTCGGAAGGTGAGGGGGCAGCAGGAGCAGGGGCAGACGGGATGGCAGGTGTAGGGTCAGTGGGAAACAGACTGGTGATAGCAGGAAAGGGTGGTTGTAGAAGACAGGTGGCAGCAGGTGAGGTGGTAGGATGGGGGGATCCGGTAGGTGAGGAGGGGCTGCAGTAGAGATGGGGTAATGAAAGCCAGGGGGCTGAATGTGTGTGTGGGGGGGGGGGGGGGGGTAGGAGACAATGGTCAGCAGGTGAGGAAAGGAGCAGGTGAGGGGTCAACAGTAGACAGGTGGGGAGCGGCTGGAGACTGGGAAGGGACAGGTAGGTCGCAGCAGAAAGTGGTGGCAGTGGGCCGCAGGTAAGGGGGGTTGCAGGGTGAGATGGGATACAGCAGCCATCACCTGGAGAGCGGCAGGAAATGGAGGAGGGTGACGGCAGGAGAGACAGGTGGGGAAGGGAAGCGGCAGCCATTATCTAGAGGATGAGAGCGGCAGTAGAGACAGGTGGGGATGTTGTTCGCGTCTGCCAGTCTTTTAAATGTCCCTCCAAAAATAGTTGCCATCTCCTCTAGCTACCGTCAGAAGTGTCTCCTCTGAGGCGGTGGCCATTTTGGGTGGGACACTTTCAACATTATTCCATGCGGAAACCAGACATGGAATACTGTCTCAAAGTGACCGCGGCCACATTCGCCCCGTGCGATTGCACAAATCGCCTAGCCCTAGAAATGGCTTTGGTGGCAGAAGACTGGGGTGTGGCAGGAGATAGGTGAAGGGGCAACAGGAGAATGACAGGGAGCGGCAGGTCAGAAAGGCAGCAGGGACAGATATGGGGCAGCAGGTGAGGGGACATTAGGAGAATGTCAGAGGAAGCATGGGGGGTATTAAAAGAATGTCAGGGGCACCAGGTGATAGACAGGGCAAGCAGGCGAGATGGCATTAGGAGAATGTCAGGGGCAGCAGATGACAGACGGACAGCAGGTGAGGGGGTATAAGGAGAATGCCGAGGGCAGCAGGTGAGGGGGCATTAGGAGAATGCCAGGGGCACCAGGTGAGGGGGCATTTGGAGAATGCCAGGGGCACCAGGTGAGGGGGCATTTGGAGAATGCCAGGGGCACCAGGTGAGGGGGCATTTGGAGAATGCCAGGGGCACCAGGTGAGGGGGCATTAGGAGAATGCCAGGGGCACCAGGTGACAGACAGGGGGTGGCAAATGAGAGAGCATCAGGAGAATGTCAGGGGCAGCAAGTGAGGGGGCATTAGGAGAATGTCAGAGGCAGCAGGAGGGGGGCATTAGTAGAAAGTGGAGGAGCAGCAGGTGAGGGGGCATTAGGAGAATGTCAGAGGCAGCAGGTGAGGGGGCATTAGGAGAATGTCAGGGGCAGCAGGAGAAGGGGGCGTTAGGAGAATGTCAGGGGCAGCATGTGAGGGGGCATTAGGAGAATGTCAGAGGCAGCAGGAGGGGGGCATTAGTAGAAAGTGGAGGAGCAGCAGGTGAGGGGGCATTAGGAGAATGTCAGAGGCAGCAGGTGAGGGGGCATTAGGAGAATGTCAGGGGCAGCAGGAGAAGGGGGCGTTAGGAGAATGTCAGGGGCAGCAGGTGAAGGGGCATTAGGAGAATGTCAGGGGCAGCAGGTGATGGGACGTTAGGAGAATGTCAGGGACAGCAGGTGAGGTGACATTAGGAGAATTCTAAGGGGCAGCATATAAGGGGGCATCATGAGAGGATAGGAGCAGGAGAGGGGGTATTAGGAGAGTGTCAGGGGCAGGAGGGGGATATTAGGAGAGGTTGGGGCAGGAGAGGTTGGGGGCAGGAGAGGAGGTATTAGGAGAATGTAGGGGCAGGAGAGGGGGTATTAGGAAAGGTTGGGAGCAGAAGAGGGGGTATTAGGAGAATGTAGGGGCAGGAGATTGGGTATTAGGAGAGTTTGGGAGCAGGAGATTGGGTATTAGGAGAGCTTGGTGGCAGTAGAGGGGATATTAGGAGAGGTTGGGGGCAGGAGAGGGGATATTAGGAGAGGTTGGGGCCAGGAGAGGGGGTATTAGAAGAGGATGGGGGCAGAAGAGGGGGTATTATGAGAAGTTGGGGGAAGGAGAGGGGGTATTAAGAAAAGTTGGTGGCAGGAGAGGGGGTATTAGGAGAGGTTGGAGGCAGGTGAGGGGGTATTAGGTGAGGTTGGGGGCAGGAGAGGGGGTATTAGGAGAATGTAGGGGCAGGAGATTGGGTATTAGGAGAGGTTGGGGACAGTAGAGGGGGTATTAAGAGAGGATAGGGGCAGGAGAGGGGGTATTAGGAGAGGAGAGGGACAGGAGATGGGGTATTAGGAGAGGATGGGGGCAGGAGAGGGGGTATTAGGAGAGGATAGGGGCATGAGATGGTGTATTAGGAGAGGTTGGGTGCAGGAGACGGGGTATTAGGAGAGGTTGGGGCAGTAGAGGGGGTATTAGGTGAAGTTGGGGCAGGAGAGGGGGTATTAGGAGAGGATGGGGCAGGAGAGGAGGTATTAGGAGAGGCTTGGGGCAGGAGAGGGGGGATTGGGAGATATTGGGGCAGGAGAAGTTGGGGGCAGGAGAGGGGGTATTAGGAGAGGTTGGGGACAGGAGAGGGGGTATTAGGAGAATGTAGGGGCAGTAGATTGGGTATTAGGAGCGGTTGGGGACTGGAGAGGGGTACTAGGAGAGGAGAGGGGGTATTAGGAGAGGATGGGGGCAGGAGAGGGAGTATTAGGAGAATGTAGGGGCAGGAGATTGGGTATTAGGAGAGGTTGGGTGCAGGAGATTGGGTATTAGGATAGGTTGGGTGCAGGAGAAGTGGTATTAGGAGAGGCTGAGGCAGGAGAGGGGGTATTAGGAGAGGCTTGGGGCCGGAGAGGGGGTATTAGGAGAGGATGGGGCAGGAGAGGGGGTATTAGGAGAGGTTGGGGGCAGGAGAGGGGGTATTAGGAGAGGTTGGGACAGGGTACAGGTGGGATTAGTGGACATTACCTGGAGGATGAGGGGGCAGGAGGTCACACCCTGGATGGAGGAATATGTACCGGAAGTGGGTGGGGCGGTATTTCCGAGCCATCGTCAGCATAGCGCATGGGATTATGGGTAGTGACTACCACGGCAACTCAGCAACCAGGAGCTGCCCCGCCCACTCGCTGCCCATAGGCCGCAGCTCCAGTCACTGTTACACCCAGCCCCGCCCTCTCTCCCTCTCTAGTGATGGGTAGTTCATGAATGATTAGTTCAAAATTAACTAATCTCAAAGTGAACTAGTTTGTGCAGTTCACAGCTTTGGCAAAGATTAGTTCATGAGGAAGGAGGAGTCAGACACAGACAGAATAGAGCCAGCAGCTGCATTAGGCTTCTCACTGTCTCATTCACTCACTGGATTTTCACTTCCTGAATCTGATGCTGTGAAATGAAAGGTAAAAGTACAACACAGCCCAGCAATACAGATCTAATAAAAAGATGGGATCCGGACTGAAAGTCGACAGTAACTAGGTCGACAATGTCTAGGTCGACCACTATTGGTCGACAGTGACTAGGTCGACAGGGTGTCTAGGTCGACAGGGTCTTTAGGTCGACATGAGGTTTTCACAATTTTTTTCTTTTTTTGTTAACCTTTTCATACTTAACGATCCATGTGGACTACGATTGGAACGGTAATCTGTGCCGAGCGAACAAAACGACGCCAAAATAACATTCAAAACTCATGTCGACCTTTTGATCTGCAGACCTAGAACATGTCGACCTAAAGACCCTGTCGACCTAGTTACTGTCGACCAATAGTGGTCGACCTAGACACTGTCGACTTTCAATACCACACCCTAAACAAATAGCATCTGCATTGCCTAGCCAAAGTCTATGTGTGTCTGTGAGTGAGCATGCTGCTCACCTTTCTGTGATATAATCATTGTCCTATTAGTCCAGATATCCGAACACTTGCTGCTACTTCTGGTACTACTGGCTTCTGTGCATACTGCTGTGCTAAATCTTCTGCTGGGTGTTGTGTAGGTGCAGCTGCAGCAGCACTGTTGTTATTCAGCTCTCACTCAGCAATACTCATGAGTCAGTACATCTCTGCTGCCACAGGGGGCACTGCTGTGCTCAGACATGGAGTGGACTCACTCTGTGGAGCTGATTGAGTTACATTGGCCTGACGACTCATGAGTCACTCTCCTTGCAAGTAGTTCAGTAGTTCATTACAGATCACTGATCAGATCACTGACTCATACAGCTATACCAGTCAGTGCAGTACCTCTAAGCTACCAGGGGTGGCACTGCTGTGCTCAGGCATATGCATTGTATGGAGCTGATGCTGAGCTGCATATAGCCATGATTCATTCCCCCAGTATATTAGGTAACAAGCTACACTCCCAATCAGCTACAGACACAGCGCTGAGTCCCTGTAGGGTCTGATTACTCCACACAAGACACAGGGGGATATGTACTATGAACCTTCAAGTAACATAAAGTGGAGCAGTTGCCCCTAGCAACCAATCAGCTTCTGTCACTTTATATACTGTTGAAGATAAATGACAGAAGCTGATTGGTTACTTTAAAACATCTCCACGTTCTCTCTCTCTAAGGTCTGTTACATTGGGGCAAAGGGACTTTTTTTCTTTTAATTATTGTATTTCAAAAGCGGAAAAAGTGACTTATGAGGTTACTCTGAATTTGGGTCACTTGCCTATTATGAAGTAAAAAGGAGTACCACCAATGGGAGTAATATGGCAGAGATACGTATGTCACTATGAGGTTGTTATATAACTTATTGCTTTTCTTACATATAAAACAATGTGACATATTACACCTATCTGATCATTTACTCCTACAATGAGCTAGTATTAGAAATACCTCCTCTATGTGTAATAGTCTAGACTAGTTCTACATCCAATCACTCCTTTCAGTCTCAGAGTCAGTGAGTGACAGGATGAACTACATGAACTAATCTTCTGAGTGAACTAGATTTCCCATCACTACCCTCACCCTCCCATACGCCGCAGCCCCGCCTCCTCTTCCTCCCATATGTCACAGCCCCGCCCCCTCTTCCTCCCATACGCCTCAGCACTGTCCCCGCCCCCCTATCCCTACTATTGGTAGCAGCCCAGTCCCCGCCCACAGCTGCCTCCTGCACAGCGCATGGGATCAGCCACCAGCCCAGCCCACTCTCTCATAGGCTGCAGCATCCTGTCACTCAGCCAGCACCGCCCCTGTCTCTAGCTATTGGTCGCAGGGTCCAGTAACTCAGTCACCTTTCTCCCGCTCATTGCTCGTAGTCCAGCCCCCTCTCCCTCCCAACACGTCATGATGAGTGACGGGACGCTCAAATCAATGGCGGGTAGAATGGGAGGGGCTGGATGATGAGTATCTGCGGCCTGTGTCGGGAGACTGGGCGGGGCTGCTCCTGGTTGCTTAGTGACTGTGGCTGTCCCTACCCATAATCCCATGCGCTATGCAGCAGGTGACCCGGAAACAGCCCCTTCCAATACACAGAGCTCCGCCCCCGGTCTCCTCTGCTGCCGCCTCCTTCTCCAGGTGATGGCCGCCGCCCCCTCTCCTGCCGGGCAGGGTGTATGTGCTGCAGTGTGTGGTGCATGGAGTGTATATTACCAGTGTCATACACACACAGCACTGCACACACTGATGTCACTGGTGATACAAGGTTGTTACACCTAGGGGGCGGTATACACACATAGGGGGCGGTATACACACATAGGGGGCAGTATACACACATAGGGGGCAGTATACACACATAGGGGCAGTACACACACATAGGGGGCGGTATACACACATAGGGGGCGGTATACACACATAGGGGGAGGTATACACACATAGGGGGCAGTATACACACATAGGGGGCGGTATACACACATAGGGGGCGGTATACACACATAGGGGGCGGTATACACACATAGGGGGAGGTATACACACATAGGGGGCAGTATACACACATAGGGGCAGTACACACACATAGGGGGCGGTATATACACACATAGGGGGCGGTATATACACATAGGGGGAGGTATACACACATAGGGGGCGGTATACACACATAGTGGGACGGTATACACACATAGGGGGCAGTACACACACATAGGAGGTGGTATACACACATAGGGGCAGTACACACACATAGGAGGTGGTATACACACATAGGGGCAGTACACACACATAGGGGGCGGTATACACACATAGGGGGCGGTATACACACATAGTGGGATGGTATACACACATAGGGGGCAGTACACACACATAGGAGGTGGTATACACACATAGGGGCAGTACACACACATAGGGGGCGGTATACACACATAGGGGGCGGTATACACACATAGTGGGACGGTATACACACATAGTGGGCAGTACACACACATAGGAGGTGGTATACACACATAGGGGCAGTACACACACATAGGGGGCGGTATACACACATAGGGGGCGGTATACACACATAGGGGGCGGTATACACACATAGAGGTGCGGTATACACACATAGGAGGGCGGTATACACACATAGGAGGGTGGTATACACACATATGGGGGCGGTATACACACATAGGGGGCGGTATACACACATAGGGGGCGGTATACACACATAGGGGGAGGTATACACACATAGGGGGCAGTATACACACATAGGGGCAGTACACACACATAGGGGGCGATATACACACATAGGGGGCGGTATATACACATAGGGGGAGGTATACACACATAGGGGGCGGTATACACACATAGTGGGACGGTATACACACATAGGGGGCAGTACACACACATAGGAGGTGGTATACACACATAGGGGCAGTACACACACATAGGAGGTGGTATACACACATAGGGGCAGTACACACACATAGGGGGCGGTATACACACATAGGGGGCGGTATACACACATAGTGGGATGGTATACACACATAGGGGGCAGTACACACACATAGGAGGTGGTATACACACATAGGGGCAGTACACACACATAGGGGGCGGTATACACACATAGGGGGCGGTATACACACATAGTGGGACGGTATACACACATAGGGGGCAGTACACACACATAGGAGGTGGTATACACACATAGGGGCAGTACACACACATAGGGGGCGGTATACACACATAGGGGGCGGTATACACACATAGGGGGCGGTATACACACATAGAGGTGCGGTATACACACATAGGAGGGCGGTATACACACATAGGAGGGTGGTATACACACATATGGGGGCGGTATACACACATAGGGGGGCGGTATACACACATAGGGGGGCGGTATACACACATAGGGGGCAGTATATACACATAGTGGGACGGTATACACATAGAGGTGCGGTATACACACATAGGAGGGCGGTATACACACATAGGGGGGCGATATACACACATAGGGGGGCGGTATACACACATAGGGGGGAGGTATACACACATAGGAGGGCGGTATACACACATAGGGGGGCGGTATACACACATAGGGGGGCGGTATACACACATAGTGGGACGGTATACACATAGAGGTGCGGTATACACACATAGGAGGGCGGTATACACACATAGGGGGGCGGTATACACACATAGGGGGGCGGTATACACACATAGGAGGGTGGTATACACACATATGGGGGCGGTATACACACATAGGGGGGCGGTATACACACATAGGGGGGCGATGTATCTGTGGGGGTTGGTGCCGACTTCCCGCTTATTTAGTGTGCTATAATGTGAATTTCACCTTGTACTGTGTGCTATAATGTGAATTTCACCTTGTACCGTGTGCTATAATGTGAAAGAGGCACCAGTACTAGATAGTATAAGGGGTTCTACTACACTAAACATGCCCCCTTTTAAGTGACCACGCCCCCTTTTCTGGAGCGCATGATTGAGTCCTTGACTTTTGCATACCCCCACTTCAAAATTTCCACTTTGACCACTGATGCTACCCCTGTATATTATGACAACACAGGCCGCTCCTCCTGTATACTATGACAGCGCAGGATGCTACCCCTGTATATTATGCCAACACAGGCCGCTTCTCCTGTATACTATAACAGCACAGGATGCTACCCCTGTACACTATAACAACACAGGCCACTCCCCCTGTATATTATGACAATACAGGCCACTCCCCCTGTATATTATGACAATACAGGCCAATCCCCCTGTATATTATGACACTACAGGTCGCTCCCCCTGTATACTATGACAGCACAGGATGTTACCCCTGTATATTATGACAACACAGGCCGCTCCTCCTGTATACTATAACAGCACAGTATGCTACCCCCTGTATTTTATGACAACACAGGCTGCTCCTCCTGTATATTATGACAACACAGGCTGCTCCCCTGTATACTAAGACAACACAGGCCACTCCCCCTGTATATTATGACAACACAGGCAGCTCCCCCTGTATACTATGACAACATAGGATGCTACCCCTGTATATTATGACAACACAGGCCGCTCCTACTGTATACTATGACAGCACAGGATGCTACCCCTCTATATTATGACAACACAGGCTGCTCCCCCTGTATACTATGACAGCACAGGCTGCTCCCCTGTATACTATGACAGTATAATCTGCTACCCCTGTATATTATGACAACACAGGCCACTCTCCCTCAATACGATGACAACACAGGCCGCTACCACTGTATATAACAACACAGGCTGCTACCCCTGTATACTATGACAGCACAGGATGCTACCCCTGTATATTATGACAACACAGGCCACTCTCCCTCAATACAATGACAACACAGGATGCTAACCCTGTATATAACAACACAGGCCGCTACCCCTGTATACTATGACAGCACAGGATGCTCCCCCTGTATATTATGACAACACAGGACACTCCCCCTGTATATTATGACAACACAGTATGCTACCATTGTATACTATAACAGCACAGGATGCTACCCCTGTATATTATGACAGCACAGGATGCTACCATTGTATACTATAACAGCACAGGATGCTACCCCCTGTATTTTATGACAACACAGGCCGCTCCTCCTGTATACTATGACAACACAGGCAGCTCCCCCTGTATACTATGACAACATAGGATGCTACCCCTGTATATTATGACAACACAGGCCGCTCCTACTGTATACTATGACAGCACAGGATGCTACCCCTCTATATTATGACAACACAGGCTGCTCCCCCTGTATACTATGACAGCACAGGATGCTACCCCCTGTATACTATAACAGCACAGGCTGCTCCCCTGTATACTATGACAGTATAATCTGCTACCCCTGTATATTATGACAACACAGGCCACTCTCCCTCAATACGATGACAACACAGGCCGCTACCACTGTATATAACAACACAGGCCGCTACCCCTGTATACTATGACAGCACAGGATGCTACCCCTGTATACTATGACAGCACAGGATGCTACCCCTGTATATTATGACAACACAGGATGCTAACCCTGTATATAACAACACAGGCCGCTACCCCTGTATACTATGACAGCACAGGATGCTCCCCCTGTATATTATGACAACACAGGACACTCCCCCTGTATACTATGACAGCACAGGCCACTCTCCCTCTATACAATGACAACACAGGATGCTAACCCTGTATATAACAACACAGGATGCTACCCCTGTATAATATGACAACACAGGCAGCTCCCCCTGTATATTATGACAACACAGGACACTCCCCCTGTATATTATGACAACACAGGATGCTACCCCTGTATATTATGACAGCACAGGATGCTATCCCTGTATATTATGACAACACAGGCCACTCCCCCTGTATACTATGACAACACAGGATGCTACCCCTGTATACTATGACAGCACAGGATGCTACCATTGTATACTATAACAGCACAGGATGCTACCCCCTGTATTTTATGACAACACAGGCCGCTCCTCCTGTATACTATGACAGCACAGGATACTACCCCTCTATATTATGACAACACAGGCTGCTCCCCCTGTATACTATGACAGCACAGGATGCTACCCCCTGTATATTATGACAATACAGGCCGCTCCCCCTGTATACTATGACAGTATAATCTGCTACCCCTGTATATTATGACAACACAGGCCGCTCTACCTGTATACTAAGACAACACAGGCTGCTCCCCCTGTATATTATGACAATACAGGCCGCTCCCCCTGTATACTATGACAGTATAATCTGCTACCCTTGTATATTATGACAACACAGGCCGCTCTACCTGTATACTAAGACAACACAGGCTGCTCCCCCTGTATATTATGACAACACAGGCTGCTCCCCCTGTATACTATGACAGCATAGGAAGCTACCCCCTGTATACTATAACAGCACAGGCTGCTCCCCTGTATACTATGACAGTATAATCTGCTACCCCTGTATATTATGACAACACAGGCCACTCTCCCTCAATACGATGACAACACAGGCCGCTACCACTGTATATAACAACACAGGCCGCTACCCCTGTATACTATGACAGCACAGGATGCTACCCCTGTATATTATGACAACACAGGCCACTCTCCCTCAATACGATGACAACACAGGCCGCTACCACTGTATATAACAACACAGGCCGCTATCCCTGTATACTATGACAACATAGGATGCTACCCCTGTATATTATGACAACACAGGCCGCTCCTACTGTATACTATGAAAGCACAGGATGCTACCCCTCTATATTATGACAACACAGGCTGCTCCCCCTGTATACTATGACAGCACAGGATGCTACCCCCTGTATACTATAACAGCACAGGCTGCTCCCCTGTATACTATGACAGTATAATCTGCTACCCCTGTATATTATGACAACACAGGCCACTCTCCCTCAATACGATGACAACACAGGCCGCTACCACTGTATATAACAACACAGGCCGCTACCCCTGTATACTATGACAGCACAGGATGCTACCCCTGTATACTATGACAGCACAGGATGCTACCCCTGTATATTATGACAACACAGGATGCTAACCCTGTATATAACAACACAGGCCGCTACCCCTGTATACTATGACAGCACAGGATGCTCCCCCTGTATATTATGACAACACAGGCCACTCTCCCTCAATACGATGACAACACAGGCCGCTACCACTGTATATAACAACACAGGCCGCTATCCCTGTATACTATGACAACATAGGATGCTACCCCTGTATATTATGACAACACAGGCCGCTCCTACTGTATACTATGACAGCACCGGATGCTACCCCTCTATATTATGACAACACAGGCTGCTCCCCCTGTATATTATGACAACACAGGACACTCCCCCTGTATACTATGACAGCACAGGCCACTCTCCCTCTATACAATGACAACACAGGATGCTAACCCTGTATATAACAACACAGGATGCTACCCCTGTATAATATGACAACACAGGCAGCTCCCCCTGTATATTATGACAACACAGGACACTCCCCCTGTATATTATGACAACACAGGATGCTACCCCTGTATATTATGACAGCACAGGATGCTATCCCTGTATATTATGACAACACAGGCCACTCCCCCTGTATACTATGACAACACAGGATGCTACCCCTGTATACTATGACAGCACAGGATGCTACCATTGTATACTATAACAGCACAGGATGCTACCCCCTGTATTTTATGACAACACAGGCCGCTCCTCCTGTATACTATGACAGCACAGGATACTACCCCTCTATATTATGACAACACAGGCTGCTCCCCCTGTATACTATGACAGCACAGGATGCTACCCCCTGTATATTATGACAATACAGGCCGCTCCCCCTGTATACTATGACAGTATAATCTGCTACCCCTGTATATTATGACAACACAGGCCGCTCTACCTGTATACTAAGACAACACAGGCTGCTCCCCCTGTATATTATGACAATACAGGCCGCTCCCCCTGTATACTATGACAGTATAATCTGCTACCCTTGTATATTATGACAACACAGGCCGCTCTACCTGTATACTAAGACAACACAGGCTGCTCCCCCTGTATATTATGACAACACAGGCTGCTCCCCCTGTATACTATGACAGCATAGGAAGCTACCCCCTGTATACTATAACAGCACAGGCTGCTCCCCTGTATACTATGACAGTATAATCTGCTACCCCTGTATATTATGACAACACAGGCCACTCTCCCTCAATACGATGACAACACAGGCCGCTACCACTGTATATAACAACACAGGCCGCTACCCCTGTATACTATGACAGCACAGGATGCTACCCCTGTATATTATGACAACACAGGCCACTCTCCCTCAATACGATGACAACACAGGCCGCTACCACTGTATATAACAACACAGGCCGCTATCCCTGTATACTATGACAGCACAGGATGCTACCCCTGTATATTATGACAACACAGGACACTCTCCCTATATACAATGACAACACAGGATGCTAACCCTGTATATAACAACACAGGCCGCTACCCCTGTATACTATGACAACACAGGCCACTCCCCCTGTATATTATGACAACACAGGACACTCCCCTGTATATTATGACAACACAGGATGCTACCCCTGTATATTATGACAGCACAGGATGATACCCCTGTATATTATGCCAACACAGGCCGCTTCTCCTGTATACTATAACAGCACAGGATGCTACCCCTGTATACTATGACAATACAGGCCACTCCCCCTGTATATTATGACAATACAGGCCAATCCCCCTGTCTATTATGACAGTACAGGCCGCTCCTCCTGTATACTATGACAGCACAGGATGCTACCCCTGTATATTATGACAACACAGGCCGCTCCTCCTGTATACCATGACAGCACAGGATGTTACCCCTGTATATTATGACAACACAGGCCGCTCCTCCTGTATACTATAACAGCACAGTATGCTACCCCCTGTATTTTATGACAACACAGCCGCTTCTCCTGTATATTATGACACCACAGGCTGCTCCCCTGTATACTAAGACAACACAGGCCACTCCCCCTGTATATTATGACAACACAGGCAGTTCCCCCTGTATACTATGACAACATAGGATGCTAACCCTGTATATTATGACAACACAGGCCGCTCCTCCTGTATACTATGACAGCACAGGATGCTACCCCTGTATATTATGACAACACAGGCTGCTCCCCCTGTATACTATGACAGCATAGGAAGCTACCCCTTGTATACTATAACAGCACAGGCTGCTCCCCTGTATACTATGACAGTATAATCTGCTACCCCTGTATATTATGACAACACAGGCCACTCTCCCTCAATACGATGACAACACAGGCCGCTACCACTGTATATAACAACACAGGCCGCTACCCATGTATACTATGACAGCACAGGATGCTACCCCTGTATATTATGACAACACAGGACACTCCCTCTGTATATTATGACAACACAGGCTGCTCCCCTGTATACTATGACAGTATAATCTGCTACCCCTGTATACTATGACAACACAGGCCACTCTCCCTCAATACGATGACAACACAGGCCGCTACCACTGTATATAACAACACAGGCCGCTACCCCTGTATACTATGACAGCACAGGATGCTACCCCTGTATATTATGACAACACAGGACACTCCCTCTGTATATTATGACAACACAGGCTGCTACCCCTGTATATTATGACAGCACAGGATGCTACCATTGTATACTATAACAGCACAGGATGCTACCCCATGTATTTTATGACAACACAGGCCGCTCCTCCTGTATAGTATGACAGCACAGGATGCTACCCCTGTATATTATGACAACACGGGCCGCTCCTCCTGTATACTATGACAGCACAGGATGCTACCCCTGTATATTATGACAACATAGGCTGCTCCTCCTGTATACTATGACATCACAGGATGCTAACCCTGTATATTATGGCAACACAGGATGCTACCCCTGTATATTATGACAACACAGGATGCTACCCCTGTATATTATGACAACACAGGATGCTACCCCTGTATATTATGACAACACAGGCCACTCCCCTGTATATTATGACAACACAGGCCACTCCCCCTGTATATTATGACAACACAGGCCACTCTCCCTCTATACAATGACAACACAGGATGCTAACCCTGTATATAACAACACAGGCCGCTACCCCTGTATACTATGACAGCACAGGATGCTCCCTCATGACAACACAGGACACTCCCCCTGTATATTATGACAACACAGGATGCTACCCCTGTATATTATGACAGCACAGGATGCTACCATTGTATACTATAACAGCACAGGATGCTACCCCCTGTATTTTATGACAACACAGGCCGCTCCTCCTGTATAGTATGACAGCACAGGATGCTACCCATGTATATTATGACAACACAGGCAGCTCCTCCTTTATACTATGACAGCACAGGATGCTACCCCTGTATATTATGACAACATAGGCTGCTCCTCCTGTATTCTATGACATCACAGGATGCTAACCCTGTATATTATGGCAACACAGGATGCTACCCCTGTATATTATGACAACACAGGCCACTCCCCCTGTATATTATGACAACACAGGCCACTCCCCCTGTATATTATGACAATGCTAAATTCCTTTGTCGTATAATCAACCCTTATGAAGCTAAGAACACTGTACGCTGTTTACTTAAGAAGTACCGTAATGGTACGCTAACTGCGTAGCGATCGCTCAGCCGTAGGCGAGACGCTCAAGCGTCGCGTTCGCTCACGGCCCAGTGATCACAGGACACGTTATTGGTTATGTCTAGGGGAAAGATTCGCTGTAGCGTAGCGTACGCTAGGGACCACGAGGAGGTCACCAGCGATGCAGACGCTCACAACACTATACCTTTATATTTAAACCTTTTAACAATGAAATGCGCTATATACCTTAATGTGAATACAGGGTGTAAGTGCAACCTTGTGTAACCTGACTAACTACAAAGCTGATTGAGCGTCACCGACGCTCAAGTGAACACTTAACACTATAGAAAATACACAGATACTGGTTTAGGGTTCCAAAGCCTATTATCTGTATTATATCTAGTATACTTGTAAAAGAATAACACAGTACAAATGATACACTACAATATAACAAAGACTTCCTAACCAAACACCTAACTAAGGGATAAACTACAATACTATCCTGGTCTAATACAATACAATACAATACAATACTATAAAAGTTTAGTCTAGGGGAGATATGAGAGAAAAGAGAAAATAGAGAGAGAGAAATAGACACAGAGAGAGAGAGAGAAATTGGCTCACAGAAAGACAATGATTACGGAGAGAACTTACGCACAAGGGTAACGATCGCATGCGCCTCGATATCCAGCTCCCGGTTATCAGCAGTGATAACAGTTTGAAGAGAGAAGTGAAGTTGGATATGGTCGGCCTGCCTATTTATGCCCCACACACAATGCAATCTCCTAGTCCCTACAATCCTACAGTTTATTGGACACAGGAATTCGGCCCTGTACTGTAACCAAAGGTCATAGGTTGATTCATACAGGTGGGCTGTGCCGAGTTCAAACAGCTCAGGTGGGTGGGAAACTGGGTTTCCCGCCGCATACCTGAGTATGGGTAAATAATAGAAATGGACATAAACTTCTTATGTCCATAACTATTCGCACGAGCGATTAATACGCTCCAAACCAACACCGGAATATTGCTAATTAAATACTCTTCCGATGGGTACCAAACACTGCTGTATGACTCCTGTTAGACCCTTCGTGCAATACAAAGAGGGATTCCTCCGCTCAGGGACATTCTATCTAAACCAAACTTACAGAAACTATTGAGGGGAACATGATCTATGAAATACATTAATTATGAAAATATGTAATGAATGAGTCGCACGCTGCGATTGCATACTGTTTACCGTAAATACGCATACCGCGTGCAGCGAGTGCACGCAACTGCGGGTATGCGCTTTCACGAGAGTGCGCACGCATGCGCAGCGCGGACCAGTGTGCGGTGCAAATATGGCATCGTGCATGGAGACATTTTTCTGACTTCGACAGTCCACCCTTTGGCAGTCAATAATAACTGCCACAAAATATTTAAGGAGAAAAATGTAAGTCAGGGGTTAATTGATTTCCATGGTGGGGTAAGGAAGAAGAGAGGAGTAGGTGTGAAGAGGGTATGACCTAGTGAGAAAGTAGAAGCATGGGTGTATGAGTCCATGTTTGGAGGGTCATGTATCATCGTGCCGTACGTGTGGTAAATCAAGCTTCGAGGTATTGCGAAGTATACATTTGAATTCCTTCTTATCCCGTACTAAGGGTCTGTGGATGGGCTGTCAAACTCTACCGAGCTCACTTCGGCTGTGGTTGCAACAAAATGGGGATGCACATTTTAGTTGATGATACATGAATGGGGGAGGTATGTGGTTGCTGATATCTGTGCCTGTATTCCCTATCGTCTATGTGTGTCATTACCTGAGGGTTGTAGAGATGAAGATAAAGAACACTTATGGAAAATGCAATGATATTCTATGTCAGGGAAATGTACGTTCGTCGATTGAGGTCTTGATTGGTGTCGGTTGATTGGAGTCTTCTTCTTTGTGCTTTTGCTCATAAGTCGTGAGTAAAGCAAACAACGTCCATGGATTTACAAAAAAATGTTGGGCTAGCGTGATTTTAAAGTTCCTAGGGAAACTGGGGTACCCATGGCATTGTCCATCAAAATCTTGTATAATAGGTCGTCTGCTCTTCTTCTTTCCATCTTTCCGTTGTCGGCCCCTTGGCTCATCAAATCCTTCGTCTGCGTGGGTCTTTGTACCTCGGAGGAAAACATAGAAATGGGTGAAAGACGGACCGTATACTCATTACATCATCACGTCATGGTTTCTATCATTGGGTCATAAATCAAATCCAGGTTAATTACAGTTTCCTCACTCCTCAAGCTCATCACTTTTGTACTTTGTTTGCACCTCATCAAAGCCTGCCCGCATCTAAATATCAATCCAATTGATATAACGACACCTAAGATACATAGGAGAAACTTTCCAACATCCATTATGACTCCTTGAGCCCAGTCTCCCAAACCGGAGAACCAATTTCGCGGGTTCAACCATGACACCCAACCAGTCAGCTCATTACCTACAGCAGCAAGGGTGAGATTGTGTTTCCGACGAAATTCCCACTTTAATTGCAGAATATCATCCATCTTTTGGTCTATGACCTCTACCGGATCCTCGGTACTATTTGTGATATACGTGCAACACTTTATGCCGTACTGTGTTGCCAATGTAACACAATATCCGCCTGTTACTGCTGTAAGGTAATTAAGAACCATCCTATGCTGAACCAGTTCTGTTTTGTAAGCTTGGAGTTCC
Organism: Pseudophryne corroboree; assembly: GCF_028390025.1. Lineage (NCBI taxonomy): Eukaryota > Metazoa > Chordata > Amphibia > Anura > Myobatrachidae > Pseudophryne > Pseudophryne corroboree. Next base: position 263,090 of record NW_026967552.1, read on the forward strand.
CTTCCAGTGTATCTAAACGTGTCATCATACATTTCAGTGATATTATCTAACAAATTGGCGAGTGCGGAAATGTATTTATAATTCATCACTCCTCGAGCGGTACGAGTGAAATCTAACGCTACCAGAACCTGAATCCCGGTGGATTCATGGATAAGATCAGAGGCCGGATGCTCTAACCTTTCTGACAGTTGTCTTTTAACAAGGTGCTCGTAGTGAGTGTGAGTATAAGGAGCTTGGGCACCACGGTGTATGTCCTTCATTTTGTCATGTGTAAAAGTCATCACTTCAGGCAATACTTTTCCAATATAACATAATCCTTCAGAGTTTGGGGCAAGCCACTTGTACGCCTTTCTCCCGCATATGAAATATGCATCATCGGGGAGAACATAAGGGACGGAGAAGGACATGACCATGTTACAAACCTTCCAGGTGAAATCTCCTGACCCTAATTCTTCCATCTGCTTAATGCACGTATCAGTTTGTATGACATGTGCACAGTATCCTGGTGATACCTCTCCAACTCTAGTAATCCTATTTCCTAAGGTATATCGATACCGAAAAGATTTTCCTCTACTGGCTATGTGGCGTACGAGCTCTGTATCTGTAGGCATTCTATCTGCTCTGTGTGAAAAGGTCATGGTAAGGTTGCTCCATGACACTTCCCAATTTCCCGGTTTTCTAGGATTGGAGATGTTAAAACATAAGAGGGACCTATCCACATGGTATTGGTGGAGCTTCAAACTAGGAGGGCTGGAGATGTTAAACCTCCGATCCACCGGTCTCCCACCACTTAGCTCAAGTACCTCCCCTAACGTTAAAGGAAATGGTACTAGCCCTGATTTGCTGTGACCCTGAGGTACTTGAGAACATACCCAACAATCGGTCTTGTTTAATACGTTACCCACTAGTGAGTGATAGTCACTCAATGGATGCCGGTCCATATGGATATTAAAACTAGATTGGCATTTCTTTATGCATCCATCTTCAACCAGATTATCACACAGCCTACAGATACAATTTTCCTCAGCTAGCAATCCATCACAATTTCTTCTATCGGATCGTTTTCTGATACTCGCCTTTGCTTGTTGGATTGGTTGATCTTGGAAAACTACGCCTCCATCATCATAATCGGAACCCATTCCAGAACCTCTCTCGACCTCTATGGTACTCTCGCCGGAACAGACTGCTCTGGTCAACATCATGGTCAACATCAAAATCCGGATTACAGTCTCTTGGGGCAAGTCCATCTTTGAGGAGGAAATGGAGAAGAATGAGAAAGGGGAAAAAGAAATATCACGGGAGAGGGGATGGGAAGTGGAGAAAAACAATAAAAGGGAGAGGGGAGTCGACAGCTGCTTTCGACCTTCAAGGCTCAGGTGCCGCCTCAGTCCTCCTGGAACAGACACTCCAGTGATACAACCTCTACCGTCTGTTCCTTATCACGGGACTTCTCTGGATCAGCAACCTTTTTGCAGTGGGATGAATGGACCCAAGTCTCTCTCTCAGCAACCTTCAATGCTGTGGTGCTAGTCAATAAGACCTGGTATGGTCCTTCCCATCTATCAATAAGACAACCTGAGCGTAGAAAATTTCGTATCATTACATAATCCCCAGGTTCAATGTCATGACAATTACTATCTGGTAAGTCAGGAATCACCAACTTCAGATTATCATTTTGATTCCTTAACTGCTTACTCATGTTAATCAAGTATTTTACAGTTACTTCATTGTTACATTTCAAATCATCCTGAGGGTTAATCATGACATGCGGTTGTCGACCAAACAGAATTTCAAAAGGAGACAGATTAAGAGGGGACCTGGGAGTGGTTCTGATGCTATACAAAACAATAGGTAAAGCTTCTGGCCACGTCAATCCTGTCTCTGCCATTACTTTACTCAATTTATTTTTAATAGTGCTGTTCACTCTTTCGACCTTCGCACTCGCCTGTGGACGGTACGGAGTGTGCAGCTTGCTATCAATACCCATCAACTTACACATTCCTTGAAAGACATCACCTGTAAAATGGGTACCCCTATCACTTTCAATGATTCTAGGGATACCATATCTACATACAAATTCCTGCACAATTTTCTTAGCTGTAAACATAGCGGTATTTGTAGCTGCTGGAAAAGCTTCGACCCAATTCGAGAAAACATCTATACAAACAAGTACATACTTCAAATTTCTACATGGGGGTAATTGGATGAAGTCAATTTGTATTACTTGGAAAGGGCCGCCGGCAGGTGGGATATGGGATGGTTCTGTTGGTATTGCTTTTCCAATATTCTTTCTCAGACAGGTAAGGCATGACATTGCTCTTTTACTAGCATGAGAGGAGAATCCTGGGGCGCACCAGTATGCTCTTACCAATTTGCACATCCCCTCCTTGCCTAGATGAGTCAGCCCGTGAGCTGCTTCAGCCAGACATGGAAGGTATGCCCTGGGGGCCACTGGTTTACCATGTCCATCCGTCCAGAGCCCTGAGGACTCCTGGCCATATCCCTTTACTTTCCAGACTGCTCTCTCCTGAGTGGAACACAAATTCTGCATCTCACACAACTTCTGTGTGTTGATGGTATTAAATACCATCAACTGTGTGGCGTCTGTCTGTATGGGGGTAGCAGCTGCAAGCTTTGCGGCTTCGTCTGCTCGGCTGTTACCAAGGGATACTGGGTCTTGGCTATATGTATGTGCTTTACATTTGATAACAGCCACTCTGTCGGGTTCCTGTATCGCTGTTAGAAGCCTTTTTATATACGCTGCATGCGCTATCGGTGTGCCAGCTGCCGTCATGAAATTTCTGAGCCGCCATAGGGCTCCGAAATCATGGACTACCCCGAACGCGTATCTGGAATCGGTGTAGATATTGGCAGACTTTCCCTTAGCCAATTCACATGCTCTGGTTAGGGCGACCAGTTCAGCAACCTGGGCTGAGTGAGGTGGGCCTAGCGGTTCCGCTTCTATGGTGTCTTGGTCATCTACGACTGCGTATCCAGTACACAAGTCTCCCGAGTCTGACTGTCTGTGACAACTACCGTCCGTGTAGAACGTGAGTTCTGCATCTTCTAGTGGATTGTCACTGATGTCAGGCCTTGCGGTAAAATTTTGGGTCAAATATTCCATACAATCATGTGTATCTTCCTTTGCATTAAATCCTCCTTCCCCATCACTCTCACCTCCCACCCTTTGTGCCTGTCCAGGCACACCTGGGAGAAATGTTGCAGGGTTTAATGCACTGCATCTCCTTATGGTGATGTTTACGGGGGCCATTAGTGCTAATTCCCATCTCGTAAACCTGGCTGATGAGACGTGTCTGGTTTGGGCAGAATTCAATAAGGCAGATACTGCATGTGGTGTATGGATTGTGAGGTTGTGGCCTAGCACGACATCTTCGCTTTTTGTCACTAGCAATGCTATCGCCGCAACGCTACGCAAGCATGTGGGGAGGGATCGCGCTACCGTATCTAGCTGAGCGCTGTAGTATGCAATTGGCCTGCTGGCATCACCGTGTTTTTGTGTTAGTACACCTGCTGCGCACCCAGCACTTTCTGTTCCGTATAGTTCAAAGGGTTTCCCATAGTCTGGCATACCTAGTGCTGGTGCCTGCGTTAGGCATTGCTTGAGTCTCTCAAATGCTGTTTCGGATTCGTCTGTATGCGAAATCCGATCAGGTTTGTTTGAGGAGACCATTTCCTGCAAAGGTAACGCCAATATGGAGAACCCTGGGATCCAATTACGGCAATACCCACACATTCCTAAAAACGTTCTGATCTGTTGCTGGGTTTGTGGCAGTGTCATGTCTCTAATGGCTTGGATTCTATCAGCGGTCAGGTGTCTCAGTCCTTGTGTTAGACAGTGTCCCAAGTATTTTACCTTAGTCTGGCATAATTGCAACTTGTCTTTGGAAACCTTGTGACCTGTGTCTGAAAGGTGAAACAGGAGTTGTTTCGTATCCTTCAGGGAAGCTTCCAGTGAATCTGAACACAGCAGTAAATCATCCACATACTGTATTAATACTGACCCACTCTCTGGTTGAAAAGACTGTAAACAATCATGCAAAGCCTGAGAAAATATACTTGGACTGTCTATGAAACCTTGGGGTAACCGAGTCCACGTGTATTGGACTCCTCTGTATGTGAATGCAAACAAATATTGGCTGTCAGGGTGCAGAGGTACCGAAAAGAAAGCGGAGCAGAGGTCAATAACAGTGAAAAATTTGGCAGTGGGAGGAATTTGCATTAGGATGACAGCTGGATTAGGCACTACAGGGAACTGACTCTCGACTATTTTGTTAATCCCCCTTAGATCCTGCACTAGCCTGTAACCCCTCCCCCCACTCTTTTTAACAGGGAAGATGGGACTATTTGCTGTGCTGGACGTTCTTACTAGAATGCCCTGTTGTAGCAAGCGCTCTATTACGGGAAAAACTCCTAACTCCACCTCTGGCTTCAGAGGATACTGTGGGATTTTTGGAGCTATCCTACCATCTTTTACTTGTACTACTACTGGAGCTACGTTTGCCATTAATCCAGTGTCCTGTCCATCTTTTGTCCAAAGCGACTCTGGTATCTGAGATGTCATCTCTTCTACCTGGGATGGGTTCCTATTTGTTATAACGGTGTGTGACATTAATTTTGATGGGGAGTCTAACATGTCTCGTACTTCCTGAGCGTGATTCTCAGGGATGTCCAAGAATACACCTTCAGGAGTACAATAAATGACGCAACCCATTTTACATAGTAAGTCTCTTCCCAGGAGATTGGTTGGTGCCGATGCAGCCAGCAAAAAGGAATGCTTGGTGTGCAAAGGCCCTATTGTAATCTCGGCTGGTTTGCTAACAGGGTAGTGCTGGACTACTCCTGTTACTCCCATGGCTGGAATTGTCCTACCAGTGGTTCTCATGCCCACTGTCGAATTTATCACTGACTTGGCCGCCCCTGTGTCTACAAGAAAGTTTAAAGTTTTACCAGCCACATTGATTGCAATCTCTGGTTCACTTCCAAGACTGGCAATCAATTTAACTGGTTGCAGATTACAGGTATGGCCACACCCCTATTGGGTATGCTGACCTCCCTGAATCCCATTGGCAGCAACTATTTGTGCGGGGTTTAGTTGGGAACTACCAGAGGCATGCCAATCTCTGTTCGGGGGGTATCTTTTTGTTTCCCCTGTATGTGGCTCAAAGCTCCGCCTCTGTGGACCCTGCTCCCAATGTCGTGTGTTGTGTTGTTGTCTAGGGGGTTGAAAAGATCTTTGTACATTTCTTACTCTACAGTCTCGTGCATAGTGTCCCTGTCTGTTACAAGAAAAACATGTTATTACACTTGCCTTACCCACAGGATTCGGTGGTACATACGCAGGCTGCCTTGTGGTCAGCGCCTGTATACTTACTGACATCAACTTATCACTTTGCGACTCCCTGTGCCTAGTGATGTTTCTGTCATGATCAATAGCAGCCTCTCTCAAGCCGGACACTGACAGACCTCGCCAACATGGTTGTGTGGTCTGTACCCTAGTTTTTAATGTTTCTTTCAAACCATCCATCAGTACAGATACTGCTACTTCTCGATGGTTTGGGTTGGTCTTTATGTCTTCTATACCAGTGTACTTTGCCATTTCTGATAGTGCCCGGTGAAAATATTCTATTGCCGTTTCGGACTCCTTTTGCTTAATGGAAAATATTTTATTCCATTTAACAATGGCTGGGAAATACTCCTTTAGCTGCAAATTTATCCTTTTTACATTATCCTTATTGTACACGTCTGTAAGCGGTACATCTTTATCCAATGCACAGTCGGCTAAAAACTGAGTTGCATCAACATTTGAAGGTAAACAAGCTCTTAGCAGTATCTGCCAATCCTTGTTGTTGGGCTCTAAAGTGTTTCCTAAATCCCTGATGTATTTTTGGCTAGCAACTAAGTCCTTCCTGGGGTCAGGAAATTCGGACACTATTGTTCTTATTTCCATTCTGGAAAATGGGGCGTACATGGCAATGTTCCTTATGGGAGTGGCTCCAGACACATCTGTTTTTCCATTGGGAACTGCTATTACCCTTACAGGAGCAATTCTAACAGCCTCTTCCTGTGTAGATTCTACAACTTGTGGTACAATGGTTTCAGTGTAGTGCATGGTGCCGTACTTACCCGTTGACACGACCTCACCTATCCCTCCGCTAGGGGCTTTCACTAATCTCGTGGGTGTCGCTGTGCCTACTGTGGTCTCTGATATGGTGGCCGCAAGAGAGAGCGCTGAAATTGTTGCCGAATCGTCTTCTTGTTCACACTCCTGAGGAAGGTTCAAAACAGGGTACAACTTGCACGGGTTAATACTTGCATGAGTTATTCGGTTAACATCATTTACATTTACAGGGTTACTAAGAGTTTGTGTTTTACAACCCAGTGCGTTTCTCTCCGCAATCAACTTCTCTCCTGCAATGTATGGTGGAGGAGGAGCTGTGGCAATCAACTTCCTGACTGCCCCAGATCCTGCCGCCAGAGCCAAACCTCTCTGTATCTCACCTTCCTGGTGCCATAACTGTAAGTAATCATGATGCTGAATTCGTCTCTTTGATGATTTTACGAGACATATCCTCCTCCTTAAATTTTGTAACACCTCTGGACTGAAGCTACCTATTCTTGGGAACTTGTCCCTGTCTTGTACAGTCATTCTTTGCCATTCATCACATAAAACCTCTGTGTGACTACCGTATTTTTCACACATAATGTATCTTGCCGACCCAACTGGTCGGTCCTCCGAATCAACCTGAACCTGGGTTGATCGCCCCCTACCGGAACAAATGGCCCCCATAATCTGCAGGCGTTGCTTATTCCTCCTTGGATCTTTTATCTCAAGGTTTTCAGCGAACCCTTACAAACAAACCAAGATGTCCTTGGGCAGGCCGGCGGTGGTGGTTTATCAAGTACCCCACTTACTTCTCGCCCACGTTGGCCTGTGCCGCAATCACTGTAACCAGAGCTGTGGTACCCAACCCAGGGCCCCTGTGAACCTTTATTTACTGGGGTGCTTTCCCCAGCAAGTATGGGTTGTTGGATAGTTCCTGAGTGACCAGCGAACTTCCCTTCCAAAAATAAAAAATTACACAAATCACGTCAGAGTGTACAAATAGCGTTTGTGACCAGTTTACTCTAATGGTATTAGGTCAGGTTACTAACTACTGCACACAATTACGTGCGGTCCAATCGTTCAGTTCACGAACACTACTTGTCATGTACTGAAAGATTAATGGAATCGATGTTTCCGGCCGCGATTCCTTCAGCAAGAGCTTGTATGGCCTATATGGGTTCTGCACCAACACCCCAGGCGTTGTGCCACTGTACTTTTATAGCGGACCTCTTTGTCTATTTACCTGTTACCTTACGACCTCCTGGTCTGTTTACCTTATGACCTCCTGGTCTTGTTACCTTATGACCTCCTGGTCTTGTTACACCTTATGGTCCGCTATACTCTAATGCTCAAATATTATTTAACCAGAGATGCCTCCCTAGCCACCGTATATGTCACTTACACGTATGTCCTTTGACGAGTACCCGACTTTCCTTTTGGTTCCACCTTAAAGTTATATAAACTTTTGTATACAAAACACACTCACTCAACACATGTACACTTTTGTTTCTATATCTATTTCTGCGCAGAAATTGTCTTCAGGCCAAGAGTGTTACCAATTAGGAGCAGGATCTGTTAAACTAAATTTCAGATTTTCCAAAAATAGATTTGCGTTATTTACCGCGTCGCGTTATCTACCGCTGTGCGTTACTTATCGCCTTTGCGTTACTTCACTTTATCACAACTTGAGCTACGTGGGCGTAACCAGACGCTACGTTGCGTAATGTACGCTGCGTGCGTCTGCCTTTTGGATTGCGTACGCTAGTCTTTGTTAGCGACACGTGTACGCAATGCAAAGGATCCACCGTAACACAATATATATTTTATCAATGTAGATGATCCCTGATCATCTACCGCAATCCACACTGCACACTGGCTGCCTCGTCTCTCGGACAAGCCGTGTGTTGTTCTATACTTTAACTATCACCTCTACTATTAAATAACAGCAAATCTCCTTTTAGCCCTTTCTATCAACTATAAAAATTTGGCAAACAGGAATAGTGATATACGAAAAATGAAATACACAAGTGAAAAGAAATGCAGGTATATGCGTGCGTACGCAAGACAAAAGAAAAAATAAACAGTTTTAAAAAGACACAAGCGTTTTGTTCTTACTTCCGGTTACCGGGTTCCTTCAGCACTCTTTACCTAAGCGAAGCAGACGCTTATCCCGTCAGCAACTGTGAGACAACCTCCCACCCTTTTGCTGGGGGATAATGTCTGCTGATCTACCTAGTGCAGATGTGAAAAGGACCGGACGAGTCCGCAATTGACAATGCTAAATTCCTTTGTCGTATAATCAACCCTTATGAAGCTAAGAACACTGTACGCTGTTTACTTAAGAAGTACCGTAATGGTACGCTAACTGCGTAGCGATCGCTCAGCCGTAGGCGAGACGCTCAAGCGTCGCGTTCGCTCACGGCCCAGTGATCACAGGACACGTTATTGGTTATGTCTAGGGGAAAGATTCGCTGTAGCGTAGCGTACGCTAGGGACCACGAGGAGGTCACCAGCGATGCAGACGCTCACAACACTATACCTTTATATTTAAACCTTTTAACAATGAAATGCGCTATATACCTTAATGTGAATACAGGGTGTAAGTGCAACCTTGTGTAACCTGACTAACTACAAAGCTGATTGAGCGTCACCGACGCTCAAGTGAACACTTAACACTATAGAAAATACACAGATACTGGTTTAGGGTTCCAAAGCCTATTATCTGTATTATATCTAGTATACTTGTAAAAGAATAACACAGTACAAATGATACACTACAATATAACAAAGACTTCCTAACCAAACACCTAACTAAGGGATAAACTACAATACTATCCTGGTCTAATACAATACAATACAATACTATAAAAGTTTAGTCTAGGGGAGATATGAGAGAAAAGAGAAAATAGAGAGAGAGAGAAATAGACACAGAGGGAGAGAGAGAAATTGGCTCACAGAAAGACAATGATTACGGAGAGAACTTACGCACAAGGGTAACGATCGCATGCGCCTCGATATCCAGCTCCCGGTTATCAGCAGTGATAACAGTTTGAAGAGAGAAGTGAAGTTGGATATGGTCGGCCTGCCTATTTATGCCCCACACACAATGCAATCTCCTAGTCCCTACAATCCTACAGTTTATTGGACACAGGAATTCGGCCCTGTACTGTAACCAAAGGTCATAGGTTGATTCATACAGGTGGGCTGTGCCGAGTTCAAACAGCTCAGGTGGGTGGGAAACTGGGTTTCCCGCCGCATACCTGAGTATGGGTAAATAATAGAAATGGACATAAACTTCTTATGTCCATAACTATTCGCACGAGCGATTAATACGCTCCAAACCAACACCGGAATATTGCTAATTAAATACTCTTCCGATGGGTACCAAACACTGCTGTATGACTCCTGTTAGACCCTTCGTGCAATACAAAGAGGGATTCCTCCGCTCAGGGACATTCTATCTAAACCAAACTTACAGAAACTATTGAGGGGAACATGATCTATGAAATACATTAATTATGAAAATATGTAATGAATGAGTCGCACGCTGCGATTGCATACTGTTTACCGTAAATACGCATACCGCGTGCAGCGAGTGCACGCAACTGCGGGTATGCGCTTTCACGAGAGTGCGCACGCATGCGCAGCGCGGACCAGTGTGCGGTGCAAATATGGCATCGTGCATGGAGACATTTTTCTGACTTCGACAATTATGACAACACAGGCCGCTCCCCCTGTATATTATGACAGCACAGGATCCTACCCTTGTATATTATGACAACACAGGCCGCTCTACCTGTATACTAAGACAACACAGGCTGCTCCCCCTGTATACTATGGCAACACAGGATGCTACCCCTGTATACTATGACAGCACAGGATGCTACCCCCTGTATACTATAACAGCACAGGCTGCTCCCCTGTATACTATGACAGTATAATCTGCTACCCCTGTATATTATGACAACACAGGCCACTCTCCCTCAATACGATGACAACACAGGCCGCTACCACTGTATATAACAACACAGGCCGCTACCCCTGTATACTATGACAGCACAGGATGCTACCCCTGTATATTATGACAACACAGGACACTCCCTCTGTATATTATGACAACACAGGATGCTACCCCTGTATATTATGACAGCACAGGATGCTACCATTGTATACTATAACAGCACAGGATGCTACCCCCTGTATTTTATGACAACACAGGCCGCTCCTCCTGTATAGTATGACAGCACAGGATGCTACCTCTGTATATTATGACAACACGGGCCGCTCCTCCTGTATACTATGACAGCACAGGATGCTACCCCTGTATATTATGACAACACAGGCCGCTCCTCCTGTATAGTATGACAGCACAGGATGCTACCTCTGTATATTATGACAACACGGGCTGCTCCTCCTGTATACTATGACATCACAGGATGCTAACCCTGTATATTATGGCAACACAGGATGCTACCCCTGTATATTATGACAACACAGGATGCTACCATTGTATACTATAACAGCACAGGATGCTACCCCATGTATTTTATGACAACACAGGCCGCTCCTCCTGTATAGTATGACAGCACAGGATGCTACCCCTGTATATTATGACAACACGGGCCGCTCCTCCTGTATACTATGACAGCACAGGATGCTACCCCTGTATATTATGACAACATAGGCTGCTCCTCCTGTATACTATGACATCACAGGATGCTAACCCTGTATATTATGGCAACACAGGATGCTACCCCTGTATATTATGACAACACAGGATGCTACCCCTGTATATTATGACAACACAGGATGCTACCCCTGTATATTATGACAACACAGGCCACTCCCCTGTATATTATGACAACACAGGCCACTCCCCCTGTATATTATGACAACACAGGCCACTCTCCCTCTATACAATGACAACACAGGATGCTAACCCTGTATATAACAACACAGGCCGCTACCCCTGTATACTATGACAGCACAGGATGCTCCCTCATGACAACACAGGACACTCCCCCTGTATATTATGACAACACAGGATGCTACCCCTGTATATTATGACAGCACAGGATGCTACCATTGTATACTATAACAGCACAGGATGCTACCCCCTGTATTTTATGACAACACAGGCCGCTCCTCCTGTATAGTATGACAGCACAGGATGCTACCCATGTATATTATGACAACACAGGCAGCTCCTCCTTTATACTATGACAGCACAGGATGCTACCCCTGTATATTATGACAACATAGGCTGCTCCTCCTGTATTCTATGACATCACAGGATGCTAACCCTGTATATTATGGCAACACAGGATGCTACCCCTGTATATTATGACAACACAGGCCACTCCCCATGTATATTATGACAACACAGGCCACTCCCCCTGTATATTATGACAATGCTAAATTCCTTTGTCGTATAATCAACCCTTATGAAGCTAAGAACACTGTACGCTGTTTACTTAAGAAGTACCGTAATGGTACGCTAACTGCGTAGCGATCGCTCAGCCGTAGGCGAGACGCTCAAGCGTCGCGTTCGCTCACGGCCCAGTGATCACAGGACACGTTATTGGTTATGTCTAGGGGAAAGATTCGCTGTAGCGTAGCGTACGCTAGGGACCACGAGGAGGTCACCAGCGATGCAGACGCTCACAACACTATACCTTTATATTTAAACCTTTTAACAATGAAATGCGCTATATACCTTAATGTGAATACAGGGTGTAAGTGCAACCTTGTGTAACCTGACTAACTACAAAGCTGATTGAGCGTCACCGACGCTCAAGTGAACACTTAACACTATAGAAAATACACAGATACTGGTTTAGGGTTCCAAAGCCTATTATCTGTATTATATCTAGTATACTTGTAAAAGAATAACACAGTACAAATGATACACTACAATATAACAAAGACTTCCTAACCAAACACCTAACTAAGGGATAAACTACAATACTATCCTGGTCTAATACAATACAATACAATACAATACTATAAAAGTTTAGTCTAGGGGAGATATGAGAGAAAAGAGAAAATAGAGAGAGAGAGAAATAGACACAGAGGGAGAGAGAGAAATTGGCTCACAGAAAGACAATGATTACGGAGAGAACTTACGCACAAGGGTAACGATCGCATGCGCCTCGATATCCAGCTCCCGGTTATCAGCAGTAATAACAGTTTGAAGAGAGAAGTGAAGTTGGATATGGTCGGCCTGCCTATTTATGCCCCACACACAATGCAATCTCCTAGTCCCTACAATCCTACAGTTTATTGGACACAGGAATTCGGCCCTGTACTGTAACCAAAGGTCATAGGTTGATTCATACAGGTGGGCTGTGCCGAGTTCAAACAGCTCAGGTGGGTGGGAAACTGGGTTTCCCGCCGCATACCTGAGTATGGGTAAATAATAGAAATGGACATAAACTTCTTATGTCCATAACTATTCGCACGAGCGATTAATACGCTCCAAACCAACACCGGAATATTGCTAATTAAATACTCTTCCGATGGGTACCAAACACTGCTGTATGACTCCTGTTAGACCCTTCGTGCAATACAAAGAGGGATTCCTCCGCTCAGGGACATTCTATCTAAACCAAACTTACAGAAACTATTGAGGGGAACATGATCTATGAAATACATTAATTATGAAAATATGTAATGAATGAGTCGCACGCTGCGATTGCATACTGTTTACCGTAAATACGCATACCGCGTGCAGCGAGTGCACGCAACTGCGGGTATGCGCTTTCACGAGAGTGCGCACGCATGCGCAGCGCGGACCAGTGTGCGGTGCAAATATGGCATCGTGCATGGAGACATTTTTCTGACTTCGACAATTATGACAACACAGGCCGCTCCCCCTGTATATTATGACAGCACAGGATCCTACCCTTGTATATTATGACAACACAGGCCGCTCTACCTGTATACTAAGACAACACAGGCTGCTCCCCCTGTATACTATGGCAACACAGGATGCTACCCCTGTATACTATGACAGCACAGGATGCTACCCCCTGTATACTATAACAGCACAGGCTGCTCCCCTGTATACTATGACAGTATAATCTGCTACCCCTGTATATTATGACAACACAGGCCACTCTCCCTCAATACGATGACAACACAGGCCGCTACCACTGTATATAACAACACAGGCCGCTACCCCTGTATACTATGACAGCACAGGATGCTACCCCTGTATATTATGACAACACAGGACACTCCCTCTGTATATTATGACAACACAGGATGCTACCCCTGTATATTATGACAGCACAGGATGCTACCATTGTATACTATAACAGCACAGGATGCTACCCCCTGTATTTTATGACAACACAGGCCGCTCCTCCTGTATAGTATGACAGCACAGGATGCTACCTCTGTATATTATGACAACACGGGCCGCTCCTCCTGTATACTATGACAGCACAGGATGCTACCCCTGTATATTATGACAACACAGGCCGCTCCTCCTGTATAGTATGACAGCACAGGATGCTACCTCTGTATATTATGACAACACGGGCTGCTCCTCCTGTATACTATGACATCACAGGATGCTAACCCTGTATATTATGGCAACACAGGATGCTACCCCTGTATATTATGACAACACAGGATGCTACCCCTGTATATTATGACAACACAGGCCACTCCCCTGTATATTATGACAACACAGGCCACTCCCCCTGTATATTATGACAACACAGGCCACTCTCCCTCTATACAATGACAACACAGGATGCTAACCCTGTATATAACAACACAGGCCGCTACCCCTGTATACTATGACAGCACAGGATGCTCCCCCATGACAACACAGGACACTCCCCCTGTATATTATGACAACACAGGATGCTACCCCTGTATATTATGACAGCACAGGATGCTACCATTGTATACTATAACAGCACAGGATGCTACCCCCTGTATTTTATGACAACACAGGCCGCTCCTCCTGTATAGTATGACAGCACAGGATGCTACCCATGTATATTATGACAACACAGGCCGCTCCTCCTGTATACTATGACAGCACAGGATGCTACCCCTGTATATTATGACAACATAGGCTGCTCCTCCTGTAATCTATGACATCACAGGATGCTAACCCTGTATATTATGGCAACACAGGATGCTACCCCTGTATATTATGACAACACAGGATGCAACCCCTGTATATTATGACAACACAGGCCACTCCCCCTGTATATTATGACAACACAGGCCACTCCCCCTGTATATTATGACAACACAGGCCGCTCCCCCTGTATATTATGACAGCACAGGATCCTACCCTTGTATATTATGACAACACAGGCCGCTCTACCTGTATACTAAGACAACACAGGCTGCTCCCCCTGTATACTATGGCAACACAGGATGCTACCCCTGTATATTATGATAACACAGGCCACTCCCCCTGTATATTATGACAACACAGGCCACTCCCCCTGTATATTATGACAACACAGGCCGCTCCCCCTGTATATTATGACAGCACAGGATCCTACCCTTGTATATTATGACAACACAGGCCGCTCTACCTGTATACTAAGACAACACAGGCTGCTCCCCCTGTATACTATGGCAACACAGGATGCTACCCCTGTATATTATGACAACACAGGCCACTCCCCCTGTATATTATGACAGCACAGGATCCTACCCTTGTATATTATGACAACACAGGCCGCTCTACCTGTATACTAAGACAACACAGGCTGCTTCCCCTGTATACTATGACATCATAGGCTGCTCCCGCTGTATACTATGACAGCTCACGATGCTACCCCTGTATATTATGACAACACATGCCACTCCTTCTGTATAGAAAGACATTACATGCCGCTCACCCTATATAATAATAGTAACAAGACACCACAGGCACTTACCCCTGTATAAAAGGGCAACACAGGCTGCTCCCCCTGTGTAGTAGGATGTCATAATCCACTACCCCTGTATCGGAGGATGCCACAGGTCGTTCCCCCCGTAGAGTAGTACAACACATAGCGCTCCACTGTATAGTACAATGCCATTATATGTATAGAATAACGGTAACGGCGGGGTCTGCACCACTTGTATTACAGTAACGGCGGGGTCAGCACCACCTGTATTACGGTAACGGCGGGGTCTGATACACCTGTATTACGGTAACAGCGGGGTCTGCCCCACCTGTATTACAGTAACGGCGGGGTCTGCTCCACCTGTATTACAGTAACGGCGGGGTCTGCGCCACCTGTATTACGGTAACGGCGGGATCTGCGCCACCTGTATTACGGTAACGGCGGGGTGTGCGCCACCTGTATTACGGTAACGGCGGGGTCTGCTCCACCTGTATTACGGTAACGGCGGGGTCTGCGCCCCCTGTATTACGGTAACGGCGGGGTCTGCGCCACCTGTATTACGGTAACGGCGGGGTGTGCGCCACCTGTATTACGGTAACGGCGGGGTCTGCGCCACCTGTATTACGGTAACGGCGGGGTGTGCGCCACCTGTATTACGGTAACGGCGGGGTCTGCTCCACCTGTATTACGGTAACGGCGGGGTCTGCGCCCCCTGTATTACGGTAACGGCGGGGTCTGCGCCACCTGTATTATGGTAACGGCGGGGTCTGAGCCACCTGTATTACAGTAATAGGACACTATAGTGTCAGCCACCTGTACAGGGATAATGCAGCACCAGAGGCTGCTCCAGCTGCACTATAACAAGGCACCAGAGGCTGCTCCCCCTGTAGTACAGAACCTGACACCAGAGCTGCTCAGCCTATAGAATAATAATAATAATATCATTACCTGCTGCCAGACACAGCAATGGCTGCTCTCTGCTCCTGCTGCCTTGTGGGAATGATAGAAGGAAGGCGGAGCTCAGACCAGGGGAAAATGGCCGCCGCTCCTGAAGTCATTACACGGCCAGGGAACCTATTGCTGCTGCCGGAGTGGTCTACAAGAAAATGGCCGCCGGCCTCCTGCACTGAGGAGATGTATTGTAATAGTTATTACAGAGGGCGGGGCTGTGGGAGTGGTGTACGAGGGGAGGGGCCAGTAACCTGTAAGCAGCTTTTGCCAATCATGCCCTACTTCCTGCCTGTGCGTTCCATCTGACTTCCGGACTGTGCGTTCCACATACAGGAAATGAGTTTTCATCGACTGATGCAGCCTCCCAGTGTCCGTGGAAATCAGGTAATAGCGTCTTACTATACAGGGGGAGCAGCCTGTGGTGTCCTGATATTATTATTATACAGGGGGAGCAGCCTGTGGTGTCCTGTTATTATTATACAGGGGAGCAGCCTGTGGTGTTCTGTTATTAATACTATACAGGGGGAGCAGCCTGTGTTGTCCTGTTGTTGTTATTATTATACAGTGGGAGCAGCCTATGGTGTCCTGTTATTATTATACAGAGTGAGCGGCCTGTGGTGTCCTGTTGTTGTTATTATTATTATTATTATTATACAGGGGGAGCAGCCTGTGGTGTCCTATTATTATTATACAGGGGGAGCAGCATGTGGTGTCCTATTTTTATTATTTTACAGGAGGAGCAGCCTGTGGTGTCCTGTTATTATTATTATTGTTATACAGGAGGAGCAGCCTGTGGTGTCCTGTTATTATTAGTGTTATACAGGTGGAGCAGGTTTTTGTGTACAGTTATTATTATACAGGGACACCAGCTTGTGGTGTCCTGGTATTATTATTATGTGTTGGGAGTGGTGGTGATGTCATACAATACAGGAGGAATGGTCTGATGTGTCCTGCTTTTAAACACATCTGTTATTATTTTTATACTGGGGTGCAGCCTTTAGTGTCATTATTATTATTATTTTCTCTGACGTCCTAGTGGATGCTGGGGACTCCGTCAGGACCATGGGGAATAGCGGCTCCGCAGGAGACAGGGCACAAAAAGTAAAGCTTTTAGGATCACATGGTGTGTACTGGCTCCTCCCCCTATGACCCTCCTCCAAGCCTCAGTTAGGTTTTTGTGCCCGTCCGAGCAGGGTGCAATCTAGGTGGCTCTCCTAAAGCGCTGCTTAGAAAAAGTTTTTAGGTTTTTATTTTCAGTGAGTCCTGCTGGCAACAGGCTCACTGCTACGAGGGACTTAGGGGAGAAGAAGTGAACTCACCTGCGTGCAGGATGGATTGGCTTCTTAGGCTACTGGACACCATTAGCTCCAGAGGGATCGAACACAGGCCCAGCCATGGAGTCCGGGCCCGGAGCCGCGCCGCCGACCCCCTTGCAGATGCCGAAGAGCGAAGAGGTCCAGAAACCGGCGGCAGAAGACTTTCAGTCTTCATGAGGTAGCGCACAGCACTGCAGCTGTGCGCCATTGTTGTCACACACTTCACACCGGCGGTCACGGAGGGTGCAGGGCGCTGGGGGGGGCGCCCTGGGCAGCAATGTAAATACCTTTTCTGGCAAAATGAATACATCACATATAGTCCCTGGGGCTATATGGATGTATTTAACCCCTGCCAGGTCTCAGCAATAACGGGAGGAAAGCCTGCCGAAATAGGGGGCGGGGCTTATTCTCCTCAGCACACAGCGCCATTTTCCTGCACAGCTCCGCTGAGGGGAAGGCTCCCAGACTCTCCCCTGCACTGCACTACAGAAACAGGGTAAAACAGAGAGGGGGGGCAATTTTTGGCGATATTATATATATTTAAGCGCATATAACAGAAACAACACTTTTATAGGGTTGTTTGTATATATATTTTTATAGCGCTTGGGTGTGTGCTGGCAAACTCTCCCTCTGTCTCCCCAAAGGGCTAGTGGGGTCCTGTCTTCGATAAGAGCATTCCCTGTGTGTCTGCTGTGTGTCGGTACGTGTGTGTCGACATGTATGAGGACGATGTTGGTGTGGAGGCGGAGCAATTGCCGGTAATGGTAATGTCACCCCCTAGGGAGTCGACACCAGAATGGATGGCTTTATTTATGGAATTACGTGATAATGTCAGCACGCTGCAAAAGTCGATTGACGACATGAGACGGCCGGCAAACCAGTTAGTACCTGTCCAGGCGTCTCAGACACCGTCAGGGGCTGTAAAACGCCCCTTACTTCAGTCAGTCGACACAGGTACCGACACGGACGAATCTAGTGTCGACGGTGAAGAAACAAACGTATTTTCCAGTAGGGCCACACGTTATATGATCACGGCAATGAAGGAGGCTTTGCATATCTCTGATACTGCAGGTACCTCAAAAGGGGGTATTATGTGGGGTGTGAAAAAACTACCTGTAGCTTTTCCTGAATCAGAGGAATTGAATGACGTGTGTGATGAAGCGTGGGTTACCCCCGATAGAAAACTGCTAATTTCAAAAAAGTTATTAGCATTATACCCTTTCCCGCCAGAGGTTAGGGCGCGCTGGGAAACACCCCCTAGGGTGGATAAGGCGCTCACACGTTTATCAAAGCAAGTGGCGTTACCGTCTCCAGATACGGCCGCCCTCAAGGATCCAGCTGATAGGAGCTGGAGACTACACTGAAGAGTATATACACACATACTGGTGTTATACTGCGACCAGCAATAGCCTCAGCCTGGATGTGCAGTGCTGGGGTGGTGTGGTCGGATTCCCTGACTGAAAATATTGATACCCTGGATAGGGACAGTATTTTATTGACAATAGAGCATTTAAAGGATGCGTTTCTTTATATGCGGGATGCTCAGAGAGATATTTGCACTCTGGCATCGAGGATAAGTGCGATGTCCATATCTGCCAGAAGAAGTTTATGGACGCGACAGTGGTCAGGTGATGCGGATTCCAAACGGCATATGGAAGTATTGCCGTATAAAGGGGAGGAATTATTTGGGGTCGGTCTATCGGATTTGGTGGCCACGGCAACAGCCGGAAAATCCACCTTTTTACCTCAGGTCACCTCCCAACAGAAAAAGACACCGTCTTTTCAGCCGCAGTCCTTTCGTTCCTATAAGAACAAGCGGGCAAAAGGACAGTCATATTTGCCCAGAGGCTAAGGAAGGGGTAAGAGGTTGCAGCAAGCAACTCCCTCCCAGGAGCAGAAGCCCTCCCCGGCTTCTGCAAAGCCCTCAGCATGACGCTGGGGCTTTGCAAGCGGACTCAGGGGCGGTGGGGGGTCGACTAAAGAGTTTCAGCACACAGTGGGCTCACTCTCAGGTGGACCCTTGGATCCTGCAGGTAGTATCTCAGGGTTACAAGTTGGAATTCGAGAAGTCTCCCCCTCGCCGGTTCCTAAAGTCTGCTTTACCAACGTCTCCCTCACACAGGGCGACGGTATTGGAAGCCATTCACAAGCTGCATTCTCAGCAGGTGATAGTCAAGGTACCCCTCCTACAGCAGGGAAAGGGGTATTATTCCACACTTTTTGTGGTACCGAAGCCGGACGGCTCGGTAAGACCTATTCTAAACCTGAAATCCTTGAACCTGTACATACAAAAGTTCAAGTTCAAGATGGAGTCACTCAGAGCAGTGATAGCGAATCTGGAAGAAGGGGACTTCATGGTGTCCCTGGACATAAAAGATGCTTACTTGCATGTCCCAATTTGCCCTTCACACCAAGGGTACCTCAGGTTCGTGGTACAAGACTGTCATTATCAGTTTCAGACACTGCCGTTTGGTTTGTCCACGGCACCTCGGGTCTTTACCAAGGTAATGGCTGAGATGATGGTTCTTCTACGAAGAAAAGGCGTATTAATTATCCCTTACTTGGACGATCTCCTGATAAGGGCACGGTCCAGAGAACAGCTGGAGGTCGGAGTAGCACTAACTCAAGTAGTGCTTCAATAACACGGGTGGATTCTGAATTTTCCAAAATCTCAATTGACCCCGACGACACGTCTGCTGTTCCTGGGAATGATTCTGGACACTGTTCAGAAAAAGGTGTTTCTTCCGGAGGAGAAAGCCAGGGAGTTATCCGAACTTGTCAGGAACCTCCTAAAACCAGGAAATGTGTCCGTGCATCAATGCACAAGAGTCTTGGGAAAGATGGTGGCTTCTTACGAAGCAATCCCATTCGGCAGATTCCACGCACGAATATTTCAGTGGGATCTGCTGGACAAATGGTCCGGATCGCATCTACAGATGCATCAGCGGATAACCCTGTCGCCAAAGACAAGGGTGTCTCTTCTGTGGTGGTTGCAGAGTGCTCATCTGTTAGAGGGCCGCAGATTCGGCATACAGGACTGGGTCCTGGTGACTACGGATGCCAGCCTGCGAGGCTGGGGAGCAGTCACACAAGGAAGAAACTTCCAGGGCGTGTGGTCAAACCTGGAAACGTCTCTTCACATAAATATACTGGAGCTAAGAGCGATTTACAATGCTCTAAGCCTGGCAAAACCGCTGCTTCAGGGTCAGCCGGTGTTGATCCAGTCGGACAACATCACGGCAGTCGCCCACGTAAACAGACAGGGCGGCACAAGAAGCAGGAGAGCAATGACAGAAGCTGCAAGGATTCTTCGCTGGGCGGAAAATCATGTCATAGCACTGTCAGCAGTGTTCATTCCGGGAGTGGACAACTGGGAAGCAGACTTCCTCAGCAGACACGACCTCCACCCGGGAGAGTGGGGACTTCATCCAGAAGTCTTCCACATGATTGTGAACCGTTGGGAAAAACCAAAAGGTGGACATGATGGCGTCCCGCCTCAACAAAAAACTGGACAGGTATTGCGCCAGGTCAAGAGACCCTCAGGCAATAGCTGTGGACGCTCTGGTATGTGTTTCCTCCTCTGCCTCTCATACCAAAGGTACTGAGAATTATACGGCTACGGGGAGTAAGAACAATACTCGTGGCTCCGGATTGGCCAAGACGGACTTGGTACCCGGAACTTCAAGAGATGCTCACGGAAGATCCGTGGCCTCTACCTCTAAGACGGGACATGCTTCAGCAGGGACCTTGTCTGTTCCAAGACTTACCGCGACTGCGTTTGACGGCATGGCGGTTGAACGCCGGATTCTAAGAGAAAAAGGCATTCCAGAGGAAGTTATTCCTACTTTAATTAAAGCCAGGAAGGAAGTGACCGCACAACATTATCACCGCATTTGGAGAAAATATGTTGCGTGGTGTGAGGCCAGGAAGGCCCCGACGGAGGAATTTCAGTTGGGTCGATTCCTACATTTCCTACAAGCAGGATTGTCTATGGGCCTCAAATTGGGATCTATTAAGGTTCAAATTCCGGCCCTGTCAATTTTCTTCCAGAGAGAATTGGCTTCAGTGCCTGAAGTACAAACTTTTGTCAAAGGTGTACTACATATACAGCCCCCGGTTGTGCCTCCAGTGGCACCGTGGGATCTCAATGTAGTTTTGGAATTTCTCAAATCTCATTGGTTTGAGCCACTCAAATCCGTGGATTTGAAATATCTTACTTGGAAAGTAACCATGTTACTGGCCCTGGCTTCAGCCAGGAGAGTATCAGAATTGGCGGCTTTATCGTACAAACGCCCTTATCTGATTTTCCATTCGGACAGGGCAGAATTGCGGACGCGTCCTCATTTTCTCCCTAAGGTGGTTTCGGCGTTTCACTTGAACCAGCCTATTGTGGTGCCTGCGGCTACTAGCGATTTGGAGGACTCCAAGTTGCTGGACAATGTCAGAGCTTTGAAAATATATATTTCAAGGACGGCTGGAGTCAGAAAGTCTGACTCGCTGTTTATACTATATGCACCCAACAAGATGGGTGCTCCTGCGTCAAAGCAGACGATTGCTCGCTGGATTTGTAGCACAATCCAACTTGCACATTCTGTGGCAGGCCTGCCACAACCTAAATCTGTAAATGCCCACTCCACAAGGAAAGTGGGCTCGTCTTGGGCGGCTGCCCGAGGGGTCTCGGCATTACAACTTTGCCGAGCAGCTACGTGGTCAGGGGAAAACACGTTTGTAAAATTCTACAAATTTGATACCTTGGCTATGGAGGACCTGGAGTTCTCTCATTCGGTGCTGCAGAGTCATCCGCACTCTCCCGCCCGTTTGGGAGCTTTGGTATAATCCCCATGGTCCTGACGGAGTCCCCAGCATCCACTAGGACGTCAGAGAAAATAAGATTTTACTCACCGGTAAATCTATTTCTCGTAGTCCGTAGTGGATGCTGGGCGCCCATCCCAAGTGCGGATTGTCTGCAATACTTGTACATAGTTATTGTTACAAAAAAATCGGGTTGTTATTGTTGGAAGCCATCTGTTCAGAGGCTTCTCGGTTATCATACTGTTAACTGGGTTCAAATCACAAGTTGTACGGTGTGATTGGTGTGGCTGGTATGAGTCTTACCCGGGATTCAATATCCTTCCTTATTGTGTACGCTCGTCCGGGCACAGTATCCTAACTGAGGCTTGGAGGAGGGTCATAGGGGGAGGAGCCAGTGCACACCATGTGATCCTAAAAGCTTTACTTTTTGTGCCCTGTCTCCTGCAGAGCCGCTATTCCCCATGGTCCTGACGGAGTCCCCAGCATCCACTACGGACTACGAGAAATAGATTTACCAGTGAGTAAAATCTTATTATTATTATTATTATTATTATTAATTTTATTATATGTAATTGTGAGGATTGAAAATATTGCTCAGTATGAAGCAAATGTATATCAGACTCCTGGGAGTGTCACTGTGACATCACTTATATCTATAGTAATAATACAGGGACATGACTGGGGAGGTGAGGGAACTGGGAGTGTCACATTGACATCACTTATATCTATAGTAATAATACAGGGGCATGACTGGGGAGGTGAGGGGAACTGGGAGTGTCACAGTGACGTCGCTTATATCTATAGTAATAATACAGGGACATGACTGGTGAGGTGAGGGGAACTGGGAATGTCACAGTGACATCACATATCTATAGTAATAATACAGGGACATGACTGGTGAGGTGAGGGGAACTGGGAGCGTCACAGTGACATCACTTATTTCTATAGTAATAATACAGGGACATGACTGGTGAGGTGAGGGGAACTGGCAGTGTCACAGTGACATCACATATCTATAGTAATAATACAGGAACATGACTGGGGAGGTGAGGGGAACTGGGAGTGTCACAGTGACATCACATATCTATAGTAATGTAACCCCTCTTTTACCTGGGGGTACAGTGTATATGTGCAACGTGCCTCCACCAAAGCTATTTAGAGCCCAATACTCTAATTGCTTAAGAAATACCCTACCCCTGTAGTGGTCGCCTATAACATTAGTATGTGATGTAACCAGATAAGACTATGCACATTTACCTATCGTACCTTTCCTTTGTGATTTCAGGCTCTTCTACAGATACGGAGACAGTTCCACTGGTAAGTATACTAGTTTTAATATGTAAGAAGTTATAGGCCACCTTATACAGTTATATCATATAATACTCAAACCATGAACCGTTCTAATAATATACCCCGCCTATACATAATAATATACCCCACCTATACATAATAATATACCCCACCTATACATAATAATATATCCCACCTGTACATAATAATATACCCCACCGATACATAATAATATACCCCACCTATACATAATAATATACCCCACCTATACATAATAATATACCCCACCTATAGATAAGGTAATGCATGCAATACAGAACATACGATTCCACAAAAAAGTTGTGGGGCTGCGTTTGAAAAACCACCCGGGTTCTCTTACTATAATCGTGCATGGTTGGGGCCCTTTCGTGTCTGTGTATAAGAAGTCCTCTGGGTTATATGGGTCTCCACTTGGAGCAATTGTCCTCGCGATTGTTGAGCAATCCCTACTTCATGACAATGAATAGCATGGTTTCCATGGAAGATCTAATTGTAGCGCTCCTAGACAACCTGAAACAGGAAGGTAGTACGTGGAGCTGTCCACCCTGGAATCCCTGACACCCGTGGTCTACTCGATACATATAGTGGGGTGATGATCTGTGTTACCTGTCCCAGTATAAGCAGTGCCCCACTGTAGATCCGTGGGGGTGGCTCCAGAACATACAGAAGTCCCGGTTATTGGCACCTGTCTCTGATAGGTGAGGGGTGCTTAGTCTCCCCAGTGTACCATTTCCAAGTTTAGGTGACCCTGCGCCCTCTCCGAGCTGCTTTCATCATTATACACCACCGCACTCTTTATGACTGGTACCCGGCTGGTCATTATCTAATGGATATGGAGTCTCTAGAGGTGATATTTATACTCCTCAGATCCACCGATGCTGCTGGTCCCTGTGCTACTGTGCTGGCGGCTGGTACTTTAATAGTTAAAGGATGATAGGAGAGTATGCAGATTAGCAGGATTTATATGGGGGCATCCTGCACTTACAATGATAGTGTGCCCGGTCTGGCCCTCCCCCCGACTCCGCCTCCACCAACAACCGGGCTCTTCCTGCGGGTTGGATGGGATGAGGGACACAGCTCTGCCTCGGGGGGGACACTGTCTGCTACTGCTGGACTCCTGGTAGCTGCTGCCCGCACTGCGGTCTCCCATGTACTAGCCTGCCCCGCCTCCCAGCACTCTCCGTGACAACCAGGCACCGGGACGTCCCTGCTCGGCGTCCACCAGGGGAAATTAACACATCGCTTCTCATCCGCAGCGGGAGACATCCAATTCCTTTCCCCCACAGGGGCTCTCTCACTCGCAGGGAACCGCCTTCCTGTAATCTCCCTTGTCTCAGCCGCCAGCCTTTTTCTCTCCCCTTAGTCAGCCCACCAACAAAACCGCCACTACACGCGCCCAGCCACCTCTCTCAGCACACGGGACCTCTGGAAGCTTCTCCATGATCTCCCCCGCGCACTGCGCGCTAACCATAGTCCCCTCACCTTCAGCAGGCACAGAATAATAACATGCATAAACACTATACATTATTGGATCACTAGAAAGATCCAAGTTATTATCACATATATGGTATACATCAGTTGGCAGCATCTCTATTACCTTATAGATCTACACATTCATTCATTGATTTGCCCCCTCATAGTGTCCCAAGGCCTTCAGATCACTAGAGTACTACAGTAATAGTGCAGGGACATGACTGGGGAGGTGAGGGGATCTGGGAGCATCACAATAACGTCACTTCTATCTATAGTAATAATACAGGGACATGACTGGGGAGGTGAGGGGATCTGGGAGCGTCACAATAATCTTAATTTTATCTATAGTAATAATACAGGGACATGACTGGGGTCTGAGGAGACTTGGGAGTACAGTAGCACCGGGGATGTGTCTGGGTGATGACTGGAGAGGTGACTGCTGGGAATGGGGCATTATACAGTAACTCCAGGGGACGTGTCTGGGTGATGACTGGAGAGGTGACTGCTGGGAAGGGGACATTATACAGTAACACCAGGGGATGTGTCTGGGTGATGACTGGAGAGGTGACTGCTGGGAATGGGACATTATACAGTAACACCAGGGTACGTGTCTGGGTGATGACTGGAGAGGTGACTGCTGGGAATGGGACATTATACAGTAACACCAGGGGATGTGTCTGGGTGATGACTGGAGAGGTGACTGCTGGGAATGGGGCATTATACAGTAACACCGGGGGACGTGTCTGGGTGATGACTGGAGAGGTGACTGCTGGGAATGGGGCATTGTACAGTAACACCGGGAGATATGTGTCTGGGTGATGACTGGAGAAGTGACTGCTGGGAATGGGGCATAATACTGTAACACCAGGGGACGTGTCTGGGTGATGACTGGAGAGGTGACTGCTGGGAATGGGACATTATACAGTAACACCGGGGGATGTGTCTGGGTGATGACTGGAGAGGTGACTGCTGGGAATGGGGCATAATACAGTAACACCAGGAGACGTGTCTGGATGTTGACTGGAAAGGTGACTGCTGGAAATGGGACATTATACAGCAACACCGGGGGACATGACTGGGTGATGACTGGAGAGGTGACTGCTGGGAATGAGGCATTATACAGTAACACCAGGGGATGTGTCTGGGTGATGACTGGAGAGGTGACTGCTGGGAATGGGACATTATAGAGTAACACCAGGGGACGTGTCTGAGTGATGACTGGAGAGGTGACTGCCGGGAATGGGGCATTATACAGTAACACCAGGGGACGTGTCTGTGTGATGACTGGAGAGGTGACTGCTGGGAATGGGACATTATACAGTAACTCCGGGGGACGTGTCTGTGTGATGACTGGAGAGGTGACTGCTGGGAATGGGGCATTATACAGTAACACCGGGGGACGTGTCTGGGTGATGACTGGAGAGGTGACTGCTGGAAATGGGACATTATACAGTAACACTTGGGGACGTGTCTGGGTTATGACTGTATCACTGTGTGTGTGTTAGGTTTCTATAAGGTATCAGGATGTCACTGTCTATGTCTCCATGCAGGAGGGGGAGTATATAGAGGAACACAGGTGTCTGTACAAGGACGTGATGATGGAGAATCACCGGCCCCTCACATCACTGGGTAAGAGGAGACTGTCATGTATTGTAAAGGCGAGAGCAGGTATGGGGGCCCCTATATACACACATCATCTGATAATCACATATATACACTGTACTCAGTCACTGTGTGTCTCCTACAGATGGGCCCAGTAACAGAGATATCCCAGAGAGATGTCCCCGTCTTCTGTATTCCCAGGATTGTACAGAGGAGAATCACAGGATCCCACAGGAGGATCAGGTAGGTGGGATTTAGGGTCTCATCCAATATACCAAAGTGACTGTCACTATTTGATGTGTAGAGGAGCTGTGTGTCTTATACACTGATATTATACTGTTTCACCTCAATTTAATCAAACAGTATGCAAATGCCATTGTATGTTTTGGGTTATTTAGGTAGAACGTCTTTCTCGTATAAAGGTAGAAGATATAGAGGGAGAAGAAGAGACGTATGTGACTGATATAAAGGCAGAAGATACAGAGGGAGAAGAAGAGACGTATGTGACTGATATGAAGGCAGAAGATATAAGGAGAGAAGAAGAGACGTATGTGTCTGATATAAAGACAGAAGATACAGAGGGAGAAGAAGAGACGTATGTGACTGATATAAAGGCAGAAGATATAGAGGGAGAAGAAGATACGTATGTGAGGGGTGATCAGCAGTGTAAGGAGGAGGAGATCCCTACAGATATTAGCACAGGTGAGTAATAAACACTTATTACAGAAAAGAGTCACATATTCTCCTTGCTCAGTACAGACTAATGAGGGAAATGTATCTGCCCAGTGGTGGAGTCAGGAGACATCTGCCCCTATTATACTCCTGCTCTCCCCCACACATCATGTCACTGTGGGCTACCAGCCCAGAGATCTGACCAGTCTCCTCCCCACACTCTATGGTGTATCTCATACATCAGGAGCCATCAGCCCCTATTATACTCCTGCTCTCCCCCTCACATCATGTCACTGTGTGTTACCAGCCCAGAGATCTGACCAGTCTCCTCCCAACACTCTCTGGTGTATCTCATACATCAGGAGCCATCAGCCCCTATTATTCTCCTGCTCTCCTTCTCACATCATGTCACTGTGTTACCAGCCGAGAGATCTGACCAGTCTCCTCCCCACACTCTCTGGTGTATCTCATACATCAGGAGCCATCAGCCCCTATTATACTCTTGCTCTCCCCCTCACATCATGTCACTGTGTGTTACCAGCCCAGAGATCTGACCAGTCTCCTCCCCACACTCTCTGGTGTATCTCATACATCAGGAGCCATCAGCCCCTATTATACTCCTGCTCTCCCCCTCACATCATGTCACTGTGTGTTACCAACCCAGAGATCTGACCAGTCTCCTCCCCACACTCTCTGGTGTATCTCATACATCAGGAGCCATCAGCCCCTATTATACTCCTGCTCTCCCCTCACATCATGTCACTGTGTGTTACCAGCCCAGAGATCTGACCAGTCTCCTCCCCATACTCTCTGGTGTATCTCATACATCAGGAGACATCAGCCCCTATTATACTCCTGCTCTCCCCTCACATCATGTCACTGTGTTACCAGCCCAGAGATCTGACCAGTCTCCTCCCCACACTCTCTGGTGTATCTCATACATCAGTAGCCATCAGCCCCTATTATACTCCTGCTCACCTCCTCACATCATGTCACTGTGTGTTACCAGCCCAGAGATCTGACCAGTCTCCTCCCCACACTCTCTGGTGTATCTCATACATCAGGAGCCATCAGCCCCTATTATACTCCTGCTCTCCCCCTCACATCATGTCACTGTGTGTCGCTAGCAGTACCTCTGTCTATGGTATTACATGCCCTGAGAGTGTCTCTATTAGCACACGCCGGTCTATATTTAAACTACTCTTTATTTATTTTTTCTCTAACATGCATAAGGGATACTGGGGACTTATTACAATGGGGTATAGATGGGGTCCAAAGGAGCTGATGCACTTTAAATTTCTTCCAAATGCAATCACAGCACGCCGCACACCCCTAACAATGGCGGGAGGTCAGAAGAGTGGCGAGTACAAACCAGGGGACCCACAAGGGGGTCCCCGGCTCTTGGTGCGGCGCGATTACAGGGGCGGCATACGGACGCTCTACGGAGGGATCCGCTATAGCCCCCTGTGTACACTGGCAGCGGTGGTGGAAACAGGCATTCATGTTACGTTTTACACCTGTTAGGAGACATTTGTCAGTATAAATATCTATAGAGCTCCGACGCCATTACAGGGGGCGGAGCTTCCTTAGAGCGGGAGCAGCGGCGTTTTGGCACCTTCCTCTGCTTACAGCTGCAGCAGCAAGGACACACAGCTCCTGCAGACACTTGTGATACACAGGAAACTGGTACAGCGGTGTAAATAAGGGGAGAGCCGCTATTATACACACTATAGTGTCCTAAAAAGGACAATACTCCTGTGTTATACTGTGATAAACAACCTGCAGTCTCAATGGGTCTGACAGGCTTTGGGTG
Source organism: Pseudophryne corroboree (assembly GCF_028390025.1). Classification (NCBI taxonomy): domain Eukaryota; kingdom Metazoa; phylum Chordata; class Amphibia; order Anura; family Myobatrachidae; genus Pseudophryne; species Pseudophryne corroboree. The sequence goes on from NW_026967552.1 coordinate 292,049, forward strand.
TGCCGTTCCTCTCTCTCTGTGTCTCCTCACATACCAGTCTGGGCAGGCTTGCTATTTAATATACTTATCTGTGATTCTCTCCCTCTGCGGCTGGTCCCACTCATGTGAACAATGCAGCCAGTCCTCCCAAGTTAGTGAGGAGACTTGGGGGGAGGGTCAGGAGCCATCTTGGCTCAGTGACATAAAAACCATGATGGCAGACATGTCATCCCAGCTCACTGCTAATAATCAGCAGGCTGTAGCAGACCTAGCTGCAAAGGCCGATAATAAACAGTCCGTCCCCCCCCCCCCCCCCCCCTAGCTTTAGGTCCATATAGTTGTGGGCTGCACGATTTACTCTCAGAATCTGAGGACGAGGTACAGGAGGAGGGGGAGGAATGGGATCCTATTAAGAGGATTTACCTTCTGCACAGGGTATTGAGCCCCTTATACTTGCTATCAGGGATGTGATAAAAGTCCCTTTGGAAGACGCTGCCGTACAACGGTCGTTTTTCTTAGCACAGAAAAAGAAACTAGTGTCACTTTCCCCGATTCTAAGGAACTAGATGACATGTTTAAGTTAACCTGGAAAAATCCTGATAAAAAATACCAGGTGACAAATCGGTTTCTGCACACTTTCCCATTTGCTCCTGATGGTAGGAAACACTGGGGAGAGCCCCCGGCAGTAGACTTATCAGTCTCTCGCCTATCAAAGAAAGTGCTATTACCAGTCCCTGGCTCCTCTGCATTAAAGGACCCTGGGGATAGGAAAATAGAGACTACATTAAAGTCTATTTACACAGCGGCTGGTGTATCACAAAGACCTGTGATAGCGGGTTGCTGGATGATACATGCCATTCATACATGGGCGAGTCAAATTCAAGGAAGCCTTGCTGGAGATACTTCCCTGGTGACTCTCATAAAGCACATTCAGGACACTGCACGCCTCCTGTGTGACTCTCTCAAGGGAATAGGTGCTATTAACGCTAGGACTACTGCCATGGCAGTGTCGGCACGCAGAACTTTGTGGCTGCATCAGTGGATAGCGGACGCAGATTCCAAGCGCAGAGTGTGGAGTCTCTTCCTTTCTCAGGGGAGTGGCTATTCGGGGTTGAGTTGGATACATGGATTTCAAAGGTTACTGTGGGTAAATCCACGTTTCTCCCCTCTGGGGCCCCACTGGCTAGGCGTTCCCACCCCGGGAGGTCTTACCCAGTCCTTTCGGACTGCCAGGTTCAGATCAAGAGCCGTTGGCACCTCAAATGCGGCGAGAGGCACCAGAGGCAAGACAAGAAAACCAGCCGCCGCAGGTTCTCGGTAACAAAGCACCAGTTCAGCTTCCACTAGGGCCTTGGCATGATGGTGCCCCCCCCCCCAACCCTGAGGGGATCTCGAGGTGGTATCTCGGCTGCGTGGTCACGATCGGTGGAGATTGGCAATAGAGCTTGGGCTGGGAGGACAGCTGACTGTGTAGGAAGTAGACGAGGAGGTTGAATGAAGTTCTTCCTCATGAGGTGGAGGCCTAGTGGGTGTTAGAGTTGGCTGGAGGGCATAAAAAGAATGAGAACTCTGTAGAAGGATAACTGTGTTTTTAATGAAGAAACAACTGTACACCGATACTTGAGGAATTGAAAGACACGGAATAATGAACTGAAGTCTGTGATTAAACAAGTTGAGGAAAGGAGCTTAAGATCACCGGTATTTGAGGAACTGAAAGACTGTGGTTTGTGGTTGGTAGACAAGGCTGAAGGAGACTGGGTTTTTGAAGAACTGAAAGACTGTGGCTTGTGACTGGTAGATGAGGCTGAGAAACTCTGACTTTGAAGAAATGAAGACTGTAGCTTGGGCTTGGAAAGCGAGGCTGAAAACTCAAATCTGGAAGAAGCAAAGACTGTGGCTTGAGCTTGCGAGACGCTCGTAGGAACCAACGTTTAGAACCCGAAGCCCCTTTACGACCGGGAGCCCCGTGAGCGCCTCCACGAGTGGCGCCGGGTTAAGCGACAGGACTGCAGCAGTGATAGGTCATGGACAGATGATGGGAACCAGGGAACCAGGAGCAGCCTGGGATCACTGAGCTGTAGCAACTTTCACAGGAAAGTAACTCGAAGCACTGGCACTCTCTCTCCCTGAGCCAGTCTCCCTTTTATAAGGGAAGACTACACTGGATTGGCTGGATACAGAGTGTGGATTTCATTGGCAGATCTCAGGTCTCCAACATGGCCACCCCCAGCACTGGGGACATTCTCAGCTGCAGCACTTAAGCTAACCCAGCTCCGGCCTTGACTTCCTGAGACAGATTCACCACCAGAGGGCTCTGCTGCAGCAACTACCCACCGCAGCATCCGGGTCACCGGCCCCTGACCTCCGGAAGCCGCACATGCACCCAAGGACCCACTGCAAGCAGCTCCGTGCCGCCGCAACTGCGCCAACCACCGGGATCGCAACACCCATGAGACCGCGCCGGAGGTAAGGCTCCGGACACTGACATGCGTCACTTCAGCCGCATCTGGGAAAGCTCCTGCCAGGATGCCTGGGTAAAGGACCTAATTTCTTGGCTACAAACTGCAGTTCAGCAGTGCTGCTCCCCAACGATTTTTCTAATCAAGTTTACTAGTTTTGCAGGATACACGAGTAACGCTGCAACAGGCCATACTAAAGTTGGCCCAGTCCCAAGTCATTGTTCCAGTGCCACTACAATATCAGGGATTGGGTTACTACTCCATCCTGTTTGTGGTACCAAAACCGGACGGTTTCGTTAAAGCCTATTTTGAATCTAAAATCCTTGAATCCTTCACTAAAGGTTTTCGAGTTCACAATGGAATCCTTGTGAGCAATGATTGCGGGTCTGGAAGAACAGGAGTTCATGGTTTTGTTTGATATAAAGGATGCTTATCTCCATATCTCGATTTGACCGCCTCACCAGGCTTACCTACGGTTTGCCCTGCTTGAATGATCACTACCCGTTCCAGGCGCTACCCTTCGGCCTGGCCACAGCTCCAAGGGTCTTCACAAACGTGATGACGGAGATGATGTTCCAGCTCCGAGTCCAGGGGATCAATATTGTCCCTTACCTAGACGAGCTCTTGATAAAGGTGAGATCCAGGGAGCTTCTATTGCTCAATATAGGCCGCACTATTCAGCTTCTGTCACATCATGGGTTGATCTTCAATTTACAGAAGTCCCTACTTCTGAGGAACATTCCCAGGAACAGGAGCCTACTCAGTGGCTCCTGTTCCTGGGAATGTTTCTGGATACAGTGGCTCAGAAAGTGTTCCTCCCAGAGGACAAGGCAAGGACGCTCCAGGATATGGTCCGAGCAGTTATACGACTGAATCAGATCTCCATCCATCTTTGCATAAGATTGTTGGGAAAGATGTTAGCCTCATACGAGGCGATCCAGTATGGAAGGTTCCATGCCAGAACATTTCAATTAGATCTCCTGAGCTAGTGGTCCGGTTTACATCTTCAGATGCACCAGATCATACACTACTGTTCAAATGTTTGGGGTCACTTAGACATTTATTTATTTATTTTTAAGGAAAAGCACTGTTTTTTTCAATGAAGATAACATTAAATTAATCAGAAATACACTATACATTGTTGATATGGTAAATGACTGTACTAGCTGCAAACGTCTGGTTTTTAATGGAATATCTACAGAGGTGTATAGAGGTCCATTTCCAGCAACCATCACTCCAGTGTTCTAATGGTACATTGTGTTTGCTAATCGTGGTAGAAGACTAATGGATGATTAGAAAACCCTTGTGCAATTATGTTAGCACAGCTGAAAATGGGTTTGCTCGTTAGAGAAGCTATAACACTGGGCTATCTTTGAGTTAGTTGAGTGTCTGGAGCATTACATTTGTGGGTTCGATTATACTCTGAAAGTGGCAAGAAAAGGAGACCTTTCATGTGAAACTCAACAGTCTATTCTTGTTCTTAGAAATGAAGGCTATTCCATGCGAGAACTTGCTGAGAAACTGAACATTTCCTACAACGGTGTGTACTACTCCCTTCAGAGAACAGCACAAACAGGCTCTAACCAGAGTAGAAAGAGAAGTGGGAGGCCCCGGTGCACAACTGAGCAAGAAGACAAGTACATTAGAGTCTCTAGTTTGATAAATAGACGCCGCACAGGTCCTAACTGGCAGCAGATGCCTCACAGGTCCTAGCTGGCAGCTTCATTAAATGGTACCCGCAAAACACTAGTGTCAATGTCTACAGTGAAGAGGTGACTCCGGGATGCTGGCCTTCTAGGCAGAGTGGCAAAGAAAACGCCAATAAAAGGAAAAGATTAATATGGGCAAAAGAACACAGACATTGGACAGAGGAAAAAGTGTTATGGACAGATGAATCGAAGTTTGAGGTGTTTGGATCACACAGAAGAACATTTGTGAGACTCAGAACAAATGAAAAGATGCTGGAAGAGTGCCTGATGCCATCGGTCAAGCATGGTGGAGGTAATGTGATGGTCTGGGGCTGCTTTGGTGCTGGTAATGTGGGAGATTTGAACAAGGTAAAAGGGATTGTGAATAAGGAAGGCTATCACTCCATTTTGCAACGCCATGCCATACCCTGTGGACAGCGCTTGACTGGAGCCAATATTTTCCTACAAGAGGACAATGACCCAAATCACACCTCCAAATTATACAAGACCTATTTATGGAAGAAGCCGGCAGCTGGTATTCTGTCTGTAATGGAGTGGCCAGTGCAGTCACCAGATCTCAACTCCACTGAGCTGTTGTGGGAGCAGCTTGACCGTATGGCTGCAGGGATGTGCACTGCTCACGGGGTCCAGGCTAACCGGCTCCCTATGCGGCGGGTAGTAGTAGGGCGCTGGGGTCCGGGAGCTATGCTCCCGGCACCTCAGCGCTCCAGGGAGTGATCGCGATGAGCCCCCAAAAAAGTGGGTCCCAGTGACCCCTCACTTTTAAAAGTTGGGGTCCTACCTGTCCTTTTCTGGTTTCCAACGGAATTAAGGTTCTTATTAATGATTTAAATATAAAAACTCAGACTTGATTTGAACACTACAAAAGTGCTGCAAGGGGGAGGAGGGGTGACAGTGCTGCAAGGGGGAGGGGGGGGGGCGTGACAGTGCTGCTGGGCTGTGTAGCTATACCGGACACTCTGCACCAGACATGTAACTAAATATTTTGTCAGAAAGTGAATTGGTGCTCCCCCTCCCATAGCGAAAAGCAAAGTCAGTGTGCGCGGAGCGCGTGCAGTAAAAATTTAGGGGAATGACTTCGTTGAGAAGGGGCGTGGCCACATCATAGTACCAATTCACATTGCACCACTCAGTAGTGCTGCTTATACACATTGCGCCAGGCAGAGCACGTTATACACATTGCGCCAGGTAGAGCACATTATACACATTGCAGCAGGTAGAGCACGTTATACACATTGCAGCAGGTAGAGCACGTTATACACATTGCAGCAGGTAGAGCACGTTATACACATTGCAGCAGGTAGAGCACGTTATACACATTGCACCAGGTAGAGCTCGTTATACACATTGCACCAGGTAGAGCTCGTTATACACATTGCACCAGGGAGAGCTCATTATACACATTGCACCAGGTAGAGCACGTTATACACATTGCAGCAGGTAGAGCACGTTATACACATTGCACCAGGTAGAGCACGTTATACACATTGCACCGGGTAGAGCACGTTATACACATTGCACCAGGTATAGCTCATTATACACATTGCACCAGGTTGAGCACATTATACACATTGCAGCAGGTAGAGCTCGTTATACACATTGCACCAGGTATAGCTCATTATACACATTGCACCAGGTAGAGCACGTTATACACATTGCAGCAGGTAGAGCACGTTATACACATTGCACCAGGTAGAGCGCGTTATACACATTGCACCAGGTAGAGCACATTATACACATTGCAGCAGGTAGAGCTCGTTATACACATTGCACCAGGTATAGCTCATTATACACATTGCACCAGGTAGAGCACGTTATACACATTGCAGCAGGTAGAGCACGTTATACACATTGCAGCAGGTAGAGCACGTTATACACATTGCAGCAGGTAGAGCGCGTTATACACATTGCACCAGGTAGAGCACATTATACACATTGCAGCAGGCAGAGCACGTTATACACATTGCACCAGGTAGAGCACTGTTACGATTCCTGTACTCCAGACTGGAGAAGATCTTATGGCAGAGATCTGAGTACAGGAATGAAATACAGGTTGTGGGAGCTGGAGAGCCTAGTAACCCCTGGCGCCCTAACTCCGTTGTCTCGCCCGTGTTATCAGAAATCCCCTGCGAGACTATGGTTGCTTGAGCCCATGGCAGCCGCGTTCGAAGGGCGGATTATGTCTGCCCAACCCCGATGCCCCCGCAGGTCTTAATGGGAGACAAGGGGAAGTCCGAGACAGGGTGATAACAAGGGGCCCTCTGACTAAGCAACCAAGCCAGGGGTTACAAGCTAACTAAACTAAATCAAAAGGTATGTGCGGACTAGCCGCCAGGGAAAAGGACAACCAAAGATCCACGGATCCGACACTCCTATCCGGCACCGCTGGACACCAGAGTGGATCTTGTGGAAGCGGAATCCTCCGCAAAGCTCCAGAACTCAAAATAAACACAATAATAAATAGTAGCGGACAAGCCGCAACACACGGCTGCGCCGCGACTCACGAACGCCACCAGATGTTAAAGGTGCTCGATCAGACTCCAGGAACAGATGGTAACTTCCGAGTACAGGATCACTGAGAACAGGAACAAACGAACAGACCGGGACTGGGAACTCTCTCTGCAGCAGAATCAGGCAAACAGGAAGCTATCACCGGCGTCTGTGAGGAGTCCTGGGAGTGCTTTTAACAGAGAGTCTTCCAATCAGCTGTTTGGAGGCTGATTGGATTAAATGCAATGCAGCTGACAAGCTGCATGGCCAGGGAAACAGATGAGTGATAATTACAACATGCCGTGCAGCTGCATGCTACACAGCCAGGAAACCAGTGATGATGTAAACTTAGACCCAGCAACGGGGAACACGATCCGACAGTGGCGTCCCCGTTGCTAGGCGCCGGCCGCACTGACGAGCGGACCCTCGGCGCCTAACAGTACCCCCCCCTTGAGGAGGGGTCAAGGAACCCCTAAATCCGGGTTTCTGAGGAAATTCTTGAAAAAATGCCCTTTTGAGCCTTGGGGCATGAAGGTCCTCATCTAGGACCCACGACCTTTCCTCAGGACCATAACCTCTCCAATGCACCAAAAAATAAAGCCGACCCCGGGACAACTTGGAATCGAGAACCTTCTCAACCACGAACTCCTGCTGACCCTGTACATTAACTGGTGATCTCCCCTGAGGTTTTTTACGAGGAAATCTGCTAGATGAAACATATGGTTTGAGCAAAGAGCAATGGAAGGTATTTCCGATCCGTAACGTCTTTGGTAGCTGTAACCGGAAAGCAACTGGATTGACTTTTTTGATAATGAGAAATGGTCCAATAAATCTAGGACCCAATCTGGCTGAGGTTTGTCGAAGTTTGATATTGCGAGTCGACAGCCACACCCTGTCTCCTACTCTAAAAGTGCACGGCCGCCGGAACCTGTCCGAAAAATCTTTTTCCCTGAAAGCTGCTTTTCTGAGAGCTATGTGCACTTTTTTCCAAATAAGTTTAAGATGAGAGGTCAGGGCCAGAGAGGAGACAGAGGAATGTTGGAAAAATGAATTAGCTCTGGGGTGGAAACCAAAAACTGCAAAAAATGGAGACACATTGGTGGAGGAATGACAGGCATTATTATAAGCAAACTCTGCCATGGAAGAAACTCAGACCAGTCATTTTGGAGTTTGGCCGAGTACAAACGCAAATATTGTTTTAAGGATTGGTTCACTCGCTCAGTCTGTCCATTTGATTGTGGATGATAACCGGAGGTTAATGATAATTTCATTTTTAACGAAGCACAAAAAGACTTCCAAAACTGTGCAATGAATTGTGGACCCCTGTCAGAAACAATATCAGTGGGTAACCCATGGAGTCTGAAAACATGACGGAGGAACAAGACTGCCAATCCCTGGGCAGATGGCAATCGGGGAAGACCAATAAAATGAGCCATCTTACTAAAACGGTCCACTACCACCCATATGACTGTGCATCCAGCTGACAGAGGGAGATCCACCACAAAATCCATGGAGATATGCGACCATGGTCTAAGGGGAACATTCAATGGCATAAGTTGACCAATAGGCAAAGAACGGGGAACTTTATGCTGTGCACAGACCTGACACGAAACAACAAACTCTTTAATGTCTTTAGAAAGACCAGGCCACCACACTGAGCGGGATACCAATTCAAAAGTTTTAGCGACTCCCAGATGCCCTGCAACTTTGCTATCATGAAATTCCTCCAAAACAGTTGCTCTCAAAAACTCAGGAACAAAAAGACGGCCAGCAGGAGTATTTCCCGGAGCTTGATGTTGAAGCAGCTTCAATTGAGAAAAAACATCCTGTGTGAGACCTGCCTGAATGACTGAAGGCGGAAGTATGAGAGTAACCGGACTGTTGTCTTGAACGGGAAGAAAACTGCGTGAGAGGGCATCTGCCTTGGTATTCTTGGAACCAGGTCTGAAGGTGATAATGAATTTGAAACGAGTGAAAAATAAAGCCCAACGAGCCTGTCGGGCATTCAGTCGCTTAGCTGATTCAATGTATTGAAGATTTTTGTGATCCGTCAAAACAGAAATGGTATGGGTCGCTCCTTCAAGCCAATGTCTCCACTCCTCAAAAGCCCATTTAATAGCCAGCAACTCCCGATTACCAACATCGTAGTTGGATTCAGCAGATGAGAATTTCCTGGACATAAAGGCACAAGGATGTAACTCAAGGGAATCTGGATCCTTCTGAGAAAGGATAGCCCCTTTCTCAGTCCTCCGCTCTCTGAGCCTACGATCTATTTTAATAGAGAGCTCCATGAGTTTATCAAGGTTCACAGGAGCGGGATACTGAAGGAGGCTGTCTTTTATAGATTCAGATAAGCCGAGGCGAAACTGACTGCGCAGGGCAGGATCATTCCAGCCACAGTCGTTCGACCAACGGCGAAACTCTGTACAATAATTCTCTGCAGGATTCCTACCCTGTCTTAGAGCACGCAACTGACTTTCTGCGGATGCCTCTCTATCAGGGTCGTCATACAATAGCCCTAAAGATTTCAAAAAGGCGTCTACAGACGATAAGGCCGGATCATCTGTCTTTAAACCAAAAGCCCAGGTCTGAGGATCCCCCTGAAGCAGAGAAATTATAATTCCAACCCGCTGAGCCTCCGCACCTGAGGAAACTGGTCTTAAACGAAAATACAGTTTACAAGACTCTTTAAAATTAAAAAACTGTTTTCTATCCCCAGAAAAACGGTCAGGCAGATGCATTTTTGGTTCAGGGATGACCCTCGGGGAAGTCCGTAACAGATCTTCCTGTGAGCTTACCCGGAGGGACAGATCCTGAACCATCTGGGTAAGTTCCTGAATCTGACTAACCAAAAACTGGCCAGGATTTGGCCCAACACCGGTGGGATTCATGAGGCCGACAAAATTCTCCCAACTGGATAAGTGAAAAAATTAACTCCTGTTGAAAATTTTTTCTTTTGTCTGGCCGGTGATAATGTTACGATTCCTGTACTCCAGACTGGAGAAGATCTTATGGCAGAGATCTGAGTACAGGAATGAAATACAGGTTGTGGGAGCTGGAGAGCCTAGTAACCCCTGGCGCCCTAACTCCGTTGTCTCGCCCGTGTTATCAGAAATCCCCTGCGAGACTATGGTTGCTTGAGCCCATGGCAGCCGCGTTCGAAGGGCGGATTATGTCTGCCCAACCCCGATGCCCCCGCAGGTCTTAATGGGAGACAAGGGGAAGTCCGAGACAGGGTGATAACAAGGGGCCCTCTGACTAAGCAACCAAGCCAGGGGTTACAAGCTAACTAAACTAAATCAAAAGGTATGTGCGGACTAGCCGCCAGGGAAAAGGACAACCAAAGATCCACGGATCCGACACTCCTATCCGGCACCGCTGGACACCAGAGTGGATCTTGTGGAAGCGGAATCCTCCGCAAAGCTCCAGAACTCAAAATAAACACAATAATAAATAGTAGCGGACAAGCCGCAACACACGGCTGCGCCGCGACTCACGAACGCCACCAGATGTTAAAGGTGCTCGATCAGACTCCAGGAACAGATGGTAACTTCCGAGTACAGGATCACTGAGAACAGGAACAAACGAACAGACCGGGACTGGGAACTCTCTCTGCAGCAGAATCAGGCAAACAGGAAGCTATCACCGGCGTCTGTGAGGAGTCCTGGGAGTGCTTTTAACAGAGAGTCTTCCAATCAGCTGTTTGGAGGCTGATTGGATTAAATGCAATGCAGCTGACAAGCTGCATGGCCAGGGAAACAGATGAGTGATAATTACAACATGCCGTGCAGCTGCATGCTACACAGCCAGGAAACCAGTGATGATGTAAACTTAGACCCAGCAACGGGGAACACGATCCGACAGTGGCGTCCCCGTTGCTAGGCGCCGGCCGCACTGACGAGCGGACCCTCGGCGCCTAACAAGCACGTTATACACATTGCAGCAGGTAGAGCACGTTATACACATTGAACCAGGTAGAGCACGTTATACACATTGAACAAGGTAGAGCACGTTATACACATTGCACCAGGTAGAGCACGTTATACACATTGCACCGGGTAGAGCACGTTATACACATTGCAGCAGGTAGAGCACGTTATACACATTGCAGCAGGTAGAGCACATTATACACATTGCGCCAGGTAGAGCACATTATACACATAGCGCCAGGTACAGCACGTTATACACATTGCACCAGGTATAGCTCATTATACACATTGCACCAGGTATAGCTCATTATACACATTGCGCCAGGTAGAGCATGGTATACACATTGCACCAGGTAGAGCACATTATACACATTGCGCCAGGTAGAGCACATTATACACATAGCGCCAGGTACAGCACGTTATACAGATTGCACCAGGTATAGCTCATTATACACATTGCACCAGGTAGAGCACATTATACACACAGCGCCAGGTAGAGTGCATTATACACATTGCACCAGGTAGAGCATGTTATAAACATTGCGCCAGGTAGAGCTCGTTATACACATTGCACCAGGGAGAGCTCATTATACACATTGCACCAGGGAGAGCACGTTATACACATTGCAGCAGGTAGAGCACGTTATACACATTGCACCAGGTAGAGCACGTTATACACATTGCACCGGGTAGAGCACGTTATATATATATTGCACCAGGTATAGCTCATTATACACATTGCACCAGGTTGAGCACATTATACAAATTGCGCCAGGTAGAGCACGTTATACATATTTTGCCCCAGGTAGAGCACGTTATACACAATGCGCCAGGTAGAGCACGTTATACATATTGCGCCAGGTAGAGCACGTTATACACATTGCATCAGGTAGAGCTCATTATACACATTGCACCAGGTTGAGCACATTATACACATTGCGCCAGGTAGAGAATGTTATACACATTGCGCCAGGTAGAGCACGTTATACACATTGCACCAGGGAGAGCGTGTTATACACATTGCATCAGGTAGAGCACGTTATACACATTGCGCCAGGTAGAGTGCATTATACACATTGCAGCAGGTAAAGCACGTTATAGACATTGCAGCAGGTAGAGCACGCTATACACATTGCACCAGGTAGAGCATGCTATACACATTGCACCAGGTAGAGCACGTTCTACACATTGCAGCAGGTAGAGCACGTTATACACATTGCAGCAGGTAAAGCACGTTATACACAATGCACCAGGTAGAGCACTTTATACACATTGCAGCAGGTAGAGCACGTTATACACATTGCAGCAGGTAGAGCACGTTATACACATTGCGCCAGGTAGAGCGCGTTATACACATTGCACCAGGTAGAGTGCGTAATACACATTGCAGCAGGTAGAGCACGTTATACACATTGCAGCAGGCAGAACATTTATATGATTGCACCAGGTAGAGCACGTTATACACATTGCAGCAGGTAGAGGACGTTATACACATTGCAGCAGGTAGAGCACGTTATACACATTGCAGCAGGTAGAGCACGTTATACACATTGCAGCAGGTAGAGCATGTTATACACATTGCAGCAGGTAGAGCACGTTATACACATTGCAGCAGGTAGAGCACGTTATACACATTGCAGCATGTAGAGGACGTTATACACATTGCAGCAGGTAGAGCACGTTATACACATTGCAGCAGGTAGAGCACGTTATACACATTGCAGCAGGTAGAGCACGTTATACACATTGCAGCATGTAGAGGACGTTATACACATTGCAGCAGGTAGAGCACGTTATACACATTGCAGCAGGTAGAGCACGTTATACACATTGCAGCAGGTAGAGCACGTTATACACATTGCAGCAGGTAGAGCACGTAATACACATTGCAGCAGGTAGAGCACGTTATACACATTGCACCAGGTAGAGCACGTTATACACATTGCAGCAGGTAGAGCACGTTATACACATTGCAGCAGGTAGAGCACGTTATACACATTGCAGCAGGTAGAGCACGTTATACACATTGCAGCAGGTAGAGCACGTAATACACATTGCAGCAGGTAGAGCACGTTATACACATTGCACCAGGTAGAGCACGTTATACACATTGCACCAGGTAGAGCACGTTATACACATTGCAGCAGGTAGAGCACGTTATACACATTGCAGCAGGTAGAGCACGTAATACACATTGCAGCAGGTAGAGCACGTTATACACATTGCAGCAGGTAGAGCACGTTATACACATTGCAGCAGGTAGAGCACGTTATACACATTGCAGCAGGTAGAGCACGTTATACACATTGCAGCAGGTAGAGCACGTTATACACATTGCACCAGGTAGAGCACGTTATACACATTGCACCAGGTAGAGCACGTTATACACATTGCCCCAGGTAGAGCACGTTATACACATTGCACCAGGTAGAGCACGTTATACACATTGCACCAGGTAGAGCACGTTATACACATTGCACCAGGTAGAGCACGTTATACACATTGCACCAGGTAGAGCACGTTATACACATTGCACCAGGTAGAGCACGTTATACACATTGCAGCAGGTAGAGCACGTTATACACATTGCAGCAGGTAGAGCACGTAATACACATTGCAGCAGGTAGAGCACGTTATACACATTGCAGCAGGTAGAGCACGTTATACACATTGCACCAGGTAGAGCACGTTATACACATTGCAGCAGGTAGAGCACGTTATACACATTGCACCAGGTAGAGCACGTTATACACATTGCACCAGGTAGAGCACGTTATACACATTGCAGCAGGTAGAGCACGTTATACACATTGCAGCAGGTAGAGCACGTTATACACATTGCAGCAGGTAGAGCACGTTATACACATTGCAGCAGGTAGAGCACGTAATACACATTGCAGCAGGTAGAGCACGTTATACACATTGCAGCAGGTAGAGCACGTTATACACATTGCAGCAGGTAGAGCACGTTATACACATTGCAGCAGGTAGAGCACGTTATACACATTGCAGCAGGTAGAGCACGTTATACACATTGCAGCAGGTAGAGCACGTTATACACATTGCAGCAGGTAGAGCACGTTATACACATTGCAGCAGGTAGAGCACGTTATACACATTGCACCAGGTAGAGCGCGTAATACACATTGCAGCAGGTAGAGCACTTTATACACATTGCACCAGGTAGAGCACGTTATACACATTGCAGCAGGTAGAGCACGTTATACACATTGCAGCAGGTAGAGCACGTAATACACATTGCAGCAGGTAGAGCACGTTATACACATTGCAGCAGGTAGAGCGCGTTATACACATTGCAGCAGGTAGAGCACGTTATACACATTGCAGCAGGTAGAGCACGTTATACACATTGCAGCAGGTAGAGCACGTTATACACATTGCAGCAGGTAGAGCACGTTATACACATTGCAGCAGGTAGAGCACGTTATACACATTGCAGCAGGTAGAGCACGTTATACACATTGCAGCAGGTAGAGCACGTTATACACATTGCAGCAGGTAGAGCACGTTATACACATTGCAGCAGGTAGAGCACGTTATAGACATTGCAGCAGATAGAGCACGTTATACACATTGCACCAGGTAGAGCACGTTATACACATTGCAGCAGGTAGAGCACGTTATACACATTGCAGCAGGTAGAGCACGTTATACACATTGCAGCAGGTAGAGCACGTTATACACATTGCACCAGGTAGAGCGCGTTATACACATTGCAGCAGGTAGAGCACGTTATACACATTGCGCCAGGTAGAGCACGTTATACACATTGCACCAGGTACAGCACGTTATACACATTGCGCCAGGTAGAGCACGTTATACACATTGCGCCAGGTAGAGCACGTTATACACATTGCAGCAGGTAGAGCGCGTAATACACATTGCAGCAGGTAGAGCACGTTATACACATTGCAGCAGGTAGACCACGTTATACACATTGCAGCAGGTAGAGCACGTTATACACATTGCAGCAGGTAGAGCACGTTATAGACATTGCAGCAGATAGAGCACGTTATAGACATTGCAGCAGGTAGAGCACGTTATACACATTGCAGCAGGTAGAACACGTTATACACATTGCAGCAGGTAGAGCACGTTATACACATTGCAGCAGGTAGAGCACGTTATACACATTGCAGCAGGTAGAGCACGTTATACACATTGCAGCAGGTAGAGCACGTTATACACATTGCAGCAGGTAGAGCACGTTATACACATTGCAGCAGGTAGAGCACGTTATACACATTGCAGCAGGTAGAGCGCGTTATACACATTGCACCAGGTAGAGCGCGTAATACACATTGCAGCAGGTAGAGCACTTTATACACATTGCACCAGGTAGAGCACGTTATACACATTGCACCAGGTAGAGCACGTTATACACATTGCAGCAGGTAGAGCACGTTATACACATTGCAGCAGGTAGAGCACGTTATACACATTGCAGCAGGTAGAGCACGTTATACACATTGCAGCAGGTAGAGCACGTTATACACATTGCAGCAGGTAGAGCACGTTATAGACATTGCAGCAGATAGAGCACGTTATACACATTGCACCAGGTAGAGCACGTTATACACATTGCAGCAGGTAGAGCACGTTATACACATTGCAGCAGGTAGAGCACGTTATACACATTGCAGCAGGTAGAGCACGTTATACACATTGCACCAGGTAGAGCGCGTTATACACATTGCAGCAGGTAGAGCACGTTATACACATTGCGCCAGGTAGAGCACGTTATACACATTGCACCAGGTACAGCACGTTATACACATTGCGCCAGGTAGAGCACGTTATACACATTGCGCCAGGTAGAGCACGTTATACACATTGCAGCAGGTAGAGCGCGTAATACACATTGCAGCAGGTAGAGCACGTTATACACATTGCAGCAGGTAGACCACGTTATACACATTGCAGCAGGTAGAGCACGTTATACACATTGCAGCAGGTAGAGCACGTTATAGACATTGCAGCAGATAGAGCACGTTATAGACATTGCAGCAGGTAGAGCACGTTATACACATTGCAGCAGGTAGAACACGTTATACACATTGCAGCAGGTAGAGCACGTTATACACATTGCACCAGGTAGAGAATGTTATACACATTGCAGCAGGTAGAGCACGTTATACACATTGCAGCAGGTAGAGCACGTTATACACATTGCAGCAGGTAGAGCACGTTATAGACATTGCAGCAGATAGAGCACGTTATACACATTGCACCAGGTAGAGCGCGTTATACACATTGCAGCAGGTAGAGCACGTTATACACATTGCACCAGGTAGAGCACGTTACACACATTGCAGCAGGCAGAACATTTATATGATTAAAAAACAGGACAATAAATGCTTCTAAACACATTAGTAAATAATACATTTAATATATGTAATGGGTTTATGGTGCTGCTATAATAGAAGCCCCAGACTGGATTTAGGGGTCATTCCGAGTTGATCGCTCGCTGCAGTTTTTCGCAGCACAGTGAACAGATTACTACTGCGCATGTGTATGCACCACAATGCTCAGGCGGGTCGCACGGGTACAAAGCGAATCGTTGCTGAGCGATGGATTTAACGAAGAATCCATTTGCAATGCTGGTCGCAAGGTGATTGACAGGAAGAGGGCGCTTGTGGGTGGCAACTGACCGTTTTCTTGGTGTGTTTGGGAAAACGCAGGCGTGTCCAGGCGTTTGCAGGGCGGGTGTCTGACGTCAATTCCGGCTCCAAAAAGACCGAAATGATCTTAGAAACTTAGAAACAGCACAAAATGTTTTGGCAACGCTCCGCCGCACAAGCGATCGCACACTTACAAAGTGAATATACACTCCCCTATAGGTGGGGACTATCTGATCGCTGCGCTGCAAAGAATAGCTAGCGAGCGATCAACTCGGAATGAGGGCCTTAGACGCTACAAAAGTGTTGCAGGGGGAGCGAGAGGGTGACAATGCTGCTGGGCTGTTATCATACCGGAGGTATGCATTCAGGATTCCGGCAGCCGTAATACCGACGCCGGAATCCCGACAGCCGCCAGAATACCGATGCTGGCATCCCGAGGAGATCAGGATCCCGCCGCCACAGGTTTAGCGTGCGGGAGGGGGGATAGGTTTAGGCACACCCAGGGGGGCGGTATAGGGTATGGGGTGGGGGAGGTTAGGGTTAGGCTGCAGTGAGGGGGGATAGGGTTAGGCACTAAGGGGGCGGGTTAGATTTAGGCTGTGGGTAAGGGGGGTTAGGTTTAGGCTGTGTGTAAGGGGGGGTTAGGCTGTGGGTAAGGGGGGTTAGGTTTAGGCACTGCTGGGGGGAGGTTAGGGTTAGGCTGTGGGTAAGGGAGGTTAGGGTTAGGCACTGCTGGGGGGAGGTTAGGGTTAGGCTGTGGGTAAGGGGGGTTAGGTTTAGGCACTGCTGGGGGGAGGTTAGGGTTAGGCTGTGGGTAAGGGGGTTAGGTTTAGGCACTGCTGGGGGGAGGTTAGAGTTAGGCTGTGGGTAAGGGGAGTTAGGTTTAGGCACTGCTGGGGGGAGGTTAGGGTTAGGCTGTGGGTAAGGGGGTTAGGTTTAGGCACTGCTGGGGGGAGGTTAGGGTTAGGCTATGGGTAAGGGGGTTAGGTTTAGGCACTGCTGGGGAAGGTTAGGGTTAAGCTGTGGGTAAGGGGGGGTTAGGTTTAGGCACTGCTGGGGGAAATTAGGGTTAGGCTGTGGGTAAGGGGGTTAGGTTTAGGCACTGCTGGGGGGAGGTTAGGGTTAGGCTGTGGGTAAGGGGGGGATAGGGTTAGGCACTGCTGGGGGGAGGTTAGGGTTAGACTGTGGGTAAGGAGGGTTAGGTTTAGGCACTGCTGGGGGGAGGTTAGGGTTAGGCTGTAGGTAAGGGGGTTATGTTTAGGCACTGCTGGGGGGAGGTTAGGCTTAGGCTGTAGGTAAGGGGGTTAGGTTTAGGCACTGTTGGGGGGAGGTTAGGGTTAGGCACTAAGGAGGGTGGGTTAGGTTTAGGCTGTGGGTAAGGGGGGGTTAGGTTTAGGCAATGCTGGGGGGAGGTTAGGGTTAGGCTGTGGGAAAGGGGGTTAGGGTTAGGCACTGTTGGGGGGACGTTAGGGTTAGGCACTAAGGAGGGTAGGTTAGGTTTAGGCTGTGGGTAAGGGGGGGTAGGTTTAGGCACTGCTGGGGGGAGGTTAGGGTTAGGTGGTGGGTAATGGGGGTTAGGTTTAGGCACTGCTGGGGGGAGGTTAGGGTTAGGTGGTGGGTAAGGGGGGTTAGGTTTAGGCACTGCTGGGGGGAGGTTAGGGTTAGGCTGTGGGTAAGTGGGGGGTTAGGTTTAGGCACTGCTGGGCGGAGGTTAGGGTTAGGCTGTGGGTAAGGGGGTTAGGTTTAGGCACTGCTGGGGGGAAGTTAGGGTTAGGCTATGGGTAAGGGGGGTTAGGGTTAGGCACTGCTGAGGGGAGGTTAGGGTTCGGCTGTGGGTAAGGGGGGTTAGGGTTAGGCACTGCTGAGGGGAGGTTAGGGTTCGGCTGTAGGTAAGGGGGGTTAGGTTTAGGCACTGCTGGGGGGAGGTTAGGGTTAGGCTGTGGGTAAGGGGGTTAGGTTTAGGCACTGCTGGGGGGAGGTTAGGGTTCGGCTGTAGGTAAGGGGGGTTAGGTTTAGGCACTGCTGGGGGGAGGTTAGGGTTAGGCTGTGGGTAAGGGGGGTTAGGTTTAGGCACTGCTGGGGGAAGGTTAGGGTTAGGCTGTGGGTAAGGGGGTTAGGTTTTGGCACTGCTGGGGGGAGGTAAGGGTTAGGCTGTGTGTGGGGGGGTTAGGTGTCTGCAGTGCTGGGGGGAGGTTAGGGTTAGGCTGTGTGTGGGAGGGTTAGACGTAGGCAGTGCTGCGATTTAGGATGCCGGTGTGGTTTTTCATTTCTAGGCTTATATGATGTAGCCCGGGCTCAGATCACTTGTATAAATGCTTTTGACCGAAGCAGACGTTTTAGGCAGCTTGACAGGATTATCCCAGAAGTAGCGGGTGCACCACAGGTACCAGCAGTGCCTGCACAATAGATTCATGCTATATTCTCATAGATCCTTAGCTTGGTCTAGTTGTGAATGGCGCTGGGAATATCAGGGAAACTTACTGTAGTGGACGCCTGAAACAACCACTGAGGTCGGTCTACAAGCCCATGACACTCCCAGAAGACACACAAGGCATGCAAGGAAAGCCACCACCCAAGCTCAGCCACCCGCTCCTAGGCTACTTACCCTACCCCACAGCACTTACGCTGTCACCGGCGCTCACCTCCCACCCGCAGCACAGCGTAGAGCAGCCGTAGAGCCGTCTTCACTCTCTGCCCGGCCCCCGTGTGAATCCGCGGCTGCATGTGACCAGGACGGGAAGGCACCACCAGAGGACTGGTAGTGGTAAGGCTCCACCTCCTCTTTTACAGGCAGGAAGTGCAGTCAATTGAGAGCCAGGAATTGGCAGCAGTGCAGCGCGTCTTTCGGGGACCCACACGTTTTAGAAAAGTGAGTCCCCGTCCTCTGATCTGGGTAAAATACATTTGCGAACACTGTGTGTGTGTGTGTGTGTGTGTGTATATGTGTGCGCGTGTGCGTGTGTGTGTGTGTGTGTATATATGTATGTGTATATATATGTGTGTATATATGTATGTGTATATATATGTGTGTGTATGTGTGTATATATGTATGTGTATATATATATGTGTGTATATATGTATGTGTATATGTATGTGTGTATATATGTATGTGTATATATATATGTGTGTATGTATGTATGTATGTATGTATGTATGTATATATATATATATATATATAAATAGTATGGTGAGGCACTGCAGTGCCTGGGTATTTGGAGCCTGTGCAGGGCACTGGCTCAGTGTATATTTAAGCAACAATGTGTATAGTGTACTTGAATTGTATTTAAAGTGAAATGAACTTACTTGGTTGTGTGTCCCAGGAGGGGGGGAATCCATTACTGTGCCGGCAGATGGATTCCTCCAGTACTTTTCCCCAAAAATGGAATGCCTTCCTCTCTAGCCTCCCACATGGAAGTATCATGGGGAGAGAGAGGAGCAGCTCAGCTTTAAAACAAGCTGAATGGTTTTCTGGAGCTCCATAGGGATCACCCTCGGTGGGCAGGAAACCCTAACCGGGGATCTAGGCCTCCCATCTCTGGAGCCCAAGTTTAGGCTGGAGATGGTGAACCCGGGCAGATTCATGGAAGTAGTTTAGATGAGAAAGCTTCCCCCTGCCTAGACTGAACGTCACCAGGGCGGATAACAACCCTCCGGGATGGGACGGTCAAAGGAGAGTGACTACTCCCCACCGTCCACAGAGGACAATGTTAGCTGTGCATGTGGCCAAGGCATGCACATCACATGGGTAAACAATGATTGGTTGAGAACAGCACGGTGGACTTACCCCCTGTGGTATGTGTATTGGAGTAAGAAAAAAAGAGGAGGCCTGTGAGCCTCCAGAGGTATTATACCATTTTCACTCTGCTGTAAACATTTTGCTGTATTGCTGTTGCCCCTAGCAATAGGGAAGAGTCTTTTTTAAGACTGTTTGAGTGAATAAACATCTGCCTCAAGACGACCGCTTCATCTTGTGACCTGCAGTGCTATGCCAAACATAGTTCAGTTTTACGGCTGTCTAGGGTCCACTCAGCATCTCCAAGATCCGCCTCCCACCAGCTACCGTGTGGAGGCCTAGTCCAGTGACTAGTAGTGATTTGTCAACACCATGCAGGTGTGGTAAGACAGCGTGTCGACGCATACAGAGCAGTACCATGGTTCCAGACTCCATGGCAACAAAGAATCTGGTGGCAGCGTAGTACCCACCCACTGCGCAGTGGGTGGAGTCAGTAATAGGTGGTTACTGATGGTAAGTGGGAATCTCCTAAGTGGCCAGATCCCGTGTGACCTAAACATCCATTCCGTGACTGGGGCAGGATGCGAGGGCTTTCATACAGAACCGTCCGGTCACAGAAATTGCTGGCATAGCGGTGGGATAATCTTAGGTGGCTTTTCAGTCACCTGATTGGAGAAGCCGAGTTAGGAGAGGAGTAACTGCAGCGCAGGAGAACGCACAAGATGGCGGACTTCAGCGGAATGTCTAAGGATGATCTGGAGATCGTGTATCAGGAGAAGGGTGTGGATATCCTTTTTCAACACGTCCAGAAGCATCATGAGGGCGGCACTCGTGAGCTTGGTGGAGGTAGAGAGTGCTAAGGGCGTTGGCATCAAAGAGGGTGGCCTACCAGTGGACCTATGTACAGAACCGGTGAGACCCACAAGCCCCACCCTCTCTACTAGCAGCAGCCATGTTTCATACCTAGCAGGGCCGAAGGTCCAACATCCCTGGGGGGGCGACACGGATACCTAAGCAGATCGGCTAGTGGAATTCAGAGAAAGGGCAATGGAGCAAGAGTGCTTGATCATCACCTCACTTTCCAAGGGGCTCCAGTGACTGTGCGCAGCCCATTCTGCCCCCTGCAGTAGCAAGAGCCAGTGCTCCCACCTGAGGCAAAAGCGCGGAGCGTGCAAGAAAGACTGGGCGCACTTAGCCCCAGAATACAGCCCATGGCTTCAGCTGTGTCACTAGGCTGCAGCAGTGAACGGTGCCGGACTGAGCAGAGTGAGCGGCTTTAGGGCAGGAGGAGTGGGGTACTTAATAGATTGGGTCTTGGTCCCAGCCGGTGGCTGAGAGCTATCAAGGAGGGTAGATAAGCCACTTAGTGAGGAGAACTCCAGAAAGCACGTCTGGATGGACTCAGGCCCCTCTTATTTATTATTTTATATACTAACAAGTGTGGTACATCCCTGCAAAGGCAGATCCAATCTCTTTCTCATCAGACTCTGCTGTCTTCCCTGTACTCTCACTCAGATGTTCACTGCTGCCAGTAGCACACGTATGAGAAGCAGAAGTATGGCGGCAGCTGTATAGATCCTGATATGTAATTCTCTGTATCATACTTACCGTACACACATCATCCTTATTACTAGTGAGAGAACAGAGGTAAGACACTGCAGATGGGGGTGTTACAGTGGATTATAACCTAGTTGATGATGATGATTACAGGGTATTATATGGTGTATTGCATGTAAAATACCTTGTTCCACACCTACTCTGCTGTAGCAATATACCTTATATAAGGGTGAGTAACACATGTACAGGCTTACCAGCGTATGAGCACACACATAAAGGAATGCTACCTTACCAATGCTTCCAGGAGTAATGTTAGGAGACATTATTATAAAGCCTTCATTAAAAGTTATGTTTTAATACACACATTTACTATTAAGTGTCCCAGAAAGTCGTCTTCTCCTATTGTTTACAAGATTAATATTGTTACAGAAAATTTCACATTTCCATAATGTATTTTATTTCCAGCAGATGGACACACAAACAGGAATATCTCAGAAGGACATCTAATGTTATCCCCGGATTGTGACATAAAAGATGACAGTAGACAGGATTCTCCAGGAGCTACTCCCATTACCCCAATTATACATCCAGCTCTATCAGCTGATCCCTCTGATCCTGGGAAATGTTCTCCTGATCACTCTGATATTGGTGCATCTGTTACAGCTCTGACAGTAGATACAATATTTCCCTGTTCTATAGATGCCAAATGTGTTACAGAGAATACAAAGCTTATTACCCATCAGCCTGCTAAGGCAGGTGAGAAGCAATTTCCATGTTCTGAGTATGGAAAATGTTTTACATACAAATCAGGTCTTGTTACACATCAGAGAAGGCACACAGGTGAGAAGCCATTTTCATGTTCTGAGTGCGGGAAATGTTTTACCTGGAAATCACAACTTGTTACACATCTGCGAAGTCACACAGGTGAAAATACATTTCCATGTTCTGAGTGTGGGAAATGTTTTACATATAAATCACAACTTGTAATACATAAGAGAATACATACAGGTGAGAAACCATATTCCTGTTCTGAGTGTGGGAACTGTTTTACATACAAATCAACTCTTGATGCACATAAGAGAAGTCACACAGGTACATCACCATTTCCATGTTCTGAGTGTGGGAAATATTTTGCACAGAAATCACAACTTGCTAGACATCAGAGAAGTCACACAGGTGAGAAGCCATTTCCATGTCCTGAGTGTGGTAAATGTTTTGCACAAAACTCAGATCTGGTTAGTCATAACAGAAGTCACACAGGTGAGAATCCAATTTCTTGCTCTGAGTGTGGGAAATGTTTTGCCCGGAAATCACAACTTGTTATACATCAGAGAAGTCACACAGGTGAGAAGCCATTTCCATGTCCTGAGTGTGGTAAATGTTTTGCACAAAAATCGGATCTTGTTAGTCATAACAGAAGTCACACAGGTGAGAAGCCAATTCCTTGCTCTGAGTGTGGGAAATGTTTTGCCCGGAAATCACAACTTGTTATACATCACAGAAGTCACACAGGTGAGAAGCCATTTTCTTGCTCTGAGTGTGGGAAATGTTTTGGCCGGAAATCAGATATTGTTAGACATCAGCGAAGTCACACAGGTGCGAGGCCATTTCCATGTTCTGAGTGTGGAAAATGTTTTGCACACAAATCACATCTTGTTATTCATCAGAGAAATCACACAGGTGAGAAGCCTTTTTCTTGCTCTGAGTGCACGAAAAGTTATACTCAGAAATCAGAACTTGTTACACATCAGAGAAGTCACACAGGTGAGAAGCCATTTCCATGTCCTGAGTGTGGGAAATGTTTTTCACACAAAAAAGATCTTTTTATACATGAGAAAAGTCACACAGGTGAGAAGCCATTTTCTTGCTCTGAGTGTGGGAAATGTTTTTCGCTCAAATCAGCTCTTGTTATACATCATAGAAGTCACACAGGTGAGAAGCCATTTTCTTGCTCTGAGTGTGGGAAATGTTTTAGACAGAAATCACATCTTGTTACACATCAGCAAAGTCACACAGGTGAGAATCAATTTCCATGCTCTGAGTGTGGGAAAGGTTTTGCACACAAATCAGCTCTTGTTGTACATCATAGAAATCACACAGGTGAGAAGCCATTTCCATGTTCTGAGTGTGGGAAATGTTTTGCACACAACTCAGCTCTTGTTATACATCACAGAAGTCACACAGGTGAGAAGCCATTTCCATGTTCTGAGTGTGGGAAATGTTTTACACACAAATCACAATTTGTTACACACCAGAGAAGTCACACAGGTGAGAATCCATTTCCATGCTCTGAGTGTGGGAAAGGTTTTGCAGACAAATCAGCTCTTGGTGTACATCATAGAAGTCACACAGGTGAGAAGCCATTTCCATGTTCTGAGTGTGGGAAATGTTTTGCACACAACTCAGCTCTTGTTATACATCACAGAAGTCACACAGGTGAGAAGCCATTTCCATGTTCTGAGTGTGGGAAATGTTTTACACACAAATCACAATTTGTTACACACCAGAGAAGACACACAGGTGAGAAGCCATTTTAATCTTCTGGAGTATACTCATCATTGCCATGCGTTGTTCTTCAAGGTTCTTATCCTATCTTCTATGCTTTTTGCAATATACATGCTACTGCATGGTGAAATAATCAGATGTCATGCCTTCATCTACCACTGCTATGCAGATGATCTGTCTTTTGCTCCAGATACTGAGAACCCAGTACCAATCCTAAATGGTTGTCTAGCTGAGCTCCAGGTGTGGGTGATGCCAGTTGGCTGTGACTCAGTCCTGGTGAAACATGTCCTTATGGTAGAAGCTCACCAACAAAGGGCAGGGCTACAGCTCAGCTTTGCAAACCAACCAGACTTACACTTGGGGGTTTAGAGTTACAAAATGCTGATCCTTTGCAGAATCTTGGTGTCCTGGATGGTTAAGTGACACTTAGACATCAGGTATCAGCCACAATCAGATCCTCATCTGAGGAACATAGCCAGACTCCAGCACTTATTTCCCTCAGAAGATCTACCTACAGTCATACATGTACTTGTATCATCACGCAGACTACTGCAATGTCCTCTACCTAGGTCTCCCAGCAAAAGAATTACAGAGCTTGTAGCTTGTAGAGAATGCAGCAGCCAGGCTGTTACCTAACCAGCCCGTTCCTGCCACATAACACCCATTTTATGCTCCCTTCACTGGCTGCCTGTAAGATGGTGACTCAGGGCCTAATTCAGGTTTGATCGCAATGTGTGATCCAAACGGAATTATTGAGAAAAAGTTGCGGATGCATCCACTGCGCCCATCCCGTGCATGCATCTGCATTTTCTGCAGAGGGGACGCAGAAAATGTGATTGCCTGTCAGGCAGAGGCAGTCACGGGGGTGGGCGGGCAATGTTCCATTTTCAGGGAAGAGACGGATCGGTGCGGGGGCAGTGTGGCGTGAACGGAGGGCAGAGGTGGACAAACGGGCATGATCACGGCTGTGTGACATCACATGCAGCCGCCGTGATCAAGAAGAATGCAGCGGGCCTCCTGCGCAAGCAGCGGCAGCAGGAGGCTTCACTAATTTCTACGATAAAGCAGAAATTGTGAGGCACTCGCAATTTATGCTTCATCAAGGGGGGAGGCGGTGGTCAGCATGCTGGGTGGCCTTGCGATGGGCGGCCTCTAGCATGCTAGGAAAAGGATTGCTAATTAGCAGCATCTGCTATCCTTACTGAATTTAGACCCACTATTAAGTAATCTTACTGAGTCCCAGCCTTGCATGACCATGATACCAGAAGCAGCTGCTGCCTCCGTACTGCCTGGGTTTCTTCCATCTGTTGATGGACTGTTAGCAGTACCATAAATTCCCAAGCAGTGTTTAGATGTCGGGGAGACAGGGTGGGTGGCAGTAGTGCAGTAGCGGGGGGCTGCTGGAGGCAGTGTCTAAGTGGGTAATATTGTCCCCAAGCAGGGCTGAGGAGGGAGACAGGGCAGGGGCAGTAGTAGGAGCTGCTGGAGGCAATGTCTATGTGGGTAAACATCCCCAAGCAGGGCTGAGGAGGGAGACAGGGTGGGTGGCAGTAGTGGGGTAGACACGGGGTGGATGGCAATAGTGGGGGGAGATGGGGCGGGTGGTCACAGTGCAGTACCAGGGGCTGCTGGAGACAGTAAAGAGGTGTATGTGTCCCACACAGAATCAGTTGATAATTAGACCTAATGATTATTATGCTTATTTCTAATTAATTCCTTGTATGTGTTACTGTTATTTGCTATGTCACCCTTTATGTAGTAAAGTAGTGCTGCCACCGATCTCATATCATTTGTAGTAACTTGGAAAAGATGAGATATGAGGTGCACCCTGGAAGCTTATAGGGGGTTAATCAGAGATGATCGCAGATGTGACATCACACAGCCCAATCCCCCCACCCCCACCCCCCCAGGGAAATGGTCCCGGCCCGCCCGCGTTCACCCCTCAGGGATGCAACCACAATGTGTGTCTGTGTGGCCGCTGTGCATGTGTATTTTGCCAGCACCGGGTAAACTGCTCGGAGACGCTATTGCGGAAGAGTCTGAATGACCCCCATAGGCTGTTGTGTAGGGTAAAGTATTTTTTAAGTTTAAAATATAGACAAAAATATGTGTATTAAAGATATGAAAAAAAGTTGTTTAAAAACAAAAGATTTCCGGTGTAATTTTGGCTGTGTCCGATTTTGACAGCTCATTTGAATAGTGGGATGATATTATGGGGGGAAGGGGTGGTCTCTGTGTAATTAATTTTATCATTTGTTGGTTTTAAATAAATTATGTCTATTCAACTATTCTGTTTTTTTCTTTTACTTTGTGATAAACTGTTTTTAAAGTAAACCGATGGACAATAAATCAGTTGCGCAGTTTCCTCAATGTTATGATATGTGTAGCACCACTTAGCGCACCTTTTGAGCGGTGTGATGCTCTTGTAACACCTTGGTGAATATATATGGCTCCAGCAATATAACACACACTTAGACCTTAGTATATTGTCGGAAGTGTCCCTGACGCTTCGCCAGATTAACAAAATAACTTAGTGGAGACAGAGGGGTAAATTAGGATTAGAGGTCCAACCCAATAACCATATATATTAGTCCCTAGCGGACACAAAGGGATAACAATGCTACACTGTAGCAACACAATACAATTCAAAGATACAGTAATACGTACAATAATATACAACAGACGGGAAATAAATGCGAGTACAATTAGCAATACAACTATACCAATACAATAGTAAGTTACCTTCATACATACGCTGCGCCACCGGATTCCAGGCCTCAGTCGTCTTACAAGATGACCTCTGAGAAAGGTGACTGAAACCTGGCCCAGGTGCGTCCTTTTATACAATGCTCCAATAACAGTACAATGGGGAATGTAAGATCTTCCATTGGTCCAGGGGTGGGACATATTCAGTACACCGTGGGTCATTGGTCAGCTGGAACACTGAGCGACACCTAATCTTGTGATGTGATTACAGTTTACTTCTGGGCTCCCAGCTAAAGACCAGTTCAAACCGACCACAGTATCATACAGTAATATACATGAATCTGGTATTGCTAATAACTTTTTGCCGTAATATGTGACAATATCCTCACAACCACCGAATTATTACTTATGTGACCCTGAACAATTTCATCCCACACACGGTATACATACACGGTGTCCTTAATATTCAATGGAACAATACCTATATATATATATATATATATATACACACAGTTAACCAGTTGTGTAAAGGCTATGTATAACTCATTGTGTAGGGGACAGGTCAGTGCTGTGTAAACCATAAAGCCAGAATACATAATACATATGACATATCACTCTTAATACAAGTATCAATATCTGGTCTGTATATTATTGAATATATATACACAGGATTCTGGTGTGCATGAATGTGTGTTAAGCACACAATCTAGAATCTGCATATCTTTAGCTATTGTTTTGTATCTGGCTTCTTGTTTGTTAGAGCAACACGGGACCAAGACGCAATTGTTCGTGTTAGCAATTGGGGCAAACAACGGTATTTACACATTCACACAGTCCAAGGTCTATCTTCCATGGAAACAATGGCTGTTTGGACAGAGCAATCTGATACTGTATGTTACACACTATAGGAATTTGTATTTCTGGCTGTAATACATTTGAGTGTATGTAAGAAATATTAGCTATTTTGTTACAGTATATTTATTAACAAATGCATCTTATACCGTAATGCGCACAGTAACTTGCCGTTACGGGCATTCGCGCCCCCTACCGTATTAGCCATTAGCATTCGTATTTGACGCATGCATCGTAGACGCATCCATTGGTAAATTCCATAGTGTATTCTAAATATCAAAATGTGCAATTTGACTTTGACAACTTGTAGGTGAATTAGGGTTCTTGTTTTAAAAAAAAAAAACTTACCTGACCCTTACCTGGAAATGTCCATGTATGAAGGTATGGGAGATACCTGCTTCAGTTCCTTCTACTTACATTTGGGAGGTCCGGTTGTTTTTGGGGCATTAGCAGCAAATAGTAAATGATACAATGTCTCGCTGACCCTCTGATTTTTTCAAAAATATGTTACACAAAATGACATTTGCATTAACAACCATTAATTAAACAAGAAAAACACAATGCAAGTAAAAAAAACTTTATATATAAAAAACAGAAGAAAATCACCAATTCTGGTCTGGATTCAGTGACTCTATCAGGAGAACAAGAGCCTTTGTAGCAAGGACTATACCAACAGTAACCAGTAGGGGAATCAGGCGTATCCCACAGAATATCAGCGCTGCCACCATACATTGGGGAGAGAAGATAAAGTGCAGATTTCTGAACAGTGCTTTTATAAGGAACATAAGAAGTGCATAGATCACAATGATCAGAAGTCCGGTACAATGAGGTCAAGAAACCAACGCTGTGGTACTAATGACCTCAATACAGGTCACTTGGAGGAAGAGACTAGGGTAAGGGCAACAACTATTTTTCAAACAGCTAAAAAAAAAAAGTTAGAAAAAAAAATTAATTATAAATGTAAAAAAAGAGTATCGTCCAGTACAGAGAACTGTGGGGGTCATTCCGAGTTGTTCGCTCGCTAGCAGTTTTAAGCAGCCGTGCAAACGCTAAGCCGCCTCCCACTGGAAGTGTATTTTAGATTAGCAGAAGTGCGAACGAAAGGATCGCAGAGCGGCTGCATAATAATTTGGCGCAGTTTCAGAGTAGCTCCAGACCTTCTCAGCGCTTGTGATCACTTCAGACTGTTCTGTTCCTGATGTGACATCACAAACACGCCCTGCGTTCAGCCAGCCACGCCTGCGTTTTTCCTGGCACGCCTGCATTTTTTTGAACACTCCATGAAAACGGTCAGTTGACACCCAGAAACACCCACTTAATGTCAATCACTATGTTAATGCCTAATTATTTTAGAGGAATTGGGGAGTCTCCATTGTGATAATATTCAGCATATAGAATTTATTATCAAAGAAGAGGCCACGCCTATATTTTTCTGCGCAGAGAGACGTGACCCTACACAGACTTCATCAATGATGTCCGTCCCTTCAGGGGATTTCAGGCTTACATATATAGTACAGAATTATACAATAATTCATCATTCATTAATCAATGGGGCGTGTATTCAGATAACAAGGGGATTATAGATTGGTTGTTGGTCACCAACAGGAAATCTCAAATATGGTCAGCTGGGCTAGATGAAATGGCTGATCTTCTCCTGAAGATGGCAGACTGGTTCCATGAGTCTTGGATCTCCCATTCACATCAATAGAGTCGCTCAATAAGCTTCGTCAGCAAAGAGGTTATTCCTGTTCCTATGTCATGGTGCTCTTTTCAGAGCCGAAGGTTCATCTGATATTTATTTATCAAACCCCATAAAATGTTATTAAGTTCTGGTTATCTAAATACAAGGCTCTCTATTTAGACACGTACAGTCTTAGTCACAAGCTAGGACAAAGGATGACAGAAAACTCCACTGTAAGAAAGACTGAGCATTATGGGAATTAAAGTGCCAATTACAGATATATAACTATAAGGGGCCCTACACACTGGCCGACCCGCCGCCGAGCTGCCGGACGGCGGATACGTCCGACGAGCGACCCGGCGGCAGGGGGGCAGTAACGGGGGGAGTGAAAATCGGCCAGTGTGTAGGGCCTATAAGTCTGAAAGCACAATTTCTGAGGCAATACAGATCTATATTTGATTTTTCCTCCATCATTCCTGTCTTTTGTTTAATCTCTAAACACAACATATAGTAAATCAAATATTCATTATATTAAAATTAATTTTCAAATGAGTGTGAGATATGAGATAGGAAAAGGAAAACCCGTTCTCTGGATGCAATCGCCGGCACGAGTCCATTGAGTATCGATGTGAAAAGTCTCAACCCTCCAGAAAACTTGGACAGATAAGAGAAATGAAAGAGGTAGCGACAGAATGTGTTCTTTTCTTCTTCAACCTGGCTATAGGTGGAGGCTCCTTCTTACTAAGTGTACATATATGAAGCATGAGCGTGTAAGCACCTATTAGGGTATATTTCTGATAATCTGACTGTGTGTGATAATACTACTGATTCACTATGTGTGATAATACTACTGATTCACTGTGTGTGATAATACTACTATATTACTATGTGTGATAATACTACTGATTCACTGTGTGTGATAATACTACTATATTACTATGTGTGATAATACTACTGATTCACTGTGTGTGATAATACTACTGATTCACTGTGTGTGGCTACTGCAGTGTAGGTAATGGGAGTCATTACCATAAGCTTGGTTCTTGGCTTCCTTTCAGGCCGTGTGAGTACTCTCCCACACGATCGTCCAAGGACAGGCAGGCATTTGATTGTTACATAACTTATACAAATTATAAGTATTATTATCATAGCATAGTGTAGTATGTGGTAAAGCTCCCATCCATCTGAAGTGTAGTATGTGGTAAAGCCATTTTGAGATTCCGGCTCCCATCTATCCGAAGGGGTCCCAATCAGCCGATTGGGCCATATGTTCTTGTATATCCTGCAATAACTTAACCTTTTGTTCAATGGGATTATAATTATCTGCGATGATAAAACAACACATTCCTTTAAATTGTTCACAACCACTTCCTGCTTTAAGTAACAGGTAGTCAGTGGCTACTCTATTTGTATCATACCATCTCTTACTTCTCTGAGTTCTTCATTTATAAGAGCAATAGCCGTACTGGTGGCATTTATGGTTTTAGCCAATCCACAAGCTATGCTATTTATCACCCTTGTGTTATACAGGCTGAGTCCTGGGACTCCTATGAGTGAAAAGGCTAATGCTGAGTATTGTGCCTTGCTAAGTAATGGTAAGTCTGATCGGCAATCAGGATCTAAAGACCTTTTTTCTTTACTGTGAGAGTCCAAAGTAGTTATGTTTGTGTGAGCTGCTACAAAGGTGAGTCTGCCCAAATAACAAATACCCATGTGATCTGCTGGGTAATAAGAATATGCAATATCCCCACATACTAATAATAAGCCCCTGGGCATGTATATGTCAATCCCAGGGCTGCTTATTGTTACCAAGTGCATTTTGGGGTAACCCCTAAAGACTTAAACTGTGGCTTACCAACAATATCCCAACAGTTCTTTTCAGATATACTAGGCTGTATCTCCAGCTTATACCTGGTGGTGAGATACTGCCCGATTTTATCTTCCGGGTTGTTGGTCCCTAATGTTTCCATGTTAATGTCTATAAAGGTGATATTTTTCCTGGTAGCAATTCTATCTTCTGCATTTCTTCTATTGTTATTGGAATGCATATAAAGCAGGTCTTATAAGCTTCTCCCACATGTTTGGGTGGTACTACACAGAAAGCATTACTATGGGCGGCAGCTGGGGCCAGTTCTACAAAGGTGTTCCTCTCATATACCCTAGCTTTTCTCACTGGGCCCTCATAGGGGCTTTCATCTGTCTTTGTGTTCTGATTCTTATTTTCCCTTTCCACGGGGAGCCATTCCTGATCATGGAGTGTATGGTGTGTGTCTGAGTGTTGTGTCTGATTCCTCTCCTCACCTTCATAACACCATACTATACAATCATTCTGGGGGATTCTCCCACAGTGTACACAGATACATCTATACACATTTACCATCTTGTGGCACTCGGTCTGTTCTATGGGGGCCCTGACTGTGCGTGTACCTCCAAAAAGCAGTGGATCATCGTGGCACCAATCTATCCATCTTTGTTCAGGGTTTCGTCCGCAATATTTACAAATACATCTGGCTATCAGGGGAACTGTTGACATCTGTTTGGGTACTCTTCTTTTTCCTCTTTTCTTTTGTTTCTTGTGTCTAGGGGTGTGATGAGAGGTACATGACTAGGATAGGGATGTATTACTTCCTCAAAGGTCATCAGAAACATACCCTCTGGGGAAGCCACCGCATCAGACTGCCCCTGCCCTGGACCCTCAGTCATCCTAGTTAGTAAGTCAACAATCCCCCCATCCATATTATTACTCCCAGGCTTAGAACCAATACTCCAATTTCGGTAGCCCTTCTGGATGTTTTCTGCACCTGGTTGGGGTTTAGCAACACGGATTGTCCCATATCATTTTCAACATACATCTTACCAAACCAGGCCATTTTATCTCTTAGTCTCTGGTTACTGGGGTTCCTCAAAAAGAGCCTGCAAGTTCAATGTTTCTGCAGCTTCTTCCTCTGGTGGGCTTTTCTGGGACTCTTTGTTCTTTCCGTCCTCAGTCACTTTCTTGCAATGCAATGCATGTATCCAAGCCGATTTCTCTGCCACCTTTATAGCCGTGGGCATGGTCAACAGTACTTGGTATGGTCCCTCCCACCTGTCTACAAATGAACCAGAGCCTAAGAAATTTCTAACCATCACAAATTCTCCTGGTTTCACATCATGGCATTTCAAGTCACTTTGATTAGCAGCTTTAGAGAGAATTAGTCCCTTGTGTATCTGTTTAAATTGTTCATGCAAGTCTAGGACATATTTTGTGGTTAGATCATGTAGAGTGGAGTGGCTTTCTTCTGGGCCTATCATCAGGTTGGGATGTTTTCCGAATAACACCTCATAAGGGGACAGACTGAGAGGTTTGGGAGTCACTCTAATGCTGTGTAGCGCAATGCAGATTCCTGTTTCCCTGGAGAGTATGACCCTGTGGAACGGCTCGGAGGAGTCGGCTGCGGAAGACGGCAAGAGAATCAGTCCGTTTAGGCAGACAGTAGGGCAGGTGAGCGGGACAGAAGATGGCTCAAACAGGTCGGCTGCGGAAGACGGCAGGAAGATCAGTCCGTTTCGGTAGACAGCAGGGCAGACGAGCGGGACAGAAGATGGCTCAGACGAGTAGGCTGTAAGAGGTGGCAGGAGGATCAGTCCATGTTGGCAGACAGCAGGGCAGGTGAGCGGGATGGAAGACGCTTTTCGCCCGTACGTCGGCCTTGCTCACTTCCTGAATAAATGTTAACAATTCTGTTTCGTGCCAAGTAACATGCCCTTCCCAATGCTATGAGTTCTACTTTTGGAGCAGAGTGGGGTGGTGGAATCGGGAGTGCTTCAATGACGTGTATCGTCCACTATGGTGTATCCAGATGTCAGAATGCCCATGTCATTCTGGCAGAGGCAGCTACCATCAACATACAGGTTCAGGTCTGCATTCTGTATCTCAGTGTCTCATATCTAGTCTTGGAGGGCATAAAGTCTGGGTCAGCTTTTCACAATCATGATCATCTATCTTCTCCCCACTTTGTGACTGTCCAGTCACACCTGGGAAGAAATTTGCTGGATTCAAAGTTGTGCAGCGCTGCAATATTATGTTAGGGGGCATAAGAAGCGCGAGTTCCCATTTGGTTATCCTGGAAGCTGTGATGTGTTTTGTGGTGGAACCGTTTAGTAAAGCTGCAACTGCGTGCGGGACATTCAGGTAGAGTGTGTGCTAGAACTATGTCTGCTGTCTTGTCAACAAGTGTAGCTGCTGCAGCCACCGCGCACAAGTATTGCGGCAGCCCCCTAGCTACGGGATCCAATCTGAAGATCCACAGTGTCTAGGTCGACCACTATAGGTCAACAGTCACTAGGTCGACATGGATGGAAGGTCGACAGGGTTTCTAGTTTGACATGTGCTAGGTCGACAGGTATAAAGGTCGACATGTTTTTTTTTTATATATATATATATTTTTTCATACTTAATGATCCACGTGGACTATGATTGGAACGGTAAAGTGTGCCGAGCGAAGCGGTAGCGGAGCGAAGGCACCATGCCAGAAGCATGGCGAGCGGAGCGAGCCATGCGAGGGGGCGCGGTGCACTAATTTGGGATCCCGGTCACTTTCCGAAGAAAACGACACAATTTTTTTAAAAATCCTCATGTCGACATTTAGACCTGTCGACCTAGCACATGTTGACCTAGAAACCCTGTCGACCTTCCATCCATGTCAACCTAGTGACTGTTGACCTATAGTGGTCGACCTAAACATTGTCGACAAAAGGAACCACACCCCTATCTACTGTATCCAGCTGTGTGCTGTAATATCCCACTGGGCAGTGACAGTCCCTATTTTTCTGAGTTAGTACTCCAGCAGCACAGCCGTCGAGCTCTGTACAAAAGAGAAACAATGGTTTAGTGTAACATGGGAAGCCTAGGGCTGGGGTGGCAGTGAGGGCTTCCTTCAACTGATGAAACACTAGTAGTGTGGTGTCATCATGTATGACAGGATCAGGCTTTTTTATGGCTACCAGTTCCTGGAGAGGTAGTGCTATAGCAGCATATCCTGGTATCCAGTGTCTACAGAAAGAGGTCATCCCTAGAAAGGTGCGTATTTGCTTTTGGGTGAGTGGCAGAGGCATATTCTGTATGGCCTGGATGCATGATGGTAGGAGATGGTGCTGTCCTTGGGAGAGGCAGTGACCTAGGTACTGCACTTTCTGCTGGGACAGCTGCTGTTTGGCTTTGCTGGCTTTCAACCCCATGGAGGTGAGGAAAGTCAACAGGGACACTGAGTCTTCCCACGATTCCTCCTCTGTCTGTGAACACAATAACAAATCATCAACATATTGAATAAGCACTGAGTTATGTGTTGGGGACCAATTCTGCAATTTATCATGGAGGGCTTGGCTAAAATAAGTAGGAGTATCCCATAGCCCCTGGGGCATATGAGTCCAGGTATGCTGTGGACCCTTAAATGTAAACGCAAACAGGTACTGACAGTCTGTAAGTAATGGAATGGAGAAAAAATCTGAGCATAGGTCAATAACTGTGAAAAACTCTACATCTGGTGGGACCTGTGTAAGTATCATAGTGGGGTTGGGCACCACAGGGTGGCATTCTTGTATGACTGCATTAAGCACGCGCAAGTCCTGCACGATACAGTAAGTTTGTGCGGGGCCCGGTTTCCATATTGGAAAGATCGGAGAATTTGCAGCACTGACGCATTTGCGCAAGACCCCCTGATCCAGAAGTGAGCGGATGGATGGGTATGCCCCTTCCTCCACTCCCGGTTTCAGCGGGTACTGCGTGATGCATGGTGGGGACTTTCCTGGCTGCAGCTTTACCATAATAGGGTCCACATCTTGAAGTAAGCCTACCTCATCCTTATACTGTGCCCATAAGGAGCTGGGAACTGCTTCCAGTATGGTTTCACGCATATGGGAGTTGGTTTGCTCAAGGTGCAATGACAGGAGTGGGACTGGTGTGTCTACCAGCACTTGTGCATTGCTTTCTAGTGATTTGGGAATGTCTAAGTAAATACCATCCGCTGTGCAGTAAATGGTGCCTTTGAGTTTACATAGTAGGTCACAGCCCAGCAAGTTTGCTGGTGCATTGGATGCTGGTAAGAAAGCGTGCGTATCATTCAATGGTCCCATCTGTATATTACTATCAGCTAGTATTGGTAAGTGCTGTAATTGTCCTGAGACTCCGACCGCTGGGACCGTGTGCCCTGAAAGCGTCTGTGAAGGTAGTGCAGTGGTAAGTAGTGACTTAGCCGCTCCAGTGTCTAGTAAAAAAGAAACAGGTTCATTATTTCCATGCACAGTAACCGTGGGTTCCTCAATGTGTTGGCATTGCACGCTGCATAATGAAGACACTGGATGGCTTCAGTATGATTGCCGCTGCCAGCGTGACACCTGATTGTGTGTGCCGCCCTGATTGCTCACATGGGGTCCTTGGTTATCATACTGGTGGTAAGGAGTCTGTGTGGGGCAGCTGGGTGTCCCCACATTTCCATGTGGGTATAATCTGTGCTGTGAGATCACCTGACTCCTGCAATATCTAGCTCTATGGCCGTACTTACCGCATGCAAAGCATGCCATTAGGTCTGGGTGTCTGGGGCCCTGGTATACCGGACCTATGTTTCTAGGTGTGTACTTACCTCCCTGCGATCCCTGCCATGAGTTTCTATTCTGCTGGCTATGCCTTGGCTGTCTGGGGTCCCAATGGCTTTGTGTAAGTTGCCCCTGAGTGTTTTGAACTGTCTGTGGGTTGGATATATTTGTCTGTTGCTGAATTTGTGCAGGAGGAATGTGATCTACAACAAGGACTGGGGCGGGTTTGTCAAGATTAAGTTCATGCGCTCTTTCTTCCCCCACTACAGTGGTTATTGGGGAGGTTCTCCATGCTAATTTAGTGGTTTTGAGAGCTGTCATTACTGCAGGTTTTAGACCTTCAACAAAACATTTGACCAGCATGGTGGAAGCCTCATTTGGTTTAACTATCACTTCACCTGCAGTAAATGTGGGCACCATTAACTTAAATCTGTCAAAATACTCATCCACTGTTTCATTATCTGCCTGTCTGACTGTAAACAAGTCGTCCCATTTGGGGACTGGTGGGTATAATTCCCGCAGTCTAGTATTTAGTGCATCTATTTTGGCCTTAGTTGGGTCGCTGAAATCATTTGTGGCAAGATCAATGCTTGTAGCAAGGAATTGCGCTAAGTCTTCCGGTAAACATGTATATAATATCTGCTCTAGATCCCTGCAAGTAAACTTATGTACATAATACTCCTGTGAGAGGTACCTACAAGTGGCATTAGAGTTCTTTCTTGGGTCGGGGAATCCAGCTTTTATACTTAACAACTCAGGTTTTGATAATGGGTAACTGACCTCCACTGAGGAGGCTGGCACAGCCAGGCTAACAATGGTATCTCTTTCACCTTTCACTTCTGCTCTTTGAAAAAGCTGTAGGTTGTACAGTGAAACGCGTCAGAACCACTCTATTGGGTCATTGAAGGGTTAAATATGTTATATGAACTGTTATGGGTTTGAATAGATATACGTACCACTTTGTACAGGGTACCTTTATCTGTTCATACAATTCAAGGCCTGTCTGTGACTCCCTCTCAGGGGAGGGTTGCATTCCAGGCCAAAACTGTTATCTCTATTTCTGTTTGTGATTAATAACTCTACTAGAGGTTTAAGACTTTGTAGAAAACCAATATATGGAAAACCGCCTGATGCACAAGCTTTTTCTATTCTGCCTGGTAACTACTAACGAGCCAATAAGAGTGTAACAACATGTCAGTTACACCCATGTACGTTGCCTTTATAAACCTTTGTTCCTTATAATAAAGCAGAGTAATTCTTAACCACTGACTCGTGTGCTGTCTGTATGGGGTTAAGAACTGCTTTCACTGGTACCAGAGATGGTTAAATCGAGGAGGCACAAAAAGGGTTAAATTCCCTTCGGCTGGGGGCTAGGTCCGGGATCTAGGTGATCGTCCCCTGCCCGGTAAGATAGAGAATTTTATTGTCTGTCTTTTCCGTTCAGGGATTGCGATTACTACTAGATATGAACTCATTCCGTGTTCCGGGAACACGTGACCAAAAATACAATCCAAGTCGGGGACTTGGCAGAAAAGAAACTTGTTTTCTTAAAGGCGCCGGGCGCCATATACAGGTATCAGGGATACCAGGACCAGGGGTCCACGAAATCTTTAAAAAGCAAAGGTATCTGGGATACCATAAGATGGACGAGAAGTCCAAATAACAACGCCTCCTCGATTTGATCACCTAAATGTTTGTATGTTTGTCTTATAAGTACTTATATTGTAATTTTTTCTATTAAGGACACTCAGTGAACGGGTGGTAAGTGCACGGGCGCTGAGTGTCAGAGGACATTGTTGTTTACAGTGATTTTAAGTACATTTGAAAGTTGATTTGTAACAAATAACATTGTCCACGATTGCAGAGATATTAATTGTACGGGTAGTAAGTGTACGTACATTTGGTATCACAAGTTGTGCTGTTATTCCTTATCTTTTGTACTCACCCTCCTCCCTCATGTGCTTATCCTTTCTTACTTTAATAATCTTCAGCTGCACCAAATCCAGCAGCTTTCTGCCACCTGATACTTATTCCAGTGTCATCTGCTGATGTAGCTATGTTTATTTACCCTGTACTTGTCCTATATTGTAGCCAACTGTAAGTTGCTGTTTTCCTAGATGATTATTTGCTTATGTACTCTGTAATTGGGCGCTGCGGAACCCTTGTGGCGCCATATAAATAATAATAACAATCTTCTCTGTTCTGTCTCTGGTAGTTTATGTAGGAATGTGTAATCCCACATGTTACCAATGATTTATGATCAGATCAGCCGAATGCATACATAGACTTGTTCCCCTTCCCTATTATTTGTGAATTCTTTTAGAAATATATTGCGTGGGTGGGCAAGTATGGTGTACACGCATTATACGATACTGTGTTTGGAACAATCTATGTTTTGGTTTTTTTATGATAAAGATTGTTATTAATTCAGTTTAGACACGTTAGTTACTTGTTGATAATATGAGATCAGACCAGAGTAAAGAGACTGCATACCCCCCTCCCCTCCCCTCGTCTGTCCCAGCAGCAGCAGTAGCTTGCAAACAGAAACCTAGTGAGAATGTGACTGAATTCTGGAAGTGATTTAAAAGTGTTGGTCAGAGGAGGCAGGTCTCACCCTAGTTAATACCGACAACTTACTAATTTCTACATTTATAAACAACTTGTTGCCAACAGTGTCATTAACTGTAAAACAGAGTGTTTCCAGTTGGATTTCTGATAATTTTAAAGATTTTGAAAAACATTTATATGAAAAAAAAAAAAAAGCAGCAGGTTGTTTTGAAATGAGGAAATCTGTCAGTACAGGAACCCTCACCCCCAGCGGGACATCCCATAGAATAGGGGTCCCCCTGCACCTCCGAGCAGATGACATACATCCTGCTTTAATTGCGGCAAGGATGGACATTGGGCTAGGGACTGTCCTTAACCCTTAGCATACTTAAACAACCACTGCTGCCTGAACCTGCCCACACTAACAATACTCCCAGAGACGCCCCAAGGTTCCAAATTGACTGACAGGGACAGCCCCGCTGACGGGGCCCGGAGGAGAGTGTCCCGACTTTCATGCAGCTCACTGGTCACTGGAAGGACAGTGAAGCCACCACCAGTGTCCTGTGTAGGGACCAGTACCATGAATCCTAAAAGAAAAAATAGAAGGTCTTAGACCTATGGTACAGCAATTTTTAGAGCAAGGCATTCTTAGACATGTAGTATCCCCATACTGCACACCAGTTAACCCTGTAGCAAAAGTAGATGGGACTATAAGGTTTGTGCAAGATCTTAGAGCAATTAATCAGCTAATTGTTCCCATTGCACCAATTGTACCTGATGTAAACTCACTCCTCTCAGCCATCCCTGTAGATGCTGCATTTTTTTTCAGTGATTAATTTAAAAAAATGCATTTTTCAGCATACCAGTGGACCCCCCAGACACAGTTACTTTTTGCTTTTTCTTTTGAGGGCAAGCAGTTAACATGGTGCAGATTACCACAGGTATGTTTATTCACCTGTTGTGTATAGCATTGTACTCCAAGCCACATTGGCTCCCTGGCACCCCCCCTATGGTCCTGTCCTGCTACAGCATGCAGATGATCTGCTTCTCTGTAGTCAAACTGTTAAACTGGCTCTGTGAATGTGGACACAAAGTGTCAAAAGCAAAAATGCAATGGTGTAAAAAGCATGTTGATTATCTGGGTTTTGTACTCACAGAGGGAGAAAGGAAAATCAGTCCACAACGCATTCAGTCTGTATTGGGCCTGGTCACCCCAACTACTCAGAAGGAAATGTTATCCTTTCTGGGCATGATTAATTATTGCAGACAGTGGATATCTGATTGTTCCTAATATGACAATATCTTGAGACAAGCCACTCTCAATAACAAACCTAAACAGATTCAATGGTCACAAGAAATGTTAACTGCATATGAAAGTCTAAAATGTATGTTGGTAAAAAGTCCGGCACTGAGCCTCCCAAACTGTACTGCCGTTTCATTTATATGCAAGGGACAACTGTAAACCATGGCGGGGGTACTAACTTACATGGAGGCAAACTGCGCCCTGTGGTATTCCTGTGTCGGTCCAAGGTATGCCTGCCTGCCTGCCTCAGAGCACTGGCAGCTTGTGCAATGGTGGCTGAGATGGCAACTACACTCACCTTAGGTCACACAACAATTCTACACACAACACATGATGCAGTAGCAATACTTAACGGCTTGCATACACAGCATATGTCAGCCCAACGCCTTAGTGGGTATGCAGTCCTATTACAAAGCAACCCATCCCTCATCATCAAATATGCAAACACGTCATCAGGCCCAGCACCCATTCTTAATGCACGCCTAGGACAAAAGGGTCCCCAAGATGACATACCTGACGACCATGACTGCTCAGCATCAATAGAATCAGAGACCTCCCCGAGATTAGACATGTCCCCTGTGCCAATACCCGGTTCAGATAATGTCTTTGTTGATGGCTCCTGTAGCAGACCAAATGACTCCACATACCAAGCAGGTTATGCCGTTGTGCGCCTGCCCAATGACATTCTTGAAGCAAAGCCCATACCTTACCAATCGGCACAGGCTGCAGAGCTCATAGCCCTTACCAGAGCCTGCCAAATGTACCAAAACAAACCTCCTCCATGCCACCACACTGCCCTCTGACATTGCAATTTTGCACTGTAGGGCCCATACTGGTGGCAAGGACGACATATCAGAAGGAAATGCCCTTGCTGACAGAACTGCCAAAGAAGCAGCTCTACAACCCATTGCCCAGTCCCATATGACTGTCATGACCCCCCCCCTGCCATTAATAATCAATATCTTATCACGGAACTACAGGCCACAGCCTCCAACAAGGATTTGGATGACTGGATATATCCTGTATTGCAGAAAAATCCCAAATTAGGATTAATCTGCAAAGAGGGGAAACCTTGTATACCCCAAACAAGTGCCCCTTTGTTCATTGTTCACTACCATGGGGTAGGACAAACTTAGGAAGGCCACAGGAGGTACCTTCCACAAATGGAAACAGGTCCTTCCCATTATCCTAGCAGAAATCAGAATGAAGACCCTAGGTTATTCACCCTTTGAAATACTTATGGGTAGGCCCTTCCCTACACCTTGGGCTAAGAAACCATTAATAGTACAGGAAGGTGATTTAGAACTTATAAAGGAAGAATATGTTAGGTCCCTTATAACGAAACTAGATGAAATTGAACACAAGGTTGTTTGTAAAAATCCTTTTAATCCACAGGAACCGACACATCCTTTTCAAGTCGGAGACAAAGTCGTTGTGAAAGTGCTCCCGAGGAATAAAGGTCCAGGAGATTTCACCTATGGTCCAGAGACGGAAGTTGTGGCA
Organism: Pseudophryne corroboree; assembly: GCF_028390025.1. Taxonomy (NCBI): domain Eukaryota; kingdom Metazoa; phylum Chordata; class Amphibia; order Anura; family Myobatrachidae; genus Pseudophryne; species Pseudophryne corroboree. The sequence continues at coordinate 333,214 of NW_026967552.1, forward strand.
GTGACCAGGACGGCTGTCCTTACCGAAGAGGGGCCCACCTGGATTCATCCATCCCGAGTAAAGAAGGTACCCAGACCAGACCGTGAGGGAGATTCCAGAGAGGTACTAACGGGGGCAGACAGCCCTGACCTCCAACATGGAGAAGAGGACCCTTTTGCTGACAAAACAAACCCAGAATTCTACTCAAATATGGACTCTGATTACCCTACTTATACTTGCCTATCAGACACCCATATCCAGAACTGAAGTAGATATTACACAAACGAATGGACAAACCTCCCTATGGTATAATTCATCCAGCACTCATGTGGCCACATATACTGTAGAATATAAAGATTTTCTTTCAAACTATATGTGGAAAATTAGAGCAAATAGATAAGGTATAGGAACAGAAATTGTTTATGTTTGTGTTACCAGCAAGAATTGGGGAAAGAACTGTGATCATTGGGGAGCCGTGGGATGGAACATTGGTATTGATTGGGGTCACAAACCCAGTGAGGCTTTAAGCAAGAAGGATAAAAATAACAAGTCCTTAATGATGGGGAAGTGGACATTATAGTCAAAATACAAACATTTCACCTAAAAGACATGTACGCCCTGCTCAAATCTAACAAACCACGGCCCAACCCCATCATGCCTCACATAACTACATTCAAGGATATAATAGCCATAGATAGCCCCACATTTGAAGACACTATGGCCATTGAGACTGGATTTTCTGATATTAATTTTTGGGTTGGAATGGATGAGATATAATATAAAGAAGCATAATGTGAGCAATTGTTATGTATGTGGTAAATCTAGACCTCATTTAGGCACGGTCCCTTTAAATATCCCACTATCTCAAGAAAGCTGTTTTCTTTTTAGTCTCTACAATGATACAAAAACCAATGACAGTGATTGTGAAACATGGAAAAAGGAATACCCCTTACTCTCAAAAAACCCCAACCCTGGTAACACAATAACCATATACCCAGGTAATTACACCTGCTATATATCAAACACTACCTCAGGGAAGGATTTAAAAATCTTTCCTCCAGGGTACTGTACAGAAAAAAGAACTACCGTCTTAGTTAATCAAACTAAGCCTTTAGGTGACATTTATTACATCTGTGGAGATATGAAGCTAAGAACTAAATTAGACACTGCATGGAAAGGGAAATGCGCCTTTGCCAAAATAATTATGCCCCTCCACATTCTTCCAGATGATGAACAAATATCCCCTCCTGTTGTTTCCCCCAATAGAAGGAAGAGGGAACTCCCAGGAGGTAGTTTTTGATCCACATGTATATATTGATGCAATAGGGGTCCCAAGAGGGGTGCCAGACAAATTCAAAGCTAGAGATGAAGTAGCTGCAAGATTTGAATCCTTAATCCCTATAATAACTGCTAATAAAAATGTTGCATGGATTAATTGTATCTACTATAATCAGCAGAGATTTGTAAATGACACAAAAGATGCTCTTAAGGGTCTTTCTGAGCAACTAGAAGCCACTTCCCAGATGACATTCCAAAACCAAATGGCCCTTGATATGATACTAGCAAAAAAGGTGGTACTTGTGTTTACATTAGTAAGGTAGAAGGGTGTTGTACCTATATACCTGACAATACAGGCCCTAATGGTAAAGTTACCTTAGCCATAAAAAAACTAGATGATTTATCCATAGAGCTAAAAAGGAATTCAGGTATTGATAACCCATGGAGCCAATACTTTGGTTGGTTTGAAAATTGGAAACAGGGTCTTGTTCAACTAGGAATCTACATATTGATTGTGATAGCAATTTTTTGTGTTGTTTTCTTTTGCATTATACCCTGCTGCAGAAAACTCGCCACAAAAGGTATTGAAAACATCGCTTATGTATGAAGCCGTCCTTACAATCCCTCCTAACTCCACTGCAGCCTATAAGCAATACCAAACTGAATATAGAAATAAAAAGCTCTATGAAAAGAATCATGTTATATAAATATATGATTCTAAGAGGGGATAGAAGGGTTAAATATGTTATATGAACTGTTATGGGTTTGAATAGATATACGTACCACTTTGTACAGGGTACCTTTATCTGTTCATACAATTCAAGGCCTGTCTGTGACTCCCTCTCAGGGGAGGGTTGCATTCCAGGCCAAAACTGTTATCTCTATTTCTGTTTGTGATTAATAACTCTACTAGAGGTTTAAGACTTTGTAGAAAACCCATATATTGAAAACCGCCTGATGCACAAGCTTTTTCTATTCTGCCTGGTAACTACTAACGAGCCAATAAGAGTGTAACAACATGTCAGTTACACCCATGTACGTTGCCTTTATAAACCTTTGTTCCTTATAATAAAGCAGAGTAATTCTTAACCACTGACTCGTGTGCTGTCTGTATGGGGTTAAGAACTGCTTTCACTGGTACCAGAGATGGTTAAATCGAGGAGGCACAAATAGGGTTAAATTCCCTTCAGTCATCATCTGCCATTTCATTGCCTATATCCGGACCAGAACTGGACATCCACTGTTGCAGATACACGGAAGAAATAACTCTTCAACATCCCGCTACTTACTGCCTTTATTAAGAGGACACCGCATCATACTGAGGAAACCCGTTTGGATGTACAAATACCACAATTATTCCCAAGGGACTTCACCTCTAGCGGTACGGGTAAAGTTGGAAGGTCAGACTGCGCAGTCAGTCTTTATTTCACAATTGTTTATCTGCTTATCCAGTTCATGTAATAGGAACGGACTGCTTATCAAAGGCATTCTTAAATGAGACCCAAGCTTTTTAACTACTGCAGTATAATAACTGTGCACCTTTGTTTTATTAGGCAGAAATTGCCATTATATTAAATTGCTATATATACTTTTCACTCAATCCCATGTGTTGATTAATTATTAGCGCTGCTATAGTTTGTTTGTGTTTTAACAATGGTATCTCTTTCACCTTTCACTTCTGCTCTACCTGGTAATTTTATTGTACGCATAGGGTTCAATGCTATAGTATCAGTATTAGTTTCCATAAGTTCTGGTCTGTAGGGACTTGTATGGTGTAAGCTGCAAGCTGATCTTGAGTGTCAGTGTCAATTACTTCTTGTTTCCCTGTGCGATGAAATACCCGCTGTCCTGTGTTATTTAGTATTCTGTAATTAAACCTTGGTCCCTGTCTGAGTGTTCTAATTGACTGTACAATTTGCTGAGGTGTACTGGTGACATTAAGACATGCCTGATTACCACTTATATATACAGGAGAGGCCACCGGTGGAGTAGCAATGGAAAGCTTAGGTATTGGAAGCTGATAGAAATCAGGGGAAGAAGCAGAAAGATGTGAAGCAGAAGAGTCACTTGATATTATAGATGCCAGTTGCTGGATATTGTCATGTAATGTGTCTACATCCTGTGTTGATTTCCTATGCTGTTCTTGTTGTGGGCTTGCGTGGGCATAGCTATATGTAGTGGGTGAACTGTGTGGTTGCTGCGTGCTGCCAGTGAGTGGAGGGGGGGCTGAGCTCGGCGCGCCCTGTGCTGCTGGAGAAGTGCCAGAAGCTGGTGGCTGTGGAATATGAGACGCCTCTGGAACCTGAGAAAGTGTATTTTGAGAAACAACAAACTGGATAAGAGCTGCGTCATCCTCAATAGTTGAAATATCATTAGGTGCATTTTGTAGTGACTGTAATTCTTTCACAGGGTATAGTGATGCTGGTAATGATGTGATATTATTGTATGGTGGAGGATTGTTATGTGAGTTTGCAATGTCAGTAAATGTTTCAATACAGAGGTTAGTCTTAACATTATCTGCAGTCCAGTTACACATTTCTTTTTTCCACAAATCTAAAACTTGTAAATGCTAAATGCGATCATTAGGTTTATAACTGACTTTATTCTTTTTTCAAGAGACTGAAGCACTGCGGGGTTAAAACTTCCCGTAATAGGAAATGGTATTGCCTCATTCTGTGTGATGTCACTACACTTTGAAATAAACTGGACGCACGGTTGCCCATAAATGCTAAGCATACAATTTACTGCGGTGCCGTTGTTACAATTTGACAAGTGACTTCCCATTTTTCAACAACTCTGTATCTTATTTCTCCCAATTTAAAGCCCGGACTGCTCTTTTGTGGCCACAAAAAGAGTCTCAAATAGACAGCGTAGCAGCGTCTTTCACAAATGTGGTTTTGCCAAACGTATAACTTATAACAACAAGTGACTCACTTCCTTATTACCTCATTCCTGATTTTTCTTCATCAGTTATCCGGATTTTCTGAAGTAACAGGTCTGTAGAGCGTGCCTTTATAAGCAGATCGTCCAGATAGGGGACAGTCGTCACACCCTGCTTCTGAAGTAGGGCCATTATAACCGCCATGACCTTTGTGAACACTCTGGGAGCAGGAGAGAGACCAAAAGGAAGGGCCTGGAACTGGAAATGAGCATCCTGTATCGCGAACCGGAGAAAAGCCTGATGAGGAGGCCAAATGGGAACATGTAAGTATGCATCCTTGATGTCTAAGGATGCCAGAAACTCATTTTGCTCCAAACCCCGCAATAACAGACTGGAGGGACTCCATCTTGAACTTGAATACCCTAATACCCTCAGATACGGATTGAGATCCTTCAAGTTCAGGATTGGTCTGTCCGAGCCGTCCGGCTTTGGTACAAGAAACAGGCTTGAGTGATAGCCCTGTTTCCGATGATGAGAGGGAACAGGGATTGTGGATAGAAGCTTCTGGACCGCTGCCAGCAAGGCAACTCCTCTCTCATCAGAAACTGGTAAACCCGTGGTAAATAAATGTTGAGGCGGTCGGGCTTGAAAATCGAGTTTGTAACCGCAAATTATGAGATCCCTGACCTAAGCATCTGGACAGGATTGTACCCAGGCCTCCCTGAAATCCCACAGACGAGCTCCCACCCTGTGGACTCCCAGGTGGGAGGGAAGCCCGTCATGCGGTGGTAGAGGTGGAGGACTTAACCTCTGACTGGGTTAGGCTGTGGAACCTCTGCCTCTACCTCTATGGCCAAGGGCGACAGAAGCTCCTCCCCTGTCCTGTCCTCGAAACCTAGAAGGAGCACGAAAGGATTGAAAGGAGGGACCCCTATAGGGCCTGCGAGAGGCTGGAGCAGCAGAAGGAAGATAAGTCGACTTACCTCCAGTAGCCTAAGAAATCCAGGCATCCAGATCCTTACCGAAACCGGACCTCTCCTGTAAAGGGCAACACTTCTGCTGCCTTTTTGGACTCTGTATCCACCTGCCATTGCCGCAGCCAGAGAGCTCTGCAAACCGAAATTGCTAAAGCGGAAATCCTAGCTCCGAGAATACAGATGTCCTTGGAAGCCTGCAAAGATAAAGGGCTGATTCGCGGATGTGTTCTGCCAACAGAATAAGTTGATCCACTGGCAAATCATCACGAAGTCCAGAGGACAATTGTTCCGCCCAAGCTTCCATTGCCGACAACATTTAACAAACCCATTCCATTCAACAAACCCAACAACCTACCTGCGCCGGGCGATGTAATACCCCCGCCGCCGAGTAAATAGTCTTCAAGGTGGATTCCAACTTCCTATCCGACGCTTCCTTCAGCGAAGTCGCTCCAGGAACCGGCAGAACTGTCTTCTTAGACGAGACACCGAAGGCTCTACAATCGGAGAGGTCGCATAACGCTTCCTGTTATCTGCGGGAAAAGGATAGGAAGACATTTTTCCTGATACCTGAAATTTTGCATCCGGATGTTTCAAGCCGCCGTTATGAGCGCATCCAGCTCCTCCAAAACTGGAAAGGTCACCGACAGGAATTGGTTGGTGACAAACCTTGAAGGGCATAAGGTGTCCTGCTCCGTATCCTCCACCTGTAATACTGAGTGAATAGCAGTAATAAGCGCCTCAATACCCTGAGCTACTGGTTCAGAGTCCTCGTACACCTGTATATCTACCACCGCCTCATCTAATAGAGGCATATCATCATCAGATTCGTGTAACACAGAGGCTAGCAATCTCTTTTTTGAAGCCTGTGGAGGGGGACTAAAGGATGGGGCTTGGGAAGGGATTACAGCCCTAGAGAGACCTTCAACTGATTTCACCAGGGAATGAGCCCATGCTGGTTCAGGCTCCGGTATCGGGAAAAGCTGTCGGACCCGGGCCGTCTCTCTATCTTCCTGAGAAGCCTTCAGTTCCCCAGTCAACAGGGACATAACCTCTGTGAGCTGAGTTGTCCATGCAGGGGCGCTCTGGGTCTCTAATGAGGGCTGAGCAGAAGGCTCTGACCCACAATCCTCACATAAAGGGGAATTTTACAGAACATTTCTGACATTGGAAAATTTTCTGTGCTGCCTTGGAGCCCTTTCCTGCCATAGCAGCACCTGTCACCCTCCCCCCCACACACACACAGCAATAGGCAGAAGGGGAGGGAGGGGGAAGAGCAGGGAGAAGCGCAGCCACAACAGCCCTGATAGTAAAGGTACAGGTGCCTCACTGTTCCCCTAGTGCCCCCCAGTCCCCACTGAAACTGTCTCACTGACCGGAATGATGCCTCTGAGTCTCCCCTTCTCCGCGCTGCAGCTTTGTAAAATGGCTGCCAGTGCGCGCTGAGTCCAGCGGTGCAGAGCGGGGTTAAGCCCCCCCCTGTAATGGCGCCAAATTCAAACTTGCAAGGCGCCTCCAGCGGAATCCCCGTGCCGGCTCTGTGGGCCGCGCTGAGCGAGGAGCTGCGAGCGGAGGGAGCGGGAGAAAGTGAGCCGGGGACGGAGACCAGAGCGGAGAGCGGGGAGGAGGGAGAGCCACTGTAAATTAGAGCGTGGAGTGATGTGAGCCGCCGGAGACCAGAGCGGGGAGTAGGGAGAGCCACTGTAAATTAGAGCGGGGAGTGATGTGAGCCGCCGGAGACCAGAGCGGGGAGTAGGGAGAGCCACTGTAAATTAGAGCGGGGAGTGATGTGAGCCGCCGGAGACCAGAGCGGGGAGCGGGGAGTAGGGAGAGCCACTGTAAATTAGAGCATGGAGTGATGTGAGCCGCCAGAGACCAGAGCGGAGAGCGGGGAGTAGGGAGAGCCACTGTAAATTAGAGCGTGGAGTGATGTGAGCCGCCTGAGACCAGAGCGGGGAGCGGGGAGTAGGGAGAGCCACTGTAAATTAGAGCGGGGAGTGATGTGAGCCGCCGGAAACCAGAGCGGAGAGCGGGGAGTAGGGAGAGCCACTGTAAATTAGAGCGGGGAGTGATGTGAGCCGCCGGAGACCAGAGCGGGGAGTAGGTTGAGCCACTGTAAATTAGAGCGGGGAGTGATGTGAGCCGCCGGAGACCAGAGCAGAGAGCGGGAGTAGGGAGAGCCACTGTAAATTAGAGCGGGGAGTGATGTGAGCCGCCGGAGACCACAGCGGGGAGCGGGGAGTAGGGAGAGCCACTGTAAACTAGAGCGGGAGTGATGTGAGCCGCCGGAGACCACAGCGGGGAGCGGGGAGTAGGGAGAGCCACTGTAAATTAGAGCGGGGAGTGATGTGAGCCGCCGGAGACCAGAGCGGGGAGCGGGGAGTAGGGAGAGCCGCTGTAAATTAGAGCGGGGAGTGATGTGAGCCGCCGGAGACCACAGCGGGGAGCGGGGAGTAGGGAGAGCCACTGTAAATTAGAGCGGGGAGTGATGTGAGCCGCCGGAGACCAGAGCGGGGAGCGGGCAGTAGGGAGAGCCACTGTAAATTAGAGCGGGGAGTGATGTGAGCCGCCGGAGACCAGAGCGGAGAGCGGGGAGTAGGGAGAGCCACTGTAAATTAGAGCGGGGAGTGATGTGAGCCGCCGGAGACCAGAGCGGGGAGCGGGGAGTAGGGAGAGCCACTGTAAATTAGAGCGGGAAGTGATGTGAGCCGCCGGAAACCAGAGCGGAGAGCGGGGAGTAGGGAGAGCCACTGTAAATTAGAGCGGGGAGTGATGTGAGCCGCCGGAGATCAGAGCGGGGAGTAGGGAGAGCCACTGTAAATTAGAGCGGGGAGTGATGTGAGCCGCCGGAGACCAGAGCGGAGAGCAGGGAGTAGGGAGAGCCATTGTAAATTAGAGCGGGGAGTGATGTGAGCCGCCGGAGACCAGAGCGGGGAGTAGGGAGAGCCACTGTAAATTAGAGCGGGGAGTGATGTGAGCCGCCGGAGACCAGAGCGGAGAGCGGGGAGTAGGGAGAGCCGCTTTAAATTAGAGCGGGGAGTGATGTGAGCCGCCGGAGACCAGAGCGGGGAGCGGGGAGTAGGGAGAGCCACTGTAAATTAGAGCGGGGAGTGATGTGAGCCGCCGGAGACCAGAGCGGGGAGCGGGGAGTAGGGAGAGCCACTGTAAATTAGAGCGGGGAGTGATGTGAGCCGCCGGAGACCAGAGCGGAGAGCGGGGAGTAGGGAGAGCCACTGTAAATTAGAGCGGGGAGTGATGTGAGCCGCCGGAGACCACAGCGGGGAGCGCGGGGGTTTGTGGCGCGGCTGAGTACTTTCTCTTAGCTCCTGCATTAGAGATCAAGCAGGTCTTTACTTACTGGGTGAGCCAACTGTTTAGACTAAAGTTTCTACTCACTACTGCTGCTTGATGGAGTGTCTCCGCCACACACAGTGGTGTCTGGCCACATATACTAACCACTGCTGTGCTGCCGGAATCTTCTGCTGACGGAGCGGGCCCGACACGCGCCGCACGCAGCGGTGTCTGGCCAGCTCCGGAGAGCTCAGTGTCTCCTTCAGCCGGGGCCCATCCTGAGCCGCACGCAGCTGTGATGGGCCCTGCCGGCAGCTCCCGCGGTGCAGACTGGCAGTGGCAGAACTGCCAGTCTGTGAAGAAAGAAGAAAAAACAAAGACTGACTTGGAGGGGACATAGTAGGGGAGGAGCTAGCCACAGTGTTAAGAGTTTTAAAGTTCCAGCTCCCAGTTACTCCCTACTATATCCCCATTGTAACTGCGCTCCAGTGTCCCCTAGTGGATAAAGGAGAAATATACAGATCCCACAGCGGGCTCTCCCCCTTTACTACACCTTTACCAATGTCTGGTCGTGGAGGATCCCTGGAGGAGCTTGGGGATCTCTAGTCATGGACCCATATACTGGAACCTTGTTGTTGTGTCTGGAGGCCATGAGGGCCACATCCGTCTGGCCCCACTTGTGAAACAGGAGCTGGAAAACCACTGGGTGTAGGGACCATTCTCTGTTGTGTACATCGCGACGGCTGATGAAGTCTACATCTTAGTTTAGAACTCCTGGGATAAAGACCGCAGCGATGGTTAGGAGGTGGCGTTCGGCCCACTGCAGAATGTGAACTACTCCCTTCATTGTCAACCAACTGTTGATTGGATTGGATCTGAAAGGGTTTGCCCTGAAGAACTTCCAGCGCCAGAATGAGTTCTCTGTAGACAACTCATAACTCAAGGTCGTTTATCGGTAAGCAGGTTTCTGCATGTAAGTTGTCTGGTTACTGCGCTCCATCCGGAGACTGGCATCCACGGTAAGCAGTACCCAATCCAGGATCCATAAGGGTCGCACCTTGTTCAGATGTGCCGTCTGGAGCCACCAGACTAGTAACAGTCTGACCTTCGGAGAGAGGACCATCGTCTAGGGACCAGAACTGATGTGGTTGTCCATTCATCCGGGTCAGGATCAGGTGTCGTAGAGCGTAGCGCTCAGGTCTGAATTCCCCCCTTTGTCTGTGTGACAGGAAGGAGGAAACTGATTCATGCAGTTATCTCCTTTTACAATGTCATTTATTTATTATCCTGATTGGATGGAAGAGACATGGAGGGCTCACCCCCGGAGATAGTGTATTACTGTATAGAGTGCTGTGACCCCTGTGTAGGTATTATACCATCTGCTTTCTGTGTAAACATCTGGCTGTATGATATCCCCTGGGAGAAGGGAGGGGCCTTTTCAGGACTTGATTTCAGCGAATAAACATAATTTGCCTCAAGACGACCGCTTCATCTTGCGACCAGCAGGGGTATGCCAAACGTAGCCCCGTTCTGCTGTCCAGGGTAACCCTGGCATCTCCAAGCTCCGCCTTCAGCCAACTACAATGCAGAGCCCTGGTCAGGTGACCAGTGCGGATCAGTGTACACCTACAGTGACGCTAGTGTACACAGGGGTTTATCTCCATTATTACACACACAAATGTTGTACAGCCAGTATAATCTTGTTAGAGGGGCCGCGCGCCATTACGTGGGCGGAGCCTCCCTCACAGCGGGACCAGCAGCTCATAGGTGCCATTTCCAGCGGCTGCTGATCTCCAGGCTGCATACCGAGCACTGCTCCTCCACAGTCCCTGCTACACAGCCTTGTACTGGTACCAGGGGGGAGCATATAAATAGTAACTACACCAGCTCCTTTATCTCAGGCACTGGCTTATGCCCAGCAGAGCACTGCTCCTCCCCAGACCCTGCTACACAGCCTTGTACTGGTACCAGGGGGGAGCATATAAATAGTAAATACACCAGCTCCTTTATCTCAGGCAATGGCTTATGTCCAGCAGAGCACTGCTCCTCCACAGACCCTGCTACACAGCCTTGTACTGGTACCAGGGGGGAGCATATAAATAGTAACTACACCAGCTCCTTTATCTCAGGCACTGGCTTATGCCCAGCAGAGCACTGCTCCTCCACAGACCCTGCTATACAGCCTGTACTGGTACCAGGGGGAGCATATAAATAGTAAATACACCAGCTCCTTTATCTCAGGCACTGGCTTATGCCCAGCAGAGCGCTGCTCCTCCACAGACCCTGCTACACAGCCTTGTACTGGTACCAGGGGGGAGCATATAAATAGTAACTACACCAGCTCCTTTATCTCAGGCACTGGCTAAACATCTTAGTGATATTTGGTGGACCCCTTTCTTTGAAAGTAAAGCATTCATAACCATAACCAGAAATAACGACACAGAGACTTGAATTTGGCAGAAAATTGCTAGCTATTTATTTGTCCCTAACCATTAGGAAACCTGTAATAAAAGAGATTAATTAAATATGCCGCTCCAGCTGGCATATGGTGGCGGCCCAAAAGAACGACTCCTTAATCTAAATTAAACTTAAATAACTCAATCCTATAAATTTACTAACAGCTTACCATAAACCGGTAATAGGTGACAACTCAACCCCCACAGTGACTACCCACCGCTCCTGGGTGCCCTGCCGCTGCCTTCCCGGACGGGTGGTCAAGCGGCCATAAGTCGATGGAGGTGAGTGCACCTAAACCACAACAAACTGTAAAACACTACAGCTTTTCTCTACCATACGAAACTGCCGTTCTTTTCCGCCAACAGCGAAAGACTCATCCCCAAAATCTTTCGCACCGCCACCATAAACCTACCCTAACTCCTGCAAAGCGAAACCTAGATCCTCCAGAAACAACATCATCCCCTCATTGGATAGATGTACTCCATCGCGCCGGAAAAGGTGGCTGTCTCTGAACCGAATCCTCGGGTGGCGAACCACCCTCCCACCGTGGGACAGCACCCACTTTGCCACAGCTCCGTTCACCTTTTTCCGGGCCTCATCAATCCGGCGACCATCCGCCACACCCCTCCAACACAATCTCGGCACCATCATGGAAAAAACCAACACACAATTGGTCCAATGCGCGGTCACACTTGCCAGATCCTGTATCATGGCCCACCGCAGCTCCAAGGATGTCCTCTTCCCCAAGTCGTTGCCACCTAGATGGACAACCAAAACCCTAGGGACTCCATGCTCGCTGGCCTGACTCACTAACTTACTCCTCAGCTCACCCCACATCATTCCTCGCCAGCCAAGCCATCTGACACCCTGAGTTCCTATCAATGCCTGAGACCCTTCCGAGGCCACAAACCTGGCCGCCCAGTAAATGTAAGAGTGGCCAACCACCCAAATGGGCAAATAGTCTTCGAACCATCCTGAAGGGAAAAAGAGGGGTAGAATTGACTACTAAGAGGCTTATTTATTGTTTAATACTGAAGGATCTGCCAAAAAAGAAAACTTTAGATCTCGCCATTGCAGCAGTCACGGCCTAGCCGACTGCACCACGTTCCGTTGCCAATTTAAAACGCAATTAAAGACACAAAGGGGAAAATAAAATAAAACAAAACAAAATAAAAGAAGGGGGGGGGGGGTATAAAATGGGAAACACATGTAATAACTCAGCTGGAGGTGAACGTAAAGACCTGCTGAGGGACTCTGATTAGACCAAATAAGCCGAATTATAGATTAGAATTCAGTCCGTCAAGTCAGGCAAAAAATCGCAAATAACTCCAGACCCCCGCTGCCGACTCATGCCGGCAACGGCGAGTAGCTAATCCCTGAGTAGGATAACAAAACGGGGGAACAAACATTAACAAACGCACAACTTCATGAAACACAGAACTGAAACAGCATAACGAATTGCAATTAACAAATGCCCCCAGCGCCGGGCGCCCTCTCAAGTGACAGGGCGAATATATCGCTTATAACTGGACGACTTCCATCGCCCCACCGCCTGGATCTCAGTTCTGGAGAAACCCGCCGCAGCTGCCGACGTCACCGCGCCTATCCGAAAGGAATGGGTACCGAAAGCAGCAGGCGAGAGGCCCAAGCCCGTCAGACAGCGACCCAGCATCCACCGGAACTGGTATTTTGTGACTGGCAGCCCGTCATAGTGCAATAGCCATGACCCCTCCTTAGCGGGTCGTACTCCCAGATATTGCATTGCCAGACCCACTGGGCAAACGCTTTCATCTAGCGCTGGAACCATTGAAACCCAGCGCCCTCTCCCCACTTGATCCGTCTTGGATCGCCGCAATCTGCACAGCAAGGACCTCTCACCCACTACTACGTCCCCGACCAGCATGCGCGATTCCGACCTCTTGGAAGGCGCTACCAACTCAGAAACTCGAAAAGCCCCGTGGTAAGCCATCGAGAAGGCTAAACGGAACAAAAGCTCCTCAAACCTGGACGACGCTACTCGCCCCACCGCCTCGATGACGGCCGGCAACAAAGCCGCATCGATGGGCCGCCTCCTATCCGGCGGCGTCGGCGCAACTCGCGCCCACCCCTTCATAGCCTTCCGTAGAACCTCGCTTTTCGTTATATCCGGGACGCCTCGCAGCTTGCAGAAGAATGAGACGCCAGCCAAGTACCGGGACACCACCGCTCGCGACCTACCGGAAACGTAGAGCTGCCACATAAAAGACAGCATCAGCCGATGCTTGCTCTTACCTTGATGCTGACGACTCCGGACAAACGCCTCCCACTCGCTCCACGCTTGTCCGTACGCCTTGAGCGTGGCCGGCGCTACTGACCGCAACGCTAGACCTTCCAATCCGACCCGATCACCTGCCAAACATAATCAGGACAGTGAAAACCCTGCTCTTCGGCCTCGGGTGCCAAAACCCAAAACCTCTCCCACTGTCCCCGCGACAATGCATCTGCGATTTCGTTTTCCAAGCCGGGAACATGCTGCGCCCGGAACCATAGATTCCTACGCAAGCATGTCAAAAGCAAGTGCCCGAGCACCCTCAGAACCACTAGCGATTTCGCCCTCTGGTTATTAATCGCATGCACTACGCCCAGATTGTCGCATCTAAACACTATGCTGCGATTAGCCAACCGGTCGCCCCAAACTTCCAGGGCTACCATAATGGGAAAAAGCTCCAGTAGCAACAGATCTCTTGTAAGACCCTCACTATGCCAGCTTTCCGGCCAAGACGCCACACACCACGATCCCTCCAAAAAACAACCAAATCCAAAGGCACCTGCGGCATCGGTAAACAGCTGCACCCGGTCGCTGTCTACTGCTGGCGCTTGCCATATGCTCACACCGTTGAAATCTTCCAGGAACGAAGCCCATACGGCCAGATCCCTTTTTAATTCAGAGGACAATCGAACGAAGTGATGAGGCCTGGCACACCCCGCCGTTGCCCTTTCGAGCTTCCGGCAGAAAACCCTGCCCATTGGAATTACCCGACAAGCAAAGTTAAGCATGCCCAGCAAGGACTGCGCCTGACGCAGCGTGACCTTACGCGAGCCTTTGAACCGGCAAATGGTTTCGCGGAGCTTCGACACTTTGTCCTGAGGCAAGCGACACTCCCCCGCCACTGTGTCGATTTCGATCCCCAAGAACGATAAACAGGAGTCAGGACCCTCCGTTTTGTCCTCGGCTACAGGAACACCGAAGTGGTACAAGAGAGCCTGGGTGCTAAACAACAAATCGGCGCACCTTGTGTCGTTCGCCGGACCTGCGCATAGGAAATCGTCGAGGTAATGTGCAACCCCGTGGCCGCCTGACGTCGACTCCACACACCAATGAAGAAAAGTGCTAAAGCGCTCGAAAAATGAGCATGAAACGGAACATCCCATCGGCAGACATTTGTCGATGAAATACTCCGTCCCAATCCGGAAGCCCATGAAACGGAATGAGTCAGGATGCAATGGCAATAATCTAAAGGCTGACTCAACATCGATCTTAGCCATGAGGGCCCCGCTCCCGTAGCTGCGGACCATCTCTAGCGCCTCGTCAAATGACTGATACACCACCGAGCAATAAGCCGGTGGTATGGCGTCGTTGACCGAAGCCCCCGGCGGGTAAGACAGATGCTGTATGAGCCGAAAAGCGCCCGGGGTCTTCTTCGGAACCACCCCGACCGGGGAGATGACCAAGTCATCCACCGGGGGTGATCTAAAAGGCCCCCCCATCCTGCCCAACCTGACCTCCTTATCTACTTTCTCCCGCAGGACAGTCGGCAATGTCCGTGCAGACTGGAGGTTTCTCTGCGCCCGCACTGATACCTCGCTTGCAACAGGCAAGCGAAAACCAAACTTAAAACCGTCTAACAAAAACTTCGCATCCGCCCTATTTGGATACATATACAGCCATTTGCCCATTGTTTCCAACTTAACTGGCGTTGGGGCTCTGCTGAGCGGTCCTGCTCGCGGCCTGCTTCGAGTAAGCCTGCTTTCCTTTGGTTCCCTGTCGCCCTCCTTTGAAACAGGAGGAGGCTGGGTGGGCTCCCCCACAATGGTGGCAGGAGTGACGAAACCGACACTGCTTGCCATAGGAACATGTTCCGCTGTTAAATGCGAAGCATTTCCCCCGAGTAGCAGACCGCCCGCCCCCGCGAGCGGCCAATCCGCCTGTCCTGGCCATTCCTCTGTCCGTGGCCGCCCCCTGGGCTGATGACCCCGCGCGACGCACCCCTGTTCCCTGTGTCTGGGGCTCCGCCTCTTGTTGTGATGCCCGGGTCACTTTGAGCCAGACCTCCACATCTTTGAAACCAAAATCCATGACCCTCAGCCCATCCTGTTTCTCCCGAAACTCTTGGTCGTACTGCCGCCATTCCGAGCCTGCGGACGTGCGCTGCATGTCATGCACTAGATGCAGGTACCGGATAATATTCATGTGCTCCTCCGGCCTATCCTCCAAATAGCATGCCGCAAACACCCAAAAACCGGCCAGCCAATTATCAAAAGACCGGAAAGCTTCTGTACCCATGCCCGTCTTAGCGGCCGCCGCTTTGTAGTCCCTCTTCATGGCCCTAGTCAAGACGAACAAGTCTACGAGGTCACCCCTACGTATCTTCTTGCGGCAGCTATCTCGCAGCCCCCTCATAACTGCGGTGTACTCGCAGCGCACTACCCCCGGCAGATCGCGCCGCTTCTTTGCTCTACGCTCCTCTACACTCAGTCGCCTGCGTCGCTTGCGCCTCTTCTGCTGCTTCGCCGCCCTTTTGGCAAGTTTCTCGGCCTCCTTCCTTGCCCTAGCGGTACTATCCGCGTCGGACGCTTGCGAAGCCAAAGAGGAGGATGAGGAGGAGGATGAAGAGCTACGCGAACTCGAGCTCGCGGTGGAATTTGAAAAAGACTGCACCAACTCACCGGATGCCGTCGACCTCTCCGACTCGGATTGCTCGTCGTCTTCATTCCAATCTTCGTCCACTGCGAAGTCTGCCGAGTCCCCTTCACCTTGGTCCTCTGTGGAAGACAAAACAAAAGAGGGACCGGCCCGCGCGTGCGGCGCACGCCGGGCATCCCGTGCGGAATGCGCCGTGACTGTGCGCCCCCGCTGCTCCCTTTCTGGTCCTAGCTCCAGCTCCGCCGCGGCGGCACCCAGCTCTCGGCAGGCCCGCGCTATTCGCTGCGCCGCTGATGCCCTACGATCGCCAGACCCCCTGCGTCCCGCAGACTGGCCAACCTCCGTCGTTGCCCTAGGGGAGGCCACTGCTGCTAACGGCCCCAGAGCCTCCGCTACCGTGGCCAGCGCCGACGCCATGGCCCCAGGAGGAACCCGTGCGGCGCGACCCGCGGAAACGCCGCCCGATGGACGGCCGGTCCTTGGTTGGGCGCGAGCCCGCGCCCACCGACCGCCTGACGCGCCCCGGGGGGCCTGCTCCTCGTGCTCTAAACCGAAGTCAAGTGCACCCCGAACAGCCCCACCACTCTCAACTTCAGAGTCCACTTCTTCCCTCTCCGGGGAAGCAGAAAAATCCCCTGGCCCTGCGGAGGACCCACTGTCGGGCTCAGCGGCCCGCGCCGCGGCCCTGCGGCTGCTGACCCACTCCCTGTCTTCCTTCCTGCCGCGGGACCTGCTGTGCCCTGCGGTATTCATGGGGACCTGCTGCCCCCCCGCGCGTGCTCCCCCGCGTGTCACCTGTCCCGCGGAGGGCGCACCCGCCCGCTGGACCCGGCCAACCCTTGCCGCTGGTGCTGCACCCCTTCTTCCTCTTGTCATCCCCATGCGCCCAGCGTTGCCTACTTGAGGCATACGCTGCACCCCCCTCATGTGTTCCCTCCCCCTGCCGTCTACCGGCATACTGGGAGAAGAACCTGGTGATCGGCGTGCAGAAGGCACCGCTGCGCGCGCACGTGCGCGGCCTGCGGCGTCCGGAACGAGCGTGGGCGCGCGCGCGCCTCGGGCGCGCGTCCCACGTCCTCCCGCCAACGCTCTCCCGCCTTGATCCTCCTCATCGGCCGCCGCGCGAGGCTCCTGCATAGGCCCCGCGCGGCGACCGCCTGCTCCCGCACCTGTCCTCTCCCCCCGCCCGGCACGAACACTCGGCCGCGGCGAGGAAGGAGGGTTGCTATCTGTGGCTCCCAGGCGCTCACCGCAGCGCGCACGCGCGCGCCCGCGGGCGCCCGACCTGCTCCCGGGTGCGGCGGCCCCCGGAGGGGACGGCCGCCGCCCGCTGAACCTCGGGTGGCCTGAAGGGACCACCGGTCCCCCACGCCGTCCTCGTCCGGCCGCAGTGATCTCGGCCCCCGGCGGCGAGCCCGCCCGGCCCCCGTCCGCGCTACCTACAGCCGTGCGTGTAGAGGCCCTAGAGGACGGAGCCCCGTCCCTCAGGCCACCCACCGCCTCCTCAGGGCCCGTTTGAACGTCCGAGCCACTGAAACGAGCCGGGGCCCTTAACACGCGCCGGGGCCTATCAGACATGACAGCAGGCAACCAGGTGAGAGGGTATATATAGGGAGGAGAATAAACCACAGATGGCCTAAGGATAAACTAATGCGTACAGCAAAAGCCCAAGGGAAAACAACAAATTTTTTGCTGGCACTGCAGCACTCACCAAACCGAGTCACCAAGAGACTTAAAATGGCTTCACCTTCCCTATATATATCAAGCCCTCCCCTTAACGAAGGCTGTACTTTCCTTACAGCTAGGTCCACCCCTCCCCAGATGTTTAACTCTTTCCTCTCCTATGCAGTCAATACTCTCTTCTTATGCCCAGCAGAGCACTGCTCCTCCACAGACCCTGCTACATTGCCTTGTACTGGTACCAGGGGGGAGCATATAAATAGTAACTACACCAGCTCCTTTATCTCAGGCACTGGCTTATGCCCAGCAGAGCACTGCTCCTCCACAGACCCTGCTACACAGCCTTGTACTGGTACCAGGGGGAGCATATAAATAGTAAATACACCAGCTCCTTTATCTCAGGCACTGGCTTATGTCCAGCAGAGCACTGCTCCTCCACAGACCCTGCTACACAGCCTTGTACTGGTACCAGGGGGGAGCATATAAATAGTAACTACACCAGCTCCTTTATCTCAGGCACTGGCTTATGCCCAGCAGAGCACTGCTCCTCCACAGACCCTGCTACACAGCCCTGTACTGGTACCAAGGGGGAGCATATAAATAGTAAATACACCAGCTCCTTTATCTCAGGCACTGGCTTATGTCCAGCAGAGCACTGCTCCTCCACAGACCCTGCTACACAGCCTTGTACTGGTACCAGGGGGAGCATATAAATAGTAAATACACCAGCTCCTTTATCTCAGGCACTGGCTTATGTCCAGCAGAGCGCTGCTCCTCCACAGACCCTGCTACACAGCCTTGTACTGGTACCAGGGGGGAGCATATAAATAGTAACTACACCAGCTCCTTTATCTCAGGCACTGGCTTATGCCCAGCAGAGCACTGCTCCTCCACAGACCCTGCTACACAGCCTTGTACTGGTACCAGGGGGAGCATATAAATAGTAAATACACCAGCTCCTTTATCTCAGGCACAGGCTTATGTCCAGCAGAGCACTGCTCCTCCACAGACCCTGCTACACAGCCTTGTACTGGTACCAGGGGGAGCATATAAATAGTAACTACACCAGCTCCTTTATCTCAGGCACTGGCTTATGTCCAGCAGAGCACTGCTCCTCCACAGTCCCTGCTACACAGCCTTGTACTGGTACCAGGGGGAGCATATAAATAGTAACTACACCAGCTCCTTTATCTCAGGCACTGGCTTATGCCCAGCAGAGTACTGCTCCTCCACAGACCCTGCTACACAGCCTTGTACTGGTACCAGGGGGAGCATATAAATAGTAAATACACCAGCTCCTTTATCTCAGGCACTGGCTTATGCCCAGCAGAGCGCTGCTCCTCCACAGACCCTGCTACACAGCCTTGTACTGGTACCAGGGGGAGCATATAAATAGTAAATACACCAGCTCCTTTATCTCAGGCACTGGCTTATGCCCAGCAGAGCGCTGCTCCTCCACAGACCCTGCTACACAGCCTGTACTGGTACCAGGGGGGAGCATATAAATAGTAAATACACCAGCTCCTTTATCTCAGGCACTGGCTTATGCCCAGCAGAGCGCTGCTCCTCCACAGACCCTGCTACACAGCCTTGTACTGGTACCAAGGGGGAGCATATAAATAGTAAATACACCAGCTCCTTTATCTCAGGCACTGGCTTATGCCCAGCAGAGCACTGCTCCTCCACAGATCCTGCTACACAGCCCTGTACTGGTACCAAGGGGGAGCATATAAATAGTAAATACACCAGCTCCTTTATCTCAGGCACTGGCTTATGTCCAGCAGAGCACTGCTCCTCCACAGACCCTGCTACACAGCCTGTACTGGTACCAGGGGGGAGCATATAAATAGTAAATACACCAGCTCCTTTATCTCAGGCACTGGCTTATGTCCAGCAGAGCACTGCTCCTCCACAGACCCTGCTACACAGCCTTGTACTGGTACCAGGGGGGAGCATATAAATAGTAACTACACCAGCTCCTTTATCTCAGGCACTGGCTTATGCCCAGCAGAGCACTGCTCCTCCACAGACCCTGCTACATTGCCTTGTACTGGTACCAGGGGGGAGCATATAAATAGTAACTACACCAGCTCCTTTATCTCAGGCACTGGCTTATGCCCAGCAGAGCACTGCTCCTCCACAGACCCTGCTACACAGCCTGTACTGGTACCAGGGGGAGCATATAAATAGTAACTACACCAGCTCCTTTATCTCAGGCACTGGCTTATGCCCAGCAGAGCGCTGCTCCTCCACAGACCCTGCTACACAGCCTTGTACTGGTACCAGGGGGGAGCATATAAATAGTAACTACACCAGCTCCTTTATCTCAGGCACTGGCTTATGCCCAGCAGAGCACTGCTCCTCCACAGATCCTGCTACA
The DNA here is from genome assembly GCF_028390025.1 of Pseudophryne corroboree. NCBI lineage: Eukaryota > Metazoa > Chordata > Amphibia > Anura > Myobatrachidae > Pseudophryne > Pseudophryne corroboree. The sequence continues at coordinate 353,037 of NW_026967552.1, forward strand.
CAGCCTTGTACTGGTACCAGGGGGAGCATATACATAGTAACTACACCAGCTCCTTTATCTCAGGCACTGGCTTATGTCCAGCAGAGCGCTGCTCCTCCGCAGACCCTGCTACACAGCCTTGTACTGGTACCAGGGGGAGCATATAAATAGTAACTACACCAGCTCCTTTATCTCAGGCACTGGCTTATGCCCAGCAGAGCGCTGCTCCTCCACAGACCCTGCTACACAGCCTTGTACTGGTACTAGGGGGGAGCATATAAATAGTAAATACACCAGCTCCTTTATCTCAGGCACTGGCTTATGCCCAGCAGAGCACTGCTCCTCCACAGACCCTGCTACACAGCCTTGTACTGGTACCAGGGGGGAGCATATACATAGTAAATACACCAGCTCCTTTATCTCAGGCACTGGCTTATGCCCAGCAGAGCACTGCTCCTCCACAGACCCTGCTACACAGCTTGTACTGGTACCAGGGGGGAGCATATAAATAGTAAATACACCAGCTCCTTTATCTCAGGCACTGGCTTATGTCCAGCAGAGCACTGCTCCTCCACAGACCCTGCTACACAGCCTTGTACTGGTACCAGGGGGGAGCATATAAATAGTAAATACACCAGCTCCTTTATCTCAGGCACTGGCTTATGCCCAGCAGAGCACTGCTCCTCCACAGACCCTGCTACACAGCCTGTACTGGTACCAGGGGGAGCATATAAATAGTAAATACACCAGCTCCTTTATCTCAGGCACTGGCTTATGCCCAGCAGAGCACTGCTCCTCCACAGACCCTGCTACACAGCCTTGTACTGGTACCAGGGGGGAGCATATAAATAGTAAATACACCAGCTCCTTTATCTCAGGCACTGGCTTATGCCCAGCAGAGCACTGCTCCTCCACAGACCCTGCTACACAGCCTGTACTGGTACCAGGGGGAGCATATAAATAGTAAATACACCAGCTCCTTTATCTCAGGCACTGGCTTATGCCCAGCAGAGCACTGCTCCTCCACAGACCCTGCTACACAGCCTTGTACTGGTACCAGGGGGGAGCATATAAATAGTAAATACACCAGCTCCTTTATCTCAGGCACTGGCTTATGCCCAGCAGAGCACTGCTCCTCCACAGACCCTGCTACACAGCCTTGTACTGGTACCAGGGGGAGCATATAAATAGTAACTACACCAGCTCCTTTATCTCAGGCACTGGCTTATGCCCAGCAGAGCACTGCTCCTCCACAGACCCTGCTACACAGCCTGTACTGGTACCAGGGGGGAGCATATAAATAGTAAATACACCAGCTCCTTTATCTCAGGCACTGGCTTATGTCCAGCAGAGCACTGCTCCTCCACAGACCCTGCTACACAGCCTTGTACTGGTACCAGGGGGGAGCATATAAATAGTAACTACACCAGCTCCTTTATCTCAGGCACTGGCTTATGCCCAGCAGAGCACTGCTCCTCCACAGACCCTGCTACACAGCCTTGTACTGGTACCAGGGGGGAGCATATAAATAGTAACTACACCAGCTCCTTTATCTCAGGCACTGGCTTATGCCCAGCAGAGCACTGCTCCTCCACAGACCCTGCTACACAGCCTGTACTGGTACCAGGGGGGAGCATATAAATAGTAACTACACCAGCTCCTTTATCTCAGGCACTGGCTTATGCCCAGCAGAGCACTGCTCCTCCACAGACCCTGCTACACAGCCTGTACTGGTACCAGGGGGGAGCATATAAATAGTAAATACACCAGCTCCTTTATCTCAGGCACTGGCTTATGTCCAGCAGAGCACTGCTCCTCCACAGACCCTGCTACACAGCCTTGTACTGGTACCAGGGGGGAGCATATAAATAGTAACTACACCAGCTCCTTTATCTCAGGCACTGGCTTATGCCCAGCAGAGCACTGCTCCTCCACAGACCCTGCTACACAGCCTTGTACTGGTACCAGGGGGGAGCATATAAATAGTAACTACACCAGCTCCTTTATCTCAGGCACTGGCTTATGCCCAGCAGAGCACTGCTCCTCCACAGACCCTGCTACACAGCCTGTACTGGTACCAGGGGGGAGCATATAAATAGTAAATACACCAGCTCCTTTATCTCAGGCACTGGCTTATGCCCAGCAGAGCACTGCTCCTCCACAGACCCTGCTACACAGCCTGTACTGGTACCAGGGGGGAGCATATAAATAGTAAATACACCAGCTCCTTTATCTCAGGCACTGGCTTATTCCCAGCAGAGCACTGCTCCTCCACAGACACTGCTACACAGCCTGTACTGGTACCAGGGGGAGCATATAAATAGTAACTACACCAGCTCCTTTATCTCAGGCACTGGCTTATGCCCAGCAGAGCGCTGCTCCTCCACAGACCCTGCTACACAGCCTTGTACTGGTACCAGGGGGGAGCATATAAATAGTAAATACACCAGCTCCTTTATCTCAGGCACTGGCTTATGCCCAGCAGAGCACTGCTCCTCCACAGACCCTGCTACACAGCCTTGTACTGGTACCAGGGGGGAGCATATAAATAGTAACTACACCAGCTCCTTTATCTCAGGCACTGGCTTATGCCCAGCAGAGCGCTGCTCCTCCACAGACACTGCTACACAGCCTTGTACTGGTACCAGGGGGGAGCATATAAATAGTAAATACACCAGCTCCTTTATCTCAGGCACTGGCTTATGCCCAGCAGAGCACTGCTCCTCCACAGACCCTGCTACACAGCCTTGTACTGGTACCAGGGGGGAGCATATAAATAGTAACTACACCAGCTCCTTTATCTCAGGCACTGGCTTATGCCCAGCAGAGCACTGCTCCTCCACAGACCCTGCTACACAGCCTGTACTGGTACCAGGGGGAGCATATAAATAGTAACTACACCAGCTCCTTTATCTCAGGCACTGGCTTATGCCCAGCAGAGCACTGCTCCTCCACAGACCCTGCTACACAGCCTTGTACTGGTACCAAGGGGGAGCATATAAATAGTAAATACACCAGCTCCTTTATCTCAGGCACTGGCTTATGCCCAGCAGAGCGCTGCTCCTCCACAGACCCTGCTACACAGCCTGTACTGGTACCAGGGGGGAGCATATAAATAGTAAATACACCAGCTCCTTTATCTCAGGCACTGGCTTATGCCCAGCAGAGCGCTGCTCCTCCACAGACCCTGCTACACAGCCTTGTACTGGTACCAGGGGGGAGCATATAAATAGTAACTACACCAGCTCCTTTATCTCAGGCACTGGCCTATGCCCAGCAGAGCACTGCTCCTCCACAGACCCTGCTACACAGCCTGTACTGGTACCAGGGGGGAGCATATAAATAGTAACTACACCAGCTCCTTTATCTCAGGCACTGGCTTATGCCCAGCAGAGCGCTGCTCCTCCACAGACCCTGCTACACAGCCTTGTACTGGTACCAGGGGGGAGCATATAAATAGTAACTACACCAGCTCCTTTATCTCAGGCACTGGCTTATGCCCAGCAGAGCACTGCTCCTCCACAGACCCTGCTACACAGCCTTGTACTGGTACCAGGGGGGAGCATATAAATAGTAACTACACCAGCTCCTTTATCTCAGGCACTGGCTTATGCCCAGCAGAGCGCTGCTCCTCCACAGACCCTGCTACACAGCCTTGTACTGGTACCAGGGGGAGCATATAAATAGTAAATACACCAGCTCCTTTATCTCAGGCACTGGCTTATGCCCTGCAGAGCGCTGCTCCTCCACAGACCCTGCTACACAGCCTTGTACTGGTACCAGGGGGAGCATATAAATAGTAACTACACCAGCTCCTTTATCTCAGGCACTGGCTTATGCCCAGCAGAGCGCTGCTCCTCCACAGACCCTGCTACACAGCCTGTACTGGTACCAGGGGGGAGCATATAAATAGTAAATACACCAGCTCCTTTATCTCAGGCACTGGCTTATGCCCAGCAGAGCGCTGCTCCTCCGCAGACCCTGCTACACAGCCTTGTACTGGTACCAGGGGGGAGCATATAAATAGTAATACACCAGCTCCTTTATCTCAGGCACTGGCTTATGCCCAGCAGAGCGCTGCTCCTCCACAGACCCTGCTACACAGCCTGTACTGGTACCAGGGGGAGCATATAAATAGTAAATACACCAGCTCCTTTATCTCAGGCACTGGCTTATGCCCAGCAGAGCACTGCTCCTCCACAGACCCTGCTACACAGCCTTGTACTGGTACCAGGGGGAGCATATAAATAGTAACTACACCAGCTCCTTTATCTAAGGCACTGGCTTATGCCCAGCAGAGCGCTGCTCCTCCACAGACCCTGCTACACAGCCTTGTACTGGTACCAGGGGGAGCATATAAATAGTAAATACACCAGCTCCTTTATCTCAGGCACTGGCTTATGCCCAGCAGAGCACTGCTCCTCCACAGACCCTGCTACACAGCCTTGTACTGCTACCAGGGGGAGCATATAAATAGTAACTACACCAGCTCCTTTATCTCAGGCACTGGCTTATGCCCAGCAGAGCACTGCTCCTCCACAGACCCTGCTACACAGCCTTGTACTGCTACCAAGGGGGAGCATATAAATAGTAAATACACCAGCTCCTTTATCTCAGGCACTGGCTTATGTCCAGCAGAGCGCTGCTCCTCCACAGACCCTGCTACACAGCCTGTACTGGTACCAGGGGGGAGCATATAAATAGTAAATACACCAGCTCCTTTATCTCAGGCACTGGCTTATGCCCAGCAGAGCACTGCTCCTCCACAGACACTGCTACACAGCCTGTACTGGTACCAGGGGGAGCATATAAATAGTAACTACACCAGCTCCTTTATCTCAGGCACTGGCTTATGCCCAGCAGAGCGCTGCTCCTCCACAGACTCTGCTACACAGCCTTGTACTGGTACCAGGGGGGAGCATATAAATAGTAAATACACCAGCTCCTTTATCTCAGGCACTGGCTTATGCCCAGCAGAGCACTGCTCCTCCACAGACCCTGCTACACAGCCTTGTACTGGTACCAGGGGGGAGCATATAAATAGTAACTACACCAGCTCCTTTATCTCAGGCACTGGCTTATGCCCAGCAGAGCGCTGCTCCTCCACAGACACTGCTACACAGCCTTGTACTGGTACCAGGGGGGAGCATATAAATAGTAAATACACCAGCTCCTTTATCTCAGGCACTGGCTTATGTCCAGCAGAGCGCTGCTCCTCCACAGACCCTGCTACACAGCCTGTACTGGTACCAGGGGGGAGCATATAAATAGTAAATACACCAGCTCCTTTATCTCAGGCACTGGCTTATGCCCAGCAGAGCACTGCTCCTCCACAGACCCTGCTACACAGCCTGTACTGGTACCAGGGGGAGCATATAAATAGTAACTACACCAGCTCCTTTATCTCAGGCACTGGCTTATGCCCAGCAGAGCACTGCTCCTCCACAGACCCTGCTACACAGCCTTGTACTGGTACCAAGGGGGAGCATATAAATAGTAAATACACCAGCTCCTTTATCTCAGGCACTGGCTTATGCCCAGCAGAGCGCTGCTCCTCCACAGACCCTGCTACACAGCCTGTACTGGTACCAGGGGGGAGCATATAAATAGTAAATACACCAGCTCCTTTATCTCAGGCACTGGCTTATGCCCAGCAGAGCGCTGCTCCTCCACAGACCCTGCTACACAGCCTTGTACTGGTACCAGGGGGGAGCATATAAATAGTAACTACACCAGCTCCTTTATCTCAGGCACTGGCCTATGCCCAGCAGAGCACTGCTCCTCCACAGACCCTGCTACACAGCCTGTACTGGTACCAGGGGGGAGCATATAAATAGTAACTACACCAGCTCCTTTATCTCAGGCACTGGCTTATGCCCAGCAGAGCGCTGCTCCTCCACAGACCCTGCTACACAGCCTTGTACTGGTACCAGGGGGGAGCATATAAATAGTAACTACACCAGCTCCTTTATCTCAGGCACTGGCTTATGCCCAGCAGAGCACTGCTCCTCCACAGACCCTGCTACACAGCCTTGTACTGGTACCAGGGGGGAGCATATAAATAGTAACTACACCAGCTCCTTTATCTCAGGCACTGGCTTATGCCCAGCAGAGCGCTGCTCCTCCACAGACCCTGCTACACAGCCTTGTACTGGTACCAGGGGGAGCATATAAATAGTAAATACACCAGCTCCTTTATCTCAGGCACTGGCTTATGCCCTGCAGAGCGCTGCTCCTCCACAGACCCTGCTACACAGCCTTGTACTGGTACCAGGGGGAGCATATAAATAGTAACTACACCAGCTCCTTTATCTCAGGCACTGGCTTATGCCCAGCAGAGCGCTGCTCCTCCACAGACCCTGCTACACAGCCTGTACTGGTACCAGGGGGGAGCATATAAATAGTAAATACACCAGCTCCTTTATCTCAGGCACTGGCTTATGCCCAGCAGAGCGCTGCTCCTCCGCAGACCCTGCTACACAGCCTTGTACTGGTACCAGGGGGGAGCATATAAATAGTAATACACCAGCTCCTTTATCTCAGGCACTGGCTTATGCCCAGCAGAGCGCTGCTCCTCCACAGACCCTGCTACACAGCCTGTACTGGTACCAGGGGGAGCATATAAATAGTAAATACACCAGCTCCTTTATCTCAGGCACTGGCTTATGCCCAGCAGAGCACTGCTCCTCCACAGACCCTGCTACACAGCCTTGTACTGGTACCAGGGGGAGCATATAAATAGTAACTACACCAGCTCCTTTATCTAAGGCACTGGCTTATGCCCAGCAGAGCGCTGCTCCTCCACAGACCCTGCTACACAGCCTTGTACTGGTACCAGGGGGAGCATATAAATAGTAAATACACCAGCTCCTTTATCTCAGGCACTGGCTTATGCCCAGCAGAGCACTGCTCCTCCACAGACCCTGCTACACAGCCTTGTACTGCTACCAGGGGGAGCATATAAATAGTAACTACACCAGCTCCTTTATCTCAGGCACTGGCTTATGCCCAGCAGAGCACTGCTCCTCCACAGACCCTGCTACACAGCCTTGTACTGCTACCAAGGGGGAGCATATAAATAGTAAATACACCAGCTCCTTTATCTCAGGCACTGGCTTATGTCCAGCAGAGCGCTGCTCCTCCACAGACCCTGCTACACAGCCTGTACTGGTACCAGGGGGGAGCATATAAATAGTAAATACACCAGCTCCTTTATCTCAGGCACTGGCTTATGCCCAGCAGAGCACTGCTCCTCCACAGACCCTGCTACACAGCCCTGTACTGGTACCAGGGGGAGCATATAAATAGTAACTACACCAGCTCCTTTATCTCAGGCACTGGCTTATGCCCAGCAGAGCGCTGCTCCTCCACAGACCCTGCTACACAGCCTGTACTGGTACCAGGGGGAGCATATAAATAGTAACTACACTAGCTCCTTTATCTCAGGCACTGGCTTATGTCCAGCAGAGCACTGCTCCTCCACAGACCCTGCTACACAGCCTGTACTGGTACCAGGGGGAGCATATAAATAGTAACTACACCAGCTCCTTTATCTCAGGCACTGGCTTATGTCCAGCAGAGCACTGCTCCTCCACAGACCCTGCTACACAGCCTTGTACTGGTACCAGGGGGAGCATATAAATAGTAAATACACCAGCTCCTTTATCTCAGGCACTGGCTTATGTCCAGCAGAGCACTGCTCCTCCACAGACCCTGCTACACAGCCTGTACTGGTACCAGGGGGGAGCATATAAATAGTAAATACACCAGCTCCTTTATCTCAGGCACTGGCTTATGCCCAGCAGAGCGCTGCTCCTCCCCAGACCCTGCTACACAGCCTGTACTGGTACCAGGGGGAGCATATAAATAGTAAATACGCCAGCTCCTTTATCTCAGGCACTGGCTTATGTCCAGCAGAGCACTGCTCCTCCACAGACCCTGCTACACAGCCCTGTACTGGTACTAGGGGGAGCATATAAATAGTAACTACACCAGCTCCTTTATCTCAGGCACTGGCTTATGTCCAGCAGAGCACTGCTCCTCCACAGACCCTGCTACACAGCCTGTACTGGTACCAGGGGGGAGCATATAAATAGTAAATACACCAGCTCCTTTATGTCAGGCACTGGCTTATGCCCAGCAGAGCACTGCTCCTCCACAGACCCTGCTACAAAGCCTTGTACTGGTACCAGGGGGGAGCATATAAATAGTAAATACACCAGCTCCTTTATGTCAGGCACTGGCTTATGCCCAGCAGAGCACTGCTCCTCCACAGACCCTGCTACACAGCCTTGTACTGGTACCAAGGGGGAGCATATACATAGTAAATACACCAGCTCCTTTATCTCAGGCACTGGCTTATGCCCAGCAGAGCACTGCTCCCCCACAGACCCTGCTACACAGCCTTGTACTGGTACCAGGGGGAGCATATAAATAGTAAATACACCAGCTCCTTTATCTCAGGCACTGGCTTATGTCCAGCAGAGCACTGCTCCTCCACAGACCCTGCTACACAGCCTGTACTGGTACCAAGGGGGAGCATATAAATAGTAATACACCAGCTCCTTTATCTCAGGCACTGGCTTATGTCCAGCAGAGCACTGCTCCTCCACAGACCCTGCTACACAGCCTTGTACTGGTACCAGGGGGAGCATATAAATAGTAATACACCAGCTCCTTTATCTCAGGCACTGGCTTATGCCCAGCAGAGCACTGCTCCTCCACAGATCCTGCTACACAGCCTTGTACTGGTACCAAGGGGAGCATATAAATAGTAAATACACCAGCTCCTTTATCTCAGGCACTGGCTTATGCCCAGCAGAGCACTGCTCCTCCACAGATCCTGCTGCACAGCCTTGTACTGGTACCAGGGGGGAGCATATAAATAGTAAATACACCAGCTCCTTTATCTCAGGCACTGGCTTATGCCCAGCAGAGCACTGCTCCTCCACAGACCCTGCTACACAGCCTTGTACTGGTACCAGGGGGGAGCATATAAATAGTAAATACACCAGCTCCTTTATCTCAGGCACTGGCTTATGCCCAGCAGAGCGCTGCTCCTCCACAGACCCTGCTACACAGCCTTGTACTGGTACCAAGGGGGAGCATATAAATAGTAACTACACCAGCTCCTTTATCTCAGGCACTGGCTTATACCCAGCAGAGCACTGCTCCTCCACAGACCCTGCTACACAGCCTGTACTGGTACCAGGGGGGAGCATATAAATAGTAACTACACCAGCTCCTTTATCTCAGGCACTGGCTTATGCCCAGCAGAGCGCTGCTCCTCCACAGACCCTGCTACATTGCCTGTACTGGTACCAAGGGGAGCATATAAATAGTAAATACACCAGCTCCTTTATCTCAGGCACTGGCTTATGCCCAGCAGAGCACTGCTCCTCCACAGACCCTGCTACACAGCCTTGTACTGGTACCAAGGGGGAGCATATAAATAGTAAATACACCAGCTCCTTTATCTCAGGCACTGGCTTATGCCCAGCAGAGCACTGCTCCTCCCCAGACCCTGCTACATTGCCTGTACTGGTACCAAGGGGAGCATATAAATAGTAAATACACCAGCTCCTTTATCTCAGGCACTGGCTTATGCCCAGCAGAGCACTGCTCCTCCACAGACCCTGCTACACAGCCTTGTACTGGTACCAAGGGGGAGCATATAAATAGTAAATACACCAGCTCCTTTATCTCAGGCACTGGATTATGCCCAGCAGAGCACTGCTCCTCCACAGACCCTGCTACACAGCCTTGTACTGGTACCAGGGGGGAGCATATAAATAGTAACTACACCAGCTCCTTTATCTCAGGCACTGGCTTATGCCCAGCAGAGCACTGCTCCTCCACAGACCCTGCTACACAGCCTTGTACTGGTACCAAGGGGGAGCATATAAATAGTAAATACACCAGCTCCTTTATCTCAGGCACTGGATTATGCCCAGCAGAGCACTGCTCCTCCACAGACCCTGCTACACAGCCTTGTACTGGTACCAGGGGGGAGCATATAAATAGTAAATACACCAGCTCCTTTATCTCAGGCACTGGCTTATGCCCAGCAGAGCGCTGCTCCTCCACAGACCCTGCTACACAGCCTTGTACTGGTACCAGGGGGGAGCATATAAATAGTAAATACACCAGCTCCTTTATCTCAGGCACTGGCTTATGCCCAGCAGAGCGCTGCTCCTCCACAGACCCTGCTACACAGCCTGTACTGGTACCAGGGGGAGCATATAAATAGTAAATACACCAGCTCCTTTATCTCAGGCACTGGCTTATGCCCAGCAGAGCACTGCTCCTCCACAGACCCTGCTACACAGCCTTGTACTGGTACCAGGGGGAGCATATAAATAGTAACTACACCAGCTCCTTTATCTCAGGCACTGGCTTATGTCCAGCAGAGCACTGCTCCTCCACAGACCCTGCTACACAGCCTGTACTGGTACCAGGGGGGAGCATATAAATAGTAACTACACCAGCTCCTTTATCTCAGTCACTGGCTTATGCCCAGCAGAGCACTGCTCCTCCACAGACCCTGCTACACAGCCTTGTACTGGTACCAGGGGGAGCATATAAATAGTAACTACACCAGCTCCTTTATCTCAGGCACTGGCTTATGCCCAGCAGAGCACTGCTCCTCCACAGACCCTGCTACACAGCCTTGTACTGGTACCAGGGGGAGCATATAAATAGTAAATACACCAGCTCCTTTATCTCAGGCACTGGCTTATGCCCAGCAGAGCGCTGCTCCTCCACAGACCCTGCTACACAGCCTTGTACTGGTACCAGGGGGAGCATATAAATAGTAACTACACCAGCTCCTTTATCTCAGGCACTGGCTTATGTCCAGCAGAGCACTGCTCCTCCACAGACCCTGCTACACAGCCTTGTACTGGTACCAAGGGGAGCATATAAATAGTAACTACACCAGCTCCTTTATCTAAGGCACTGGCTTATGCCCTGCAGAGCGCTGCTCCTCCACAGACCCTGCTACACAGCCTTGTACTGGTACCAGGGGGAGCATATAAATAGTAACTACACCAGCTCCTTTATCTCAGGCACTGGCTTATGCCCAGCAGAGCGCTGCTCCTCCGCATACCCTGCTACACAGCCTGTACTGGTACCAGGGGGAGCATATAAATAGTAAATACACCAGCTCCTTTATCTCAGGCACTGGCTTATGCCCAGCAGAGCACTGCTCCTCCGCAGACCCTGCTACACAGCCTTGTACTGGTACCAGGGGGGAGCATATAAATAGTAAATACACCAGCTCCTTTATCTCAGGCACTGGCTTATGCCCAGCAGAGCGCTGCTCCTCCACAGACCCTGCTGCACAGCCTGTACTGGTACCAGGGGGAGCATATAAATAGTAACTACACCAGCTCCTTTATCTCAGGCACTGGCTTATGCCCAGCAGAGCGCTGCTCCTCCACAGACCCTGCTACACAGCCTTGTACTGGTACCAGGGGAGCATATAAATAGCAAATACACCAGCTCCTTTATCTCAGGCACTGGCTTATGCCCAGCAGAGCACTGCTCCTCCACAGACCCTGCTACACAGCCTGTACTGGTACCAGGGGGAGCATATAAATAGTAACTACACCAGCTCCTTTATCTCAGGCACTGGCTTATGCCCAGCAGAGCACTGCTCCTCCACAGACCCTGCTACACAGCCTGTACTGGTACCAGGGGGAGCATATAAATAGTAAATACACCAGCTCCTTTATCTCAGGCACTGGCTTATGCCCAGCAGAGCACTGCTCCTCCACAGACCCTGCTACACAGCCTTGTACTGGTACCAGGGGGAGCATATAAATAGTAACTACACCAGCTCCTTTATCTCAGGCACTGGCTTATGCCCAGCAGAGCGCTGCTCCTCCACAGACCCTGCTACACAGCCTTGTACTGGTACCAGGGGGGAGCATATAAATAGTAACTACACCAGCTCCTTTATCTCAGGCACTGGCTTATGCCCAGCAGAGCACTGCTCCTCCACAGACCCTGCTACACAGCCTGTACTGGTACCAGGGGGAGCATATAAATAGTAACTACACCAGCTCCTTTATCTCAGGCACTGGCTTATGCCCAGCAGAGCGCTGCTCCTCCACAGACCCTGCTACACAGCCTGTACTGGTACCAGGGGGGAGCATATAAATAGTAACTACACCAGCTCCTTTATCTCAGGCACTGGCCTATGCCCAGCAGAGCACTGCTCCTCCGCAGACCCTGCTACACAGCCTTGTACTGGTACCAGGGGGAGCATATAAATAGTAACTACACCAGCTCCTTTATCTCAGGCACTGGCCTATGCCCAGCAGAGCACTGCTCCTCCGCAGACCCTGCTACACAGCCTTGTACTGGTACCAGGGGGAGCATATAAATAGTAAATACACCAGCTCCTTTATCTCAGGCACTGGCTTATGCCCAGCAGAGCGCTGCTCCTCCACAGACCCTGCTACACAGCCTTGTACTGGTACCAGGGGGGAGCATATAAATAGTAACTACACCAGCTCCTTTATCTCAGGCACTGGCTTATGCCCAGCAGAGCGCTGCTCCTCCGCAGACCCTGCTACACAGCCTTGTACTGGTACCAGGGGGGAGCATATAAATAGTAAATACACCAGCTCCTTTATCTCAGGCACTGGCTTATGCCCAGCAGAGCGCTGCTCCTCCGCAGACCCTGCTACACAGCCTTGTACTGGTACCAAGGGGGAGCATATAAATAGTAAATACACCAGCTCCTTTATCTCAGGCACTGGCTTATGTCCAGCAGAGCACTGCTCCTCCACAGACCCTGCTACACAGCCTGTACTGGTACCAAGGGGGAGCATATAAATAGTAAATACACCAGCTCCTTTATCTCAGGCACTGGCTTATGCCCGGCAGAGCACTGCTCCTCCACAGACCCTGCTACACAGCCTGTACTGGTACCAGGGGGGAGCATATAAATAGTAACTACACCAGCTCCTTTATCTCAGGCACTGGCTTATGCCCAGCAGAGCGCTGCTCCTCCACAGACCCTGCTACACAGCCTTGTACTGGTACCAGGGGGGAGCATATAAATAGTAAATACACCAGCTCCTTTATCTCAGGCACTGGCTTATGTCCAGCAGAGCACTGCTCCTCCACAGACCCTGCTACACAGCCTTGTACTGGTACCAGGGGGGAGCATATAAATAGTAAATACACCAGCTCCTTTATCTCAGGCACTGGCTTATGCCCAGCAGAGCGCTGCTCCTCCGCAGACCCTGCTACACAGCCTTGTACTGGTACCAGGGGGGAGCATATAAATAGTAAATACACCAGCTCCTTTATCTCAGGCACTGGCTTATGCCCAGCAGAGCGCTGCTCCTCCACAGACCCTGCTACACAGCCTTGTACTGGTACCAGGGGGAGCATATAAATAGTAAATACACCAGCTCCTTTATCTCAGGCACTGGCTTATGCCCAGCAGAGCGCTGCTCCTCCGCAGACCCTGCTACACAGCCTTGTACTGGTACCAGGGGGGAGCATATAAATAGTAAATACACCAGCTCCTTTATCTCAGGCACTGGCTTATGCCCAGCAGAGCACTGCTCCTCCACAGACCCTGCTACACAGCCTGTACTGGTACCAGGGGGGAGCATATAAATAGTAATACACCAGCTCCTTTATCTCAGGCACTGGCTTATGCCCAGCAGAGCACTGCTCCTCCACAGACCCTGCTACACAGCCTTGTACTGGTACCAGGGGGGAGCATATAAATAGTAACTACACCAGCTCCTTTATCTCAGGCACTGGCTTATGTCCAGCAGAGCACTGCTCCTCCACAGACCCTGCTACACAGCCTTGTACTGGTACCAGGGGGAGCATATAAATAGTAAATACACCAGCTCCTTTATCTCAGGCACTGGCTTATGCCCAGCAGAGCGCTGCTCCTCCACAGACCCTGCTACACAGCCTGTACTGGTACCAAGGGGGAGCATATAAATAGTAACTACACCAGCTCCTTTATCTCAGGCACTGGCTTATGCCCAGCAGAGCACTGCTCCTCCACAGACCCTGCTACACAGCCTTGTACTGCTACCAGGGGGGAGCATATAAATAGTAAATACACCAGCTCCTTTATCTCAGGCACTGGCTTATGCCCAGCAGAGCGCTGCTCCTCCACAGACCCTGCTACACAGCCTTGTACTGGTACCAGGGGGAGCATATAAATAGTAACTACACCAGCTCCTTTATCTCAGGCACTGGCTTATGCCCAGCAGAGCGCTGCTCTTCCACAGACCCTGCTACACAGCCTTGTACTGCTACCAGGGGGAGCATATAAATAGTAACTACACCAGCTCCTTTATCTCAGGCACTGGCTTATGCCCAGCAGAGCACTGCTCCTCCCCAGACCCTGCTACACAGCCTTGTACTGGAACCAAGGGGGAGCATATAAATAGTAACTACACCAGCTCCTTTATCTCAGGCACTGGCTTATGCCCAGCAGAGCACTGCTCCTCCACAGACCCTGCTACACAGCCTTGTACTGGTACCAGGGGGGAGCATATAAATAGTAAATACACCAGCTCCTTTATCTCAGGCACTGGCTTATGCCCAGCAGAGCACTGCTCCTCCACAGACCCTGCTACACAGCCTGTACTGGTACCAGGGGGGAGCATATAAATAGTAACTACACCAGCTCCTTTATCTCAGGCACTGGCTTATGTCCAGCAGAGCGCTGCTCCTCCACAGACCCTGCTACACAGCCTTGTACTGGTACCAAGGGGAGCATATAAATAGTAAATACACCAGCTCCTTTATCTCAGGCACTGGCTTATGTCCAGCAGAGCGCTGCTCCTCCACAGTCCCTGCTACACAGCCTTGTACTGGTACCAGGGGGAGCATATAAATAGTAACTACACCAGCTCCTTTATCTCAGGCACTGGCTTATACCCAGCAGAGCACTGCTCCTCCACAGACCCTGCTACACAGCCTGTACTGGTACCAGGGGGGAGCATATAAATAGTAACTACACCAGCTCCTTTATCTCAGGCACTGGCTTATGCCCAGCAGAGCACTGCTCCTCCACAGACCCTGCTACACAGCCTGTACTGGTACCAGGGGGGAGCATATAAATAGTAAATACACCAGCTCCTTTATCTCAGGCACTGGCTTATGCCCAGCAGAGCACTGCTCCTCCACATACCCTGCTACACAGCCTTGTACTGGTACCAGGGGGAGCATATAAATAGTAAATACACCAGCTCCTTTATCTCAGGCACTGGCTTATGCCCAGCAGAGCGCTGCTCCTCCGCAGACCCTGCTACACAGCCTTGTACTGGTACCAGGGGGGAGCATATAAATAGTAAATACACCAGCTCCTTTATCTCAGGCACTGGCTTATGCCCAGCAGAGCACTGCTCCTCCCCAGACCCTGCTACACAGCCTTGTACTGGTACCAGGGGGAGCATATAAATAGTAAATACACCAGCTCCTTTATCTCAGGCACTGGCTTATGCCCAGCAGAGCACTGCTCCTCCACAGACACTGTTACACAGCCTTGTACTGGTACCAGGGGGGAGCATATAAATAGTAACTACACCAGCTCCTTTATCTCAGGCACTGGCTTATGCCCAGCAGAGCACTGCTCCTCCACAGACCCTGCTACACAGCCTTGTACTGGTACCAGGGGGAGCATATAAATAGTAAATACACCAGCTCCTTTATCTCAGGCACTGGCTTATGCCCAGCAGAGCGCTGCTCCTCCACAGACCCTGCTACACAGCCTGTACTGGTACCAGGGGGGAGCATATAAATAGTAAATACACCAGCTCCTTTATCTCAGGCACTGGCTTATGCCCAGCAGAGCGCTGCTCCTCCACAGACCCTGCTACACAGCCTTGTACTGGTACCAGGGGGGAGCATATAAATAGTAAATACACCAGCTCCTTTATCTCAGGCACTGGCTTATGCCCAGCAGAGCACTGCTCCTCCCCAGACACTGCTACACAGCCTGTACTGGTACCAGGGGGGAGCATATAAATAGTAACTACACCAGCTCCTTTATCTCAGGCACTGGCTTATGCCCAGCAGAGCACTGCTCCTCCACAGACCCTGCTACACAGCCTGTACTGGTACCAGGGGGAGCATATAAATAGTAAATACACCAGCTCCTTTATCTCAGGCACTGGCTTATGTCCAGCAGAGCACTGCTCCTCCACAGACCCTGCTACACAGCCTTGTACTGGTACCAGGGGGGAGCATATAAATAGTAACTACACCAGCTCCTTTATCTCAGGCACTGGCTTATGCCCAGCAGAGCACTGCTCCTCCACAGACCCTGCTACACAGCCTTGTACTGGTACCAGGGGGGAGCATATAAATAGTAACTACACCAGCTCCTTTATCTCAGGCACTGGCTTATGCCCAGCAGAGCACTGCTCCTCCACAGACCCTGCTACACAGCCTGTACTGGTACCAGGGGGGAGCATATAAATAGTAAATACACCAGCTCCTTTATCTCAGGCACTGGCTTATGCCCAGCAGAGCGCTGCTCCTCCACAGACCCTGCTACACAGCCTGTACTGGTACCAGGGGGGAGCATATAAATAGTAAATACACCAGCTCCTTTATCTCAGGCACTGGCTTATGCCCAGCAGAGCACTGCTCCTCCACAGACCCTGCTACACAGCCTGTACTGGTACCAAGGGGGGAGCATATAAATAGTAACTACACCAGCTCCTTTATCTCAGGCACTGGTTTATGTCCAGCAGAGCACTGCTCCTCCACAGTCCCTGCTACACAGCCTTGTACTGGTACCAGGGGGGAGCATATAAATAGTAACTACACCAGCTCCTTTATCTCAGGCACTGGCCTATGCCCAGCAGAGCACTGCTCCTCCACAGACCCTGCTACACAGCCTGTACTGGTACCAAGGGGGAGCATATAAATAGTAAATACACCAGCTCCTTTATCTCAGGCACTGGCTTATGCCCAGCAGAGCACTGCTCCTCCACAGACCCTGCTACACAGCCTTGTACTGGTACCAGGGGGGAGCATATAAATAGTAACTACACCAGCTCCTTTATCTCAGGCACTGGCTTATGCCCAGCAGAGCACTGCTCCTCCACAGACCCTGCTACACAGCCTTGTACTGGTACCAGGGGGGAGCATATAAATAGTAAATACACCAGCTCCTTTATCTCAGGCACTGGCTTATGCCCAGCAGAGCACTGCTCCTACACAGACCCTGCTACACAGCCTGTACTGGTACCAGGGGGGAGCATATAAATAGTAAATACACCAGCTCCTTTATCTCAGGCACTGGCTTATGTCCAGCAGAGCACTGCTCCTCCACAGACCCTGCTACACAGCCTTGTACTGGTACCAGGGGGGAGCATATAAATAGTAACTACACCAGCTCCTTTATCTCAGGCACTGGCTTATGCCCAGCAGAGCACTGCTCCTCCACAGACCCTGCTACACAGCCTGTACTGGTACCAAGGGGGAGCATATAAATAGTAAATACACCAGCTCCTTTATCTCAGGCACTGGCTTATGCCCAGCAGAGCACTGCTCCTCCACAGACCCTGCTACACAGCCTTGTACTGGTACCAGGGGGAGCATATAAATAGTAAATACACCAGCTCCTTTATCTCAGGCACTGGCTTATGCCCAGCAGAGCACTGCTCCTCCACAGACCCTGCTACACAGCCTGTACTGGTACCAGGGGGAGCATATAAATAGTAACTACACCAGCTCCTTTATCTCAGGCACTGGCTTATGCCCAGCAGAGCACTGCTCCTCCACAGACCCTGCTACACAGCCTTGTACTGGTACCAGGGGGAGCATATAAATAGTAACTACACCAGCTCCTTTATCTCAGGCACTGGCTTATGCCCAGCAGAGCGCTGCTCCTCCACAGACCCTGCTACACAGCCTGTACTGGTACCAGGGGGGAGCATATAAATAGTAAATACACCAGCTCCTTTATCTCAGGCACTGGCTTATGCCCAGCAGAGCACTGCTCCTCCACAGACCCTGTTACACAGCCTTGTACTGGTACCAGGGGGGAGCATATAAATAGTAATACACCAGCTCCTTTATCTCAGGCACTGGCTTATGCCCAGCAGAGCACTGCTCCTCCACAGACCCTGCTACACAGCCTTGTACTGGTACCAGGGGGGAGCATATAAATAGTAACTACACCAGCTCCTTTATCTCAGGCACTGGCTTATGTCCAGCAGAGCACTGCTCCTCCACAGACCCTGCTACACAGCCTTGTACTGGTACCAGGGGGAGCATATAAATAGTAAATACACCAGCTCCTTTATCTCAGGCACTGGCTTATGCCCAGCAGAGCGCTGCTCCTCCACAGACCCTGCTACACAGCCTGTACTGGTACCAAGGGGGAGCATATAAATAGTAACTACACCAGCTCCTTTATCTCAGGCACTGGCTTATGCCCAGCAGAGCACTGCTCCTCCACAGACCCTGCTACACAGCCTTGTACTGCTACCAGGGGGGAGCATATAAATAGTAAATACACCAGCTCCTTTATCTCAGGCACTGGCTTATGCCCAGCAGAGCGCTGCTCCTCCACAGACCCTGCTACACAGCCTTGTACTGGTACCAGGGGGAGCATATAAATAGTAACTACACCAGCTCCTTTATCTCAGGCACTGGCTTATGCCCAGCAGAGCGCTGCTCTTCCACAGACCCTGCTACACAGCCTTGTACTGCTACCAGGGGGAGCATATAAATAGTAACTACACCAGCTCCTTTATCTCAGGCACTGGCTTATGCCCAGCAGAGCACTGCTCCTCCCCAGACCCTGCTACACAGCCTTGTACTGGAACCAAGGGGGAGCATATAAATAGTAACTACACCAGCTCCTTTATCTCAGGCACTGGCTTATGCCCAGCAGAGCACTGCTCCTCCACAGACCCTGCTACACAGCCTTGTACTGGTACCAGGGGGGAGCATATAAATAGTAAATACACCAGCTCCTTTATCTCAGGCACTGGCTTATGCCCAGCAGAGCACTGCTCCTCCACAGACCCTGCTACACAGCCTGTACTGGTACCAGGGGGGAGCATATAAATAGTAACTACACCAGCTCCTTTATCTCAGGCACTGGCTTATGTCCAGCAGAGCGCTGCTCCTCCACAGACCCTGCTACACAGCCTTGTACTGGTACCAAGGGGAGCATATAAATAGTAAATACACCAGCTCCTTTATCTCAGGCACTGGCTTATGTCCAGCAGAGCGCTGCTCCTCCACAGTCCCTGCTACACAGCCTTGTACTGGTACCAGGGGGAGCATATAAATAGTAACTACACCAGCTCCTTTATCTCAGGCACTGGCTTATACCCAGCAGAGCACTGCTCCTCCACAGACCCTGCTACACAGCCTGTACTGGTACCAGGGGGGAGCATATAAATAGTAACTACACCAGCTCCTTTATCTCAGGCACTGGCTTATGCCCAGCAGAGCACTGCTCCTCCACAGACCCTGCTACACAGCCTGTACTGGTACCAGGGGGGAGCATATAAATAGTAAATACACCAGCTCCTTTATCTCAGGCACTGGCTTATGCCCAGCAGAGCACTGCTCCTCCACATACCCTGCTACACAGCCTTGTACTGGTACCAGGGGGAGCATATAAATAGTAAATACACCAGCTCCTTTATCTCAGGCACTGGCTTATGCCCAGCAGAGCGCTGCTCCTCCGCAGACCCTGCTACACAGCCTTGTACTGGTACCAGGGGGGAGCATATAAATAGTAAATACACCAGCTCCTTTATCTCAGGCACTGGCTTATGCCCAGCAGAGCACTGCTCCTCCCCAGACCCTGCTACACAGCCTTGTACTGGTACCAGGGGGAGCATATAAATAGTAAATACACCAGCTCCTTTATCTCAGGCACTGGCTTATGCCCAGCAGAGCACTGCTCCTCCACAGACACTGTTACACAGCCTTGTACTGGTACCAGGGGGGAGCATATAAATAGTAACTACACCAGCTCCTTTATCTCAGGCACTGGCTTATGCCCAGCAGAGCACTGCTCCTCCACAGACCCTGCTACACAGCCTTGTACTGGTACCAGGGGGAGCATATAAATAGTAAATACACCAGCTCCTTTATCTCAGGCACTGGCTTATGCCCAGCAGAGCGCTGCTCCTCCACAGACCCTGCTACACAGCCTGTACTGGTACCAGGGGGGAGCATATAAATAGTAAATACACCAGCTCCTTTATCTCAGGCACTGGCTTATGCCCAGCAGAGCGCTGCTCCTCCACAGACCCTGCTACACAGCCTTGTACTGGTACCAGGGGGGAGCATATAAATAGTAAATACACCAGCTCCTTTATCTCAGGCACTGGCTTATGCCCAGCAGAGCACTGCTCCTCCCCAGACACTGCTACACAGCCTGTACTGGTACCAGGGGGGAGCATATAAATAGTAACTACACCAGCTCCTTTATCTCAGGCACTGGCTTATGCCCAGCAGAGCACTGCTCCTCCACAGACCCTGCTACACAGCCTGTACTGGTACCAGGGGGAGCATATAAATAGTAAATACACCAGCTCCTTTATCTCAGGCACTGGCTTATGTCCAGCAGAGCACTGCTCCTCCACAGACCCTGCTACACAGCCTTGTACTGGTACCAGGGGGGAGCATATAAATAGTAACTACACCAGCTCCTTTATCTCAGGCACTGGCTTATGCCCAGCAGAGCACTGCTCCTCCACAGACCCTGCTACACAGCCTTGTACTGGTACCAGGGGGGAGCATATAAATAGTAACTACACCAGCTCCTTTATCTCAGGCACTGGCTTATGCCCAGCAGAGCACTGCTCCTCCACAGACCCTGCTACACAGCCTGTACTGGTACCAGGGGGGAGCATATAAATAGTAAATACACCAGCTCCTTTATCTCAGGCACTGGCTTATGCCCAGCAGAGCGCTGCTCCTCCACAGACCCTGCTACACAGCCTGTACTGGTACCAGGGGGGAGCATATAAATAGTAAATACACCAGCTCCTTTATCTCAGGCACTGGCTTATGCCCAGCAGAGCACTGCTCCTCCACAGACCCTGCTACACAGCCTGTACTGGTACCAGGGGGAGCATATAAATAGTAAATACACCAGCTCCTTTATCTCAGGCACTGGCTTATGTCCAGCAGAGCACTGCTCCTCCACAGACCCTGCTACACAGCCTGTACTGGTACCAAGGGGGAGCATATAAATAGTAACTACACCAGCTCCTTTATCTCAGGCACTGGTTTATGTCCAGCAGAGCACTGCTCCTCCACAGTCCCTGCTACACAGCCTTGTACTGGTACCAGGGGGGAGCATATAAATAGTAACTACACCAGCTCCTTTATCTCAGGCACTGGCCTATGCCCAGCAGAGCACTGCTCCTCCACAGACCCTGCTACACAGCCTGTACTGGTACCAAGGGGGAGCATATAAATAGTAAATACACCAGCTCCTTTATCTCAGGCACTGGCTTATGCCCAGCAGAGCACTGCTCCTCCACAGACCCTGCTACACAGCCTTGTACTGGTACCAGGGGGGAGCATATAAATAGTAACTACACCAGCTCCTTTATCTCAGGCACTGGCTTATGCCCAGCAGAGCACTGCTCCTCCACAGACCCTGCTACACAGCCTTGTACTGGTACCAGGGGGGAGCATATAAATAGTAAATACACCAGCTCCTTTATCTCAGGCACTGGCTTATGCCCAGCAGAGCACTGCTCCTACACAGACCCTGCTACACAGCCTGTACTGGTACCAGGGGGGAGCATATAAATAGTAAATACACCAGCTCCTTTATCTCAGGCACTGGCTTATGTCCAGCAGAGCACTGCTCCTCCACAGACCCTGCTACACAGCCTTGTACTGGTACCAGGGGGGAGCATATAAATAGTAACTACACCAGCTCCTTTATCTCAGGCACTGGCTTATGCCCAGCAGAGCACTGCTCCTCCACAGACCCTGCTACACAGCCTGTACTGGTACCAAGGGGGAGCATATAAATAGTAAATACACCAGCTCCTTTATCTCAGGCACTGGCTTATGCCCAGCAGAGCACTGCTCCTCCACAGACCCTGCTACACAGCCTTGTACTGGTACCAGGGGGAGCATATAAATAGTAAATACACCAGCTCCTTTATCTCAGGCACTGGCTTATGCCCAGCAGAGCACTGCTCCTCCACAGACCCTGCTACACAGCCTGTACTGGTACCAGGGGGAGCATATAAATAGTAACTACACCAGCTCCTTTATCTCAGGCACTGGCTTATGCCCAGCAGAGCACTGCTCCTCCACAGACCCTGCTACACAGCCTTGTACTGGTACCAGGGGGAGCATATAAATAGTAACTACACCAGCTCCTTTATCTCAGGCACTGGCTTATGCCCAGCAGAGCGCTGCTCCTCCACAGACCCTGCTACACAGCCTGTACTGGTACCAGGGGGGAGCATATAAATAGTAAATACACCAGCTCCTTTATCTCAGGCACTGGCTTATGCCCAGCAGAGCACTGCTCCTCCACAGACCCTGCTACACAGCCTGTACTGGTACCAGGGGGAGCATATAAATAGTAACTACACCAGCTCCTTTATCTCAGGCACTGGCTTATGCCCAGCAGAGCACTGCTCCTCCACAGACCCTGCTACACAGCCCTGTACTGGTACCAAGGGGGAGCATATAAATAGTAAATACACCAGCTCCTTTATCTCAGGCACTGGCTTATGTCCAGCAGAGCACTGCTCCTCCACAGACCCTGCTACACAGCCTTGTACTGGTACCAGGGGGAGCATATAAATAGTAAATACACCAGCTCCTTTATCTCAGGCACTGGCTTATGCCCAGCAGAGCACTGCTCCTCCACAGACCCTGCTACACAGCTTGTACTGGTACCAGGGGGAGCATATAAATAGTAAATACACCAGCTCCTTTATCTCAGGCACTGGCTTATGCCCAGCAGAGCACTGCTCCTCCACAGACCCTGCTACACAGCCTTGTACTGGTACCAGGGGGGAGCATATAAATAGTAAATACACCAGCTCCTTTATCTCAGGCACTGGCTTATGCCCAGCAGAGCACTGCTCCTCCACAGACCCTGCTACACAGCCTTGTACTGGTACCAGGGGGAGCATATAAATAGTAACTACACCAGCTCCTTTATCTCAGGCACTGGCTTATGTCCAGCAGAGCACTGCTCCTCCACAGACCCTGCTACACAGCCTTGTACTGGTACCAGGGGGAGCATATAAATAGTAACTACACCAGCTCCTTTATCTCAGGCACTGGCTTATGCCCAGCAGAGCGCTGCTCCTCCACAGACCCTGCTACACAGCCTGTACTGGTACCAGGGGGGAGCATATAAATAGTAAATACACCAGCTCCTTTATCTCAGGCACTGGCTTATGCCCAGCAGAGCACTGCTCCTCCACAGACCCTGCTACACAGCCTGTACTGGTACCAGGGGGAGCATATAAATAGTAAATACACCAGCTCCTTTATCTCAGGCACTGGCTTATGTCCAGCAGAGCACTGCTCCTCCCCAGACCCTGCTACACAGCCTTGTACTGGTACCAGGGGGGGCATATAAATAGTAACTACACCAGCTCCTTTATCTCAGGCACTGGCTTATGCCCAGCAGAGCGCTGCTCCTCCACAGACCCTGCTACACAGCCTTGTACTGGTACCAGGGGGAGCATATAAATAGTAACTACACCAGCTCCTTTATCTCAGGCACTGGCTTATGCCCAGCAGAGCACTGCTCCTCCACAGACCCTGCTACACAGCCTTGTACTGGTACCAGGGAGGAGCATATAAATAGTAAATACACCAGCTCCTTTATCTCAGGCACTGGCTTATGCCCAGCAGAGCACTGCTCCTCCACAGACCCTGCTACACAGCCTGTACTGGTACCAGGGGGGAGCATATAAATAGTAACTACACCAGCTCCTTTATCTCAGGCACTGGCTTATGTCCAGCAGTGCACTGCTCCTCCACAGACCCTGCTACACAGCCTTGTACTGGTACCAGGGGGGAGCATATAAATAGTAACTACACCAGCTCCTTTATCTCAGGCACTGGCTTATGCCCAGCAGAGCACTGCTCCTCCACAGACCCTGCTACACAGCCTTGTACTGGTACCAGGGGGAGCATATAAATAGTAACTACACCAGCTCCTTTATCTCAGGCACTGGCTTATGCCCAGCAGAGCACTGCTCCTCCACAGACCCTGCTACACAGCCTGTACTGGTACCAGGGGGGAGCATATAAATAGTAAATACACCAGCTCCTTTATCTCAGGCACTGGCTTATGTCCAGCAGAGCACTGCTCCTCCACAGACCCTGCTACACAGCCTGTACTGGTACCAGGGGGAGCATATAAATAGTAACTACACCAGCTCCTTTATCTTAGGCACTGGCTTATGCCCAGCAGAGCACTGCTCCTCCACAGACCCTGCTACACAGCCTTGTACTGGTACCAGGGGGGAGCATATAAATAGTAACTACACCAGCTCCTTTATCTTAGGCACTGGCTTATGCCCAGCAGAGCACTGCTCCTCCACAGACCCTGCTACACAGCCTGTACTGGTACCAGGGGGAGCATATAAATAGTAAATACACCAGCTCCTTTATCTCAGACACTGGCTTATGCCCAGCAGAGCACTGCTCCTCCACAGACCCTGCTACACAGCCTGTACTGGTACCAGGGGGAGCATATAAATAGTAAATACACCAGCTCCTTTATCTCAGGCACTGGCTTATGTCCAGCAGAGCACTGCTCCTCCACAGACCCTGCTACACAGCCTTGTACTGGTACCAGGGGGAGCATATAAATAGTAAATACACCAGCTCCTTTATCTCAGGCACTGGCTTATGCCCAGCAGAGCGCTGCTCCTCCACAGACCCTGCTACACAGCCTTGTACTGGTACCAGGGGGAGCATATAAATAGTAAATACACCAGCTCCTTTATCTCAGGCACTGGCTTATGCCCAGCAGAGCACTGCTCCTCCACAGACCCTGCTACACACCCTGTACTGGTACCAGGGGGAGCATATAAATAGTAAATACACCAGCTCCTTTATCTCAGGCACTGGCTTATGCCCAGCAGAGCGCTGCTCCTCCACAGACCCTGCTACACAGCCTTGTACTGGTACCAGGGGGAGCATATAAATAGTAAATACACCAGCTCCTTTATCTCAGGCACTGGCTTATGCCCAGCAGAGCGCTGCTCCTCCACAGACCCTGCTACACAGCCTGTACTGGTACCAGGGGGGAGCATATAAATAGTAAATACACCAGCTCCTTTATCTCAGGCACTGGCTTATGCCCAGCAGAGCACTGCTCCTCCACAGACCCTGCTACACAGCCTGTACTGGTACCAGGGGGGAGCATATAAATAGTAAATACACCAGCTCCTTTATCTCAGGCACTGGATTATGCCCAGCAGAACGCTGCTCCTCCACAGACCCTGCTACACAGCCTGTACTGGTACCAGGGGGGAGCATATAAATAGTAACTACACCAGCTCCTTTATCTCAGGCACTGGCTTATGTCCAGCAGAGCGCTGCTCCTCCACAGACCCTGCTACACAGCCTGTACTGGTACCAGGGGGAGCATATAAATAGTAACTACACCAGCTCCTTTATCTCAGGCACCGGCTTATGCCCAGCAGAGCGCTGCTCCTCCACAGACCCTGCTACACAGCCTTGTACTGGTACCAGGGGGGAGCATATAAATAGTAAATACACCAGCTCCTTTATCTCAGGCACTGGCTTATGTCCAGCAGAGCACTGCTCCTCCACAGACCCTGCTACACAGCCTTGTACTGGTACCAGGGGGGAGCATATAAATAGTAACTACACCAGCTCCTTTATCTCAGGCACTGGCTTATGCCCAGCAGAGCACTGCTCCTCCACAGACCCTGCTACACAGCCTGTACTGGTACCAGGGGGGAGCATATAAATAGTAAATACACCAGCTCCTTTATCTCAGGCACTGGCTTATGCCCAGCAGAGCACTGCTCCTCCCCAGACCCTGCTACACAGCCTTGTACTGGTACCAGGGGGGAGCATATAAATAGTAAATACACCAGCTCCTTTATCTCAGGCACTGGCTTATGCCCAGCAGAGCACTGCTCCTCCACAGACCCTGTTACACAGCCTTGTACTGGTACCAGGGGGGAGCATATAAATAGTAAATACACCAGCTCCTTTATCTCAGGCACTGGCTTATGCCCAGCAGAGCACTGCTCCTCCACAGACCCTGCTACACAGCCTGTACTGGTACCAGGGGGGAGCATATAAATAGTAACTACACCAGCTCCTTTATCTCAGGCACTGGCTTATGCCCAGCAGAGCACTGCTCCTCCACAGACCCTGCTACACAGCCTTGTACTGGTACCAAGGGGGAGCATATAAATAGTAAATACACCAGCTCCTTTATCTCAGGCACTGGCTTATGCCCAGCAGAGCGCTGCTCCTCCACAGACCCTGCTACACAGCCTGTACTGGTACCAGGGGGGAGCATATAAATAGTAAATACACCAGCTCCTTTATCTCAGGCACTGGCTTATGCCCAGCAGAGCGCTGCTCCTCCACAGACCCTGCTACACAGCCCTGTACTGGTACCAGGGGGGAGCATATAAATAGTAAATACACCAGCTCCTTTATCTCAGGCACTGGCTTATGCCCAGCAGAGCACTGCTCCTCCACAGACCCTGCTACACAGCCTTGTACTGGTACCAAGGGGGAGCATATAAATAGTAAATACACCAGCTCCTTTATCTCAGGCACTGGCTTATGCCCAGCAGAGCGCTGCTCCTCCACAGACCCTGCTACACAGCCTTGTACTGGTACCAGGGGGGAGCATATAAATAGTAAATACACCAGCTCCTTTATCTCAGGCACTGGCTTATGTCCAGCAGAGCACTGCTCCTCCACAGACCCTGCTACACAGCCTGTACTGGTACCAAGGGGGAGCATATAAATAGTAAATACACCAGCTCCTTTATCTCAGGCACTGGCTTATGCCCAGCAGAGCACTGCTCCTCCACAGACCCTGCTACACAGCCTGTACTGGTACCAGGGGGGAGCATATAAATAGTAACTACACCAGCTCCTTTATCTCAGGCACTGGCTTATGTCCAGCAGTGCACTGCTCCTCCACAGACCCTGCTACACAGCCTTGTACTGGTACCAGGGGGGAGCATATAAATAGTAACTACACCAGCTCCTTTATCTCAGGCACTGGCTTATGCCCAGCAGAGCACTGCTCCTCCACAGACCCTGCTACACAGCCTTGTACTGGTACCAGGGGGAGCATATAAATAGTAAATACACCAGCTCCTTTATCTCAGGCACTGGCTTATGCCCAGCAGAGCGCTGCTCCTCCCCAGACCCTGCTACACAGCCTTGTACTGGTACCAGGGGGGAGTATATAAATAGTAATACACCAGCTCCTTTATCTCAGGCACTGGTTTATGCCCAGCAGAGCGCTGCTCCTCCACAGACCCTGCTACACAGCCTTGTACTGGTACCAGGGGGGAGCATATAAATAGTAAATACACCAGCTCCTTTATCTCAGGCACTGGCTTATGTCCAGCAGAGCACTGCTCCTCCACAGACCCTGCTACACAGCCTGTACTGGTACCAAGGGGAGCATATAAATAGTAAATACACCAGCTCCTTTATCTCAGGCACTGGCTTATGCCCAGCAGAGCACTGCTCCTCCACAGACCCTGCTACACAGCCTGTACTGGTACCAAGGGGGAGCATATAAATAGTAAATACACCAGCTCCTTTATTTCAGGCACTGGCTTATGCCCAGCAGAGCGCTGCTCCTCCACAGACCCTGCTACACAGCCTTGTACTGGTACCAGGGGGGAGCATATAAATAGTAAATACACCAGCTCCTTTATCTCAGGCACTGGCTTATGCCCAGCAGAGCACTGCTCCTCCACAGACCCTGCTACACAGCCTGTACTGGTACCAGGGGGGAGCATATAAATAGTAACTACACCAGCTCCTTTATCTCAGGCACTGGCTTATGTCCAGCAGAGCGCTGCTCCTCCACAGACCCTGCTACACAGCCTTGTACTGGTACCAGGGGGGAGCATATAAATAGTAACTACACCAGCTCCTTTATCTCAGGCACTGGCTTATGCCCAGCAGAGCACTGCTCCTCCACAGACCCTGCTACACAGCCTGTACTGGTACCAGGGGGAGCATATAAATAGTAAATACACCAGCTCCTTTATCTCAGGCACTGGCTTATGCCCAGCAGAGCACTGCTCCTCCACAGACCCTGCTACACAGCCTGTACTGGTACCAGGGGGGAGCATATAAATAGTAACTACACCAGCTCCTTTATCTCAGGCACTGGCTTATGTCCAGCAGAGCGCTGCTCCTCCACAGACCCTGCTACACAGCCTTGTACTGGTACCAGGGGGGAGCATATAAATAGTAAATACACCAGCTCTTTTATTTCAGGCACTGGCTTATGCCCAGCAGAGCGCTGCTCCTCCACAGACCCTGCTACACAGCCTTGTACTGGTACCAGGGGGGAGCATATAAATAGTAAATACACCAGCTCCTTTATCTCAGGCACTGGCTTATGCCCAGCAGAGCGCTGCTCCTCCACAGACCCTGCTACACAGCCTTGTACTGGTACCAGGGGGAGCATATAAATAGTAAATACACCAGCTCCTTTATCTCAGGCACTGGCTTATGCCCAGCAGAGCGCTGCTCCTCCACAGACCCTGCTACACAGCCTTGTACTGGTACCAGGGGGAGCATATAAATAGTAAATACACCAGCTCCTTTATCTCAGGCACTGGCTTATGCCCAGCAGAGCGCTGCTCCTCCACAGACCCTGCTACACAGCCTTGTACTGGTACCAAGGGGGGAGCATATAAATAGTAACTACACCAGCTCCTTTATCTCAGGCACTGGCTTATGCCCAGCAGAGCACTGCTCCTCCACAGACCCTGCTACACAGCCTGTACTGGTACCAGGGGGGAGCATATAAATAGTAAATACACCAGCTCCTTTATCTCAGGCACTGGCTTATGCCCAGCAGAGCACTGCTCCTCCACAGACCCTGCTACACAGCCTGTACTGGTACCAGGGGGGAGCATATAAATAGTAAATACACCAGCTCCTTTATCTCAGGCACTGGCTTATTCCCAGCAGAGCACTGCTCCTCCACAGACCCTGCTACACAGCCTTGTACTGGTACCAAGGGGAGCATATAAATAGTAACTACACCAGCTCCTTTATCTCAGGCACTGGCTTATGCCCAGCAGAGCACTGCTCCTCCACAGACCCTGCTACACAGCCTTGTACTGGTACCAGGGGGGAGCATATAAATAGTAACTACACCAGCTCCTTTATCTCAGGCACTGGCTTATGTCCAGCAGAGCGCTGCTCCTCCACAGACCCTGCTACACAGCCTTGTACTGGTACCAGGGGGAGCATATAAATAGTAACTACACCAGCTCCTTTATCTCAGGCACTGGCTTATGCCCAGCAGAGCACTGCTCCTCCACAGATCCTGCTACACAGCCTGTACTGGTACCAGGGGGAGCATATAAATAGTAAATACACCAGCTCCTTTATCTCAGGCACTGGCTTATGTCCAGCAGAGCACTGCTCCTCCCCAGACCCTGCTACACAGCCTGTACTGGTACCAGGGGGGAGCATATAAATAGTAAATACACCAGCTCCTTTATCTCAGGCACTGGCTTATGCCCAGCAGAGCACTGCTCCTCCACAGACCCTGCTACACAGCCTTGTACTGCTACCAGGGGGAGCATATAAATAGTAACTACACCAGCTCCTTTATCTCAGGCACTGGCTTATACCCAGCAGAGCACTGCTCCTCCACAGACCCTGCTACACAGCCTGTACTGGCACCAGGGGGGAGCATATAAATAGTAAATACACCAGCTCCTTTATCTCAGGCACTGGCTTATGCCCAGCAGAGCACTGCTCCTCCACAGACCCTGCTACACAGCCTTGTACTGGTACCAGGGGGGAGCATATAAATAGTAAATACACCAGCTCCTTTATCTCAGGCACTGGCTTATGCCCAGCAGAGCACTGCTCCTCCACAGACCCTGCTACACAGCCTGTACTGGTACCAAGGGGGAGCATATAAATAGTAAATACACCAGCTCCTTTATTTCAGGCACTGGCTTATGCCCAGCAGAGCGCTGCTCCTCCACAGACCCTGCTACACAGCCTTGTACTGGTACCAGGGGGGAGCATATAAATAGTAAATACACCAGCTCCTTTATCTCAGGCACTGGCTTATGCCCAGCAGAGCGCTGCTCCTCCACAGACCCTGCTACACAGCCTTGTACTGGTACCAGGGGGAGCATATAAATAGTAAATACACCAGCTCCTTTATCTCAGGCACTGGCTTATGCCCAGCAGAGCACTGCTCCTCCACAGACCCTGCTACACAGCCTGTACTGGTACCAGGGGGGAGCATATAAATAGTAACTACACCAGCTCCTTTATCTCAGGCACTGGCTTATGCCCAGCAGAGCACTGCTCCTCCACAGACCCTGCTACACAGCCTGTACTGGTACCAGGGGGGAGCATATAAATAGTAATACACCAGCTCCTTTATCTCAGGCACTGGCTTATGCCCAGCAGAGCACTGCTCCTCCACAGACCCTGCTACACAGCCTTGTACTGGTACCAGGGGGAGCATATAAATAGTAACTACACCAGCTCCTTTATCTCAGGCACTGGCTTATGCCCAGCAGAGCGCTGCTCCTCCACAGACCCTGCTACACAGCCTTGTACTGGTACCAGGGGGGAGCATATAAATAGTAAATACACCAGCTCCTTTATCTCAGGCACTGGCTTATGCCCAGCAGAGCACTGCTCCTCCACAGACCCTGCTACACAGCCTTGTACTGGTACCAGGGGGGAGCATATAAATAGTAAATACACCAGCTCCTTTATCTCAGGCACTGGCTTATGCCCAGCAGAGCGCTGCTCCTCCACAGACCCTGCTACACAGCCTTGTACTGGTACCAGGGGGGAGCATATAAATAGTAACTACACCAGCTCCTTTATCTCAGGCACTGGCTTATGCCCGGCAGAGCGCTGCTCCTCCACAGACCCAGCTACACAGCCTTGTACTGGTACCAAGGGGGAGCATATAAATAGTAACTACACCAGCTCCTTTATCTCAGGCACTGGCCTATGCCCAGCAGAGCACTGCTCCTCCACAGACCCTGCTACACAGCCTTGTACTGGTACCAGGGGGGAGCATATAAATAGTAAATACACCAGCTCCTTTATCTCAGGCACTGGCTTATGCCCAGCAGAGCGCTGCTCCTCCACAGACCCTGCTACACAGCCTGTACTGGTACCAGGGGGGAGCATATAAATAGTAAATACACCAGCTCCTTTATCTCAGGCACTGGCTTATGCCCAGCAGAGCACTGCTCCTCCACAGACCCTGCTACACAGCCTTGTACTGGTACCAGGGGGAGCATATAAATAGTAAATACGCCAGCTCCTTTATCTCAGGCACTGGCTTATGCCCAGCAGAGCGCTGCTCCTCCACAGACCCTGCTACACAGCCTTGTACTGGTACTAGGGGGAGCATATAAATAGTAACTACACCAGCTCCTTTATCTCAGGCACTGGCTTATGCCCAGCAGAGCACTGCTCCTCCACAGACCCTGCTACACAGCCTTGTACTGGTACCAAGGGGGAGCATATAAATAGTAACTACACCAGCTCCTTTATCTCAGGCACTGGCTTATGCCCAGCAGAGCACTGCTCCTCCACAGACCCTGCTACACAGCCTGTACTGGTACCAGGGGGAGCATATAAATAGTAACTACACCAGCTCCTTTATCTCAGGCACTGGCTTATGCCCAGCAGAGCACTGCTCCTCCACAGACCCTGCTACACAGCCTTGTACTGGTACCAGGGGGAGCATATAAATAGTAAATACACCAGCTCCTTTATCTCAGGCACTGGCTTATGCCCAGCAGAGCACTGCTCCTCCACAGACCCTGCTACACAGCCTGTACTGGTACCAGGGGGAGCATATAAATAGTAACTACACCAGCTCCTTTATCTAAGGCACTGGCTTATGCCCAGCAGAGCACTGCTCCTCCACAGACCCTGCTACACAGCCTTGTACTGGTACCAAGGGGGAGCATATAAATAGTAAATACACCAGCTCCTTTATCTCAGTCACTGGCTTATGCCCAGCAGAGCACTGCTCCTCCACAGACACTGCTACACAGCCTGTACTGGTACCAGGGGGGAGCATATAAATAGTAACTACACCAGCTCCTTTATCTCAGGCACTGGCTTATGTCCAGCAGAGCACTGCTCCTCCACAGACCCTGCTACACAGCATGTACTGGTACCAAGGGGGAGCATATAAATAGTAACTACACCAGCTCCTTTATCTCAGGCACTGGCTTATGCCCAGCAGAGCGCTGCTCCTCCCCAGACCCTGCTACACAGCCTTGTACTGGTACCAGGGGGGAGCATATAAATAGTAACTACACCAGCTCCTTTATCTCAGGCACTGGCTTATGCCCAGCAGAGCGCTGCTCCTCCCCAGACCCTGCTACACAGCCTTGTACTGGTACCAGGGGGGAGCATATAAATAGTAACTACACCAGCTCCTTTATCTCAGGCACTGGCTTATGCCCAGCAGAGCACTGCTCCTCCACAGACCCTGCTACACAGCCTTGTACTGGTACCAGGGGGGAGCATATAAATAGTAAATACACCAGCTCCTTTATCTCAGGCACTGGCTTATGCCCAGCAGAGCACTGCTCCTCCACAGACCCTGCTACACAGCCTTGTACTGGTACCAGGGGGGAGCATATAAATAGTAAATACACCAGCTCCTTTATCTCAGGCACTGGCTTATGCCCAGCAGAGCGCTGCTCCTCCACAGACCCTGCTACACAGCCTTGTACTGGTACCAGGGGGGAGTATATAAATAGTAAATACACCAGCTCCTTTATCTCAGGCACTGGCTTATACCCAGCAGAGCACTGCTCCTCCACAGACCCTGCTACACAACCTTGTACTGGTACCAGGGGGGAGCATATAAATAGTAAATACACCAGCTCCTTTATCTCAGGCACTGGCTTATGCCCAGCAGAGCACTGCTCCTCCCAGACCCTGCTACACAGCCTTGTACTGGTACCAGGGGGGAGCATATAAATAGTAAATACACCAGCTCCTTTATCTCAGGCACTGGCTTATGCCCAGCAGAGCGCTGCTCCTCCACAGACCCTGCTACACAGCCTGTACTGGTACCAGGGGGGAGCATATA
Source organism: Pseudophryne corroboree (assembly GCF_028390025.1). Classification (NCBI taxonomy): domain Eukaryota; kingdom Metazoa; phylum Chordata; class Amphibia; order Anura; family Myobatrachidae; genus Pseudophryne; species Pseudophryne corroboree. The sequence goes on from NW_026967552.1 coordinate 386,359, forward strand.
AATAGTAAATACACCAGCTCCTTTATCTCAGGCACTGGCTTATGCCCAGCAGAGCACTGCTCCTCCCCAGACCCTGCTACACAGCCTTGTACTGGTACCAGGGGGAGCATATAAATAGTAAATACACCAGCTCCTTTATCTCAGGCACTGGCTTATGCCCAGCAGAGCACTGCTCCTCCACAGACCCTGCTACATTGCCTTGTACTGGTACCAGGGGGGAGCATATAAATAGTAAATACACCAGCTCCTTTATCTCAGGCACTGGCTTATGCCCAGCAGAGCACTGCTCCTCCACAGACCCTGCTACACAGCCTTGTACTGGTACCAGGGGGGAGCATATAAATAGTAAATACACCAGCTCCTTTATCTCAGGCACTGGCTTATGTCCAGCAGAGCGCTGCTCCTCCACAGACCCTGCTACACAGCCTGTACTGGTACCAGGGGGGAGCATATAAATAGTAAATACACCAGCTCCTTTATCTCAGGCACTGGCTTATGCCCAGCAGAGCACTGCTCCTCCACAGACCCTGCTACACAGCATGTACTGGTACCAGGGGGAGCATATAAATAGTAAATACACCAGCTCCTTTATCTCAGGCACTGGCTTATGCCCAGCAGAGCACTGCTCCTCCACAGACCCTGCTACACAGCCTGTACTGGTACCAGGGGGGAGCATATAAATAGTAAATACACCAGCTCCTTTATCTCAGGCACTGGTTTATGCCCAGCAGAGCACTGCTCCTCCCCAGACCCTGCTACACAGCCTTGTACTGGTACCAGGGGGGAGCATATAAATAGTAAGTACACCAGCTCCTTTATCTCAGGCACTGGCTTATGTCCAGCAGAGCACTGCTCCTCCACAGACCCTGCTACACAGCCTTGTACTGGTACCAGGGGGAGCATATAAATAGTAAATACACCAGCTCCTTTATCTCAGGCACTGGCTTATGCCCAGCAGAGCACTGCTCCTCCACAGACCCTGCTACACAGCCTTGTACTGGTACCAGGGGGGAGTATATAAATAGTAAATACACCAGCTCCTTTATCTCAGGCACTGGCTTATACCCAGCAGAGCACTGCTCCTCCACAGACCCTGCTACACAGCCTTGTACTGGTACCAGGGGGGAGCATATAAATAGTAAATACACCAGCTCCTTTATCTCAGGCACTGGCTTATGCCCAGCAGAGCACTGCTCCTCCCCAGACCCTGCTACACAGCCTGTACTGGTACCAGGGGGAGCATATAAATAGTAAATACACCAGCTCCTTTATCTCAGGCACTGGCTTATGCCCAGCAGAGCACTGCTCCTCCACAGACCCTGCTACACAGCCTTGTACTGGTACCAGGGGGGAGCATATAAATAGTAAATACACCAGCTCCTTTATCTCAGGCACTGGCTTATGCCCAGCAGAGCGCTGCTCCTCCACAGACCCTGCTACACAGCCTTGTACTGGTACCAGGGGGGACTATATAAATAGTAAATACACCAGCTCCTTTATCTCAGGCACTGGCTTATACCCAGCAGAGCACTGCTCCTCCACAGACCCTGCTACACAGCCTTGTACTGGTACCAGGGGGGAGCATATAAATAGTAAATACACCAGCTCCTTTATCTCAGGCACTGGCTTATGCCCAGCAGAGCACTGCTCCTCCCAGACCCTGCTACACAGCCTTGTACTGGTACCAGGGGGGAGCATATAAATAGTAAATACACCAGCTCCTTTATCTCAGGCACTGGCTTATGCCCAGCAGAGCGCTGCTCCTCCACAGACCCTGCTACACAGCCTGTACTGGTACCAGGGGGGAGCATATAAATAGTAAATACACCAGCTCCTTTATCTCAGGCACTGGCTTATGCCCAGCAGAGCACTGCTCCTCCACAGACCCTGCTACACAGCCTGTACTGGTACCAGGGGGGAGCATATAAATAGTAAATACACCAGCTCCTTTATCTCAGGCACTGGCTTATGCCCAGCAGAGCACTGCTCCTCCCCAGACCCTGCTACACAGCCTTGTACTGGTACCAGGGGGAGCATATAAATAGTAAATACACCAGCTCCTTTATCTCAGGCACTGGCTTATGCCCAGCAGAGCACTGCTCCTCCACAGACCCTGCTACATTGCCTTGTACTGGTACCAGGGGGGAGCATATAAATAGTAAATACACCAGCTCCTTTATCTCAGGCACTGGCTTATGCCCAGCAGAGCACTGCTCCTCCACAGACCCTGCTACACAGCCTTGTACTGGTACCAGGGGGGAGCATATAAATAGTAAATACACCAGCTCCTTTATCTCAGGCACTGGCTTATGTCCAGCAGAGCGCTGCTCCTCCACAGACCCTGCTACACAGCCTGTACTGGTACCAGGGGGGAGCATATAAATAGTAAATACACCAGCTCCTTTATCTCAGGCACTGGCTTATGCCCAGCAGAGCACTGCTCCTCCACAGACCCTGCTACACAGCATGTACTGGTACCAGGGGGAGCATATAAATAGTAAATACACCAGCTCCTTTATCTCAGGCACTGGCTTATGCCCAGCAGAGCACTGCTCCTCCACAGACCCTGCTACACAGCCTGTACTGGTACCAGGGGGGAGCATATAAATAGTAAATACACCAGCTCCTTTATCTCAGGCACTGGTTTATGCCCAGCAGAGCACTGCTCCTCCCCAGACCCTGCTACACAGCCTTGTACTGGTACCAGGGGGGAGCATATAAATAGTAAGTACACCAGCTCCTTTATCTCAGGCACTGGTTTATGCCCAGCAGAGCACTGCTCCTCCCCAGACCCTGCTACACAGCCTTGTACTGGTACCAGGGGGAGCATATAAATAGTAAATACACCAGCTCCTTTATCTCAGGCACTGGCTTATGCCCAGCAGAGCACTGCTCCTCCACAGACCCTGCTACACAGCCTTGTACTGGTACCAGGGGGGAGCATATAAATAGTAAATACACCAGCTCCTTTATCTCAGGCACTGGCTTATGTCCAGCAGAGCACTGCTCCTCCACAGACCCTGCTACACAGCCTTGTACTGGTACCAGGGGGAGCATATAAATAGTAAATACACCAGCTCCTTTATCTCAGGCACTGGCTTATGTCCAGCAGAGCACTGCTCCTCCACAGACCCTGCTACACAGCCTTGTACTGGTACCAGGGGGAGCATATAAATAGTAAATACACCAGCTCCTTTATCTCAGGCACTGGCTTATGCCCAGCAGAGCGCTGCTCCTCCACAGACCCTGCTACACAGCCTTGTACTGGTACCAGTGGGGAGCATATAAATAGTAAATACACCAGCTCCTTTATCTCAGGCACTGGCTTATGCCCAGCAGAGCGCTGCTCCTCCACAGACCCTGCTACACAGCCTTGTACTGGTACCAAGGGGGAGCATATAAATAGTAAATACACCAGCTCCTTTATCTCAGGCACTGGCTTATGCCCAGCAGAGCGCTGCTCCTCCACAGACCCTGCTACACAGCCTTGTACTGGTACCAAGGGGGAGCATATAAATAGTAATACACCAGCTCCTTTATCTCAGGCACTGGCTTATGCCCAGCAGAGCGCTGCTCCTCCACAGACCCTGCTACACAGCCTTGTACTGGTACCAGGGGGGAGCATATAAATAGTAAATACACCAGCTCCTTTATCTCAGGCACTGGCTTATGCCCAGCAGAGCGCTGCTCCTCCACAGACCCTGCTACACAGCCTTGTACTGGTACCAGGGGGGAGCATATAAATAGTAAATACACCAGCTCCTTTATCTCAGGCACTGGCTTATGTCCAGCAGAGCACTGCTCCTCCACAGACCCTGCTACACAGCCTTGTACTGGTACCAGGGGGAGCATATAAATAGTAAATACACCAGCTCCTTTATCTCAGGCACTGGCTTATGCCCAGCAGAGCACTGCTCCTCCACAGACCCTGCTACACAGCCTTGTACTGGTACCAGGGGGGAGCATATAAATAGTAAATACACCAGCTCCTTTATCTCAGGCACTGGCTTATACCCAGCAGAGCACTGCTCCTCCACAGACCCTGCTACACAGCCTTGTACTGGTACCAGGGGGGAGCATATAAATAGTAAATACACCAGCTCCTTTATCTCAGGCACTGGCTTATGCCCAGCAGAGCACTGCTCCTCCCAGACCCTGCTACACAGCCTTGTACTGGTACCAGGGGGGAGCATATAAATAGTAAATACACCAGCTCCTTTATCTCAGGCACTGGCTTATGCCCAGCAGAGCGCTGCTCCTCCACAGACCCTGCTACACAGCCTGTACTGGTACCAGGGGGGAGCATATAAATAGTAAATACACCAGCTCCTTTATCTCAGGCACTGGCTTATGCCCAGCAGAGCACTGCTCCTCCCCAGACCCTGCTACACAGCCTTGTACTGGTAACAGGGGGAGCATATAAATAGTAAATACACCAGCTCCTTTATCTCAGGCACTGGCTTATGCCCAGCAGAGCACTGCTCCTCCACAGACCCTGCTACATTGCCTTGTACTGGTACCAGGGGGGAGCATATAAATAGTAAATACACCAGCTCCTTTATCTCAGGCACTGGCTTATGCCCAGCAGAGCACTGCTCCTCCACAGACCCTGCTACACAGCCTGTACTGGTACCAGGGGGGAGCATATAAATAGTAAATACACCAGCTCCTTTATCTCAGGCACTGGCTTATGTCCAGCAGAGCGCTGCTCCTCCACAGACCCTGCTACACAGCCTGTACTGGTACCAGGGGGGAGCATATAAATAGTAAATACACCAGCTCCTTTATCTCAGGCACTGGCTTATGCCCAGCAGAGCACTGCTCCTCCACAGACCCTGCTACACAGCATGTACTGGTACCAGGGGGAGCATATAAATAGTAAATACACCAGCTCCTTTATCTCAGGCACTGGCTTATGCCCAGCAGAGCACTGCTCCTCCACAGACCCTGCTACACAGCCTGTACTGGTACCAGGGGGGAGCATATAAATAGTAAATACACCAGCTCCTTTATCTCAGGCACTGGTTTATGCCCAGCAGAGCACTGCTCCTCCCCAGACCCTGCTACACAGCCTTGTACTGGTACCAGGGGGGAGCATATAAATAGTAAGTACACCAGCTCCTTTATCTCAGGCACTGGCTTATGTCCAGCAGAGCACTGCTCCTCCACAGACCCTGCTACACAGCCTTGTACTGGTACCAGGGGGAGCATATAAATAGTAAATACACCAGCTCCTTTATCTCAGGCACTGGCTTATGCCCAGCAGAGCACTGCTCCTCCACAGACCCTGCTACACAGCCTTGTACTGGTACCAGGGGGGAGCATATAAATAGTAAATACACCAGCTCCTTTATCTCAGGCACTGGCTTATGCCCAGCAGAGCACTGCTCCTCCACAGACCCTGCTACACAGCCTTGTACTGGTACCAGGGGGGAGCATATAAATAGTAAATACACCAGCTCCTTTATCTCAGGCACTGGCTTATGCCCAGCAGAGCACTGCTCCTCCACAGACCCTGCTACACAGCCTTGTACTGGTACCAGGGGGAGCATATAAATAGTAAATACACCAGCTACTTTATCTCAGGCACTGGCTTATGTCCAGCAGAGCACTGCTCCTCCACAGACCCTGCTACACAGCCTTGTACTGGTACCAGGGGGAGCATATAAATAGTAAATACACCAGCTCCTTTATCTCAGGCACTGGCTTATGTCCAGCAGAGCACTGCTCCTCCACAGACCCTGCTACACAGCCTTGTACTGGTACCAGGGGGAGCATATAAATAGTAAATACACCAGCTCCTTTATCTCAGGCACTGGCTTATGTCCAGCAGAGCGCTGCTCCTCCACAGACCCTGCTACACAGCCTGTACTGGTACCAGGGGGGAGCATATAAATAGTAAATACACCAGCTCCTTTATCTCAGGCACTGGCTTATGCCCAGCAGAGCACTGCTCCTCCACAGACCCTGCTACACAGCATGTACTGGTACCAGGGGGAGCATATAAATAGTAAATACACCAGCTCCTTTATCTCAGGCACTGGCTTATGCCCAGCAGAGCACTGCTCCTCCACAGACCCTGCTACACAGCCTGTACTGGTACCAGGGGGGAGCATATAAATAGTAAATACACCAGCTCCTTTATCTCAGGCACTGGTTTATGCCCAGCAGAGCACTGCTCCTCCCCAGACCCTGCTACACAGCCTTGTACTGGTACCAGGGGGGAGCATATAAATAGTAAGTACACCAGCTCCTTTATCTCAGGCACTGGCTTATGTCCAGCAGAGCACTGCTCCTCCACAGACCCTGCTACACAGCCTTGTACTGGTACCAGGGGGAGCATATAAATAGTAAATACACCAGCTCCTTTATCTCAGGCACTGGCTTATGCCCAGCAGAGCACTGCTCCTCCACAGACCCTGCTACACAGCCTTGTACTGGTACCAGGGGGGAGTATATAAATAGTAAATACACCAGCTCCTTTATCTCAGGCACTGGCTTATACCCAGCAGAGCACTGCTCCTCCACAGACCCTGCTACACAGCCTTGTACTGGTACCAGGGGGGAGCATATAAATAGTAAATACACCAGCTCCTTTATCTCAGGCACTGGCTTATGCCCAGCAGAGCACTGCTCCTCCCCAGACCCTGCTACACAGCCTGTACTGGTACCAGGGGGAGCATATAAATAGTAAATACACCAGCTCCTTTATCTCAGGCACTGGCTTATGCCCAGGAGAGCACTGCTCCTCCACAGACCCTGCTACACAGCCTTGTACTGGTACCAGGGGGGAGCATATAAATAGTAAATACACCAGCTCCTTTATCTCAGGCACTGGCTTATGCCCAGCAGAGCGCTGCTCCTCCACAGACCCTGCTACACAGCCTTGTACTGGTACCAGGGGGGACTATATAAATAGTAAATACACCAGCTCCTTTATCTCAGGCACTGGCTTATACCCAGCAGAGCACTGCTCCTCCACAGACCCTGCTACACAGCCTTGTACTGGTACCAGGGGGGAGCATATAAATAGTAAATACACCAGCTCCTTTATCTCAGGCACTGGCTTATGCCCAGCAGAGCACTGCTCCTCCCAGACCCTGCTACACAGCCTTGTACTGGTACCAGGGGGGAGCATATAAATAGTAAATACACCAGCTCCTTTATCTCAGGCACTGGCTTATGCCCAGCAGAGCGCTGCTCCTCCACAGACCCTGCTACACAGCCTGTACTGGTACCAGGGGGGAGCATATAAATAGTAAATACACCAGCTCCTTTATCTCAGGCACTGGCTTATGCCCAGCAGAGCACTGCTCCTCCACAGACCCTGCTACACAGCCTGTACTGGTACCAGGGGGAGCATATAAATAGTAAATACACCAGCTCCTTTATCTCAGGCACTGGCTTATGCCCAGCAGAGCACTGCTCCTCCCCAGACCCTGCTACACAGCCTTGTACTGGTACCAGGGGGAGCATATAAATAGTAAATACACCAGCTCCTTTATCTCAGGCACTGGCTTATGCCCAGCAGAGCACTGCTCCTCCACAGACCCTGCTACATTGCCTTGTACTGGTACCAGGGGGGAGCATATAAATAGTAAATACACCAGCTCCTTTATCTCAGGCACTGGCTTATGCCCAGCAGAGCACTGCTCCTCCACAGACCCTGCTACACAGCCTTGTACTGGTACCAGGGGGGAGCATATAAATAGTAAATACACCAGCTCCTTTATCTCAGGCACTGGCTTATGTCCAGCAGAGCGCTGCTCCTCCACAGACCCTGCTACACAGCCTGTACTGGTACCAGGGGGGAGCATATAAATAGTAAATACACCAGCTCCTTTATCTCAGGCACTGGCTTATGCCCAGCAGAGCACTGCTCCTCCACAGACCCTGCTACACAGCATGTACTGGTACCAGGGGGAGCATATAAATAGTAAATACACCAGCTCCTTTATCTCAGGCACTGGCTTATGCCCAGCAGAGCACTGCTCCTCCACAGACCCTGCTACACAGCCTGTACTGGTACCAGGGGGGAGCATATAAATAGTAAATACACCAGCTCCTTTATCTCAGGCACTGGTTTATGCCCAGCAGAGCACTGCTCCTCCCCAGACCCTGCTACACAGCCTTGTACTGGTACCAGGGGGGAGCATATAAATAGTAAGTACACCAGCTCCTTTATCTCAGGCACTGGTTTATGCCCAGCAGAGCACTGCTCCTCCCCAGACCCTGCTACACAGCCTTGTACTGGTACCAGGGGGAGCATATAAATAGTAAATACACCAGCTCCTTTATCTCAGGCACTGGCTTATGCCCAGCAGAGCACTGCTCCTCCACAGACCCTGCTACACAGCCTTGTACTGGTACCAGGGGGGAGCATATAAATAGTAAATACACCAGCTCCTTTATCTCAGGCACTGGCTTATGCCCAGCAGAGCACTGCTCCTCCACAGACCCTGCTACACAGCCTTGTACTGGTACCAGGGGGGAGCATATAAATAGTAAATACACCAGCTCCTTTATCTCAGGCACTGGCTTATGCCCAGCAGAGCACTGCTCCTCCACAGACCCTGCTACACAGCCTTGTACTGGTACCAGGGGGAGCATATAAATAGTAAATACACCAGCTCCTTTATCTCAGGCACTGGCTTATGTCCAGCAGAGCACTGCTCCTCCACAGACCCTGCTACACAGCCTTGTACTGGTACCAGGGGGAGCATATAAATAGTAAATACACCAGCTCCTTTATCTCAGGCACTGGCTTATGTCCAGCAGAGCACTGCTCCTCCACAGACCCTGCTACACAGCCTTGTACTGGTACCAAGGGGGAGCATATAAATAGTAAATACACCAGCTCCTTTATCTCAGGCACTGGCTTATGCCCAGCAGAGCACTGCTCCTCCACAGACCCTGCTACACAGCCTTGTACTGGTACCAGGGGGGAGCATATAAATAGTAAATACACCAGCTCCTTTATCTCAGGCACTGGCTTATGTCCAGCAGAGCACTGCTCCTCCACAGACCCTGCTACACAGCCTTGTACTGGTACCAGGGGGAGCATATAAATAGTAAATACACCAGCTCCTTTATCTCAGGCACTGGCTTATGTCCAGCAGAGCACTGCTCCTCCACAGACCCTGCTACACAGCCTTGTACTGGTACCAGGGGGAGCATATAAATAGTAAATACACCAGCTCCTTTATCTCAGGCACTGGCTTATGCCCAGCAGAGCGCTGCTCCTCCACAGACCCTGCTACACAGCCTTGTACTGGTACCAGTGGGGAGCATATAAATAGTAAATACACCAGCTCCTTTATCTCAGGCACTGGCTTATGCCCAGCAGAGCGCTGCTCCTCCACAGACCCTGCTACACAGCCTTGTACTGGTACCAAGGGGGAGCATATAAATAGTAAATACACCAGCTCCTTTATCTCAGGCACTGGCTTATGCCCAGCAGAGCGCTGCTCCTCCACAGACCCTGCTACACAGCCTTGTACTGGTACCAAGGGGGAGCATATAAATAGTAATACACCAGCTCCTTTATCTCAGGCACTGGCTTATGCCCAGCAGAGCGCTGCTCCTCCACAGACCCTGCTACACAGCCTTGTACTGGTACCAGGGGGGAGCATATAAATAGTAAATACACCAGCTCCTTTATCTCAGGCACTGGCTTATGCCCAGCAGAGCGCTGCTCCTCCACAGACCCTGCTACACAGCCTTGTACTGGTACCAGGGGGGAGCATATAAATAGTAAATACACCAGCTCCTTTATCTCAGGCACTGGCTTATGTCCAGCAGAGCACTGCTCCTCCACAGACCCTGCTACACAGCCTTGTACTGGTACCAGGGGGAGCATATAAATAGTAAATACACCAGCTCCTTTATCTCAGGCACTGGCTTATGCCCAGCAGAGCACTGCTCCTCCACAGACCCTGCTACACAGCCTTGTACTGGTACCAGGGGGGAGCATATAAATAGTAAATACACCAGCTCCTTTATCTCAGGCACTGGCTTATACCCAGCAGAGCACTGCTCCTCCACAGACCCTGCTACACAGCCTTGTACTGGTACCAGGGGGGAGCATATAAATAGTAAATACACCAGCTCCTTTATCTCAGGCACTGGCTTATGCCCAGCAGAGCACTGCTCCTCCCAGACCCTGCTACACAGCCTTGTACTGGTACCAGGGGGGAGCATATAAATAGTAAATACACCAGCTCCTTTATCTCAGGCACTGGCTTATGCCCAGCAGAGCGCTGCTCCTCCACAGACCCTGCTACACAGCCTGTACTGGTACCAGGGGGGAGCATATAAATAGTAAATACACCAGCTCCTTTATCTCAGGCACTGGCTTATGCCCAGCAGAGCACTGCTCCTCCCCAGACCCTGCTACACAGCCTTGTACTGGTAACAGGGGGAGCATATAAATAGTAAATACACCAGCTCCTTTATCTCAGGCACTGGCTTATGCCCAGCAGAGCACTGCTCCTCCACAGACCCTGCTACATTGCCTTGTACTGGTACCAGGGGGGAGCATATAAATAGTAAATACACCAGCTCCTTTATCTCAGGCACTGGCTTATGCCCAGCAGAGCACTGCTCCTCCACAGACCCTGCTACACAGCCTGTACTGGTACCAGGGGGGAGCATATAAATAGTAAATACACCAGCTCCTTTATCTCAGGCACTGGCTTATGTCCAGCAGAGCGCTGCTCCTCCACAGACCCTGCTACACAGCCTGTACTGGTACCAGGGGGGAGCATATAAATAGTAAATACACCAGCTCCTTTATCTCAGGCACTGGCTTATGCCCAGCAGAGCACTGCTCCTCCACAGACCCTGCTACACAGCATGTACTGGTACCAGGGGGAGCATATAAATAGTAAATACACCAGCTCCTTTATCTCAGGCACTGGCTTATGCCCAGCAGAGCACTGCTCCTCCACAGACCCTGCTACACAGCCTGTACTGGTACCAGGGGGGAGCATATAAATAGTAAATACACCAGCTCCTTTATCTCAGGCACTGGTTTATGCCCAGCAGAGCACTGCTCCTCCCCAGACCCTGCTACACAGCCTTGTACTGGTACCAGGGGGGAGCATATAAATAGTAAGTACACCAGCTCCTTTATCTCAGGCACTGGCTTATGTCCAGCAGAGCACTGCTCCTCCACAGACCCTGCTACACAGCCTTGTACTGGTACCAGGGGGAGCATATAAATAGTAAATACACCAGCTCCTTTATCTCAGGCACTGGCTTATGCCCAGCAGAGCACTGCTCCTCCACAGACCCTGCTACACAGCCTTGTACTGGTACCAGGGGGGAGCATATAAATAGTAAATACACCAGCTCCTTTATCTCAGGCACTGGCTTATGCCCAGCAGAGCACTGCTCCTCCACAGACCCTGCTACACAGCCTTGTACTGGTACCAGGGGGGAGCATATAAATAGTAAATACACCAGCTCCTTTATCTCAGGCACTGGCTTATGCCCAGCAGAGCACTGCTCCTCCACAGACCCTGCTACACAGCCTTGTACTGGTACCAGGGGGAGCATATAAATAGTAAATACACCAGCTACTTTATCTCAGGCACTGGCTTATGTCCAGCAGAGCACTGCTCCTCCACAGACCCTGCTACACAGCCTTGTACTGGTACCAGGGGGAGCATATAAATAGTAAATACACCAGCTCCTTTATCTCAGGCACTGGCTTATGTCCAGCAGAGCACTGCTCCTCCACAGACCCTGCTACACAGCCTTGTACTGGTACCAAGGGGGAGCATATAAATAGTAAATACACCAGCTCCTTTATCTCAGGCACTGGCTTATGCCCAGCAGAGCACTGCTCCTCCACAGACCCTGCTACACAGCCTTGTACTGGTACCAGGGGGGAGCATATAAATAGTAAATACACCAGCTCCTTTATCTCAGGCACTGGCTTATGTCCAGCAGAGCACTGCTCCTCCACAGACCCTGCTACACAGCCTTGTACTGGTACCAGGGGGAGCATATAAATAGTAAATACACCAGCTCCTTTATCTCAGGCACTGGCTTATGTCCAGCAGAGCACTGCTCCTCCACAGACCCTGCTACACAGCCTTGTACTGGTACCAGGGGGGAGCATATAAATAGTAAATACACCAGCTCCTTTATCTCAGGCACTGGCTTATGCCCAGCAGAGCGCTGCTCCTCCACAGACCCTGCTACACAGCCTTGTACTGGTACCAGTGGGGAGCATATAAATAGTAAATACACCAGCTCCTTTATCTCAGGCACTGGCTTATGCCCAGCAGAGCGCTGCTCCTCCACAGACCCTGCTACACAGCCTTGTACTGGTACCAAGGGGGAGCATATAAATAGTAAATACACCAGCTCCTTTATCTCAGGCACTGGCTTATGCCCAGCAGAGCGCTGCTCCTCCACAGACCCTGCTACACAGCCTTGTACTGGTACCAAGGGGGAGCATATAAATAGTAATACACCAGCTCCTTTATCTCAGGCACTGGCTTATGCCCAGCAGAGCGCTGCTCCTCCACAGACCCTGCTACACAGCCTTGTACTGGTACCAAGGGGGAGCATATAAATAGTAAATACACCAGCTCCTTTATCTCAGGCACTGGCTTATGCCCAGCAGAGCGCTGCTCCTCCACAGACCCTGCTACACAGCCTTGTACTGGTACCAGGGGGGAGCATATAAATAGTAAATACACCAGCTCCTTTATCTCAGGCACTGGCTTATGTCCAGCAGAGCACTGCTCCTCCACAGACCCTGCTACACAGCCTTGTACTGGTACCAGGGGGGAGCATATAAATAGTAAATACACCAGCTCCTTTATCTCAGGCACTGGCTTATACCCAGCAGAGCACTGCTCCTCCACAGACCCTGCTACACAGCCTGTACTGGTACCAGGGGGGAGCATATAAATAGTAAATACACCAGCTCCTTTATCTCAGGTACTGGCTTATACCCAGCAGAGCACTGCTCCTCCACAGACCCTGCTACACAGCCTGTACTGGTACCAGGGGGGAGCATATAAATAGTAAATACACCAGCTCCTTTATCTCAGGCACTGGCTTATGCCCAGCAGAGCGCTGCTCCTCCACAGACCCTGCTACACAGCCTTGTACTGGTACCAAGGGGGAGCATATAAATAGTAAATACACCAGCTCCTTTATCTCAGGCACTGGCTTATGCCCAGCAGAGCGCTGCTCCTCCACAGACCCTGCTACACAGCCTTGTACTGGTACCAAGGGGGAGCATATAAATAGTAATACACCAGCTCCTTTATCTCAGGCACTGGCTTATGCCCAGCAGAGCGCTGCTCCTCCACAGACCCTGCTACACAGCCTTGTACTGGTACCAAGGGGGAGCATATAAATAGTAAATACACCAGCTCCTTTATCTCAGGCACTGGCTTATACCCAGCAGAGCACTGCTCCTCCACAGACCCTGCTACACAGCCTGTACTGGTACCAGGGGGGAGCATATAAATAGTAAATACACCAGCTCCTTTATCTCAGGCACTGGCTTATGTCCAGCAGAGCACTGCTCCTCCACAGACCCTGCTACACAGCCTGTACTGGTACCAGGGGGAGCATATAAATAGTAATACACCAGCTCCTTTATCTCAGGCACTGGCCTATGTCCAGCAGAGCGCTGCTCCTCCACAGACCCTGCTACACAGCCTTGTACTGGTACCAGGGGGGAGCATATAAATAGTAAATACACCAGCTCCTTTATCTCAGGCACTGGCTTATGTCCAGCAGAGCACTGCTCCTCCACAGACCCTGCTACACAGCCTGTACTGGTACCAGGGGGAGCATATAAATAGTAAATACACCAGCTCCTTTATCTCAGGCACTGGCTTATGTCCAGCAGAGCACTGCTCCTCCACAGACCCTGCTACACAGCCTGTACTGGTACCAGGGGGAGCATATAAATAGTAATACACCAGCTCCTTTATCTCAGGCACTGGCCTATGTCCAGCAGAGCACTGCTCCTCCACAGACCCTGCTACACAGCCTGTACTGGTACCAGGGGGAGCATATAAATAGTAAATACACCAGCTCCTTTATCTCAGGCACTGGCTTATGCCCAGCAGAGCACTGCTCCTCCACAGACCCTGCTACACAGCCTGTACTGGTACCAGGGGGAGCATATAAATAGTAAATACACCAGCTCCTTTATCTCAGGCACTGGCTTATGCCCGGCAGAGCACTGCTCCTCCACAGACCCTGCTACACAGCCTGTACTGGTACCAGGGGGGAGCATATAAATAGTAAATACACCAGCTCCTTTATCTCAGGCACTGGCTTATGCCCAGCAGAGCACTGCTCCTCCCCAGACCCTGCTACACAGCCTGTACTGGTACCAGGGGGGAGCATATAAATAGTAAATACACCAGCTCCTTTATCTCAGGCACTGGCTTATGCCCAGCAGAGCACTGCTCCTCCACAGACCCTGCTACACAGCCTTGTACTGGTACCAGGGGGAGCATATAAATAGTAAATACACCAGCTCCTTTATCTCAGGCACTGGCTTATGCCCAGCAGAGCACTGCTCCTCCACAGAGCCTGCTACACAGCCTTGTACTGGTACCAGGGGGAGCATATAAATAGTAAATACACCAGCTCCTTTATCTCAGGCACTGGCTTATGCCCAGCAGAGCGCTGCTCCTCCACAGACCCTGCTACACAGCCTGTACTGGTACCAGGGGGGAGCATATAAATAGTAAATACACCAGCTCCTTTATCTCAGGCACTGGCTTATGCCCAGCAGAGCACTGCTCCTCCACAGACCCTGCTACACAGCATGTACTGGTACCAGGGGGAGCATATAAATAGTAAATACACCAGCTCCTTTATCTCAGGCACTGGCTTATGCCCAGCAGAGCACTGCTCCTCCACAGACCCTGCTACACAGCCTTGTACTGGTACCAGGGGGGAGCATATAAATAGTAAATACAACAGCTCCTTTATGTCAGGCACTGGCTTATGCCCAGCAGAGCACTGCTCCTCCCCAGACCCTGATACACAGCCTTGTACTGGTACCAAGGGGGAGCATATAAATAGTAAATACACCAGCTCCTTTATCTCAGGCACTGGCTTATGCCCAGCAGAGCACTGCTCCTCCCCAGACCCTGATACACAGCCTTGTACTGGTACCAAGGGGGAGCATATAAATAGTAAATACACCAGCTCCTTTATCTCAGGCACTGGCTTATGCCCAGCAGAGCACTGCTCCTCCACAGACCCTGCTACACAGCCTGTACTGGTACCAAGGGGGAGCATATAAATAGTAAATACACCAGCTCCTTTATCTCAGACACTGGCTTATGCCCAGCAGAGCACTGCTCCTCCACAGACCCTGCTACACAGCCTTGTACTGGTACCAGGGGGGAGCATATAAATAGTAAATACACCAGCTCCTTTATCTCAGGCACTGGCTTATGCCCAGCAGAGCACTGCTCCTCCACAGACCCTGCTACACAGCCTTGTACTGGTACCAGGGGGAGCATATAAATAGTAAATACACCAGCTCCTTTATCTCAGGCACTGGCTTATGTCCAGCAGAGCGCTGCTCCTCCACAGACCCTGCTACACAGCCTTGTACTGGTACCAGGGGGAGCATATAAATAGTAAATACACCAGCTCCTTTATCTCAGGCACTGGCTTATGCCCAGCAGAGCACTGCTCCTCCACAGACCTTGCTACACAGCCTTGTACTGGTACCAAGGGGGAGCATATAAATAGTAAATACACCAGCTCCTTTATCTCAGGCACTGGCTTATCCCCAGCAGAGCACTGCTCCTCCACAGACCCTGCTACATTGCCTGTACTGGTACCAGGGGGAGCATATAAATAGTAAATACACCAGCTCCTTTATCTCAGGCACTGGCTTATGCCCAGCAGAGCGCTGCTCCTCCACAGACCCTGCTACACAGCCTTGTACTGGTACCAAGGGGGAGCATATAAATAGTAAATACACCAGCTCCTTTATCTCAGGCACTGGCTTATGCCCAGCAGAGCACTGCTCCTCCACAGACCCTGCTACACAGCCTGTACTGGTACCAGGGGGAGCATATAAATAGTAAATACACCAGCTCCTTTATCTCAGGCACTGGCTTATGCCCGGCAGAGCACTGCTATGACTTGAGGGTTTGTGTTCTGGTCTCATTCCTCTCTGTGTGACTCCAGTCCAGCTGTCTGGGGTTGCTGTGTTATTTCACTGTATTGTGTGTTCTCTTACGTCCTAGAGGATGCTGGGGTCCATATTAGTGCCATGAATTGTATATATATGTTTCTTTGTGCCTTTGAGAAGGATCCCACTGTTATACATTATACAGCTGAGTGCCTGGATAATCTGCAGCTATTTCCAGATATTTCTCTTGTGACGCTGGCCAAAAGGCATCTATTCCACTCAAGAAAATGTGCAATACAAATGGGGCTTTCCTACTAAGGTTATTGTAATGCGAAACGGAGCCTTCACAGTGATACCTTCACCCGAGGATGGCCCTGGTATTCTGAAAAAATAGGATTTTAATACCTACCGGAAAATCCTTTTCTCGTAGTCCATAGGGGATACTGGGATGGTCTTAGTACCATGGGGTATAGATGGGGGTCCATTGGAGCCTGGCACTTTAAAACTTCTTCAGAGTGTGCTGGCTCCTTCCTTCTATGCCCCTCCTGTAGACTCAGTCTAGGAAAACTGTGCCCAAGGAGAGAGACATACTTTGAAAGGTGGAAAGAGACAAGAAAGTGGTGATAGAACAAACCAGCATAAAACATAACAAGAGGATAGTAACACTAACTACAACTTGAAAATAGGGACAGCAAAAGCAGACCCAAACTACAACACACAAGAACAACTCTTGCTGGAAAATATCAAAGCACAGAGGAGGGGGCCCAATGTCCCCTATGGACTACGAGAAAAGGATTTACTGGTAGGTATTAAAATCCTATTTTCTCTAATGTCCAAGGGGATACTGGGATGGTCTTAGTACCATGGAGAAGTTCCAAAACTCCAAACTGGGTGGAAGAGTGCTGAGACCCCATCAAAACTGATTGACCAAACTGAAGGTCCTCAGTAGCCAAGGTGTTGAACCTTTAAAACTTTACAGCGTGTTCGAATCCAACCAAGTAGCTGCCCAGCATAACTGCAAAGCCAAGACACCCCGGGCAGCCACCTAGGAAGAACCCACTGACCGTGTGGAGTGGGTCTGAACAGACCTCGGAAGCGGCAAAGCTGCCGAAGAGTGAGCCTGTTGGATCGTAAGCCTGATCCAACACACAATAGACTACTTCGAAGCAGGACAACCAATCTTTGAAGCATCATAGAGAACAAAAAGCGAGTCTGATTTTCTGAGACGTGCTGGCCTCTTGACATAAATCTCCAAAGAACAAACCACGTCCAAGGACATTGAAGTAACAGACGTGCCAGTGACAACCAGAACCACCATCGGCCAATTGATATGAAATGCTGACAGCACCTTAGTCAAGACTGTCTAACGAGTTTTAAGCACCGCTCTATCCTCATGAAACACCAGAGAAGGACTCTTACATGATAAGGCCCCTAATTCCAAGGCCAACAACATGATAGCCTGCCATGTCAAATACTCCATGTCCACCTTGTGAAAAGGTTCAATCAAACCGATTGGAGAAAGGCCAGAACCAAATTGAGAACTCATGGCACTGTGGGAGGCACAAAGGGTGGTCTAATATGAAGGACACCTGTCAAGAACATCTGGACCACTGGGAGAACAGCCAATTGTTCCCTGGAAGAAAAAGACAAGGCTGAGAGTTTAACTTTTATGGAGCCTAAACGTAGGCCCACATCAACAACAGCCTGCAGGAAGTGCTAGAAATGTCCCAGATGAAAATCCACAGCAGAATACTGTTGATCCTCACACCAAGAGACACATTTCTTCCATATGCAATGGGTCACTGCACCCCAACCACGGAGGCTTGCATCCGTTGTCAACAGAATCCAATCCTGAATTCTGAAGTGTCGACCCTCCAGTAGGGAGATCAGTAACCACCATAAGAGGGAAATCCTGGCGTTTGGTGAAAGGCATATCATCTGGCGCATGTGCAGAGGTGACCCAGACCATTTGTCCAGCAGATCCAGCTGGAATGGTCATGCATGAAATCTTCCGTACCGAATTGCGTCATAGGAGGCCATCATCTTTCCCAGTAAGCTTATGCAAAGTTGTACCGAGATTTTGTTCAGCTTCAAAATGGAACGTATCATCGTCTGAATTATCTTTGCCTTGTCCATAGGAAGGAGCACCTTCTGAGAAACCGTGTCCAGTATCATTACCAGGAACTGAAGCCTCTGCGTAGGTTCTAAGTGGGATTTCTGCAGATTGAGAATCCACCCATGATCCGTGAGTAGTCGTGTTTGAAGGCTGATCTTTTCCATCAACTGTGCTCCGAATATAGCCATTATGAGGAGATCGTCCAAGTATGGAACAATGTTCACTTCCTGCTTGTGGAGTTGTAGCAACATCTCTGCCATCACCCCTGATAACACCCTCAGTGCTGTTGATAGACCAAAAGGCAAGGCCTGGACCTGGTAGTGACTGTGCTGCAGTGCAAACATGAGGTAAGCCTGAAGAGGCAGCCATACTGGGATGTGACGATACGCATTCTTAATATCGAGAGAAACCAGGAATTCCTCTTCTTCCATGTCACGCTTGGCTTGAGTTGGGGATCTGACGACTGATAACTGACTAAGGGGGCAGCTATCGGCAAAGGAAGAAAACGAGGTGGCTTAATGTAGTTCTTACTCATGGATTGAAGACTTAGGCCTGTGGATGTAGAGGGGTAGGCAATGTGGACAATGACCCGGAATGATACACTGAAGAGGAATTAAGTTTTAATGAAACATCAATCATACACAACGATTAGGAGAGAAGTCTGAGTGAATTCTAAAAGACGAAAGGTTAGTGACTTGTAAACGATGCTGAAGAATACTTAATGAAGACGTGACTTGTGATTTGTAAACGATGCTGAAGAACAAGGAATGAAGAGATGACTTGCGATTTGTAAACAATGCTGAAGAGAGGATTGCTGTGAGCACCATCAGCAAACAGAGACCCTCTACCAGATAGAGGGCCTAGTGGTTAAACCACAAGAGCAGGTGGACTGGGAGCAAAGGACTGCAATAACAGAACTGACCACCAGGCGGACACAACAGAACCAGGATACCAGGGGTTAACCTGGGAGTGCAGAGAGCAGGGCACCTTACAGCAGCTAGTAACTTGAAGTACTGGCAACATAGCTAAGCATCAACCCCCTTTTATAAGGGAAGCCTGTACTGAATTGGCAGGAAGTGAACTGGGATACCTATTGACTTGGATTGGTCTCCAACATGGTGGCTCCCTGCACAGAGGACACATGTGGAACCAGCACAAAGCCACTACCTCTGGCCTCAGCCTCCCAGACGCTGCACTCCAGCAACAGGACACTTGGAAACAGCCACCTCCGGCTGCCATGCTCCGCTCCCCAGGACCCAGACCCCGGCCTCCAGATGCCCGGCAGCCGCACCGGAGGACCATGCTGCTGTAGCACCTATCCATCGCAGCGACATCAGCCAGCTAAGAGGAAGGCCACAGGGACCAGAGCTGGAGGTAAGACTGCGGATGCTGACAGTACCCCCCTTTTTAGGGTGGTCTCCGAACACCCACGCTGTTTAGTGGGATTCTTGGCATGAAAGACACAACTCAGTCTAGGAGCATGAACATTCTCTGCAGCCGCCCAAGATCTTTCCTCCGGACCATATCCTCTCCAATCTATGAGATACTGGAGACAACCATACCTCTTGCGGAAGTCAAGAAACTTATGAACCTCAAATTCCTCCTTTTGAGCAGCTTGAACCTTGAGAGGTTAAGGGAAAGCTGCCCGAAAATGATTTAGTACAAAAGGCTTTAGCAGAGAAATGTGAAAGGCATTGGGAATTTTCAAATAGGGAGGCAGTTTCAACCTTGTAAGAAACAGGATTCAACACTCTTTTAATAGGATACGGACCGATGAATCTTGGAGACAACTTTTTGGTAGGAACTTTGAGTCTGAGGTTTCTGGTGGAGATCCAAACACGATCTCCCACTTTCAGACTAGGAACAGCCCTATGTCTCCAATCAGTGTAGGTCTTTTATTTCTGGAAAGTCTTAAAGTAGCACCTTATGAATTTGTCTCCAAATCTTAGTGAACTTTCGAAGAGCGGATTCAGCAGCAGGAACCTCAAGAGGTGGGAGAGATTAGAAGGAAGGAACTCATGGATGAAAACTCTAGTTAATGAAGAAAGGAGTGGAATTTGTAGAAGAATGATATAGGTTACTTGGATCTTGGTCGACTCTTTCAGTCTGTCCGTCAGTCTGGGGATGGTAGGCTGAAGAGAAGTTCAACTTGATTCCTAGGACAGAGCTGAGAGTTTTCCAGAACTTGGCGATGAATTGAGGACCCTGATCAGAAACTATTTCCTGTGGAAGGCCATGCAAATGAAAAATCTATGAGAAAAACAATATGGATAGCTGAGGAACAGAGAGAAGACCGGTGAGGGGTATGAAGTGAGACACCTTTGAAAATCATTCCACAATGACCCAAATGGTGTTGTGCCCTCTGGAGACTGGCAAATCGGTTATGAAATCCATAGAGATGCGAGTCCAAGGCTTTTGAGGTGATGGAAGTGTATGAAGAAGACCCAAGGAAGATGTTTGTGGACTTTTATGTTGAATACACTTGGAACAGGCTGCTACAACTTCAAAGACATCCATTTTAAGATGAGGCCACCAGTAGAATCGCTGAATTAACTTGAGGGTCTTAAGACCACTGGCATGACCCATGCAAGATAAAGAATGAGCCCACGTAAGCTATTTGCTGCAAAATTTTGGTGCTACAAAAGTTCTCCCCGGAGGAGGTAGAGGAACAGTACGAGTTGAAGCAAATGAAGCCGGATTCAGAATAAATTGTTTCTCAGAGGAGTTGAGTGAATCATCCGTTTGAAAAGAACGAGAAAGTACATCTGCTCTTCAATTTAAGGTTCCTGGGCGGTTAAAGAGTTTGAAAGAGAACCGAGAGAAGGAGAGGCCACTTGGCTTGCCATGGGTTTAAGCCATCATGGAAGGACTTGGAAAAGACGTGATAGGAGAAGATTCTGAATGATCAGGACTGGGGCTCAATGTTAGTTAATTAGGAAGAAGAATAAGGCCTCCAGTCAGTTTGAGAGGTTTCCTGTTGAGGACGAGGTTTAGCTTTCTTATAAGATGATTTTCCAGTTCTGCCCATTCTTCAGCATAACATTACGGAGATTAGAGAACAAGGTCAGGAGGCCAGTAGCGACATAGCAGAAGTATTGAAGTGTGGAAATAGGGAGACATCAGTGAGCATAGACCCCCAGTGGCCATCGGTTACAGAAACATTGTGAGGTCAGTTGTTTATGGGTAATAGCAAGAAGATGCCAGGAAATCATCCAGGTAAGGAATTATATTGACTCCTTGCTGTCGAAGGAGGACCATCATCTCCGCCATCACCTTGGTGAACACCCTCGGAGCTGTGGAAAGTCCGAACGGCAACGTCTGAAATTGGTAATGACAATCCTGCATGCAAATTTCAGCTAAGCTTGATGCGGAGGATAAATGGGAACATGCAAGTAGGCATCTTTTATGTCCACTGACACCATGAATTCCCCCTCCTCCAGACTGGAAATCACTGCCCTCAGACATTCCATCTTGAACTTGAACCTTTGCAGGTAGAGATTCAGATCTTTCAGGTTTAGGATTGGTCTGACCGAGCCATCTGGCTCCGGAACTACAAATAGGCTTGAATAAAACCCTTCTCCTTGTTGTGACAAGGGAACCAGGACAATGACTTGATCCTGACAATTTTTGTATTGCTGTTGCTACTACTTCCCTGTCTGGAATCGAAGCTGGAAAGGCCAATTTGAAAAATCATCCTGGGGGAACATCTTGAAACTCCAGTTTGTACCCGTGGGACACAATTTGTAAAATCCACGGGTCCAGGCCAGATTGAACCCAGAACTGACTGAAAAGTTTCAGACGTGCCCCCACCTGAGCGGATTCCCCGCAAGGGAGCCCCAGCGTCATGCTGAAGATTTGTCAGAAGCAGGGGTTGATTTCTGCTCCTGTGACGCTGCAGACTTTTTTTTCCTTTTCCCCTTCCTCTACCCGCAAAGAAAGGGGAACCTTTATCCTTTTTGTATTTATTGGGCCGAAAGGACTGCACCTGAGAGTGATGTGTCTTTTTCGCCGGCGCAGGAGCATAAGTCAAGAATGTCGACTTACCTGCGGTAACCGCAGAGACTAAAGCATCCAGCCCATCTCCAAACAAAGCCTCACCTTTATATGGGAGAGCATCCATATTTCTTTTGGAATCTGCGTCAGCATTCCATTGGCGAATCCACAATGCCCTCCTTGCTGAAATAGCCATTTTAGCGGCATTGATCCCAAAAGCCCAATATCTTTCATGGCCTCTAGCATATATGCAGCAGCGTCTTTGATATGACCCAACGTTAGGAGAATCTCGTCTTTATCTATTGTGTCAATCTCTGATGACAAGTTTTCTGACCATTTTTCAATAGCACTACTCACCCACGCACAGGCAATGGTAGGTCTGAGTAATGTCCCATTGGCCACATTAATAGATTTTAACGTAGTCTCTAACTTGCGGTCTGCCGGCTCCTTTAGGGAAGCCATCCCTTTTTTGTTAAACGTGACAGGGCCCTGTCTAAATTGGGGGGTGACTCCCACCTTTTCCTGTCCTCTGCCGGGAAAGGATAAGCTACCTGAATTCTTTTGGGAATCTGAAATTTATTTTCAGGGTTCACCCAGACTCCCTCAAAGAGTGTGTTCAGCTCATGAGATGGAGAAGTTACGTTCATTCTCTTTCTTTATAAAAGTAAGCCTTCTCCTGAGGTAAAGGAGGGGCTTCTGCAACTTGTAAGACCTCCTTTATAGCAACAATCATGTACTGAATGTTCTTCGCTAATTTTGGATCTATTCCTCTGGAATCACTAGTGTCGACACAGGAATCAGAGTCCATGTCGGTATCAGTATATACTATTTGTGCAAATGGTCTTTTATGTGACCCAGAGGGGCCCCCTGTGGATGAATAAGCAGAACTATTAAAAATCACATCTTCGACTGATTTTCTCCAGGTTTCTGCATGAGACTCAGACTTATCTAATCTCTTACTGATATGATTCACACTATCACGTAATTCTTTCACCCATTCAGGCTCATGGTGTGCCGGCAGCGCCACCACATTACAACTCTGTGTCCCCATAATGGCTTCCTCAGGGGAAGAGCTCCCTGCCTCAGACATGTCACACACGTGCACACCACACCACAGACACTCCGGGGCTTATAGGGGACAGACCCACAGTAAAATCTGTCAGAAGGACACAGAAAGGATTAGCCAGATCAAAACTCAGCGCCAATATAAAATCCCTGTGTAATCTAAAATGTCCACAGAGACCTGTAGCGCATTTATAATGTCAAATTATACAATACAAATACACTGTGCTGATAATTTGTTCAGTAGTGGAGGAGGACCAGCGTTTCTTCTCCTGCAGCCTGTGTGGAGAAAATGGCGCTGAGCAGTGTGCTGGCTGACTGAGGAGGAAGCCCCGCCCCCGTAATGGTGCGTTTCTCCTCAGAAATTTCAACACTATTTTTTATACTGGCGGGGGCTAGGACTGTGCCTCGGCATCTTATGTCCCCTTTTAGCCAGTTTTGAGTAGGTTTCATGCTGCCCAGAGCGCCACCCCCCCCTGCGCCCCCTGCGTAATGTGTAGCATGGCGCGCAGCGTTCCCGCCCGCTGCGCGGTACCTTTTAGCCGTCACGATGACTGAAGATTCTTTCTTCTGTACACTCACCTGTCTTCTGACTTCTGGCTCTGTAAGGGGGGTGACGGCGTGCTGCGGGAGTGAGCGCATAGCCGCAGCTAGTGTTCAGTACCCTTCCGGAGCTAATGGTGTCCTGTCAGCAAGAAGCAGAGCCATGAAACTCTTTAGAAAGTTGGTTCCTACTTCTTCCCCCTAAGTCCCACGAAGCAGCGAGACTGTTGCCAGCAGCCTCCATGAAAATAAAAAACCTAACATAAAGTCTTTTTAGTGAAACTCAGTAGAGCTCCACTAGAGTGCAACCAGTCTGCCTGGGCATATTTTCTAAACTGAGGTTTGGAGGAGGGGCATAGAGGGAGAAGCCTGTTCACACTCTGAAAGTCTTAAAGTGCCCATGGCTCCTGCGGAACAGTCTATACCCCATGGTACTGAAGTGGACCCCAGCATCCTCTAGGACGTATGAGAAATTGGAATTCCATTTCTTGGAATTCTAACTTCCTACTGGGCATAACCCAAAATTTCCATCAGCTGTTTTGGGATGTTTAAGGATAGAATGGCTTACATAGCACTAATTAGTTCAGATGATAATATGTCCACTGAGCTGAGACCTTTCAAAGTGCAATGAGTCCTCATCTAAAACATGTGTAGACGGTGAAGATGTTGTATCATGTCTATGTGATTTACTTACCATCAGCCTTTCAGCCTGATTTTTTGAGAGGCTGACAATTCCCTAGGTGTATAAACCTCAGAATGAATGTTGCATGTAAGGGTTAATAGGGAAACCTATCACTGGTATAGGAGCTGGTATAAACTGCTCAGCTACATTGGATAATGTCTGTGCAAAGTAGCCCATGAAGGTTCACCAGAACCTGTGCCTGCCTCACTGTACACGTGGGTAAGCGTTGTCGCGACCCGGCGGGGATTTGTTGGAGCGACTCTAAGGTGCGTATAAGATGCTTTTTACAAAGATCACTCAAAAAAATAGTAATACTATAAAAATAAAATAAGAAAACTTATGGCTGCTAAAAAACAGCAGCCCTCTGACCATTGTCCGGCTCCTGCCGCACCAAACAAAAAACTGATTTGCCTGAGCCAGGAATATATGGACAGGCCCGTTGCATGCTGGGAGGCCGAAAGCTTTGACCTTTTGGTGCAAATCCGCTGTCACGTCATCATATCCCAATGTTATCCTAAGGATAACCTGTGGACCCTGCTGGTGAAAGATATATATATATATATATATATATATATATATATATATATATATATCTAAGAGGATAGAATTTGATCGGTAGGTTACTTAATACTTTTGTCCTCATTGGTTACTACAGATCATGTGGACGAGGTTCTCTCCATATCCCCACAATAGCATGTGTCAGATGACGTCACTTTGATGCACTGGAGCAAGTGACGGATGGCGACATGGCAGTTCCACCGGGTATATTAACGACACGGGACGTGCACATGCGTGTAGATGGTGACACTAAAACTACTGGATGATCATTGTGGATGTCTGAGGTATTGATACAATGCAAATTTGTTGAGACATTGTTTCTTTTTCAGATGGAAACATGGGTCGTGCACGTGATGCGACTGGCAAAAGGGAGCCATTGGTTGTGGCCGAGACCGGCATTTGTTTGTTGGTGATCTCTTGTAGACAGTGAGTAGTATCCATCTACAGTGGAAGAAGCATGGACACCAAGAATCTCAGCGGCGGAACAGTGGGTGAAAGTAGATCATGACAAATCGGGACCACAGGCATTTAGGGCACCTAGCAACCACCAATCGTTCCACACGCATCAGGAACTGCTCCAACAGTACAATGCCGGAGCAGTCCCACAGTCCCAGATCTGGGGGAAATTGGAAGGCCACGTGATATGTGGCACATCAGACTGGTGCTCTGAAAACCAATCCAAGCCTTTCATCAACTATTCCGCCACTGAGAGCATACCTAAAGTTTAACACTAGCTGTTTTTATGGTAATTATTTTGAGCAACAGAGTAGCACCTGCAGTATACTGGGGTCCCTTGTCGGGGGCTGCAGGCTTAAATGAACTGAGCAATACATGAACTACACTCCACTGTTTATCATTGTTAGTTAAAATACTAAGTGCACGACACATTTATGTATGTAGTTTGATTGAGCAATATTGGATCTGGCCATTACATTCCCAAAAGTCATAACCTCAGAACTGCAGAGCCGGAACAATTATTCACAAGTAATTAGGAATGTGTTCCTCATGAACAAGTCCACAATTACCGTCTGAAGGTTACACAATTATTTCAGGTCTACACAACTAATATTTAAGGATAAAGCCTTTAACAGAAAACACCCCTGAAGAAGTCACTATAGATGAAACGCGTTTGTTGACACGCAATTTGGATTTAGAGTGAATTGGAGTGGATAATAACAAGCCTGCCCATGCAAGGGTGACAACAAGTGCAAAACGCTTGTCTTCTGATTATACAGATATGTACTTGTGATAAGCTTTTACTCTGTTTTACTTGAAGTTCTAGATTCAAATTTCATTTTATTTCTGAATCTTATACGAATTGTATTTGGTGAGCTCAGGTCTACTGTATAGCAGGAAATATTTCATACCTGCATCATCTAACAAAATGCACATAAATTAGGCACTCCACAAAAATAATATTAATTTATATATAATCACTAATAATAAACTTCTGCTTGTTACTTTTAATAACAAGATAGTGTTGTGTGTAATAACTCTCTACATGTGATGTTTGCCATGGATAGCCTTGTGTTAGAAACATCCTACTGAGAACAGGGCTGATGGCGGAGGAGGGTGTAGGATAAGAGATTGCTGCAGTGACTGAGCAATGAGAATATGTGACTTCTGTATTAAGTGTTTATTACTCACCTGTGCTGATATCTGTAGGGATCTCCTCCTCCTTACACTGCTGATCACCCCTCACATACGTCTCTTCTTCTCCCTCTGTATCTTCTGCCTTTATATCAGTCACATATGTCTCTTCTTCTCCCTCTAAATCTTCTGCCTTTATATCAGTCACATACGTCTCTTCTTCTCCCTCTATATCTTCTGCCTTTATATCAGTCACATACGTCTCTTCTTCTCCCTCTATATCTTCTGCCTTCATATCAGTCACATACGTCTCTTCTTCTCCCTCTATATCTTCTGCCTTTATATCAGTCACATACGTGTCTTCTTCTCCATCTCTATCTTCTGCCTTTATATCAGTCACATACGTCTCTTCTTCTCCCTCTATATCTTCTGCCTTTATATCAGTCACATACGTCTCTTCTTCTCCCTCTATATCTTCTGCCTTCATATCAGTCACATACGTCTCTTCTTCTCCCTCTATATCTTCTGCCTTTATATCAGTCACATACATCTCTTCTTCTCCTTCTATATCTTCTGCCTTTATATCAGTCACATACGTCTCTTCTTCTCCCTCTGTATCTTCTGCCTTTATATCAGTCACATACGTCTCTTCTTCTCCCTCTATATCTTCTGCCTTTATATCAGTCACATACGTCTCTTCTTCTCCCTCTGTATCTTCTGCCTTCATATCAGTCACATACGTCTCTTCTTCTCCCTCTATATATTCTGCCTTTATATCAGTCACATACGTCTCTTCTTCTCCCTCTATATCGTCTGCCTTTACATCAGTCACATACGTCTCTTCTTCTCCCCCTGTATCTTCTATTTTAATATCAGACAGACGTTCTTCCTAAAAAAACAAAAAATAATACAATGGCATTTGCATATTGTTAGACTAAACTGAGGTGAAACAGTATAATGTCAGTGTAAAAGACACACAGCTCCTCTACAGATCATATAGTGACAGTCACTTTGGTATATTGGGGAGACCCTAAATCCCACCTACCTGATCCTCCTGTGGGATCCTGTGATTCTCCTCTGTACAATCCTGGGAATACAGAGGACGGGGACATCTCTCTGGGGTATCTCTGTTACTGGGTCCATCTGTAGGAGACACACAGTGACTGAGTACAGTGTATATATGCGATTATCAGATGATGTGTGCATATAGGGGCCCCCATACCTGCTCTCCCTTGTACAATACATGACAGTCTCCTCTTACCCAGTGATGTGAGGGGCCGGTGATTCTCCATCATCACGTCCTTGTACAGACCCCTGTGTTCCTCTATATACTCCCCCTCCTGCATGGAGACATAGACAGTGACATCCTGACATATTATAGGAACCAGACACACACAGTGATACAGTCATCACCCATACACGTCCCCTGGTGTTACTGTATAATGCCCCATTCCCAGCAGCCACCTCTCCAGTCATCACCCAGACACGTCCCCTGGTGTTACTGTATAATGCCACATTCCCAGCAGTCACCTCTCCAGTCATCACCCAGACACGTCCCCTGGTGTTACTGTATAATGTCCCATTCCCAGCAGTCACCTCTCCAGTCATCACCCAGACACGTCCCCTGGTGTTACTGTATAATGTCCCATTCCCAGCAGTCACCTCTCCAGTCATCACCCAGACACATCCCCTGGTGTTACTGTATAATGTCCCATTCCCAGCAGTCACCTCTCCAGTCATCACCCAGACACATCCCCTAGTGTTACTGTATAATGTCCCATTCCCAGCAGTCACCTCTCCAGTCACCACACAGACGCGTCCCCTGGTGCTACTGTATAATGCCCCATTCCCAGCAGCCACCTCTCCAGTCATCACCCAGACGCGTCCCCTGGTGTTACTGTATAATGCCCCATTCCCAGCAGCCACCTCTCCAGTCATCACCCGGACACATCCCCTTGTGTTACTGTATAATGCCACATTCCTGCAGTCACGTCTCCAGTCATCACCCAGACACATCCCCTGGTGTTACTGTATAATGTCCCATTCCCAGCAGTTACATCTCCAGTCATCCCCCAGACACGTCCCCTGGTGTTACTGTATAATGCCACATTCCCAAAAGTCACCTCTCCAGTCATCACCCAGACACGTCCCCTGGTGTTACTGTATAATGCCCCATTCCCAGCAGTCACCTCTCCAGTCATCACCCGGACACATCCCCTGGTGTTACTGTATAATGCCCCATTCCCGGCAGTCACCTCTCCAGTCATCACCCAGACACATCCCCTGGTGTTACTGTATAATGTCCCATTCCCAGCAGTCACCTCTCCAGTCATCACCCAGACACATCCCCTGGTGTTACTGTATAATGTCCCATTCCCAGCAGTCACCTCTCCAGTCATCACCCAGACACATCCCCTGGTGTTACTGTATAATGCCCCATTCCCAGCAGTCACGTCTCCAGTCATCACACAGACGCGTCCCCTGGTGTTACTGTATAATGCCCCATTCCCAGCAGCCACCTCTCCAGTCATCACCCAGACACGTCCCCTGGTGTAACTGTATTAATGTCCCATTCCCAGCAGTCACCTCTCCAGTCATCACCCAGACGCGTCCCCTGGTGTTACTGTATAATGCCCCATTCCCAGCAGCCACCTCTCCAGTCATCACCCGGACACATCCCCTTGTGTTACTGTATAATGCCACATTCCTGCAGTCACGTCTCCAGTCATCACCCAGACACATCCCCTGGTGTTACTGTATAATGTCCCATTCCCAGCAGTCACCTCGCCAGTCATCACCCAGACACATCCCCTGGTGTTACTGTATAATGTCCCATTCCCAGCAGTCACCTCTCCAGTCATCACCCAGACACATCCCCTGGTGTTACTGTATAATGTCCCATTCCCAGCAGTCACCTCTCCAGTCATCACCCAGACACATCCCTTAGTGTTACTGTATAATGTCCCATTCCCAGCAGTCACGTCTCCAGTCATCACCCAGACACATCCCCTGGTGTTACTGTATAATGTCCCATTCCCAGCAGTTACCTCTCCAGTCATCCCCCAGACACGTCCCCTGGTGTTACTGTATAATGCCACATTCCCAAAAGTCACCTCTCCAGTCATCACCCAGACACGTCCCCTGGTGTTACTGTATAATGTCCCATTCCCAGCAGTCACCTCTCCAATCATCACCCAGACACGTCCCCTGGTGTTACTGTATAATGCCACATTCCCAAAAGCCACCTCTCCAGTCATCACCCAGACACATCCCCTGGTGTTACTGTATAATGCCCCATTCCCAGCAGTCACCTCTCCAGTCATCACCCGGACACATCCCCTGGTGTTACTGTATAATGCCCCATTCCCAGCAGTCACCTCTCCAGTCATCACCCAGACACATCCGCTGGTGTTACTGTATAATGTCCCATTCCCAGCAGTCACCTCTCCAGTCATCACCCAGACACATCCCCTGGTGTTACTGTATAATGTCCCATTCCCAGCAGTCACCTCTCCAGTCATCACCCAGACACATCCCCTGATGTTACTGTATAATGCCCCATTCCCAGCAGTCACGTCTCCAGTCATCACACAGACGCGTCCCCTGGTGTTACTGTATAATGCCCCATTCCCAGCAGCCACCTCTCCAGTCATCACCCAGACACGTCCCCTGGTGTAACTGTATAATGTCCCATTCCCGACAGTCACCTCTCCAGTCATCACCCAGACACATCCCCTGGTGTTACTCTATAATGTCAAGGGGTCAGCTTGCTGGGATTAGCTTGCTTAGAATTTAATAAGTGTGGAATTACGAAGTGTGTTATCCGAACAGTTAAAAAAACAGCTGAACAAACATTGAGCACCATAAAGGAAAGGTAACTTACTTAAACAACTTTTCTCTAACGTCCTAGTGGATGCTGGGGACTCCGTAAGGACCATGGGGAATAGACGGGCTTCGCAGGAGACTGGGCACTCTAAGAAAGATTTAGGACTACCTGGTGTGCACTGGCTCCTACCCCTATGACCCTCCTCCAAGCCTCAGTTAGATCTCTGTGCCCGGCTGAGCTGGATGCACACTAGGGGCTCTCCTGAGCTCCTCGCAAGAAAGTGTTTGTTAGGTTTTTTATTTTCAGTGAGACCTGCTGGCAACAGGCTCACTGCAGCGAGGGACTAAGGGGAGAAGAAGCGAACCTGCCTGCTTGCAGCTAGCTTGGGCTTCTTAGGCTACTGGACACCATTAGCTCCAGAGGGTTCGAACACAGGCACCGATCTCGTCGTCCGTTCCCGGAGCCGCGCCGCCGTCCACCTGCAGCTGTGCGCCATTGCTCCTCATGCACACCACACACTGCGGTCACTGATGGGTGCAGGGCGCTGGGGGGTGGGGGCGCCCTGAGCAGCAATATTAACACCTTGGCTGGCAAACTAACACCATATATAGCCCCAGGGGCTATATAGGTGTATATTTACACCTGCCAGATACATTAAAATAGCGGGAGAAAGCCCGCCAAAAAAGGGGCGGGGCCTTCTCCCTCAGCACACTGGCGCCATTTTTCCCTCACAGCTCCGCTGGAAGGATCGCTCCCTGGCTCTCCCCTGCAGTCCTGCACTACAGAAAAGGGTAAAAAAGAGAGAGGGGGGGGGGGCACAAATTAGGCGCAGTATATATATATATATATATATATATATATATATATATATAGCAGCTATAAGGGGAAAACACACTTTTATAGGTGATATCCCTCTGATATATAGCGCTCTGGTGTGTGCTGGCATACTCTCCCTCTGTCTCCCCAAAGGGCTTTGTGGGGTCCTGTCCTCTGTAAGAGCATTTCCTGTGTGTCTGCTGGGTGTCGGTACTGCTGTGTCGACATGTATGAGGAGGAAAATGATGTGGAGGCGGAGCAAATGCCTGTGAATGTGATGTCGCCCCCTGAGGGATCGACACCTGTGTGGTTGGACTTATGGAAGGAATTGCGTGAAAGTGTCAACTCCTTACACAAAAGGTTTCACAACATAGGACAGCCGGCTACACAGCTTGTGCCTGTTCCAGCGTCTCAAATGTCATCAGGGGCTTTAAAACGCCCGCTACCTCAGGTGACAGATACAGACGTCGACACGGATACCGACTCCAGTGTTGACGGTGATGAGACTAGTGTACCCTCCAATTGGTCCACCCATTACATGATTGAGGCAATGAAAAATGTTTTACACATTTCTGATAATACCCCAGGTACCACAAAAAATAAGAATTTACTTACCGATAATTCTATTTCTCGTAGTCCGTAGTGGATGCTGGGGACTCCGTCAGGACCATGGGGAATAGCGGGCTCCGCAGGAGACAGGGCACATCTAAAAAAGCTTTTAGGTCACATGGTGCGTACTGGCTCCTCCCCCTATGACCCTCCTCCAAGCCTCAGTTAGGTACTGTGCCCGGACGAGCGTACACAATAAGGAAGGATCTTGAATCCCGGGTAAGACTCATACCAGCCATACCGTACAACTTGTGATCTGAACCCAGTTAACAGTATGATAACAAAACGAAGTAGCCTCTGAAAAGATGGCTCACAACAATAGTAATAACCCGATTTTTGTAACAATAACTATGTACAAGCATTGCAGACAATCCGCACTTGGGATGGGCGCCCAGCATCCACTACGGACTACGAGAAATAGAATTATCGGTAAGTAAATTCTTATTTTC
Organism: Pseudophryne corroboree; assembly: GCF_028390025.1. Taxonomy (NCBI): domain Eukaryota; kingdom Metazoa; phylum Chordata; class Amphibia; order Anura; family Myobatrachidae; genus Pseudophryne; species Pseudophryne corroboree. Next base: position 418,747 of record NW_026967552.1, read on the forward strand.
TCTAACGTCCTAGTGGATGCTGGGGACTCCGTCAGGACCATGGGGATTATACCAAAGCTCCCAAACGGGCGGGAGAGTGCGGATGACTCTGCAGCACCGAATGAGAGAACTCCAGGTCCTCCTTAGCCAGAGTATCAAATTTGTAAAATTTTACAAACGTGTTCTCCCCTGACCACGTAGCTGCTCGGCAAAGTTGTAATGCCGAGACCCCTCGGGCAGCCGCCCAAGATGCGCCCACTTTCCTAGTGGAGTGGGCCTTTACAGATTTTGGCTGTGGCAGGCCTACCACAGAATGTGCAAGTTGGATTGTGCTACAGATCCAACGTGCAATCGTCTGTTTAGACGCAGGAGCACCCATCTTGTTGGGTGCATACAATATAAACAGCAAGTCAGACTTTCTGACTCCAGCCGTCCTAAACTATATATATATATATATTTTTAGGGTCCTGACAACGTCTAGTAACTTGGAGTCCTCCAAGTCCCTAGTAGCCGCAGGCACCATAATAGGTTGTTTCAGGTGAAAACCTGACACCCCCTTAGGAAGAAACTGGAGACGAGTCCCAGTTCTGCCCTGTCCGAATGGAAAATTAAATATGGGCTTTTGTAAGACAAAGCCGCCCATTCTGACAATCGCCTGGCCGAGGCCAGGACCAACAGCATGGTCACTGTCCATGTGAGATATTGGTCAACAGCATGTTCACTTTCCATGTGAGATATTTCAAATCCACAGATTTGAGCGGTTCAAACCAATATGATTTTAAGGAATCCCAACACTATGTTGAGTACTAGAGGCACAAAAAGGGGTGTATATGCAATACTCCCTTGACAATCTGGACTTCAGGAACTGAAGTCAATTCTTTCCGGAAGGAATTCTACAGGGCCGAAACTTAAAACCTTAAAGAACCCCAATTTTAGGCTCAAAACACTCCTGTTTTCAGGAAGTGTAGAAATCGACCTAGTTGAATTCTCTTCGTGGGGCCTTCCTGGCCCCACCCACGCAACATATTTTCACCACATGTGGCGATGACGTTGTGCGGTCACCTCCTTCCTGGCTTTGACCAGGGTAGGTATGACCTCTTATGGAATGCCTTTTTCCTTCAGGATCCGGCATTCAACCGCCATGCCGTCAAACGCAGCCGTGGTAAGTCTTGGAATAGACATGGTACCTGCTGAAGCAAGTCCCTTCTTAGCTCCCCAGGCCCTTAGTCCTCTGTGAGCATCTCTTGAAGTTCCGGGTACCAAGTCCCTCTTGGCCAATCCGGAGTCACGAGTATAGTTCATACTCCTCTATGTCTTATAATTCTCAATACCTTGGTTATGAGAAGCAGAGGAGGGAACACATACACCGACTGTTACACCCACGGTGTTACCAGGACATCCACAGCTATCGCCTGAAGGTCTCATGACCTGGCGCAATACCTGTCCCGTTTTTTGTTCGGGCGGGACGCCATCATTTCCACCTTTGGTCTTTGCCAATGGTTCACAATCATGCGGAAAAACTTCCCTATGAAGTTCCCACTCTCCCGGGTGGAGGTCATGCCTGCTGAGGAAGTCTGCTTCCCAGTCGTCCACTCCCGGAGAGAACACTGCTGACAGTGCTATCACATGATTTTCCGCCTAGCGAAAAATCCTTGCAGTTTTTTCACTGCCCTCCAGCTTCTTGTGCCGCCCTTTCTGTTTACGTGGGCGACTGCCGTGATGTTATCCCACTGGATCAATACCGGCTGACCTTGAAGCAGAGGTCTTGCTAAGTTTAGAGCATTATAATTTTGCTCTTAGCTCCATCTATGTGGAGAGAATTCTCCAGACTTGATCACACTTTCCTGGAAATTTTTTCCCTGTGTGACTGCTCCCCAGCCTCTCAGGCTGGCCTCCGTGGTCCCCAGCATCCAATCCTGAATGCTGAATCTGTGGCCCTCTAGAAGATGAGCACTCTGTAATCACCACAGGAGAGACACCCTTGTCCTTGGATATAGGGTTATCCGTTGATGCATCTGAAGATGCGATCCGGACCATTTGTCCAGCAGATCCCACTGAAGAGTTCTTGCGTGAAATCTGCCGAATGGAATTGCTTCGTAATAAGCCACCATTTTTACCAGGACTCTTGTGCAATGATGCACTGACACTTTTCCTGGTTTTAGGAGGATCCCGATTAGCTCGGATAACTCCCTGGCTTTCTCCTCTGGGAGAAACACCTTTTTCTGGACTGTGTCCAGAATCATCCCTAGGAACAGTAGACGTGTCCTCAGAAAAGCTGCGATTTTGGAATATTTAGAATCCACTCGTGCTGTCGTAGAACTATTAAAGATAGTGCTACTCCGACCTCCAACTGTTCTCTGGACCTTGCCCTTATCAGGAAAGCGTCCAAGTTTCTTTTAAGAAGAATCATCATTTCGGCCATTACCTTGGTAAAGACCCGGGGCGCCGTGGACAATCCAAACAGCAGCGTCTGAACTGATAGTGACAGTTCTGTACCACGAACCTGAGGTACCCTTGGTGAGAAGGGCAAATTTGGACATGTAGGTAAGTGTCCCTGATATCCAGTGACACCATATCGTCCCCTTCTTCCTGGTTCGCCATCACTGCTCTGAGTGACTCCATCTTGATTTGAACGCTTGTATGTAAGTGTTCAAATATTTCAGATCTCACTGAGCCGTTTGGCTTCAGTACCACAATATAGTGTGGAATAATACCCCCTCCCTTGTTGTAGGAGGGGTACTTTGATTATCACCTGCTGGGAATACAGCCTGTGAATTGTTTCCAATACTGCCTCCCTGTCGGAGGTAGACGTTGGTAAAACAGACTTCCGGAACTTGTGAGGGGGAGACGTCTCGAATTTCCAATGTACACCTGGGATACTACATGTAGGATCCAGGAGTCCCCTTGCGAGTGAGCCCACTGCGTGCTGAAACTCTTGAGATGACCCCCTACCGCACCTGAGTCCGCTTGTACTGCCCCAGCGTCATGCTGCGGACTTGGCAGAAGCTGTGAAGGGCTTCTGTTCCTGGGAATGGGCTGCTTGCTGCAGTCTTCTTCCCTTTCCTCTACCCCTGGGCAGATATGACTGGCCTTTGCCCGCCTGCCCGTATGGGGACGAAAGGACTGAGACTGAAAAGACTGTGTCCTTTTCTGCTGAGATGTGACTCGGGGTAACAAAAGGTGGATTTTTCAGCTGTTGCCATGGCCACCAGGTCCGATGGACCGCCCCTTTATACGGCAATACTTCCATGTGCCGTCTGGAATCTGCCTCACCTGACCACTGTCGTGTCTTCGTCTGGCAGATATGGACATCACATTTACTCTTGATGCCAGAATGCAAATATCCCTCTGCGCATCACGCATATATATAAATGCATCCTTAAAATGCTCTTATAGACAATAAAATCTTGTCCCTGTCAAGGGTATCAAAATTTTCAGTCAGGAAATCCGACCAAGCCCCCTCAGCGCTGCACATCCAGTCTGAGGCGATTGCTGGTCGTCGTATAACACCAGTATGTGTGTATATACTTCTTAGGCTATTTTTCAGCTTCCTATCAGCTGGCTCCTTGAGGGCGGCCGTATCTGGAGACGGTAACGCCACTTGTTTTTATAAGCGTGTGAGCGCCTTATCCACCCTAAGGTGTGTTTCCCAACTCGCCCTTACTTCTGGCGGGAAAGGGTATACCTTTCTATCGGAGGAACCCCACGTATCATCACACCATACTTGCCTACCTGACCCTCTCCATGAGGGAGAAAATACTCTGTTCCTGGACTTTCCAGGTAATGTATGATTGCCATCACCTGTGGTGAAACACCTTTCTTATCAATTGACTAGCTCACCACAGGTGATGGCAATCATATATTACCAGGAAAGTCCAGGAACAGAGCATTTTCTCCCTCATGGAGAGGGTCGGGTAGGCAAGTATGCATCACACACTTCATTTAATTTATCTGATTCAGGCAAAACTACAAGTAGTTTATTCACACCCTACAAAATACCCTTATTTGTGGTACTTGTAGTATCAGAAATATGTAACACCTCCTTCATGCCCTTAACATGTAACGTGTGGCCCTAAAGGAAAATACGTTTGTTTCTTCACCGTCGACACTGGAGTCAGTGTCCGTGAGGTAAATGGGCGTTTTTACAAGCCCCTGACGGTGTCTGAGACGCCTGGACAGGTACTAATTTGTTTGCCGGTCGTCTCATGTCGTCAACCGGCTTGCAGCGTGTTGACATGATCACGTACTTCCACAAGTAAGCCATCCATTCCGGTGTCGACTCCCTAGAGAGTGACATCACCATTACAGGCAATTTGCTCCGCCTCCTCACCAACATTTTCCTCATACATGTCGACACACACGTACCGACATACAGCACACACACAGGGAATGCTCTGATAGAGGACAGGACCCACTAGCCCTTTGGGGAGACAGAGGGAGAGTTTGCCAGCACACACCAAAATGCTATAATTATACAGGGACAACCTTTATATAAGTGTTCCTCCCTTATAGCATTTAATATATATTTATATCGCCAAATCAGTGCCCCCCCTCTCTGTTTTAACCCTGTTTCTGTAGTGCAGTGCAGGGGAGAGCATGGGAGCCTTCCCCTCAGCCTTTCTGTGAGGGAAAATGGCGCTGTGTGCTGAGGAGAATAAGCTCCGCCCCTTTCTCGGCGGGCTTTTCTCCCGGTTTTTAAGAACTGGCCTGGGTTAAAATACATACATATAGCCTTAATGGCTATATGTGATGTATTTATTTTGCCAATAAGGTACTTATATTGCTGCCCAGGGCGCCCCCAGCAGCGCCCTGCACCCTCCGTGACCAGGTCAGTGAGCCGTGTGACAACAATGGCGCACAGCTGCAGTGCTGTGCGCTACCTTCATGAAGACTGTGAAGTCTTCTGCCGCCTGTTTCCGGACCTCCGTTCTGCCGTCTTCTTCAGCGTCTGTAAGGGGGATCGGCGGCGCGGCTCCGGGACGAACCCCAGGCTGACCTGTGTTCCGACTCCCTCTGGAGCTAAGTGTCCAGTAGCCTAAGATTCCAATCCATCCTGCACGCAGGTGAGTTGGAAATCTCTCCCCTAAGTCCCTCGTTGCAGTGATCCTGTTGCCAGCAGGAATCACTGAATGAAACCTAAAAAAAAACTTTTCTAAACAGCTCTTTAAGAGAGCCATCCAGATTGCACCCTTCTCGGACGGGCACAAAAACCTAACTGAGGCTTGGAGGAGGGTCATAGGGGGAGGAGCCAGTACGCACCATGTGACCTAAAAGCTTTTTTAGATGTGCCCTGTCTCCTGCGGAGCCCGCTATTCCCCATGGTCCTGACGGAGTCCCCAGCATCCACTAGGACGTTAGAGAAAAGGGTATTATGTTTGGTGAGAAAAAACTACCTGTAGTTTTTCCTGCATCTGACGAATTAAATGAGGTGTGTGAGGAAGCGTGGACTTCCCCCGATAAGAAATTGATAATTTCAAAACGATTATTGGCAGCGTACCCTTTCCCGCTAGAGGATAGGTCACGTTGGGAAATACCCCCTAGGGTAGACAAGGCGCTGACACGCTTGTCAAAGAAGGTGGCACTACCATCTCCGGATACGGCCGCCCTGAAGGAAACTGCTGATAGAAAGCAGGAAAATACCCTAAAGGCTATTTACACACACTCAGGCATTATATTGCGACCTGCGATTGCATCAGCTTGGATGTGCAGTGCTGCTGCTGCGTGCTCAGATTCCCTGTTGGATAATATTGATACTATGGATAGGGACAATATTTTGCTGACGCTTGAGCATATAAAAGACGCAGTCTTATACATGCGTGATGCACAGAGGGATATTTGCCGGCTGGCATCAAGAGTAAGCGCGATGTCCATTGCCGCCAGACGGGGGTTGTGGACTAGGCAATGGTCAGGTGATGCTGACTCAAAGCGGCACATGGAAGTTTTACCCTATAAAGGGGTGGAACTGTTTGGGGATGGTCTTTCAGACCTCGTGTCCACAGCTACTGCTGGGAAATCGACCTTTTTGCCACATGCTGCCCCGCATCAAAAGAAAGCACCGTATTATCAGGTACAGTCCTTTCGGCCCCAGAAAGGCAAGAGGGCTAGAGGCTCCTCCTTTCTGCCGAGAGGCAGAGGTAGAGGGAAGAAGCTGCAACACACCGCTAGTTCCCAGGAGCAGAAGTCCTCCCCTGCATCCGGTAAGCCCACAGCATGACGCTGGGGCTGCTCAGGCGGAACAGGATACGGTGGGGGCCAGTCTCAAAAATTTCAGCGCACAGTGGGCTTGCTCACAGGTAGATCCCTGGGTCCTTCAAGTAGTACTTCAGGGGTACAGGCTGGAATTCGAGACGCCCCCCGCCGTTTCCTAAAGTCTGCCTTACCGGCAACTCCCTCTGCCAGGGAGGCAGTGTTGGAGGCTATTCAGAAACTATATTCACAACAGGTGATTGTAAAGGTACCCCTCCTTCAACAAGGAAAGGGTTACTATTCCACACTATTTGTGGTACCGAAACCGGACGGTTCGGTGAGGCCCATCTTAAACTTAAAAGCCTTGAACACTTACATCAAAAGGTTCAAGTTCAAGATGGAATCGCTCAGGGCGGTTATTGCGAGCCTGGAGGAGGGGGATTACATGGTATCCCTAGACATCAAGGATGCGTATCTGCATGTCCCTATTTACCCTCCGCACCAGGAGTACCTCAGATTTGTGGTACAGGACTGTCACTATGAGTTCCAGACGCTGCCATTTGGGTTATCCACGGCACCGAGGGTCTTTACCAAGGTAATGCCGAAATGATGATACTCGTTCGCAAGAAGGGGGTTTTAATTATCCCGTACTTGGACGATCTCCTGATAAAGGCGAGGTCCAAGGAACAGTTGGTAGTGGGGGTGGCACTTTCTCAGGAAGTGCTACAACAGCACGGCTGGATTCTCAATATCCCGAAGTCACAGCTGGTCCCGACGACACATCTTCTGTTCCTGGGAATGATTCTGGACACAGACCAGAAAAGGGTGTTTCTTCCAGTGGAAAAAGCCGAGGAATTGTCCTCTCTAGTCAGAGACATCCTAAAACCAGGAAAAGTGTCGGTACATCAATGCACACGAGTCCTGGGAAAAATGGTAGCCTCGTACGAGGCGACACCATTCGGACGGTTCAACGCAAGGACGTTCCAGTGGGACCTGTTGGACAAATGGTCCGGGTCCCATCTCCAGATGCAACAGCGGATAACCCTGTCGGCAAAGACCAGGGTGTCACTGCTGTGGTGGCTGCAGACGGCTCATCTACTAGAGGGCCGCAGATTCGGAATACAGGACTGGGTCCTGGTGACCACGGATGCCAGCCTTCGGGGCTGGGGGGCAGTCACACAGGGAAGAAATTTCCTGGGGCTGTGGTCAGCTCAGGAGATATCGCTGCACATAAACATTCTGGAGCTAAGGGCCATCTACAATGCCCTAAGTCAGGCAAGACCCCTGCTTCACAACCGGCCGGTGCTGATACAGTCAGACAACATCACGGCAGTCGCCCATGTAAACATACAGGGCGGCGCAAGAAGCAGGAGGGCAATGGCAGAAGCCACAAGGATTCTCTGATGGGCAGAGAATCATGTGTTAGCACTGACGGCAGTGTTCATTCCGGGAGTGGACAACTGGGAAGCAGACTTCCTCAGCAGGCACGACCTCCACCCGTGAGAATGAGGACTTCATCCAGAAGTCTTCCAGATGCTGGTAAACCGTTGGGAAATACCACAGGTGGACATGATGGCGTCCCGCCTCAACAAATAGCTAAAAAAGTATTGCGCCAGGTCAAGAGACCCTCAGGCGATCGCTGTGGACGCTCTAGTGACACCATGGGTGTACCAGTCGGTTTATGTGTTTCCTCCTCTACCTCTCATACCCAAGGTACTGATAATAAGAAGAAGGCGAGGAGTGAAAACTATTCTTGTGGCTCCAGATTGGCCAAGAAGAGCTTGGTACCCGGAGCTTCAAGAGATGCTCGCAGAGGACCCTTGGCCTCTGCCGCTCAGACAGGACCTGCTGCTGCAGGGGCCTTGTCTGTTCCAAGACATACCGCGGCTGCGTTTGACGGCATGGCGGTTGAAAGCCGGATCCTAAAGGAAAAGGATATTCCGGAGGAAGTCATCCCTACCCTGATCAAGGCCAGGAAGGATGTCACCGCAAAGCATTATCACCGCATTTGGCGGAAGTATGTTGCTTGGTGTGAGGCCAGGAAGGCCCCAACGGAGGAATTTCAACTGGGTCGTTTCCTACATTTCCTGCAAGCAGGTGTGACTTTGTGCCTCAAATTGGGGTCCATTAAAGTCCAGATCTCGGCCCTGTCGATTTTCTTCCAGAAAGAACTTTCTTCGCTACCTGAAGTTCAGACTTTGTCAAGGGAGTGCTGCATATTCAGCCTCCTTTTGTGCCCCCAGTGGCACCTTGGGATCTCAATGTGGTCTTGGATTTTCTAAAATCACATTAGTTTGAGCCACTTAAGACCATGGATTTAAAATATCTCACGTGGAAAGTGGTCATGTTGTTGGCTCTGGCTTCGGCCAGACGTGTGTCAGAATTGGCGGCTTTGTCCTGTAAAAGCCCCTATCTGATTTTCCATATGGATAGGGCAGAATTGAGGACTCGTCCTCAGTTTCTCCCAAAGGTGGTCTCAGCGTTTCACTTGAACCAACCTATTGTGGTGCCTGCGGCTACTAGGGACTTGGAGGATTCCAAGTTTCTGGACGTAGTCAGGGCCCTGAAAATATATGTTTCCAGGATGGCTGGAGTCAGGAAAACTGACTCGCTATTTATCCTGTATGCACACAACAAGTTGGGTGCTCCTGCTTCTAAGCAGTCTATTGCGCGCTGGATTTGTAGCACTATTCAGCTGGCGCATTCTGAGGTGGGCTTACCGCAGCCTAAATCAGTGAATGCCCATTCCACAAGAAAGGTGGGCTCATCTTGGGCGGCTGCCCGAGGGGTCTCGGCCTCGGCTTTACAACTTTGCCGAGCTGCTACTTGGTCAGGGGCAAACACGTTTGCAAAATTCTACAAATTTGATACCCTGGCTGAGGAGGACCAGGAGTTCTCTCATTCGGTGCTGCAGAGTCATCCGCACTCTCCCGCCCGTTTGGGAGCTTTGGTATAATCCCCATGGTCCTTTCGGAGTCCCCAGCATCCACTAGGACGTTAGAGAAAATAAGATTTTACTCACCGGTAAATCTATTTCTCGTAGTCCGTAGTGGATGCTGGGCGCCCATCCCAAGTGCGGATTGTCTGCAATACTTGTAAATAGTTATTGTTACAAAAATTTGGGTTGTTATTGCGAGCCATCTATTCAGAGGCTCCTTTTTTGTTATCATACTGTTAACCGGGGTTCCTATCACGAGTTACATGGTGTGATTGGTGTGGCTGGTATGAGTCTTACCCGGGATTCAAAATCCTTCCTTATTGTGTCAGCTCTTCCGGGCACAGTGTCCTAACTGAGGCTTGGAGGAGGGTCATAGGGGGAGGAGCCAGTGCACACCAGGTAGTCCTAAATCTTTCTTAGAGTGCCCAGTCTCCTGCGGAGCCCGTCTATTCCCCATGGTCCTTACGGAGTCCCCAGCATCCACTACGGACTATGAGAAATAGATTTACCAGTGAGCAAAATCTTATTATTCCTACACCACTTGACCCAAAATTATCTTACAAACGACCACAGCATGTTCATCAAACTACTGTTTCTTATTTCAATTCATGGAATTCTCACCAAATGTAACACATTCTACACTCACCCTAAAACTCACCCCTCTGTGCACATTACAGCTTCTATTCTCCACTCCCCTCTTCTAACCACTCATGAGCTTTATACTTACTTCTCTGCAAGTACTTTGACAACCACAATTGGCCACCAGAATAAACACTCGCAAACATCCACCAATATTTATCTCACTCTTCTGCTTTTATTAGCTGGTGCCATATCACCAAATCCAGGCCCCAACCACCTGTCCCTCTCACACTCAGCTGTCTCAAAACAACATAGAAATCCATCTAACCTCATAAATATCACGTGTCTCCCATCTCCCTCCAAGTCACTAAAATGTGGCTTATGGAATGCACGATCTGTTTGTAACAAATTACCATCCATCCATAACCTCTTCATATCTCACAACTTTAATCTGCTGGATATAACAGAAACCTGGCTCACGCAATCAGACACGGCCTCCCATGCAGCACTGTCACACGGTGGTTTCCACTTCACACACACCCCCAGGCCTGGTAATAGTAAAGGTGGTGGGGTTGGAATCTTACTTTCCCAATTTTTCACATACACTTTTCTACCTCAGGTTCCATCACTTGCATTCACATCATTTGAAGTTCACTCTATCAGGATTTTCACCCCCTTCTCTCTGCATTTTGCAGCTATCTATCACCCTCCTGGGCAAGCCAAACAACAATTTCTAGAAGATTTTTCTGCCTGGCTCCCACACATCTTATCCTCTGACATCTCCTCCATCATTATGGGTCGATATCAATATAGCTCTTGACAGTCCACAATCTGTTCATGCCTCCAAACTCCTCTCTCTAACCTCCTCTCTTGGCCCCACCCAATGGTCTGACTCCTCTACTCATTAGAAGGGCCACTGCCTTGATCTTGTGTTCACCAGGCTCTGCTCAGTTTCTGAATTCATTAAGACTCCTTTCCCTCTCTCTGATCACAACTTGATCACCTTCACAATCTCTTCTATTACTCTAAATTCTATGACACTAAAACCTAGCAAGCCTCCTCTAACCTGCAGAAATACTAACAATATACATTTTCAACAACTTTCCACTTCTCTGCAACAACTGCTCTCACCAATCTCTACATTTACCACACCTGACACTGTTGTATCCCACCTGACCCTAGAGAGTGCCCTTGATGAAGTGGCTCTGGCTACCCATCACACTCCACGTAGGCTTAGATGTCAACCATGGCACTATAAATCAACAAGACATCTACAAAAACTGACACGTAAAATAGAACGTCGGTGGCGTAAATCTTAGAATCCAAGTGACTTCCTCACATATAAGACTACCTACCACTCCTATCGTCAGGCCCTGGACACTGCCAAACAAACATATTTCCAATCTCTCATCTCTTCTCATTCCACCAACCCCAAATGACTTATTAATACATATAAATCACTTCTTTACCCTCCCTCACCTCCCCCACTAGCTACTATCAGTGCACAAGAACTTGCCTCCTACTTCAAGGATAAGATTGATAAAATCTGAGATGAAATGGTATGCTCTTCCTCAGCCAGTGACCTGCTCAATTCCCTACCTGAACCCTCTGGCACTTTCTCTTCATTTGATCCCACAAGTGAAGATGAAGTATCAACACTCTTTCCATCCTCCTACTCCACTACCTCTCCTCTTGATCCTATACCCTCACAGGTCAGTAAAACTTTGTCTCCTGTGCTTATCCCAACCTTAACTAAAATCTGTAATCTCTCTTTCTCTACTGGTATCTTTCCTTCTCTGTTTAAGCATGCAGTGATTACTCCCATTACTAAACAAACACAACTCTGACCCAAACACACTCTCTAACTACCGTCCCATTTCTCAGCTACTAGATCCCTTCAAGCTACTTGAGAGACTTGCCTACACTCGCCTTACACACATTCTTAACTCCCACAACTTATTGGACCCACTTCAGTCAGGCTTTCATGCCCATCACTCCACAGACACTGCACTGACCAAAGTACTGAATGATCTAGTCACTGCTAGATCTAAAGGCCATTACACACTACTCATTCTTCTAGATCTCTCTGCTGCTTATGACACTGCTGACCACTCTCTTCTCAAACAAACACTACAATCCCTAGGTCTTCAGGACACGGCCCTCTCCTGGTTCTCATCCTACCTATCTAATCGCTCTTTCAGTGGTCACTTCTCTGATTCTATCTCTTCTTCTCTACCTCTATCAGTTGGAGTACCGCAAGGCTCAGTCTTGGGTCCCCTGCTGTTCTCAGTCTATACCTCATCTCATCGCTGGGTGATCATATCATACAACCCATTAAGAACCTAGCAATCTGGTGGACCATTATGCAACAGGTAGCATCTATCCTTGTGTATCAATGCCTATTTCCCCATAGATTGTAAGCTTGCGAGCAGGGCCTTCCTACCTCTATGTCTGTCTATTTTTACCCAGTTTTGTTCAATAATTGTTGTTCTACTTGTAAAGCGCAACAGAATATTCTGCGCTATATAAGAAACTGCTAATAAATAATAAATACAACACAGGCCGCTCCCCCTGTATACTATGACAACACAGGAAGCTCCCCCTGTATATTATGACAACACAGGCCACTCCCCCTGTATACTATGACAGCACAGGAAGCTACCCCTGTATATTATGACAACACAGGATGCTACCCCTGTATGCTATGACAGCACAGGCCACTCCCCCTGTATACTATGACGGCACAGGATGCTACCCCTGTATATTATGACAATACAGGCCACTCCCCCTGTATGCTATGACAGCACAGGATGCTACCCCTGTATATTATGACAACACAGGCCACTCCTTCTGTATAGAAAGACAATACATGCCGCTCACCCTATATAATAATAGTAACAAGACACCACAGGCCCCTCCACCTGTATATTATGACAACACAGGCCGCTCCCCCTGTATGTCATGACAACACAGGCCGCTCCCCCTGTATGTCATGACAACACAGGCCGCTCCCACTGTATATTATGACAACACAGGCCGCTCCCCCTGTTTACTATGACGGCACAGGATGCTACCCCTGTATATTATGACAACACAGGCCGCTCCTCCTGTATATTATGACAATACATGCCGCTTACCCTATATAATAGGTGGTCTTTTGTATACCACCGCCGGAATCTCGACACCCGGCATAACGACAACTATTCTCCCTCGTGGGGGTCCACGACGCCCCTGGAGGGAGAGTAAAATAGTGTGGCGCACGTAGCGAGCGCCGGCATACCATACTACACCCCTATATAATAATAGTAACAAGACACCACAGGCACCTCCCCCTGTATAAAAGGGCAACACAGGTCGCTCCCCCTGTAGAGTAGGACAACACATAGCGCTCCCCTATATAGTACAATGCCATATTATGTATACAATAATGGTAACAGCGGGGTCTGCGCCACCTGTATTATGGTAACGGCGGGGTCTGCGCCACCTGTATTACGGTAACGGTGGGGTCTGCGCCACCTGTATTACGGTAATGGCGGGGTCTGCGCCACCTGTATTACGGTAACGGCGGGGTCTGCGCCATCTGTATTATGGTAATGGCGGGGTCTGCGCCACCTGTATTATGGTAACAGCGGGGTCTGCGCCACCTGTATTACGGTAACTGCGGGGTCTGCGCCACCTGTATTATGGTAACGGCGGGGTCTGCGCCACCTGTATTACGGTAATGGCGGGGTCTGCGCCACCTGTATTACGGTAATGGCGGGGTCTGCGCCACCTGTATTACGGTAACAGCGGGGTCTGCGCCACCTGTATTACGGTAACAGCGGGGTCTGCGCCACCTGTATTACGGTAACAGCGGGGTCTGCGCCACCTGTATTACGGTAACGGCGGGGTCTGCGCCACCTGTATTATGGTAACGGCGGGGTCTGCGCCACCTGTATTACGGTAACGGCGAGGTCTGCGCCACCTGTATTACGGTAACGGCGAGGTCTGCGCCACCTGTATTACGGTAATGGCGGGGTCTGCGCCACCTGTATTACGGTAACGGCGGGGTCTGCACCACCTGTATTACGGTAACAGCGGGGTCTGCGCCACCTGTATTACGGTAACAGCGGGGTCTGCGCCACCTGTATTACGGTAACGGCGGGGTCTGCGCCACCTGTATTACGGTAACGGCGGGGTCTGCGCCACCTGTATTACGGTAACGGCGAGGTCTGCGCCACCTGTATTACGGTAACGGCGAGGTCTGCGCCACCTGTATTACGGTAATGGCGGGGTCTGCGCCACCTGTATTACGGTAACGGCGGGGTCTGCGCCACCTGTATTACAGTAATAGGACACTAGAGTGTCAGCCACCTGTACAGGGATAATGCAGCACCAGAGGCTGCTCCAGCTGCACTATAACAAGGCACCAGAGGCTGCTCCCCCTGTAGTACAGAACCTGACACCAGAGCTGCTCAGCCTATAGAATAATAATAATAATATCATTACCTGCTGCCAGACACAGCAATGGCTGCTCTCTGCTCCTGCTGCCTTGTGGGAATGATAGAAGGAAGGCGGAGCTTAGACCAGGGGAAAATGGCCGCCGCTCCTGACGTCACTACACGGCCAGGGAACCTATTGCTGCTGCCGGACTGGTCTACAAGAAAATGGCCGCCGGCCTCCTGTACTGAGGACATGTACGGTAATAGTGATTACAGAAGGCGGAGTTGAGGGCGGCATGGGATGGGAGGGGCCAGACGCTAGGAAGCAGCCTGTGCCAATCAATCCCTACTTCCGGCCTGAGCGGTCCACCTTATTTCCGGTCACTGCATTCCGTTCCACACACAGGAAGATCAGGTGATGGTTGGTTCTAAATCGCGGTTCTAGCGTCTACCATCAGGCAATGGCGTCAGGAGGAGCAGCCTGTGGTGTCCTGTTATTATTATTATACAGGAGGAGCAGCCTGTAGTGTCCTTTTGTTGTTGTTATACAGGAGGAGCAGCCTGTGGTGTCCCTTTGTTGTTATTATTATTATTATACAGGGGGAGCAGCCTATGGTGTCCTGTTTTTATTTTTATAAAGGGGGAGTGGCCGTGGTGTCCTGTTTATTATTATTATTATTATTATAGAGGTGAAGCAGCCTGTGTTGTACTGTTATTTTTATATAGAGGGAGTGGCCTGTGGTGTCCCTGTTGTTGTTATTCAGGGATGTGGTGTCTTATTATTATGATTATTATTATTATTGTTATTATAATACGAAGGGAGTGGTCTGTGAGGTCCTGCTATTATTGTTATACAGGCGGAGCAGCCTGTGGTCTGTTGTTGTTGTTATTATTATTATTATTATACAGAAGGAGCAGCATATGGTGTCCTATTATTATTATTATTATACAGGAGGAGCAGCCTGTGGTGCCCTGTTGTTATTGTTATACAGGGGGAGCAGCCTGTGGTGTCCTATTATACAGCGGGAGCAGTCTATGTTGTCCTGTTGTTGTTATTATTTTTATACAGGAGGAGCAGCCTGTCATTTCCTGTTGTTGTTGTTGTTGTTGTTATTATACAGGAGGAGATGCCTGTGGTGGCCTTTTATTATTGTTATACAGGGAGAGCGGCCTGTGGTGTCCTGTTGTTATTATTATACAAAAGGAGCGTCCTGTGGTGTCCTGTTGTTGTTGTTGTTGTTATTATTATTATTATTATTATACAGGGGGAGCAGCCTTTGGTGTCATGTCGTTGTTGTTATTATTATTATTATTATATAGGGGGAGCAGCCTTTGGTGTCATGTCATTATTAATATACAGGAGGAGCGGCCTGTGGTTTCCTGTTATTATTGTTTTACAGGGGAGCGGTCTGTGGTGTCCTGTTGTTATTATTTAGGAGGAGCAGCCTGTGGTGTCCAGTTGTTGTTATTATTTTTATACAGCAGGAGCAGCCTGTAGTGTCCTGTTGTTGTTGCTATTATTATACAGGGATAGTGGCCTGTGGTGTCCTGGTATTATTATTATACAAGAGGAGCAGCCTGTGGTGTCCTGTTGTTGTTGTTATTATTATACAAGGGGAGCGGCCTGTGGTGTCTTATTATTATTATTATAATAATAATTAATAATACAGGAATAGCGGTGTGTGGTGTCTTGTTGTTGTTATTATTATATAGGAGGAGCAACCTGTGGTGTCCTATTATTATTATAACGGATGAGCAGCCTGTGGTGGTTATTATACTGAGGGAGCAGCCTGTGGTGTCCTGTTGTTGTTGTTGTTATTATTATATAGGAGGAGCAACCTGTGGTGTCTTATTATTATTATTATTATTATAACGGATGAGCAGCCTGTGGTGGTTATTATACTGAGGGAGCAGCCTGTGGTGTCCTGTTGTTGTTGTTGTTGTTGTTATTATTATACAGGGGGAGCCGCCTGCGGTGTCCTGTTATTGTTATCATTATTATTATACAAGAGGAGCAGCCTGTGGTGTCCTGGTATTATTTTTATACAGGAGGAATAGCCTGTGATGTTCTGTTAATATTATTATACACGGGGAGTAGCCTGTGGTGTCTGGTTGTTATTATTTTACAGGGGTAGCAGCCTGTTGTGTCCTGTTACTATTGTTGTACAGGGGGAGCAGCCCGTGGTGTCCTGTTTTTATTATTATACATGGGGAGCAGCCTGTGGTGTCCTGTTATTATTATCATACAGGAGGAGCGGCCTGTGGTTTCCTGTTATTGTTTTACAGGGGGAGCGGTGTGTGGTGTCCTGTTGTTGTTGTTGTTGTTATTATTATTGTTAATCAGAAGGAGCAGCCTGTGGTGTACTGTTGTTGTTATTATTATACAGGCGGAGCAGCCTGTGGTGTCCTGTTGTTATTATTATACAGCAGGAGCAGCCTGTAGTGTCCTGTTGTTGTTATTATTATTATTATTATACCGGGATGTTGGCCTATGATGTCCTGATATTATTATTATTATTATTATACAAGAGGAGCGACCTGTGGTGTCCTATTGTTGTTGTTACTATTATTATTATACAGGGGGAGCGGCCTGTGGTGTCCTATTATTATTATTATTATTATACAGGAATATCAGCCTGTGGTGTCCTATTATTATTATAACGGATGAGCAGACTGTGGTGTTCTGTAATTATTATACAGGAAGAGCAGCCTGTGGTGTCGTGTTATTATACTGAGGGAGCGGCCTGCAGTGTACTGTTATTGTTATTATACAAGAGGAGCAGCCTGTGGTGTCCTGGTATTATTTTTATACAGGAGGAATAGCCTGTGATGTTCTGTTAATATTATTATACACGGGGAGTAGCCTGTGGTGTCTGATTGTTGTTATTTTACAGGGGTAGCAGCCTGTTGTGTCCTGTTACTATTATTGTACAGGGGGAGCAGCCTGTAGTCCGTTAATATTATTGTACAGGGGGAGCAACCTGTGGTGTCCTGTTATTATTGTTATACAGGGGGGGGGGGGGGGGGGGCTGTGGTGTCCTGTTGTTTTTGTTGTTGTTGTTGTTGTTGTTATTATTATTATACAAAAGTAGCGGCCTGTGATGTCTTGTTATTATTATTGTACAGGAGGAGCAGCCTGTGGTATCCTGTTATTATACAGGGGAGCAGCCTGTGGTGCACTGTTGTTATTATTATACAGGGGGAGCAGCCTGTGGTGTCCTATTATTATTATACAGGGGAAGTGGCCTGTGTTCTCCTGTTGTTATTATTACTATTATTATACAAGTGGAGCAGCCTGTGGTGTCCTATTATTATTATTATACAGGGGAAGTGGCCTGTGGTCTCCTGTTGTTGTTGTTGTTGTTATTATACAGCGGGAGCAGCCTGTGGTGTCCTCTTATTATTGTTATACAAGAGGAGCAGCCTGTGGTGTCCTGTTATTTTCATTATACAGGGGGAGCTACCTGTGGTGTCCTGTTGTTGTTGTTGTTGTTGTTGTTGTTGTTATTATTATTATACAGCGGGAGCAGTCTATGTTGTCCTGTTGTTGTTATTATTATTATTATACAGGAGGAGCAGTCTGGGGTTTCCTGTTATTGTTTTACAGGTGGAGCGGCCTGTACTGTACTGTTGTTATAATTATACAGGGATAGTGGCCAGTGGTGTACTGTTATTAATATTATACAGACGGAGCTGCCTGTGGTGTCCCGTTACTATTATTATACAGTGTGAGCTATTTGTTGTGTCCTGTTCTTATTATACAGGGGGAGCTGCCTGTTGTTGTTGTTGTTGTTATTATTATTTAGGAGCAACAGCCTTTGGTGTCCTGTTATTATTATACAGTATGAGCAGACTGTGGTGTCCTGTAATTATTATACAGGAAGAGCAGCCTTAAGTATTGTGTTATTATACAAAGGGAGCGGCCTGTGGTATCCTGTTGTTGTTGTTGTTGTTGTTGTTGTTGTTGTTGTTATTGTTATTTTTATACAAGGGGAGCAGCCTGCAGTGTCCTGTTGTTGTTGTTGTTGTTATTCAGGAGAAGCAACCTGTGGTGTCCTGTTAATATTATTATACACGGGGAGCAGCCTGTGGTGTCCTGTTGTTGTTGTTGTTGTTGTTGTTATTATTATTATTATTATACAGAGGGAGCGGCCTGTAGTGTCCTGTTGTTGTTATTATTATACAGGGGGAGCATCCTGTAATGTCATTTTATTATTACTATAAAGGAGAGCAGAATGGGGTGTCCTGTTGTTATTAGTGCTGTACAGGGGGAGCAGTTTTTTTTTTTTGTACGGTTATTATTATACAGGGACAGCAGCTTGTGGAGTCCTGGTATTATTATTATACATTGGGACTGGTGGTAATGTCCTACAATACAGGAGGAATGGTCTGAGGTGTCCTGCTTTTAAAGACACGTTATTATTTGTATACTGGGTGCAGCCATTAGTGTCACTATTATTATTAATTTATTATGTAATTGTAGGGATTGAAAATATTTCTAAAATTCTAGATTATATTAAAGCAGAGACCATAATATCCCTGGCATGTGTAACAGATGATAATTGGAGCAGTATGAAGCAAATGTATATCCTGGGAGTGTCCCTATGACATCACTTATCTCTATAGTAATAATACAGGGACATGACTGGGGAGGTGAGGGGATCTGGAGGTGTCACAGCGACGTCACTTATATCTATAGTAATAATACAGGGATATGACTAGGAAGGTGAGGGGATCTGGGATTGTCACAGTGACATTACTAATATCTACAGTAATATTACAGGGACATGACTGGAGAGGTGAGGGATCTCAGAGCATTTACATTAATATTCATGTCTCCTCCATTTTGCAGGTTAACACAGTAGTGAAGAAGACTTCCGGTGAGTGTGAGACACCCAGCAGCCATCACATTGTGTGTAGGACTGAGCAGGACCCAGAGCCCCATCACGGTGCCTCCATCTCAGTCACTGACACATGAGAGACACAATGATCAGAAGATCCTGGAACTCACCAACAAGATCATTCAGCTGCTGACTGGAGAGGTGACTGCTGGGAATGGGATATTATGCAGTAACACCAGGGGACGTGTCTGGGTGATGACTGGAGAGATGACTGCTGGGAATGGGGCATTATACAGTAACACCAGGGGATGTGTCTGGGTGATGACTGGAGAGGTGACTGCTGGGAATGGGGCATTATACAGTAACACCAGGGGACGTGTCTGGGTGATGACTGGAGAGGTGACTGCTGGGAATGGGGCATTATACAGTAACACCAGGGGACGTGTCTGGGTGATGACTGGAGAGGTGACTGCTGGGAATGGGACATTATACAGTAACACCAAGGGACGTGCCTGGGTGATGACTGGAGAGGTGACTGCTGGGAAATGGGCATTATACAGTAACACCAGGGGATGTGTCTGGGTGATGATTGGAGAGGTGACTGCCGGGAATGGGGCATTATACAGTTACACCAGGGGATGTGTCCGGGTGATTACTGGAAAGGTGACTGCTGGGAATGGGACATTATACAGTAACACCAGGGGATGTGTCTGGGTGATGACTGGAGAGGTGACTGCTGGGAATGGGACATTATACAGTAACACCAGGGGATGTGTCTGGGTGATGACTGTATCACTGTTTGTGTCCGGTGTCTATAAGGTGTCAGGATGTCACTGTCTATATCTCCATGCAGGAGGGGGAGTATATAGAGGAACACAGGGGTCTGTACAAGGACGTGATGATGGAGAATCACCGGCCCCTCACATTACTGGGTAAGAGGAGACTGTCATGTATTGTACAGGGGAGAGCAGGTATGGGGGCCCCTATATACACACATCATCTGATAATCACATATATACACTGTACTCAGTCACTGTGTGTCTCCTACAGATGGGCCCAGTAACAGAGATACCCCAGAGAGATGTCCCCGTCCTCTGTATTCCCAGGACTGTACAGAGGAGAATCACAGGATCCCACAGGAGGATCAGGTAGGTGGGATCTAGGGTCTCCCCAATATACCAAAGTGACTGTCACTATATGATCTGAAGCTGTGTGTTTTATACACTGATATTACACTATCTGAAATCAGATTTCTCTGACGTCCTAAGTGGATGCTGGGGACTCCGTCAGGACCATGGGGATTAGCGGCTCCGCAGGAGACAGGGCACAAAAATAAAAGCTTTATGACTAGGTGGTGTGCACTGGCTCCTCCCCCTATGACCCTCCTCCAAGCCTCAGTTAGGTTTTTGTGCCCGGCCGAGAAGGGTGCAATCTAGGTAGCTCTCCTGAGCTGCTTAGGATAAAAGTATAGACTTAGTTTTTTTCTTATTTTCAGTGAGTCCTGCTGGCAACAGGCTCACTGCAGCGAGGGACTAAGGGGAGAAGAAGCGAACTCACCTGCGTGCAGAGTGGATTGGGCTTCTTAGGCTACTGGACATTAGCTCCAGAGGGACGATCACAGGCCCAGCCATGGATGGGTCCCGGATCCGCGCCGCCGCCCCCCTTACAGATGCTGAAGAAAGAAAAGGTCCAGAAATCGGCGGCAGAAGACGTCCATGTCTTCCTTAAGGTAGCGCACAGCACTGCAGCTGTGCGCCATTGCTCTCAGCACACTTCACACCGCGGTCACTGAGGGTGCAGGGCGCTGGGGGGGGGCGCCCTGAGCAGCAATGTAAACACTCATTTTGGCAAAAAATACATCACATATAGCCCCTGGGGCTATATGGATGTATTTAACCCCTGCCAGGTTTCCTGTAAAGAGCGGGAGAACAGCCGCCGAGAAGGGGGCGGAGCCCATCTCCTCAGCACACAAGCGCCGTTTTCCCTCACAGCTCCGCTGGTAGGAAGGCTCCCAGACTCTCCCCTGCACTTCTGCACTACAGAAACAGGGTAAAAAAGAGAGGGGGGGCACTAATTTGGCTTGATATTGCTATAAGGGATAGACACTTAATTACAAGGTTGTCCCTATACATATATAGCGTTTTTGGTGTGTGCTGGCAAACTCTCCCTCTGTCTCCCCAAAGGGCTAGTGGGGTCCTGTCCTCTATCAGAGCATTCCCTGTGTGTGTGTTCTGTGTGAGTCGGTACGCGTGTGTCGACATGTATGAGGAGGAAAATGGTGTGGAGGCGGAGCAATTGCCTGTATTAGTGATGTCACCCCCT
The DNA here is from genome assembly GCF_028390025.1 of Pseudophryne corroboree. Lineage (NCBI taxonomy): Eukaryota > Metazoa > Chordata > Amphibia > Anura > Myobatrachidae > Pseudophryne > Pseudophryne corroboree. The sequence goes on from NW_026967552.1 coordinate 440,013, forward strand.
AGGGAGTCGACACCTGATTGGATGGTCTTATTTAAGGAATTACGTGATACTGTCGGCACGTTACAAAAAACTGTTGACGACATAAGACAGCCGGCAAATCAATTAGTGCCTGTCCAGGCGTCTAAAACACCGTCAGGGGCTCTAAAGCGCCCATTACCTCAGTCGGTCGACACAGACACGGACACTGACTCCAGTGTCGACGGTGAAGAAACAAACGTATTTTCCAGTAGGGCCACACGTTACATGATCACGGCAATGAAGGAGGCTTTGAATATTTCTGATACTACAAGTACCACAAAAAAGGGTATTATGTGGGGTGTGAAAAAACTACCCGTAGTTTTTCCTGAATCAGAAGAATTAAATGAAGTGTGTGATGATGCGTGGGTTTCCCCCGATAAAAAATTGCTGATATCTAAGAAGTTATTGGCATTATACCCTTTCCCGCCAGAAGTTAGGGCGCGTTGGGAAACACCCCCTAGGGTGGATAAGGCGCTCACACGCTTATCAAAACAAGTGGCGTTACCATCTCCTGAGACGGCCGCCCTCAAGGAGCCAGCTGATAGGAAGCTGGAGAATGTCCTAAAGAGTATATACACACATACTGGTGTTATACTGCGACCAGCGATTGCCTCAGCCTGGATGTGCAGTGCTGGGGTGGCTTGGTCGGATTCCCTGACTGAAAATATTGATACCCTTGACAGGGACAGTATTTTATTGACTATAGAGCGTTTAAAAGATGCGTTTCTATATATGCGAGATGCACAGAGAGACATTTGCACCCTGGCATCAAGAGTAAGTGCGATGTCCATTTCTGCTAGAAGATGTTTATGGACACGACAGTGGTCAGGTGATGCGGATTCCAAACGGCACATGGAAGTATTGCCGTATAAAGGGGAGGAGTTATTTGGGGTCGGTCTTTCGGACCTGGTGGCCACAGCAACAGCTGGAAAATCCACTTTTTTACCCCAACTCACCTCTCAGCAGAAAAAGACACCGTCTTTTCAGCCTCAGTCCTTTCGTCCCCATAAGGGCAAGCGGGCAAAAGGCCAGTCATATCTGCCCCGGGGTAGAGGAAAGGGAAAAAGACTGCAGCAGACAGCCTCTTCCCAGGAACAGAAGCCCTCCACAGCTTCTGCCAAGTCCTCAGCATGACGCTGGGGACTTACAAGCGGACTCAGGTGCGGTGGGGGGTCGTCTCAAGAGTTTCAGCGCGCAGTGGGCTCACTCGCAAGTGGACCCCTGGATCCTACAGGTAGTATCCCAGGGGTACAAATTGGAATTCGAGACGTCTCCCCCTCGCAGGTTCCTGAAGTCTGCTTTACCAACGTCTCCCTCCGACAGGGAGGCAGTATTGGAAGCAATTCACAAGCTGTATTCCCAGCAGGTGATAATCAAAGTACCCCTCCTACAACAGGGAAAGGGGTATTATTCCACACTATTTGTGGTACCGAAACCAGACGGCTCGGTGAGACCTATTCTAAATCTGAAATCTTTGAACACTTACATACAAAGGTTCAAATTCAAGATGGAGTCACTCAGAGCAGTGATAGCGAACCTGGAAGATGGGGACTATATGGTGTCCCTGGACATCAAGGATGCTTACCTTCATGTCCCAATTTGCCCTTCTCACCAAGGGTACCTCAGGTTCGTGGTACAGAACTGTCATTATCCGTTTCAGACGCTGCCGTTTGGATTGTCCACGGCACCCCGGGTCTTTACCAAGGTAATGGCCGAAATGATGATTCTTCTTCGAAGAAAAGGCGTCTTAATTATCCCTTACTTGGACGATCTCCTGATAAGGGCAAAGTCCAGGGAACAGTTGGAGGTCAGAGTAGCACTATCTCGGGTACTGCTACAACAGCACGGGTGGATTCTAAATATTCCAAAATCGCAGCTGATCCCGACGACACGTCTGCTGTTCCTAGGGATGATTCTGGACACAGTCCAGAAAAAGGTGTTTCTCCCGGAGGAGAAAGCCAAGGAGTTATCAGAGCTAGTCAGGAACCTCCTAAAACCAGGAAAAGTGTCAGTGCATCAGTGCACAAGGGTCCTGGGAAAAATGGTGGCTTCTTACGAAGCGATTCCATTCGGCAGATTTCACGCAAGAACTTTTCAGTGGGATCTGCTGGACAAATGGTCCGGATCGCATCTTCAGATGCATCAGCGGATAACCCTGTCTCCGATGACAAGGGTGTCTCTTCTGTGGTGGCTGCAGAGTGCTCATCTACTAGAAGGGCGCAGATTCGGCATTCAGGATTGGATCCTGGTGACCACGGATGCCAGCCTGAGAGGCTGGGGAGCAGTCACACTGGGAAAAAATTTCCAGGGCACGTTGTCAAGTCTGGAGACTTCCCTTCACATAAATATACTGGAGCTAAGGGCAATTTACAATGCTCTATGCCTAGCAAGACCTCTGCTTCAAGGTCAGCCGGTGCTGATCCAGTCGGACAACATCACGGCAGTCGCACACGTAAACAGACAGGGCGGCACAAGAAGCAGGAGGGCAATGGCAGAAGCTGCAAGGATTCTCCGCTGGGCGGAAAATTATGTGATAGCACTGTCAGCAGTGTTCATTCCGGGAGTGGACAACTGGGAAGCAGATTTTCTCAGCAGGCACGATCTCCACCCGGGAGAGTGGGGACTTCACCCAGAAGTCTTCCACATGATTGTGACCCGTTGGGAAAGACGAAAGGTGGACATGATGGCGTCCCGCCTCAACAAAAAACTGGACAGGTATTGCGCCAGGTCAAGAGACCCTCAGGCAATAGCTGTGGATGCTCTGGTAACACCGTGGGTGTACCAGTCAGTGTATGTGTTCCCTCCTCTTCCTCTCATACCCAAGGTATTGAGAATTATAAGACGGAGAGGAGTAAGAACTATACTCGTGGCTCCGGATTGGCCAAGGAGGACTTGGTACCCGGAACTTCAAGAGATGCTCACAGAGGACCCATGGCCTCTGCTGCTAAGAAGGGACTTGCTTCAGCAGGGACCCTGTCTGTTCCAAGACTTACCGCGGCTGCGTTTGACGGCATGGCAGTTGAACGCCGGATCCTAAGGGAAAAAGGCATTCCGGAAGAGGTCATACCTACCCTGGTCAAAGCCAGGAAGGAGGTGACCGCACAACATTATCACCGTATTTGGCGAAAATATGTGGCGTGGTGTGAGGCCAGGAAGGCCCCCACGGAGGAATTTCAACTGGGTCGATTCCTGCATTTCCTGCAAACAGGAGTGTCTATGGGCCTCAAATTGGGGTCCATTAAGGTTCAAATTTCGGCTCTGTCGATTTTCTTCCAGAAAGAATTGGCTTCAGTTCCTGAAGTCCAGACATTTGTCAAGGGAGTACTGCATATACAGCCTCCTTTTGTGCCTCCAGTGGCACCGTGGGATCTCAACGTAGTTCTGGGGTTCCTCAAATCACATTGGTTTGAACCGCTCAAATCTGTGGATTTGAAATATCTCACATGGAAAGTGACCATGCTGTTGGCCCTGGCCTCGGCCAGGCGAGTGTCAGAATTGGCGGCTTTGTCTTACAAAAGCTCATATCTGATTTTCCATTCGGACAGGGCAGAACTGCGGACTCGTCCCAGTTTCTTCCTAAGGTGGTGTCAGCGTTTCACCTGAACCAACCTATTGTGGTGCCTGCGGCTACTAGGGACTTGGAGGACTCCAAGTTACTGGATGTTGTCAGGGCCCTGAAAATATATGTTTCCAGGACGGCTGGAGTCAGGAAAACTGACTCGCTGTTTATCCTGTATGCACCCAACAAGCTGGGTGCTCCTGCTTCTAAGCAGACGATTGCGCGTTGGATTTGTAGTACAATTCAGCTTGCACATTCTGTGGCAGGCCTGCCACAGCCAAAATCTGTGAATGCCCATTCCACTAGGAAGGTGGGCTCATCTTGGGCGGCTGCCCGAGGGGTCTCGGCTTTACAACTTTGCCGAGCTGCTACTTGGTCAGGGGCAAACACTTTTGCTAAATTCTACAAATTTGATACCCTGGCTGAGGAGGACCTGGAGTTTTCTCATTCGGTGCTGCAGAGTCATCCGCACTCTCCCGCCCGTTTGGGAGCTTTGGTATAATCCCCATGGTCCTGACGGAGTCCCCAGCATCCACTTAGGACGTCAGAGAAAATAAGAATTTACTTACCGATAATTCTATTTCTCGTAGTCCGTAGTGGATGCTGGGCGCCCATCCCAAGTGCGGATTGTCTGCAATACTTGTACATAGTTATTGTTACAAAAATCGGGTTGTTATTGTTGTGAGCCATCTCTTCAGAGGCTCCTCTGTTATCATACTGTTAACTGGGTTCAGATCACAAGTTGTACAGTGTGATTGGTGTGGCTGGTATGAGTCTTACCCGAGATTCAAAATCCTTCCTTATTGTGTATGCTCGTCCGGGCACAGTATCCTAACTGAGGCTTGGAGGAGGGTCATAGAGGGAGGAGCCAGTGCACACCACCTAGTCATAAAGCTTTTATTTTTGTGCCCTGTCTCCTGCGGAGCCGCTAATCCCCATGGTCCTGACGGAGTCCCCAGCATCCACTACGGACTACGAGAAATAGAATTATCGGTAAGTAAATTCTTATTATTACTAATGTATATTGTTTTGTGGGCTATTTAGGATGACTGCCTGACTGATATAAAGGCAGAAGATACAGAGGGAGAAGAAGAGACGTATGTGACTGATATAAAGGCAGAAGATATAGAGGGAGAAGAAGAGACGTATGTGACTGATATAAAGGCAGAAGATATAGAGGGAGAAGAAGAGACGTATGTGACTGATATAAAGGCAGAAGATATAGAGGGAGAAGAAGAGACGTATGTGACTGATATGAAGGCAGAAGATATAGAGGGAGAAGAAGAGACGTATGTGACTGATATAAAGGCAGAAGATATAGAGGGAGAAGAAGAGACGTATGTGACTGATATGAAGGCAGAAGATATAGAGGGAGAAGAAGAGACGTATGTGACTGATATAAAGGCAGAAGATATAGAGGGAGAAGAAGAGACGTATGTGACTGATATAAAGGCAGAAGATATAGAGGGAGAAGAAGAGACGTATGTGACTGATATAAAGGCAGAAGATATAGAGGGAGAAGAAGAGACGTATGTGACTGATATAAAGGCAGAAGATATAGAGGGAGAAGAAGAGACGTATGTGACTGATATAAAGGCAGAAGATATAGAGGGAGAAGAAGAGACGTATGTGACTGATATAAAGGCAGAAGATACAGAGGGAGAGGAAGAGATGTATGTGACTGATATAAAGGTAGAAGATATAGAGGGAGAAGAAGAGACGTATGTGACTGATATAAAGGCAGAAGATACAGAGGGAGAAGAAGAGACGTATGTGACTGATATAAAGGCAGAACATATAGCGGGAGAAGAAGAGACGTATGTGAGGGGTGATCAGCAGTGTAAGGAGGAGGAGATCCCTACAGATATCAGCACAGGTGAGTAATAAACACTTATTACAGAAGTCACATATTCTCATTGCTCAGTCACTACAGCAATCTCTTATCCTACACCATCCTCTCTTATTACAGACTAATGATGGAAATGTATCTACCCAGTGATGTAGTCTAGGACCATCAGCCCTGTTCTCAGTTGGGTGTTTATAACACAAGGGGCGATATTCAATTGTAATATCGCGCCCGATCTCCCGTCTACAGTGACAGGAGTTTGCGGGGCAATATTCAATTGTCCCCCATTTTTGGTCATATCGCGCCCATAGCAGTTTGGATTAGCTTTGTAAAGCTACTTAACCCAACTAACGTCATGGGCGCAAAAGTTTTGCGCATTTCAGCTCGCCTCCCCCGGGGGTGGTGATCTGAAATGCTAATATTGCGCCCGTCAGCAGCAAAATTTGAATCGGGTGTTTTCTGTTAAAGGCGTTTTCTTCTTTAGGGTCCATAGTGCTCCACAGTCCTTACATCGGGGTGTAGGTGGTAGGAGTTGACCGGGCATCACACAGTTGAGCTTTTATTTCCCAGGATGCTCCGGACCTCCTCCCCATGTACCCCGCCCCTGGCCAGTGGGCAGTTTTAGTGTTGATGCTGGCAGAAGCCGGAGCACCGGTCACACAGCGGAGAGGAATGAATGAGCAGCGCTGGGAGTGTCTCTGAGCGCTGCCGCCGCTGCTCCAACAATCCCCCGCTGGTGCTGCAACGTCAGTGAGGCTAAGAGACTGATGATTCCGGCGTGGTTACTTCCTGATCGCCACGCTAATACAGCATCCAGGACCCAGGACTGCAGCCGGAGGACAGGTAAGGCATTCTCCGGCTCGTGGGACCCACAATACATGTAGTCCGTGCTTCTGCAGGCTCTGATGTGATCCCTGGCTGCTGCTACGGGTTACACTAGACCACCAGGGCATGCATATAATATATATATAGGATAATGGACGCCAGGGTACCTGGTGGGTGATGTCAGCCAGGGGAGGTATGTCCTCTCCCAGAGCCAGATTCCACAGCTGGGTTTCCCTCTCGGCTGCCCCTCCCCCACATGCTTCCCTTATAAGAGTCTCTGAGGGACATTCCAATGGGAATGAGTGTGATGCCAGGCTCTGGGAATGCTGGGTTCTGTCTCCAGAAGTGGCCAGGTTATACATGTCCTAGCCCTACCTACCACTGTGGTGTGAGGAGATGACGTCAGTGCCCATTGTAATTGTTATGTACTTGTGTGTGACTGGTGCTAGCTCTGTGTGTGACTGCATTGTATCTATCCCTTACATGTGAGTGCAGGTGTTCCGGGCTGTGTGACTGCATTGTATCTACCCTTTACATGTGAGTGCGGGTGTTCCGGGCTGTGTGACTGCATTGTATCTGTCCCTTACATGTGAGTGCAGGTGTTCCGGGCTGTGTGACTGCATTGTATCTGTCCCTTACATGTGAGTGCAGGTGTTCCGGGCTGTGTGACTGCATTGTATCTATCCCTTACATGTGAGTGCAGGTGTTCCGGGCTGTGTGACTGCATTGTATCTACCCTTTACATGTGAGTGCGGGTGTTCCGGGCTGTGTGACTGCATTGTATCTGTCCCTTACATGTGAGTGCAGGTGTTCCGGGCTGTGTGACTGCATTGTATCTATCCCTTACATGTGAGTGCAGGTGTTCCGGGCTGTGTGACTGCATTGTATCTATCCCTTACATGTGAGTGCAGGTGTTCCGGGCCGTGTGACTGCATTGTATCTATCCATTACATGTGTGTACAGGTGTTCCGGGCTGTGTGACTGCATTTTATCTGTCCCTTACATGTGAGTGCAGGTGTGTGACTGCATTGTATCTATCCCTTACATGTGAGTGCGGGTGTTCCGGGCTGTGTGACTGCATTGTATCTATCCCTTACATGTGAGTACAGGTGTTCCGGGCTGTGTGACTGCATTGTATCTGTCCCTTACATGTGAGTGTAGGTGTTCCGGTCTGTGTGACTGCATTGTATCTATCCCTTACATGTGAGTGCAGGTGTTCTGGGCTGTGTGACTGCATTGTATCTATCTCTTACATGTGACTGCAGGTGTTCCGGGCTGTGTGACTGCATTGTATCTATCCCTTATATGTGAGTACAGGTGTTCCGGGCTGTGTGACTGCATTGTATCTACCCTTTACATGTGAGTACAGGTGTTCCGGGCTGTGTGACTGCATTGTCTCTATCCCTTACATGTGAGTACAGGTGTTCCGGGCTGTGTGACTGCATTGTATCTATCCCTTACATGTGAATGCAGGTGTTCCGGGCTGTGTGACTGCATTGTATCTATCCCTTACATGTGAGTGCAGGTGTTCCGGGCTGTGTGACTGCATTGTATCTGTACCTTACATGTGAGTGCAGGTGTTCCGGGCTGTGTGACTGCATTGTATCTATCCCTTACATGTGAGTACAGGTGTTCCGGGCTGTGTGACTGCATTGTATCTATCCCTTACATGTGAGTACAGGTGTTCCGGGCTGTGTGACTGCATTGTATCTATCCCTTACATGTGAGTGCAGGTGTTCCGGGCTGTGTGACTGCATTGTATCTGTCCCTTACATGTGAGTGCAGGTGTTCTGGCTGTGTGACTGCATTGTATCTATCCCTTACATGTGAGTGCAGGTGTTCCGGGCTGTGTGACTGCATTGTATCTATCCCTTACATGTGAGTGCAGGTGTTCCGGGCTGTGTGACTGCATTGTATCTATCCCTTACATGTGAGTGCAGGTGTTCTGGCTGTGTGACTGCATTGTATCTGTCCCTTACATGTGAGTGCAGGTGTTCCGGGCTGTGTGACTGCATTGTATCTGTCCCTTACATGTGAGTGCAGGTGTTCCGGGCTGTGTGACTGCATTGTATCTATCCCTTACATGTGACTGCATTGTATCTATCCCTTACATGTGAGTACAGGTGTTCCGGGCTGTGTGACTGCATTGTATCTATCCCTTACATGTGAGTGCAGGTGTTCCGGGCCGTGTGACTGCATTGTATCTATCCATTACATGTGTGTACAGGTGTTCCGGGCTGTGTGACTGCATTTTATCTGTCCCTTACATGTGAGTGCAGGTGTTCCGGTCCGTGTGACTGCATTGTATCTATCCCTTACATGTGAGTGCAGGTGTTCCGGGCTGTGTGACTGCATTGTATCTATCCCTTACATGTGAGTGCAGGTGTTCCGGGCTGTGTGACTGCATTGTATCTATCCCTTACATGTGTGTACAGGTGTTCCGGGCTGTGTGACTGCATTTTATCTGTCCCTTACATGTGAGTGCAGGTGTTCCGGTCCGTGTGACTGCATTGTATCTATCCCTTACATGTGAGTGCAGGTGTTCCGGGCTGTGTGACTGCATTGTATCTATCCCTTACATGTGAGTGCAGGTGTTCCGGGCTGTGTGACTGCATTGTATCTATCCCTTACATGTGACTGCATTGTATCTGTCCCTTACATGTGAGTACAGTGTTCCGGGCTGTGTGACTGCATTGTATCTATCCCTTACATGTGAGTGCAGGTGTTCCGGGCTGTGTGACTGCATTGTATCTATCCCTTACATGTGAGTGCAGGTGTTCCGGGCTGTGTGACTGCATTGTATCTGTCCCTTACATGTGAGTGCAGGTGTTCCGGGCTGTGTGACTGCATTGTATCTATCCCTTACATGTGAGTGCAGGTGTTCCGGGCTGTGTGACTGCATTGTATCTATCCCTTACATGTGAGTGCAGGTGTTCCGGGCTGTGTGACTGCATTGTATCTGTCCCTTACATGTGAGTGCAGGTGTTCCGGGCTGTGTGACTGCATTGTATCTATCCCTTACATGTGAGTACGGGTGTTCCGGGCTGTGTGACTGCATTGTATCTATCCCTTACATGTGAGTGCAGGTGTTCCGGGCTGTGTGACTGCATTGTATCTGTCCCTTACATGTGAGTACGGGTGTTCCGGGCTGTGTGACTGCATTGTATCTATCCCTTACATGTGAGTACAGGTGTTCCGGGCTGTGTGACTGCATTGTATCTATCCCTTACATGTGAGTGCAGGTGTTCCGGGCTGTGTGACTGCATTGTATCTATCCCTTACATGTGTGTACAGGTGTTCCGGGCTGTGTGACTGCATTGTATTCCTTACATGTGAGTGCAGGTGTTCCGGGCTGTGTGACTGCATTGTATCTATCCCTTACATGTGAGTGCAGGTGTTCCGGGCTGTGTGACTGCATTGTATCTATCCCTTACATGTGAGTGCAGGTGTTCCGGGCTGTGTGACTGCATTGTATCTGGCCCTTACATGTGAGTGCAGGTGTTCCGGGCTGTGTGACTGCATTGTATCTATCCCTTACATGTGAGTACAGGTGTTCCGGGCTGTGTGACTGCATTGTATCTGTCCCTTACATGTGAGTACAGGTGTGTGACTGCATTGTATCTATCTCTTACATGTGAGTACAGGTGTTCCGGGCTGTGTGACTGCATTGTATCTATCCCTTACATGTGAGTACAGATGTTCCGGGCTGTGTGACTGCATTGTATCTATCCCTTACATGTGAGTGCTGGTGTTCCGGGCTGTGTGACTGCATTGTATCTATCCCTTATATGTGAGTACAGGTGTTCCGGGCTGTGTGACTGCATTGTATCTACCCCTTACATGTGAGTGCAGGTGTTCCGGGCTGTGTGACTGCATTGTATCTATCCCTTACATGTGAGTGCAGGTGTTCCGGGCTGTGTGACTGCATTGTATCTATCCCTTACATGTGAGTGCAGGTGTTCCGGGCTGTGTGACTGCATTGTATCTATCCCTTACATGTGAGTGCAGGTGTTCCGGGCTGTGTGACTGCATTGTATCTATCCCTTACATGTGAGTGCAGGTGTTCCGGGCTGTGTGACTGCATTGTATCTGTCCCTTACATGTGAGTGCAGGTGTTCCGGGCTGTGTGACTGCATTGTATCTATCCCTTACATGTGAGTGCAGGTGTTCCGGGCTGTGTGACTGCATTGTATCTGTCCCTTACATGTGAGTGCAGGTGTTCCGGGCTGTGTGACTGCATTGTATCTATCCCTTACATGTGAGTGCAGGTGTTCCGGGCTGTGTGACTGCATTGTATCTATCCCTTACATGTGAGTACAGGTGTTCCGGGCTGTGTGACTGCATTGTATCTATCCCTTACATGTGAGTGCAGGTGTTCCGGGCTGTGTGACTGCATTGTATCTATCCCTTACATGTGAGTGCAGGTGTTCCGGGCTCTGTGACTGCATTGTATCTATCCTTTACATGTGAGTGCAGGTGTTCCGGGCTCTGTGACTGCATTGTATCTATCCCTTACATGTGAGTGCAGGTGTTCCGGGCTGTGTGACTGCATTGTATCTATCCCTTACATGTGAGTACAGGTGTTCCGGGCTGTGTGACTGCATTGTATTCCTTACATGTGAGTGCAGGTGTTCCGGGCTGTGTGACTGCATTGTATCTATCCCTTACATGTGAGTGCAGGTGTTCCGGGCTGTGTGACTGTATTGTATCTGTCCCTTACATGTGAGTGCAGGTGTTCCGGGCTGTGTGACTGCATTGTATCTATCCCTTACATGTGAGTGCAGGTGTTCCGGGCTGTGTGACTGCATTGTATCTGGCCCTTACATGTGAGTACAGGTGTGTGACTGCATTGTATCTATCTCTTACATGTGAGTGCAGGTGTTCCGGGCTGTGTGACTGCATTGTATCTGTCCCTTACATGTGAGTACAGGTGTGTGACTGCATTGTATCTATCTCTTACATGTGAGTACAGGTGTTCCGGGCTGTGTGACTGCATTGTATCTATCCCTTACATGTGAGTACAGTGTTCCGGGCTGTGTGACTGCATTGTATCTATCCCTTACATGTGAGTACAGGTGTTCCGGGCTGTGTGACTGCATTGTATTCCTTACATGTGAGTGCAGGTGTTCCGGGCTGTGTGACTGCATTGTATCTATCCCTTACATGTGAGTGCAGGTGTTCCGGGCTGTGTGACTGCATTGTATCTGTCCCTTACATGTGAGTGCAGGTGTTCCGGGCTGTGTGACTGCATTGTATCTATCCCTTACATGTGAGTGCAGGTGTTCCGGGCTGTGTGACTGCATTGTATCTATCCCTTACATGTGAGTGCTGGTGTTCCGGGCTGTGTGACTGCATTGTATCTATCCCTTATATGTGAGTACAGGTGTTCCGGGCTGTGTGACTGCATTGTATCTACCCCTTACATGTGAGTGCAGGTGTTCCGGGCTGTGTGACTGCATTGTATCTATCCCTTACATGTGAGTGCAGGTGTTCCGGGCTGTGTGACTGCATTGTATCTATCCCTTACATGTGAGTGCAGGTGTTCCGGGCTGTGTGACTGCATTGTATCTATCCCTTACATGTGAGTGCAGGTGTTCCGGGCTGTGTGACTGCATTGTATCTATCCCTTACATGTGACTGCAGGTGTTCCGGGCTGTGTGACTGCATTGTATCAGTCCCTTACATGTGACTGCATTGTATCTATCCCTTACATGTGAGTGCAGGTGTTCCGGGCTGTGTGACTGCATTGTATCTATCCCTTACATGTGAGTGCAGGTGTTCGGGCTGTGTGACTGCATTGTATCTATCCCTTACATGTGAGTGCAGGTGTTCCGGGCTGTGTGACTGCATTGTATCTATCCCTTACATGTGAGTGCAGGTGTGCCGGGCTGTGTGACTGCATTGTATCTATCCCTTACATGTGAGTGCGGGTGTTCCGGGCTGTGTGACTGCATTGTATCTATCCCTTACATGTGAGTGCGGGTGTTCCGGGCTGTGTGACTGCATTGTATCTGTCCCTTACATGTGAGTACAGGTGTTCCGGGCTGTGTGACTGCATTGTATCTGTCCCTTACATGTGAGTACAGGTGTTCCGGGCTGTGTGACTGCATTGTATCTATCCCTTACATGTGAGTACAGGTGTTCCGGGCTGTGTGACTGCATTGTATCTATCCCTTACATGTGAGTACAGGTGTTCCGGGCTGTGTGACTGCATTGTATCTATCCCTTACATGTGAGTACAGATGTTCCGGGCTGTGTGACTGCATTGTATCTATCCCTTACATGTGAGTACAGGTGTTCCGGGCTGTGTGACTGCATTGTATCTATCCCTTACATGTGAGTACAGGTGTTCCGGGCTGTGTGACTGCATTGTATCTATCCCTTACATGTGAGTACAGGTGTTCCGGGCTGTGTGACTGCATTGTATCTATCCTTTACATGTGAGTGCAGGTGTTCCGGGCTCTGTGACTGCATTGTATCTGTCCCTTACATGTGAGTACAGGTGTTCCGGGCTGTGTGACTGCATTGTATCTATCCCTTACATGTGAGTACAGGTGTTCCCGGCTGTGTGACTGCATTGTATCTATCCCTTACATGTGAGTGCAGGTGTTCCGGCCTGTGTGACTGCATTGTATCTATCCCTTACATGTGAGTGCAGGTGTTCCGGGCTGTGTGACTGCATTGTATCTATCCCTTACATGTGAGTGCGGGTGTTCCGGGCTGTGTGACTGCATTGTATTCCTTACATGTGAGTGCAGGTGTTCCGGGCTGTGTGACTGCATTGTATCTGTCCCTTACATGTGAGTGCAGGTGTTCCGGGCTGTGTGACTGAATTGTATCTATCCCTTACATGTGAGTGCAGGTGTTCCGGGCTGTGTGACTGCATTGTATCTATCCCTTACATGTGAGTGCAGGTGTTCCGGGCTGTGTGACTGCATTGTATCTGTCCCTTACATGTGAGTGCAGGTGTTCCGGGCTGTGTGACTGCATTGTATCTGTCCCTTACATGTGAGTACAGGTGTTCCGGGCTCTGTGACTGCATTGTATCTATCCCTTACATGTGACTGCATTGTATCTGTCCCTTACATGTGTGTGCAGGTGTTCCGGGCTGTGTGACTGCATTGTATCTGTCCCTTACATGTGAGTGCAGGTGTTCCGGGCTGTGTGACTGCATTGTATCTATCCCTTACATGTGAGTGCAGGTGTTCCGGGCTGTGTGACTGCATTGTATCTGTCCCTTACATGTGAGTACAGGTGTTCCGTGCTGTGTGACTGCATTGTATCTATCCCTCACATGTGAGTGCAGGTGTTCCGGGCTGTGTGACTGCATTGTATCTATCCCTTACATGTGATTGCAGGTGTTCCGGGCTGTGTGACTGCATTGTATCTGTCCCTTACATGTGAGTGCAGGTGTTCCGGGCTGTGTGACTGCATTGTATCTGTCCCTTACATGTGAGTGCAGGTGTTCCGGGCTGTGGTACTGCATTGTATCTATCCCTTACATGTGAGTGCAGGTGTTCCGGGCTGTGTGACTGCATTGTATCTATCCCTTACATGTGAGTGCAGGTGTTCCGGGCTGTGTGACTGCATTGTATCTGTCCCTTACATGTGAGTGCAGGTGTTCCGGGCTGTGGTACTGCATTGTATCTATCCCTTACATGTGAGTGCAGGTGTTCCGGGCTGTGTGACTGCATTGTATCTATCCCTTACATGTGAGTGCAGGTGTTCCGGGCTGTGTGACTGCATTGTATCTGTCCCTTACATGTGAGTACAGGTGTTCCGGGCTGTGTGACTGCATTGTATCTATCCCTTACATGTGAGTACAGGTGTTCCGGGCTGTGTGACTGCATTGTATCTATCCCTTACATGTGAGTACAGGTGTTCCGGGCTGTGTGACTGCATTGTATCTATCCCTTACATGTGAGTGCAGGTGTTCCGGGCTGTGTGACTGCATTGTATCTATCCCTTACATGTGAGTGCGGGTGTTCCAGGCTGTGTGACTGCATTGTATCTGTCCCTTACATGTGAGTGCAGGTGTTCCGGGCTGTGTGACTGCATTGTATCTATCCCTTACATGTGACTGCAGGTGTTCCAGGCTGTGTGACTGCATTGTATCTATCCCTTACATGTGAGTGCAGGTGTTCCGGGCTGTGTGACTGCATTGTATCTATCCCTTACATGTGAGTACAGGTGTTCCGGGCTGTGTGACTGCATTGTATCTATCCCTTACATGTGAGTACAGATGTTCCGGGCTGTGTGACTGCATTGTATCTATCCCTTACATGTGAGTGCTGGTGTTCCGGGCTGTGTGACTGCATTGTATCTATCCCTTACATGTGAGTGCTGGTGTTCCGGGCTGTGTGACTGCATTGTATCTATCCCTTACATGTGAGTGCTGGTGTTCCGGGCTGTGTGACTGCATTGTATCTATCCCTTACATGTGAGTGCTGGTGTTCCGGGCTGTGTGACTGCATTGTATCTATCCCTTACATGTGAGTGCAGGTGTTCCGGGCTGTGTGACTGCATTGTATCTATCCCTTACATGTGAGTGCAGGTGTTCCGGGCTGTGTGACTGCATTGTATCTATCCCTTACATGTGAGTGCTGGTGTTCCGGGCTGTGTGACTGCATTGTATCTATCCCTTACATGTGAGTACAGATGTTCCGGGCTGTGTGACTGCATTGTATCTATCCCTTACATGTGAGTGCAGGTGTTCCGGGCTGTGTGACTGCATTGTATCTATCCCTTACATGTGAGTGCAGGTGTTCCGGGCTGTGTGACTGCATTGTATCTGTCCCTTACATGTGAGTACAGGTGTTCCGGGCTGTGTGACTGCATTGTATCTATCTCTTACATGTGAGTGCAGGTGTTCCGGGCTGTGTGACTGCATTGTATCTATCCCTTACATGTGAGTGCAGGTGTTCCGGGCTGTGTGACTGCATTGTTTCTATCCCTTACATGTGAGTGCAGGTGTTCCGGGCTGTGTGACTGCATTGTATCTATCCCTTACATGTGAGTGCAGGTGTTCCGGGCTGTGTGACTGCATTGTATCTATCCCTTACATGTGTGTACAGGTGTTCCGGGCTGTGGTACTGCATTGTATCTGTCCCTTACATGTGAGTGCAGGTGTTCCGGGCTGTGTGACTGCATTGTATCTGTCCCTTACATGTGAGTGCAGGTGTTCCGGGCTGTGTGACTGCATTGTATCTGTCCCTTACATGTGAGTGCAGGTGTTCCGGGCTGTGTGACTGCATTGTATCTATCCCTTACATGTGAGTACAGGTGTTCCGGGCTGTGTGACTGCATTGTATCTATCCCTTACATGTGAGTACAGGTGTTCCGGGCTGTGTGACTGCATTGTAGCTGTCCCTTACATGTGAGTACAGGTGTTCCGGGCTCTGTGACTGCATTGTATCTATCCCTTACATGTGAGTACAGGTGTTCCGGGCTGTGTGACTGCATTGTATCTATCCCTTACATGTGAGTACAGGTGTTCCGGGCTGTGTGACTGCATTGTATCTACCCCTTACATGTGAGTGCAGGTGTTCCGGGCTGTGTGACTGCATTGTATCTGTCCCTTACATGTGAGTGCAGGTGTTCCGGGCTGTGTGACTGCATTGTATCTGTCCCTTACATGTGAGTGCAGGTGTTCCGGGCTCTGTAACTGCATTGTATCTATCCCTTACATGTGTGTACAGGTGTTCCGGGCTGTGTGACTGCATTGTATCTATCCCTTACATGTGAGTGCAGGTGTTCCGGGCTGTGTGACTGCATTGTATCTATCCCTTACATGTGAGTGCAGGTGTTCCGGGCTGTGTGACTGCATTGTATCTGTCCCTTACATGTGAGTGCAGGTGTTCCGGGCTCTGTGACTGCATTGTATCTATCCCTTACATGTGAGTGCAGGTGTTCCGGGCTGTGTGACTGCATTGTATCTGTCCCTTACATGTGAGTACAGGTGTTCCGGGCTGTGTGACTGCATTGTATCTATCCCTTACATGTGAGTGCAGGTGTTCCGGGCTGTGTGACTGCATTGTATCTGTCCCTTACATGTGAGTGCAGGTGTTCCGGGCTGTGTGACTGCATTGTATCTATCCCTTACATGTGACTGCAGGTGTTCCGGGCTGTGTGACTGCATTGTATCTACCCCTTACATGTGAGTACAGGTGTTCCGGGCTGTGTGACTGCATTGTATCTATCCCTTACATGTAAGTGCAGGTGTTCCGGGCTGTGGTACTTCACAATGACTTTGTGGTTTGTGAAGGCTGTCACATTTGCAATTGCTAAAGCTGGACATTGTGTGTGCTTAGCTTCTGGTCTTCCAAAGTGTAAGAAATAGGATTTCTCTAACGTCCTAGTGGATGCTGGGGACTCCGTCAGGACCATGGGGAATAGCGGCTCCGCAGGAGACAGGGCACAAAAAGTAAGCTTTTAGGATCACATGGTGTGTACTGGCTCCTCCCCCTATGACCCTCCTCCAAGCCTCAGTTAGGTTTTTGTGCCCGTCCGAGCAGGGTGCAATCTAGGTGGCTCTCTTAAAGAGTTGCTTAGAAAAAGTTTTTAGGTTCTTTATTTTCAGTGACTCCTGCTGGCAACAGGCTCACTGCATCGAGGGACTTAGGGGAGAGAATTTCAACTCACCTGCGTGCAGGATGGATTGGATTCTTAGGCTACTGGACACCATTAGCTCCAGAGGGAGTCGGAACACAGGTCTCGCCCTGGGGTTCGTCCCAGAGCCGCGCCGCCGACCCCCCTTGCAGATGCTGAAAATTGAAGAGGTCCGGAACCAGGCGGCAGAAGACTTTGTCTTCCTCAGGTAGCGCACAGCACTGCAGCTGTGCGCCATTGTCTGTCAGCACACTTCACACAGCGGTCACGGAGGGTGCAGGGCGCGGGGGGGGGCGCCCTGGCAGCAATGTAGAATACCTGTATGGCGAAAAATACATCACATATAGCCCTTGAGGCTATATGGATGTATTTAACCCCTGCCAGATATCACAATCTCCGGAGAAGAAGCCCGCCGAAAAGGGGGCGGGGCCTATTCTCCTCAGCACACAGCGCCATTTTCCCTCACAGAAAGGCTGAGGGGAAGGCTCCCATGCTCTCCCCTGCACTGCACTACAGAAACAGGGTTAAAACAGAGAGGGGGGGCACTGATTTGGCGATATAAATATATATTAAATGCTATAAGGGAGGAACACTTATATAAAGGTTGTCCCTGTATAATTATAGCATTTTGGTGTGTGCTGGCAAACTCTCCCTCTGTCTCCCCAAAGGGCTAGTGGGTCCTGTCCTCTATCAGAGCATTCCCTATGTGTGTGCTGTATGTCGGTACGTGTGTGTCGACATGTATGAGGAAAATGTTGGTGAGGAGGCGGAGCAAATTGCCTGTAATGGTGATGTCACTCTCTAGGGAGTCGACACCGGAATGGATGGCTTACTTATGGAAGTACGTGATAATGTCAACACGCTGCAAGCCGGTTGACGACATGAGACGGCCGGCAAACAAATTAGTACCTGTCCAGGCGTCTCAGACACCCATTTACCTCAGTCGGTCGACAGACGCAGACACGGACACTGACTCCAGTGTCGACGGTGAAGAAACAAACGTATTTTCCAGTAGGGCCACACGTTACATGTTAAGGGCAATGAAGGAGGTGTTACATATTTCTGATACTACAAGTACCACAAATAAGGGTCTCCAGATACGGCCGCCCTCAAGGAGCCAGCTGATAGGAAGCTGAAAAATATCCTAAGAAGTATATACACACATACTGGTGTTATACTACGACCAGCAATCGCCTCAGACTGGATGTGCAGCGCTGAGGGGGCTTGGACGGATTTCCTGACTGAAAATTTTGATACCCTTGACAGGGACAAGATTTTATTGTCTATAGAGCATTTTAAGGATGCATTTCTATATATGCGTGATGCGCAGAGGGATATTTGCATTCTGGCATCAAGAGTAAATGTGATGTCCATATCTGCCAGACGAATACACGACAGTGGTCAGGTGAGGCAGATTCCAGACGGCACATGGAAGTATTGCCGTATAAAGGGGCGGTCCATCGGACCTGGTGGCCATGGCAACAGCTGAAAAATCCACCTTTTGTTACCCCGAGTCACATCTCAGCAGAAAAGGACACAGTCTTTTCAGTCTCAGTCCTTTCGTCCCCATACGGGCAGGCGGGCAAAGGCCAGTCATATCTGCCCAGGGGTAGAGGAAAGGGAAAAAGACTGCAGCAAGCAGCCCATTCCCAGGAACAGAAGCCCTTCACAGCTTCTGCCAAGTCCGCAGCATGACGCTGGGGCAGTACAAGCGGACTCAGGTGCGGTAGGGGGTCATCTCAAGAGTTTCAGCACGCAGTGGGCTCACTCGCAAGGGGACTCCTGGATCCTACATGTAGTATCCCAGGTGTACATTGGAAATTCGAGACGTCTCCCCCTCACAAGTTCCGGAAGTCTGTTTTACCAACGTCTACCTCCGACAGGGAGGCAGTATTGGAAACAATTCACAGGCTGTATTCCCAGCAGGTGATAATCAAAGTACCCCTCCTACAACAAGGGAGGGGGTATTATTCCACACTATATTGTGGTACTGAAGCCAAACGGCTCGGTGAGATCTGAAATATTTGAACACTTACATACAAGCGTTCAAATCAAGATGGAGTCACTCAGAGCAGTGATAGCGAACCAGGAATAAGGGGACGATATGGTGTCACTGGATATCAGGGACGCTTACCTACATGTCCAAATTTGCCCTTCTCACAAAGGGTACCTCAGGTTCGTGGTACAGAACTGTCACTATCAGTTCAGACGCTGCCGTTTGGATTGTCCACGGCGCCCCGGGTCTTTACCAAGGTAATGGCCGAAATGATGATTCTTCTTAAAAGAAACTTGGACGCTTTCCTGATAAGGGCAAGGTCCAGAGAACAGTTGGAGGTCGGAGTAGCACTATCTTTAATAGTTCTACGACAGCACGAGTGGATTCTAAATATTCCTAAATCGCAGCTTTTTCTGACGACACGTCTACTGTTCCTAGGGATGATTCTGGACACAGTTCAGAAAAAGGTGTTTCTCCCAGAGGAGAAAGCCAGGGAGTTATCCGAGCTAATCGGGATCCTCCTAAAACCAGGAAAAGTGTCAGTGCATCATTGCACAAGAGTCCTGGTAAAAATGGTGGCTTATTACGAAGCAATTCCATTCGGCAGATTTCACGCAAGAACTCTTCAGTGGGATCTGCTGGACAAATGGTCCGGATCGCATCTTCAGATGCATCAGCGGATAACCCTATATCCAAGGACAAGGGTGTCTCTCCTGTGGTGATTACAGAGTGCTCATCTTCTAGAGGGCCACAGATTCAGCATTCAGGATTGGATGCTGGGGACCACGGAGGCCAGCCTGAGAGGCTGGGGAGCAGTCACACAGGGAAAAAATTTCCAGGAAAGTGTGATCAAGTCTGGAGAATTCTCTCCACATAAATGGAGCTAAGAGCAAATTTATAATGCTCTAAACTTAGCAAGACCTCTGCTTCAAGGTCAGCCGGTATTGATCCAGTGGGATAACATCACGGCAGTCGCCCACGTAAACAGAAAGGGCGGCACAAGAAGCTGGAGGGCAGTGACAAAACTGCAAGGATTTTTCGCTAGGCGGAAAATCATGTGATAGCACTGTCAGCAGTGTTCTCTCCGGGAGTTGACGACTGGGAAGCAGACTTCCTCAGCAGGCATGACCTCCACCCGGGAGAGTGGGAACTTCATAGGGAAGTTTTGCCGCATGATTGTGAACCGTTGGCAAAGACCAAAGGTGGAAATGATGGCGTCCCGCCCGAACAAAAAACGGGACAGGTATTGCGCCAGGTCATGAGACCTTCAGGCGATAGCTGTGGATGTCCTGGTAACACCGTGGGTGTAACAGTCGGTGTATGTGTTCCCTCCTCTGCTTCTCATAACCAAGGTATTGAGAATTATAAGACATAGAGGAGTATGAACTATACTCGTGACTCCGGATTGGCCAAGAGGTACTTGGTACCCGGAACTTCAAGAGATGCTCACAGAGGACTAAGGGCCTGGGGAGCTAAGAAGGGACTTGCTTCAGCAAGTACCATGTCTATTCCAAGACTTACCGCGGCTGCGTTTGACGGCATGGCGGTTGAATGCCGGATCCTGAAGGAAAAAGGCATTCCATAAGAGGTCATACCTACCCTGGTCAAAGCCAGGAAGGAGGTGACCGCACAACGTCATCACCACCTGTGGTGAAAATATGTTGCGTGGGTGAGGCCAGGAAGGCCCCACGAAGAAAATTTAACTAGGTCGATTTCTACACTTCCTGAAAACAGGAGTGTTTTGAGCCTCAAATTGGGGTTCTTTAAGGTTTTAAGTTTCGGCCCTGTAGAATTTCTTCCAGAAAGAATTGACTTCAGTTCCTGAAGTCCAGATTGTCAAGGGAGTATTGCATATACAGCCTTTTTTGTGCCTCTAGTGGCACCGTGGGATCTCAACATAGTGTTGGGATTCCTTAAAATCATATTGGTTTGAACCGCTCAAATCTGTGGATTTGAAATATCTCACATGGAAAGTGACCATGCTGTTGACCAATATCTCACATGGAAAGTGACCATGCTGTTGGCCCTGGCCTCGGCCAGGCGATTGTCAGAATGGGCGGCTTTGTCTTAAAAAAGCCCATATTTAATTTTCCATTCGGACAGGGCAGAACTGGGACTCGTCTCCAGTTTCTTCCTAAGGGGGTGTCAGCGTTTCACCTGAAACAACCTATTATGGTGCCTGCGGCTACTAGGGACTTGGAGGACTCCAAGTTACTAGACGTTGTCAGGACCCTAAAAATATATATATATATATATATAGTTTAGGACGGCTGGAGTCAGAAAGTCTGACTTGCTGTTTATATTGTATGCACCCAACAAGCTGGGTGCTCCTGCTTCTAAGCAGACGATTGCTCGTTGGATTTGTAGTTTAATTCAGCTTGCACATTCTGTGGCAGGCCTGCCACAGCCAAAATCTGTAAATGCCCACTCCACAAGGAAGGTGGGCTCATCTTGGGCGGCTGCCCGAGGGGTCTCGGCTTTACAACTTGGCCGAGCAGCTACGTGGTCAGGGGGGGAACACGTTTGTAAAATTCTACAAATTTGATACCCTGGCTGAGGCGGACCTGGAGTTCTCTCATTCGGTGCTGCAGAGTCATCCGCACTCTCCCGCCCGTTTGGGAGCTTTGGTATAATCCCCATGGTCCTGACGGAGTCCCCAGCATCCACTAGGACGTTAGAGAAAATAAGATTTTACTTACCGATAAATCTATTTCTCATAGTCCGTAGTGGATGCTGGGCGCCCATCCCAAGTGCGGATTGTCTGCAATACTTGTACATAGTTATTGTTACAAAAATCGGGTTTTTACTATTGTTGTGAGCCATCTTTGCAGAGGCTACTTCGTTTTGTTATCATACTGTTAACTGGGTTCAGATCACAAGTTGTACGGTGTGATTGGTGTGGCTGGTATGAGTCTTACCCGGGATTCAAGATCCTTCCTTATTGTGTACGCTCGTCCGGGCACAGTACCTAACTGAGGCTTGGAGGAGGGTCATAGGGGGAGGAGCCAGTACACACCATGTGATCCTAAAAGCTTACTTTTTGTGCCCTGTCTCCTGCGGAGCCGCTATTCCCCATGGTCCTGACGGAGTCCCCAGCATCCACTACGGACTATGAGAAATAGATTTATCGGTAAGTAAATTCTTATTATAACACCTGTGCTGGTTCCATGTAAGGCCTGTGCGGCAGCATTATCTCCACAGGACCTTGTGCAGGACCATTTGTGATAAATGCTATGTGCCAAACCTACAACGGCTGCTCCAACCAGGTCCTGCGCAGGAACCACCCTGGGGGGAGCGATTGGTGCCTCCTGCTTTGCTGCCTAGTATGTTCTGCAGCAATTGCCCCATGTATTGCATTCCCCGGGGTATCCTCCATGGATGAACTTATTGACCTACTCAGACCACACGTCGGCCACCTCTCAGCAGTTGTTGCAGCAGACCGTCCTCAGATGAGTATGGCACATAAGCGCTCTCTGTTATCCTTACAGTCTAGACAGTGGTCAGACTCTGGAGTCCTCAGAGGAAGAGTTGGACACCTCTCTCTCTCTCTGTTATACTTACAGTCTACACAGTGGTCAGACTCTGGAGTCCTCAGAGGAAGAGTTGGACACCTCTCTCTCTCTGTTATACTTACAGTCTACACAGTGGTCAGACTCTGGAGTCCTCAGAGGAAGAGTTGGACACCTCTCTCTCTCTCTCTCTCTCTCTTTCTCTTTTTCTCTCTTTCTCTTTCTCTTTCTCTTTCTCTTTCTCTTTCTCTTTCTCTCTCTCTCTCTCTCTCTCTCTCTCTCTCTCTCTCTCTCTCTCTCTCTCTCTCTCTCTCTCTCTCTCTCTCTCTCTCTCTCTCTCTCTCTCTCTCTCTCTCTCTCTCTCTCTCTCTCTCTCTCTCTTATCCTTACAGTCTACACAGTGGCCAGACTCTGGAGTCCTCAGAGGAAGAGTTGGACACCTCTCTGGCTCTTTGTCGGGTGAGGAGGATCATCTTTAAGCGTCAGAAGGTGGTTAAGGCTGAGTTCCCTCACTGAGTATCATACTGAACTCCTTCAGGAAGCTTGGAATGCTCCTAGTAAGAAGGTCCTGGTGCCTAAGAGCATCTCGTTACCCTTTACCACAAGGAGAGTGTGCTAAATGGGAAATTCCCCCTCGTGTGGATGTTCACGTGGCACGCCTGGTGCACTCCTCCACATTAATTGGGCTGATGCACTAGAGGACAGTCTGAAGTTAGATGGTTCCATAGACCACCTGTCTCTTATTGCTAACCTCAAGCAATCAGCCCGATATATAGAAGAGGCATCCTGGGATACGAGTCTGTTGGCTTCCAGGGCCTCGACTACTTCAGTGGTAGCTCGCTGTGTACTCTGGCTACACTCCTGGATGGCGGATTCAGAGTCTGAAAGGGCGTTGGAAGTTCTGCCTTTCGCTGGAAACATTCTGTTTGGTGCAGAATTGGATAATATTGTGTCTACACTGTCAGCTTCTAAATCTGCTTTTTTGCCGTCAGCATCTAACCCGAAGGCTGGGATGTCTTTCTTTTGGAATTTTCGGTTTCAAGGCAAAGTGAAAGGGCAGGCTTTTCCATGGTAGGTTGTCTCCAGCAAGGCAGCTAAGTCGCAGACTAAGTAAACCTGGATGGCCAGATTCCCCGAACCCCAAGCAGAGGGATAAGCCCTCCACCTGACAAGGCGGGCCTACTCCTGTGTGACCCCAGGGTGGCAGGCAGACTTCTGCGATTCGCAGTCTCATAGCTCCAGTCAACTATAGACGCCTGGGTGCGAGAAGTGGCCTCACGGGTATCCCCTCTCATTTGTGAGACCGCCACCCCAGCAGTTTTTTTGCACGACTCCTCCATTGGATCAAGGCGCAGCCATGGTGCTCCAAGGAGCTGTTAATTTTTACCTGAACGTAGGGGTTATTATCCCTGTTTTTCAAGAACAACAGAGGAAGGGTTTTCACTACCCCCTTTTCCTGATTCAGTAATCCAATGGGACCTATCGGCCTATCCTCAATCTGAAATCTCTTAACAAGTTTTTACGGGTGCCCAGATTCTGTATTTAAACAATACGGTCTATTGCTCTGATGTCAGAGCCAGGGGACTTTATGGTATCCCTGGATACTCAGGATGCCTACCTACATGTTCCTATAAAACCTACTCATCAGAGATTCCTCCGCTTTGCTGTTCTGCCACAGTATTACCAGTTTCAGGCACTACCCTTTGGGCTGGCTACGGCTCCATGGGTATTTACCAAGCTGATGGCGGTGATTGGTGCTCAGCTGCGTCGTCAAGGGATCAGTGTGCTCCCATATTTGGACGACTTGTTGCTCCTGGCACAATCTGAGGAAGTTTTGCACTGCTATCTTCAAATAACCATTGCCTTTCTACAGACCCACGGGTGGCTGATCAATTGGCAAAAGCCCTTCCTTGTCCCTTCACAACAGATGTTGCATCTAGGGGCTCTCCTGGATTTGTGGGAACAAAGGCTCTTCCTGCCAGTGGACAAAGTTACCAAACTGCAGTCAATGGTCCACAACTTACTGCACAATCTCCGGGTGTCCATACGTTCCGCAATGCAGGTTCTGGGGTCCTTGGTCTCCGCCTTCGATATGGTGGAGTATGCTCAGTTTCACTCCAGGCTCCTACAACATATGATCCTTTCCAGGTGGAACAGGCAGTATTGTTGGTTGGATCAGGGCTGAGAAGATGGTACTATCTCTGGAGGTACATCTGTCTCTCACCTGGTGGCTAGAGATGTCACACTTGGACAAAGGATGTCCTTTTATGGATTCTGGATTGGGTGGTCCTCACGTCTTTCCGGGTCGGTGGTCTCCAGACGAAAGTTGCTTGCCAATCAATGTCCTGGAACTTCGGGCAGTCTACAGAGCTTTCGTTCAGGCTCAGGATTTCCTCCAAGGTAGGCCTGTTCAGATTTGGTCCGACAATGCCACTGCAGTTGCCTATCTAAACCACCAAGGGGGCACTCACAGCCATCTGGCTATGGCAGTGGTGGAGCGCATGCTCCAGTGGGCCGAAACTCGCCTTCCGGCCATCTCAGCTGTGTTTCTGCCAGGAATCCTCAACTGGGGAGCAGACTTCCTCAGTCGGCAGGATGTCCACAGCGGCGAATGGTCTCTGCACCCTGAAGTGTTCCAGAACCTGGTAAACAGATGGGGTCTGCCGGATGTAGACCTGATGGACTCGCGTCACAATCACAAGGTCCAAATCTATAGATCCAGGACCAAAGATCCGCAGGCAGCTTTCGTGGACATTTTAGCAGTACGGTGGACCTTCCTTCAGAGATACCTGTTTTCTCCAGTATCGCTGTTACCCAGATTTCTTCGCAAGTTTAAACAAGAAGGAGGCCCCATTATACTGATTACTCTGTATGGCCCAGGCACCATTGGTTCGCCGATCTCCAAAATCTATCCATAGACATGCCATTCCTCCACAAGGACTCCAGGTCTCCTCAGCGGTACCAGGGGGTCTTAGTGAAAGGGGGGGGGGGGGGGTAAATTTATAAAGCTCTACTAAAGTGCTTGTTATTGTGACCCAGCTCAGTTTAACTTTGCTAAAGGGGCGCTGTGTGGCTGGCTCTGATTTCTGAGGACCCTGCCTACATATACTGTGTTTCACTTGGTGTGTGTGTGTGTGTGTGTGTGTGTGTGTGTGTGTGTGTGTGTGTGTATCCCTTTCACAATCATGTCCATGGACTGTGTCTCTTGTACTGCAGAATGTCTCTAATCCCCTGGGGACTTACTACCCTGCACCCACAATTGTGCTCCCTCTCCAGCTAGTGGGGCTGAACCCCGTGGTTGGCTTCCATTAAAGGGATGATTTCTAATATTTGCACTAAGCTATCTCATAATGAAAGGGAGACACAATTCTTAAGGCAGTCTATGGATGACCTGATCAACAAAGATTCAGCTCCCATACCTGTGTCTCAATCCCTCGCCATTTGCCTACAAAAGCGTACTCTGGCCCAACTCATGCAGGGTGACACTGATCCGGATCCGGATGATATGGATGCCAGTGGAGGGGTGTGCTGTCCTGGCACAGGGTATTCAGGCCCTCATAGAGGCGGTTAGAACTGTCTTACATATTCCTGTCAGGGCAGAGGAAGTAATTGAGGAATCTTACTTTAATACAAAAAAGAAATCCTCAGCTACTTTTCCGGCTTCAAAGGAGTTAAATGTCCTCTTTGAAGAAGCTTGGGTGAACCCTGACCAAAAATTTCAGATCCCAAAAAGGTTAATTTCCTCCTTCACCTTTACTTTGGAGGATAGAAAAAAAATGGGAAAACCCGCCGATAGTGGACGCATCTGTGTCCAGGATATCACGTAAGATAGTCTTACTGGTTCCCGGGGCGGTGTCCTTAAAGGATGCGGCTGACTGTAAGAGTGAGACCACTCTCAAATCTATATACTTGTCTGCTGGGGTAGCCCAGAGACCCAATATTGCTTGTGCATGAATCACTAGGGCAATTGCAAGATGGTCTGATAATCTAACCAGGGATGACATTAACTCCTACAGCACATCCAAGATGCTGCTAACTTTATGGTGGAGGCCATAAAAGAAATTGGTTTACTCAACGCATGCACCACTACCATGGTAGTGTCAGCACGCTGGAGCTTGTGGCTACGCTAGTGGACTGCGGATGCGGATTCCAGAAAAGGCGTGGAGAGCCTACCATTCACGGGCGAAGCTCTGTTTGGAGATGAACTAGATACTTGGATATCTAAGGCCACTGCGGGTAAGTCTACATACCTTCCTTCCGCAGTGACCCCTGCTAGCAGAACCTACTCTGCCCCGACTTTGCAGTCCTTTCGGACAGCTAAATTTAAAAACAAGTCCAAGGGTTCTTCTACAGCCTTCAGAGGCGGTAAAGGTAAACCCAGAAAAGCCGCAGCTGCAGGTTTTTAGGAAGAGACCTCTGGTTCTGCTTTCTCAAAGCCTTCAGCATGACGGTGGGCCACACTGCCTGGAAGACAGGCAGGTGAGAGCCAGCTTACGTTATTTCAGTCACATCCGGGCAACGTCATGCCTAGCTCCCTGGGTGAAAGATCTTATCACACAGGGATACAGACTGGAATTTCAAGAACTCACAGATTCTTCAAATCCGGCTTACCAGCTTCTCCACAAGCAAGTTTGGCCTTACAGGCAGCAATTCTAAAACTGGTACAGAATCAGGTGATTGTTCCAGTTCCACCTCAACTACAAAACAAGGGTTATTATTCCAACCTGTTTGTAGTACCGTAACCGGACGGTTCGGTAAGACCTATTTTAAACCTCGAGTCTCTGAACCCATACTTAAAGGTGCTCAAGGAAGGGGAATTCCTGGTGTCTCTGGACATCAAGGATGCATACCTTCATGTCCCAATTTGGCCGCCTCATCAGCTTTTCTCAGGTTTGCGTTACAGGACTACCACTACCAGTTACAGGACCTGCCATTTGGACTCTCCACAGCGCCACGGGTGTTCACGAAGGTGATGGCAGAGATGATGTTGCTCCTCCGCTTGCGGGGAGTGAACATAATACCATACCTGGATGATCTGCTTATCAAAGCACCATCCAGGGAGAAGTTGTTACACAGCATTGCCCTCTCAACGACGTTACTCCAGGATCACGGGTAGATTCTGAATCTGCAAAAATCTCACCTGGAACCAACACAGTCTTCCGTTCCTGGGTATGATACTGGATACAAAGGCACGGAGGGTATTCCTCCCAATGAAAAAGGCGTTGGTGATCCAGTCGATGGTACGGGATGTTCTAAGTCCGACCCGGATTTCAGTGCACCTGTGCATTCACCTCTTGGGAAAGATGGTGGCCTCTTACAAAACTCTACAATATGGAAGGTTTCACGCAAGGCCCTTCCAGCTGGATCTGTTGGACAAATGGTCCGGATCGCATCTCCACCAAGAGCCAGAATTTCTCTTCTCTGGTGTCTTCAGACTTCTCACCTAACCGAAGGCCGAAGGTTCAGGATTCAAAATTGGATTCTGCTACCCACAGATGCAAGCCTCAGGGGTTGGGGAGCAGTCACCCAAGGGGAACAGTTCCAAGGAAAATGGTCAAGTCAAGAATCTATTCTTCCGATCAACATTCTGGAACTCAGGGCCGAATACAACGCCCTTCTACAGGCATCCCATCTTCTTCAAGATCAGACCATGCAAGTTCAGTCGGACAATATGACATCAGTAGCGTACATAACCCGACAAGGCGGAATGAAGGGCAGAGCTGCAATCTCGGAGGTAAAAAGGATTCTCCCC
The DNA here is from genome assembly GCF_028390025.1 of Pseudophryne corroboree. Classification (NCBI taxonomy): domain Eukaryota; kingdom Metazoa; phylum Chordata; class Amphibia; order Anura; family Myobatrachidae; genus Pseudophryne; species Pseudophryne corroboree. The sequence continues at coordinate 468,126 of NW_026967552.1, forward strand.
TGTGCAGAAAGACACGCGGTGGCTTTGTCGGCAATCTTCATTTCGGGAGTGGACAACTGGGAAGCAGACTTCCTCAGCAGACACGACCTCCATCCAGGAGAATGGGGCCTTCACCCGCAGGTGTTCGAGTCTCTGGCACGTCGGTGGGGATTTCCCCAAATCGACATGATGGCCTCTCGTCTCAACAAGAAGCTCAATCGATATTATTCCAGGTCGAGAGACTCGTAAGCAGTGGCGGCGGACACTCTGGTGACTCCAGGGGTCTAACAGATGGTCTAGATGTTTCCACCACTTCCGTTAATCCCAAGGATTCTCAAAAGAATAAAGAGGGAAAAAGTTCAAGCAATTCTCATTGCTATGGACTGTCCAAGAAGGGCCTGTTACGCGGATCTATGGGAGTTGCTCCTGGAGGACCTGTGGCCTCTTCCTCTTCAAGAGGATCTTCTGCAACAGGGTCCGTTCGTCTATCAAGACTTACCGCGGCTACATTTGACAGCATGGATGTTGAACGTCAAATTTTAGCCCGGAAAGGGATTCCGGATAAGGTTATTCCAACCTTGATCCAAGCCAGAAAGGGATAACGTCTAAACATTACCACCGTATTTGGAAGAAATACGTCTCTTGGTGTGAGAACAGGAAAATTCCTGTGATGGAATTTTAAGCTGGGACTGTTTCTCCTTTTTCTGCAGGCAGGAGTGGATGTGGGCCTCTGTTTGGGCTCCTTGAAAGTCCAGATTCCGGCCTTGTCCATTTTCTTCCAGAAGCAATTGGTGTCTCTTTCTGAGTTTCAGACTTTTTGATGGGTGTTCTGCACATCCAACCACCCTTTGTGCCTCCTACGGCACCTTGGGATCTTAACGTGGTGTTGCAGTTCCTCCAATCGGATTGGTTTGAGCCTTTACAGGCATTGAAAGTAAAAATTCTTAAGTGGCAGCAGACAGTTTCACTGTTGGCCCTGGCTTCGGTCAGACGCGTGTCGGACCTGTCGGCATTGTCTCACAAGTGCCCCTTCTTGATTTTTCATGAGGATCACACTGAGCTCAGAACTCGTCAGCCATTCCTTCCTAAGGTGGCGTCTGCGTTTCACATCAACCAACCTATTGTGGTTCCGGTGATTACCGACACCTCTGCTTCTTCAAAGTCCTTATATGTTATGAGAGCTCTGAAAATGTATGTGAAGTGGATGGCTTGTCACAGAAAATCTGACTCGCTGTTTGTTTTCTATGATCTCAATAAAATTGGGTGCCCTGCTTCAAAGTAGTCTATTGCTCGCTGGATCAGGCTTACTATCCAGCATGCTAATTCTACGGCAGGCTTGTCGGTTCCGAAATCAGTTCAGGCTCACTCTACTCGGTGGGTTCTTGCTTGGCGGCTACCCAGGGTGTCTCGGCTTTACAGCTTTGCCGAGCGGCTACTTGGTCAGGGTCGAACACGTTTGCTAAGTTCTACAAGTTTGATACTTTGGCCGCTAAGGACCTTTAGTTTGGTCAATTAGTTCTGCAGGAACTTCAGCACTCTCCCACCCATTTTCGGAGCTTTGGTAAATCCCCATGGTACTAAATGGACCCCAGTATCCTCTAGGACATAAGAAAATAGGATTTTAATTACCTACCATGAAATCCTTTTTTCGTAGTCCGTAGAGGATACTGGGCGCCTGCCCGGTGCTTCGTTTTTCTGCACTGTTACTTGCTTAAGTATTGTTGTTGGATCAGCTGTTGCTGTTCCTGTTCAAGTTTGGTTAGCTTGGCTTTCATCTTGGTTGTGTGTGCTGGTTCGAATCTCACCACTGTTCTGTTACATCCTTCCTCAGGATATGTCCGTCTCCTCTGGCACAGTTTCTAGACTGAGTCTGGTAGGAGGGCCATAGAGGGAGGAGCCAGCCCACACTATTAATTTCTTAAAGTGCCCATGGCTCCTAGTGGACCCGTCTGTACCCCAGGGTACTAATGTGGACCCTAGTATCCTCTACGGACTACGAGAAAAGAATTTCCCGGTAGGTAATTAAAATCCTATTTTTTCCCCCCTTTGATTTCTCTACTCTGCAGGATAGTGTGTCTTGTATGTTCAGGTCTTCCTTTTCTCCTGAAATCCTGCTTCTGCCTTTTGGCTTGTTAACAAAACTGGCTCCCCTAGGCCAGAGGCGGGGTATATGAGGAGGAGGATCGGTGCATCATGGGAGCTAAAAGCTTAACTGTGTGGTGCCCAGTCAACTCCTACCACCTACACCCCAATGCAAGGACTGTGGATCCTGTGGACCTCAAAGAAAAAGATGTCCGTCTATATATATTTTCACATCACTTGGGATATCCATCATTGATATTACATTGTTTGTACATCATTCACTGTATCATTTATGTATTGTATTGGATAGCGCGTATAGGTGGTAGTACCTTTTTTCTCAAAGAAATAGAGTTAACCCTGGTAAGTCGACCATAAGTCTTGTTATCTTCAAATATCAATTGTGTAGACTTCAAATAATTGTGTAAACTTTAAACAGTAATTGTGGATTTGTTCCTGATGATCAAATTCCTAATTACTTGTGGATAATAGTCCCTGCCCTATGCAGTTCTGAGGTTATGACTTTAGGGAATGTAATTGTGCAATTTGACCCACTTAAAAAGATGAGAGAGGTCTGTAATTTCCATAATAGGTACACTTCAACTGTGAGAGACAGAATCTGGAAAAAAAACAGGAAATCACATTGTATGATTTTTAAACAATTTACTTGTGTATTCTTGTGGAAAATAAAAATTTGGACACCTACCAAGCAGCAAGATTTCTGGCTCTCACAGACCTGTTACTTCTTCTTTAAGAAGCTCTTCTATCCTCCACTCGTTACCTGTATTAATGGCACCTGCTTGAACTGGTTATCTGTATAAAAGACACCTGTCCACACCCTCAGTCAGACTGCTACCTTTCCACCATGGCCAAGACCAGAGAGCTGTCTAAGGACACCAGGGACAAAATTATAGAGCTGCACAAGGCTGGGATGAGCTACTCGACAATAGGCAAGCAGCTTGGTGAGAAGAGATCAACTGCTGGCGCAATTATTAAAAAATGGAAGAAATACAAGATCACTGACAATCTCCCTTGACCTGGGGCTCCATGCAAGATCTCACCTCGTGGGGTATCAATGATCTTGAGAACGGTGAGGAATCAGCCCAGAACTACACGGGGGGACCTGGTCAATGACCTCAAAAGAGCTGAGACCACAGTCACAAAGGTTACCATTAGTAACACACTACGTCGTCATGGATTGAAATCCTGCAGTGCCCGAAAGGTCCCCCTGCTTAAGCCAGCACATGTCCAGGCCTGTCTAAAGTTTGCCAGTGACCATCTGGATGATCCACAGGAGAATGTAATGTGGTCAGATGAGAGCCCAATCAAACTTTTTGGTATAAACGCCACTCGCCGTGTTTGGATGGAGAAGAATGATGAATGGCATCCCAAGAACACCATACCCACTGTAAAGCATGGGGTTGGAAACATCATGCTTTGGGGCTGCTTTAATGCAAAGGGGACAGGACAACTGATCCGTATTAAGGAGAGGATGAATAGGGCCATGTATCATGAGCTTTTAGGCAAAAACCTCGTTCCCTCAATAAGAGCATTGAAGATGGAACGTGGCTGGGTCTTATAGCATAACAATCACCCCAAACATACCGCCCGGGCAACTAAGGAGTGGCTTCGTAAGAAGAATTTCAAGATCCTGGAGTGGCCTAGCCAGTCTCAAGACCTCAACCCAATAGAAAATCTGTGGAGGGAGTTGAAAGTCCATGTTGCCCGGTGACTGCCCCAAAACATGACAGATCTAGAGAAGATCTGCATGGAAGAGTGGGTCAAAATACCTGCTACAGTGTGTGCAAACCTGGTCAAGAACTACAGGAAACATTTGACCTCTGTAATTGCCAACCACCGAGGTTATATTATAAAGTATTGAGTTCAACTTTCTAATTGTCCAAATACTTATTTTCCACAAGAATAAACAAATAAATAGTGTAACAATCATACAATGTGATTTCCAGATTCTGTCTCTCACAGGTGAAGTCTATGATGGAAATTACAGACCTCTCTAATCTTTTTAAGTGGGTCAACTTGCACAATCGGTGGCTGTCCAAATACTTGTTTGCCCCATTGTTTATTCTTTTTGTTAATTAGATTAGTTTTTAATTAATCTTTTTGTGGTCACATTCTCTCATGCACTCTGATTTGTGTCCGCTGTTCTTCTGGGTGCTTTACATTAGGTGTGTAGGTAACGGTCTCACCTATATAAGGTAAATTGCTGTGAGCTTTAGACCAGGTAGCAGCATACCTAAAGTGTAACACTAATGTGATAGCTATTTTTCTGGTAATTATTTTGAGCAATAGAGCAGAGCCTGCAGTATAGTGGGGTCCCTTGTCGGGGGCTGCAGGCTTAAATGCATTGGTCAATAGGTGAACTAAATCTCCCCTGTTTATTATTGTTAGTGGTTATAGTGAGTGCAGAGCCCCAGTGAGATAGATATAATATACTAATCCACAGCACTCACCAATCCTGGATTTGGGGTGCAACACAGTATGTGACCACATTGTTTAAATAAAATCACAGGGGGTCTGCACTCACTGTATTAACTAACAATAATAAACTGTGGATATTTAGTTCATGTATTGACCAATAAATTTAAATCTGCAGCCCCCCCCCCAGATTACTAGCATTGTATCAATTAACACCCAATTAAAACCCAATGGTTTTTTACTACTTTATTCAGCTCTTTATACACTTAATTTGCGTTTAATATATCACTGATTTATATTACATACTTTACTGTACTTAATAAAGGTTATATATTATTTATTAGTGCACAAACAGGACAGCACTTTCTCTTCTTTGGTGTTTTATTGTTTCATTATTGCAAAACCCATGTCACCTCTAATCCCACATGAACGTCCATGTCACCTCTAGTAATCCCACCTGAGCGTCCATGGTAATCCCACATGAGCGTCCATGTCACCTCTACTAATCCCACATGAGCGTCTATGTCACCTCTAGTAATCCCATATGAGCGTCCGTGTCACCTCTAGTAATCCCACATGAGCGTCCGTGTCACCTCTAGTAATCCCACATGAGCGTCCGTGTCACCTCTAGTAATCCCACATGAACGTCCGTGTCCCCTCTAGTAATCCCACATGAGGGTCCATGTCACCTCTAGTAATCCTACATGAGCATCCGTGTCACCTCTAGTAATCCCACATCAGAGTCCACGTCACCTCTAGTAATTCCACAAGAGCGTCCACGTCGCCTCTAGTAATCCCACGTGAGCGTCTGTCACTTCTAGTAATCCCACGTGAGCGTCTGTCACTTCTATTAATCCCACGTGAGCGTCCATGTCACCTCTAGTAATCCCACGTGAGCGTCCATGTCACCTCTAGTAATCCCACATGAGCGTCCATGTCACCTCTAGTAATCCCACATGAGCGTCCATGTCACCTCTAGTAATCCCACACGAGCGTCCATGTCACCTCTAGTAATCCCACATGAGCGTCCATGTCACCTCTAGTAATCCCACACGAGCATCCATGTCACCTCTAGTAATCCCACATGAGCGTTCAGTGTTGAATAAAATCCAGTCTAAGCATCCTATCTTTTTGTGTTTTGTAATAGACATAAAAGCAATGATTACAGGTAAAAAAAAATGGCAGTTATAGAATTATATATTGTATCCTGTAACACCCTGGGTCTTGTCTACTCATTTTATATATTAATGTATTTTATTTCCAGCAGATGGATACACAAGCAGGAATATCTCAGAAGGACATCTAATGTTATCCCCGGATTGTGAAATAAAAGATAGCGACAGACAGGATTCTCCAGGAGATAACCCCATTACCCCAATTATACATCCAGCTCTATCAGCTGATCCCCCTGATCCTGGGAAATGTTCTCCTGATCACTCTGATATTGGTGCATCTATTACAGCTCTGAGAGTAGATACAGAGTTTCCCTGTTCTATAGATGCCAAATGTTTTACACAGAACACAAACCTTATTACTCATCAGCCAGCTAAGGCAGGTGAGAGGCCATTTCTATGTTCTGAGTGTGGGAAATGTTTTACATATAAATCAAATCTTGTTAGACATCAGAGAAGTCACACAGGTGAGAAGCCGTATTCCTGTCCTGAGTGTGGGAAATGTTTTGCATACAAATCACATGTTGTTATTCATCAGCATGCTCACACAGGTGAATGGCCATTTTTCTGTTCTGAGTGTGGAAAACGTTTTACATATAAATCAAAACTTGTTACACATCAAAGAAGTCACACAGGTGAGAAGCCATATTCCTGTTCTGAGTGTAGGAAATGTTTTGCACGGAAATCAGATCTTGTTACACATCACAGAAGTCACACAGGTGAGAAACCGTATTCCTGTTCTGAGTGTGGGAAATGTTTTGCATCTAAATCAGAACTTGCTAAACATCAGAGAAGTCACACAGATGAAAAGCCGAATTCCTGTTCTGAGTGTGGGAAATGTTTTGCATCAAAATCAAATCTTGCTAGACATCAGAGAAGTCACAGAGGTGAGAAGCTGTATTCCTGTTCTGAGTGTGGGAAACGTTTTACATATAAATCAAATCTTGTTAAACATCAGAGAAGTCACACAGGTGAGAAGCCGTATTCCTGTTCTGAGTGTGGGAAATGTTTTGCACGGAAATCAGATCTTGTTATACATCAGAGAAGTCACACAGGTGAGAAGCCATTTCCATGTTCTGAGTGTGGGAAATGTTTCGCTCAGAAACAAGCTCTTGTTGTACATCGGAGTAGTCACACAGGTGAGAAGCCGTATTCCTGTTCTGAGTGTAGGAAATGTTTTTCATTGAAAGCAAATCTTGTTAGACATCAGAGAAGTCACACAGGTGAGAAGCCGTACAGGTGAGAAGCCGTATTTCTGTTCTGAGTGTGGGAAATGTTTTGCATATAAATCACATTTTGTTAGTCAGAGAAGTCACACAGGTGAGAAGCCATATTCCTGTTCTGAGTGTAGGAAATGTTTTACAAGGAAATCAGCTCTTGTTAGTCATGAGAGAAGTCACACAGGTGAGATGCCATATTCCTGTTCTGAGTGTAGGAAATGTTTTTCATCGAAACCAGATCTTGTTAGTCATCAGAGAAGTCACACAGGTAAGAAGCCATATTCCTGTTCTGAGTGTGGGAAATGTTTTGCATGAAAATCAGATCTTGTTACACATCAGAGAAGTCACACAGGTGAGAAGCCATATTCCTGTTCTGAGTGTGGGAAATGTTTTGCACGGAAATCCGTTCTTGTTAAACATAAGCGATTTCACAGGTGAGAAGCCATTTTCATGCTGTGAGAGATATAAATCCGCTCTTGTTGAACATATTAGACATTACCCAAGTACGGAAACATTTAAATCTTCTGGAGTATAATTTTCACTGTCATGCAATGTTCCTCAAGGGTCAAGCCTATCTCCTATGCTTTATGCAATATACAATCAGGTCCATAAATATTGGGACATTGACACAATTCTCATATTTTGTGCTCTATACACCATCACAATAGATTTGAAAAGAAACAAACAAGATGTGCTTTAACTGCAGACTTTCCGCTTTAATTTGCAGGTATTTAGATCAAATCAAGTGAACGGTGTAGGAATTATAACGGTTTCTATATGTGCCTCCCACTTTTTAAGGGACCAAAAGTAATGGGACAAACTAAACAATCCTAAATCAAACATTTACTTTTCTCTAACGTCCTAGAGGATGCTGGGGACTCCGTAAGGACCATGGGGATAGACGGGCTCCGCAGGAGACATGGGCACTTCAAGAAAGAATTTAGTTCCTGGTGTGCACTGGCTCCTCCCTCTATGCCCCTCCTCCAGACCTCAGTTTGATACTGTGCCCAGAGGAGCTGGGTGCTTTTCAGTGAGCTCTCCTGAGTTTGCTGATAGAAAGTATTTTGTTAGGTTTTTTATTTTCAGGAATCTTTGCTGGCAACAGGCTCCCTGCACCGTGGGACTGAGGGGAGAGAAGTGGCCCTACTCTCTGAAGATAGGTCCTGCTTCTTAGGCTACTGGACACCATTAGCTCCAGAGGGATCGTACACAGGATCTCGCCGTCCGTCCCAGAGCCGTACCGCCGTCCCCCTCGCAGAGCCGGAAGACAGAAGCCGGGTGAGTATGAGAAGAAAAGAAGACTTCACAGGCGGCAGAAGACTCCGTTCTTCACTGAGGTAACGCACAGCACTGCAGCTGTGCGCCATTGCTCCACACACCTCACATACTCCGGTCACTGTAAGGGTGCAGGGCGCAGGGGGGGCACCCTGGGCAGCATTTGGGACTTCATATTGGCAAAAAGAACACATATATACAGCTGGGCACTGTATATATGTATGAGCCCCCGCCAAAATTACTGTTTAAGCGGGACAGAAGCCCACTGCCGAGGGGGAGGGGCTTCTCCCTCAGCACTCACCGGCGCCATTTCTCTGACGTCCTAGTGGATGCTGGGACTTCCTTAAGGACCATGGGGATTAGCGGCTCCGCAGGAGACTGGGCACATCTAAAGAAAGCTTTAGGACTAGCTGGTGTGCACTGGCTCCTCCCCCTATGACCCTCCTCCAAGCCTCAGTTAGATTTCTGTGCCCGAACGAGAAGGGTGCACACTAGGAGGCTCTCCTGAGCTGCTTAGTGAAAAGTTAGTTTTAGGTTTTTTATTTTCAGTGAGTCCTGCTGGCAACAGGCTCACTGCATCGAGGGACTAAGGGGAGAAGAAGCGAACTCATCTGCGTGCAGAGTGGATTGGGCTTCTTGGCTACTGGACATTAGCTCCAGAGGGACGATCACAGGTTCAGCCTGGATGGGTCCCGGAGCCGCGCCGCCGGCCCACTTACAGAGCCAGAAGAGCGAAGAGGTCCGGAGAAAGCGGCGGCAGAAGACGTTCCTGTCTTCAGATAAGGTAGCGCACAGCACTGCAGCTGCGCGCCATTGCTCTCAGCACACTTCACACTCCGGTCACTGAGGGTGCAGGGCGCTGGGTGGGGGCGCCCTGAGACGCAATGAAAACACCTTAGATGGCAAAAGATGCATCACATATAGCTCCTGGGCTATATGGATGCATTTACCCATGCCAAAAATGTACAGAAAAACGGGAGATAAGGCCGCCGATAAGGGGGCGGAGCCTATCTCCTCAGCACACTGGCGCCATTTTCCCTCACAGCTCCGTTGGAGGGAAGCTCCCTGTCTCTCCCCTGCAGTCACTACACTACAGAAAGGGTTAAAAAAAGAGAGGGGGGCACAAATTAGGCGCAGTATAAAACAATACAGCAGCTATAAGGGGAAAAACACTTATATAAGGTTATCCCTGTATATATATAGCGCTCTGGTGTGTGCTGGCAAACTCTCCCTCTGTCTCCCCAAAGGGCTAGTGGGGTCCTGTCCTCTATCAGAGCATTCCCTGTGTGTGTGCTGTGTGTCGGTACGTTTGTGTCGACATGTATGAGGAGAAAAATGATGTGGAGACGGAGCAGAGTGTCTGTAATAGTGAGGTCACACCCTAGGGGGTCGACTCCTGAGTGGATGTACTGTTTAAAATTACGTGACAGTGTCAGCTCTGTATAAAAGACAGTTGTTGACATGGGACAGCCGGCTACTCAGCTTGTGTATGTCCAGACGTCTCATAGGCCGTCAGGGGCTCTAAAGCGCCCGTTACCTCAGATGGCAGATACAGATGCAGACAGGGATACTGACTCCTGTGTCGACGGTGAAGAGACAACCGTGTTTTCCAATAGGGCCACACGTTACACCTAGATAAGGACAGTATATTATTGCCTATAGAGCAATTAAAAGATGCATTTCTATATATGCATGATGCACAGCGGAATATTTGCAGACTGGCATCAAGTATAAGTGTGTTGTCCAATTCTACCAGTAAAGTGGTCAGGTGATGCGGATTCCAAACGGCATTTGGAAGTATTGCCTTAAAAAAGGGGACATTTGGGGTCGGTCTTTCAGACCGGGTGGCCACGGCAACAGCTGGGATATCCACGTTTGTACCTCAGTTCGCCTCACAAAATAAGACGCCGTATTATCAGGCGCAGACCTTGTTGGCAAGCGGACAAAAGGGTTCCTCTTTTCTGCGCGTGACAGAGGGAGAGGAAAAAGGCTGCGGAGATCAGCCAGTTCCCAGGAACAGAAACCCTTTCCCGCCTCTGCCAAGCTCTCAAACGCTAGGGCTTTACAAGCTCAGGCACGGTGGGGGCCCGTTCTCAATGAATTTCAGTGCGCAGTGGGCTCACTCGCAAGTAGACCCCTGGATCCTTCAGTTAATATTTCAGGGGTACAAATTGGAATTCGAGACGTATTCTCCTCGCCGTTTCCAAAAGTCTGTTTTACCAACAGGGAGGCAGTTTTGGAAGCCATTCACAAGCTGTATTCCCAGCAGGTGAAAATCAAGGTACCCCTCCTGCAACAAGGAACGGGGTATTATTCCACACTATTGTGGTACCGAAGCCAGACGGCTCGGTGAGACCGATTCTAAAATCTTTGAACACTTACATACAGAGGTTTAAATTCAAGATTGAGTCACTCAGAACAGTGATTGCGAACCTGGAAGAAGGGGATTACATGATGTCTTGGGACATCAAGGATGCTTACCTTCATGTCACAATTTACCCTTCTCACCAAGGGTATCTCAGGTTATGGTACAGAACTGTCACTATCCGTTCAGACGCTGCCGTAGGGATGGTCCACGGCACCCCGGGTCTTTACTGAAGTAATGACCGAAATGATGATATTCCTTCGAAGGAAGGAAATTTTAGTTATCCTTTACTTGGACGATTCCCTGATAAGGGTAAGATCCAGGGAACAGTTGGAGGTCGGTGTAGCACTATCTCAGGTAGTGTTGCGGCAGCACGATTGGATTCTCAATATTCCAAAATTGCAGCTGGTTCCGACGACTTGTCTTCTGTTCCTAGGGATGATCCTGGACACAGTCCAGAAAGACGGTGTTTCTCCCGGAGGAGAAAGCCAGGGAGTTAACCGAGCTAGTCAGGAACCTCCTAAAACCGAACCAAGTCTCAGTGCATCAATGCACAAGGGTTCTGGGTAAAAATGGTGGCTTCCTACGAAGCAATCCCATTCGGCAGATTCCACGCAAGAACTTTCCAGTGGAACCTACTGGACAAATGATCCGGGTCGCATCTTCAGATGCATCAGCGGATAACCCGGTCACCAAGGACAAGGGTGTCCCTCCTGTGGTGGTTGCAGAGTGCTCATCTTCTAGAGGGCCGCAGATTCGGCATTCAGGACTGGGTCCTGGAGACCACGGATGCCAGCCTGCAAGGCTGGGGAGCAGTCATACAGGGAAGGAATATCCAGGGCTTATGGTCAAGCCTGGAGACATCACTTCACATAAATATCCTGGAACTAAGGGCCATTTATAATGCCCTAAGTCAAGCAAAGCCTCTGCTTCAGCGTCAACCGGTATTGATCCAGTCGGACAACATCACGGCTGTCGCCCACGTAAACAGACAGGGCGGCACAAGAAGCAGGAGGGCAATGGCAGAAGCTGCAAGGATTCTCCGCTGGGCGGAAAATCATGTAATAGCACTGTCAGCAGTGTTCATTCCGGGAGTGGACAACTGGGAAGCAGACTTCCTCAGCAGGCACGACCTCCACCCGGGAGAGTGGGGACTTCACCCAGAAGTCTTCCAACTGATTGTAAACCGTTGGGAAAAACCAAAGGTGGACATGATGGCGTCCCGTCTCAACAAGAAACTGGACAGATATTGCGCAAGGTCAAGGGACCCTCAGGCAATAGCGGTGGATGCTCTGGTAACACCGTGGGTGTACCAGTCGGTGTATGGGTTCCCTCCTCTGCCTCTCATACCAAAAGTACTGAGAATCATAAGAAAGAGAGGAGTAAGAACTATACTCGTGGCTCCGGATTGGCCAAGAAGAACTTGGTACCCGGAACTGCAAGAGATGCTCACGGAGGATCCGTGGCCTCTACCTCTAAGAAAGGACCTGCTCCAGCAGGGACCTTGTCTGTTCCAAGACTTACCGTGGCTGTGTTTGACGCCATGGCGGTTGAACGCCGGATCCTGATGGAAAAAGGCATTCCAGATGAAGTCATCCCTACCCTGATCAAAGCCAGGAAGGATCTAACCGCGAAACATTATCACCGCATTTGGCGAAAATATGTTGCGTGGTGTGAGGCCAAGAAGGCCCCCACAGAGGAATTTCAACTGGGTCGTTTCTTACATTTCCTGCAAGCAGGACTGTCTATGGGCCTAAAATTAGGATCCATTAAGGTTCAAATTTCGGCCCTGTCGATCTTCTTCCAGAAAGAACTGGCTTCAGTGCCTGAAGTTCAGACGTTTGTCAAGGGGGTACTGCATATACAGCCTCCTTTTGTGCCACCAGTGGCACCTTGGGATCTCAAATGTAGTTTTAGGGTTCCTAAAATCACATTGGTGGAACCACTCACCACTGTGGACTTGAGATATCTCACATGGAAAGTGGTAATGCTGTTAGCCCTGGCTTCAGCCAGGCGTGTCTCAGAATGGGCGGCTTTATCATATAAAAGCCCTTACCTAATTCTTCATTCAGACAGGGCAGAATTGAGGACTCGTCCTCAATTTCTCCCTAAGGTGGTTTCAGGTTTTCACATGAACCAACCTATTGTGGTACCTGCGGCTACTAGGGACTTGGAGGACTCCAAGTTACTGGACGTAGTCAGGGCCCTGAAAATATATGTTTCCAGGACGGCTGGAGTCAGAAAATCTGACTCGCTGTTTATCCTGTATGCACCCAACAAGCTGGGTGCTCCTGCTTCTAAGCAGACGATTGCTCGTTGGATTTGTAGTACAATTCAGCTTGCACATTCTGTGGCAGGACTGCCACAGCCAAAATCTGTTAAAGCCCATTCCACAAGGAAAGTGGGCTCATCTTGGGCGGCTGCCCAAGGGGTCTCGGCTTTACAACCTTGCCGAGCAGCTACTTGGTCAGGGGCAAACACGTTTGCAAAAATTTACAAATTCGATACCCTGGCTGAGGAGGACCTGGAGTTCTCTCATTCGGTGATGCAGAGTCATCCACACTCTCCCGCCCGTTTGGGAGCTTTGGTATAATCCCCATGGTCCTTAAGGAAGTCCCAGCATCCACTAGGACGTCAGAGAAAATAAGAATTTACTTACCGATAATTCTATTTCTCGTAGTCCGTAGTGGATGCTGGGCGCCCATCCCAAGTGCGGATTGTCTGCAATACCTGTATATAGTTATTGTTACAAAAAAATCGGGTTGTTTATTGTTGTGAGCCATCTTTTCAGAGGCTTCTAAGTTTATCATACTGTTAACTGGGTTCAGATCACAGGTTGTACGGTGTGATTGGTGTGGCTGGTATGAGTCTTACCCGGGATTCCAAATCCTTCCTTATTATGTACGCTTGTCCGGGCACAGTATCCTAACTGAGGCTTGGAGGAGGGTCATAGGGGGAGGAGCCAGTGCACACCAGCTAGTCCTAAAGCTTTCTTTAGATGTGCCCAGTCTCCTGCGGAGCCGCTAATCCCCATGGTCCTTAAGGAAGTCCCAGCATCCACTACGGACTACGAGAAATAGAATTATCGGTAAGTAAATTCTTATTTTTTTCTCCACAGCACCGCTGAGAGGAAGCTCCCCGGGCTCTCCCCTGCTGATACACGGTAGAAGAGGGTTGAAAAGAGAGGGGGGGCACATAATTAGGCACAAAAACTATACATACAGCAGCTACTGGGTTAACATTAAGTGACTGTTATTCCTAGGTTTATAGCGCTGGGGTGTGTGCTGGCATACTCTCTGTCTCTCCAAAGGGCCTTGGGGAACTGTCTTCAGAAAGGACATTCCCTGTGTGTGTGGTGTGTCGGTACGCTTGTGTCGACATGTCTGATGAGGAAGGCTATGTGGGAGAGGAGCGGGAGCAAATGAATGTGGTGTCTGCCGACGGCGCCGACACCTGATTGGATGGATATGTGGAAGGTTTTAAATGCTAGTGTTAACTCTTTGCACAAAAGATTAGATAAGGCTGAAGCATTGGGACAGTCAGGGTCTCAACCCATGCCTGATCCTATGTCGCAGGTACCGTCAGGGTCTCATAAGCACCCACTATCCCAAATTGTTGACACAGATACCGACATGGATTCTGACTCCAGTGTCGATTATGATGATGCAAAGTTACAGCCAAAATTGGCTAAATCCCTTCGATATATGATTATAGCAATAAAGGATGTTTGGCACATCACAGAGGAAACCCCTGTCCCTGACACAAGGGTTTATATGTATAGGGGAAAGAAGCCTGAGGTAACTTTTCCCCCCTCACACGAACTGAATGAGTTATTGTGAAAAGGCTTGGGAATCTCCAGATAAAAAACTGCAGATTTCCAAACTGATTCTTCTGGCGTATCCTTTCCCGCCAACGGATAGGTTACGGTGGGAATCCTCCCCTAGGGTGGACAAAGCTTTAACACGCTTATCCAAAAAGGTAGCCCTGCCATCCCAGGATACGGCTACCCTCAAAGATGCTGCTGATCGCAAACAGGAGGTTACCCTGAAGTCCATTTATACACATTCGGGTACCTTACTAAGACCGGCAATTGCATCGGCCTGGGTGTGTAGTGCTGTAGCGGCATGGACGGATACCTTATCTGAGGAATTTGATACCCTAGATAAGGATACTGCATTATTGACCCTGGGGCATATTAAAGACGCTATGTCGATTTCTGCCAGAAGGGCCCTGTGGACTCGGCAATGGACAGGTGATGCCGACTCAAAAAGGCATATGGAGGTTTTACCTTACAGGGGTGAGGAATTGTTCGGGGAAGGTCTCTCGGGCCTGTTCTCCTCAGCTACAGCTGGAAAGTCAAATTTTTTGCCTTATGTTCCCTCACAGCCTAAGAGAGCACCGCATTATTAAATGCTGTCCTTTCGTTCACAAAGAAACAAGACAGTCTGAGGTGCGTCCTTTCTTGCCAGAGGTAGGGGCAGAGGAAAGAAGCTGCACAACACCGCTAGTTCCCAGGAAAAGAAGTCCTCCCCAGCCTCTGCAAAATCCACTGCATGACGCTGGGGCTCCACTGGCGGAGTCGGTCCCAGTGGGGGAACGTCTTCGGAATTTCAGCCACATGTGGGTTCACTCCCAGGTGGATCCCTGGGCAATAGAAGTTGTGTCTCAGGGTTACAAACTGGAATTCAAAGAGGTGCCTCCTCGCTGATATTTCAAATCGGCCCTACCAGCTTCCCCCCAAGAGAGGGAGATAGTGTTAAATGCAATACAAAAATTGTATCTTCAGCAGGTGGTGGTCAAGGTTCCGGTCCTTCAACAGGGAAGGGGTTATTATTCGACCATGTTTGTAGTCCCGAAACCGGACGGTTCGGTCAGACCCATATTGAATTTAAAATCTCTGAACCTATACTTGAAAAGGTTCAAGTTCAAGATGGAATCGCTAAGAGCGGTCATCGCAAGCCTGGAAGGGGGGGATTTTATGGTGTCACTGGACATAAAGGATGCGTACCTTCATGTCCCCATTTATCCACCTCATCAGGCGTACCTAAGATTTGCGGTACAGGATTGTCATTACCAATTTCAGACGTTGTCGTTTGGTCTCTCAACTGCCCGAGGATTTTCACCAAGGTAATGGTGGAAATGATGGTGCTCCTGCGGAAGCAAGGTGTCACAAATATCCCATACTTGGACGATCTCCTCATAAAAGCGAGTTCAAGAGAGCAGTTGCTGAATAGCATATCTCTTTCACTGAAAGTGTTACAGCAACACGGCTGGATTCTCAATATTCCAAAGTCGCAGTTGGTTCCTATGACTCGTCTGCCTTTCTTGGGCATGATTCTGGACACGACCCAGAAGAGGGTTATCTTCCGATAGAAAAAGCCCAGGAACTTATGATTCTGGTCAGGAACCTTTTGAAATCAAAACAGGTGTCAGTGCATCATTGCACTCGAAGCCTGGGAAAGATGGTGGCGTCATACGAGGCCATTCCCTTCGGCAGGTTCCATGCAAGGACTTTCCAATGGGATCTACTGGACAAGTGGTCTGGGTCACATCTACAGATGCATCGGTTGATCACCCTGTCTCCCAGGGCCAGGGTGTCACTCCTGTGGTGGCTGCAGAGTGCTCACCTTCTCGAGGGCCGCAGGATTGGATCCTGGTGACCACTGACGCAAGCCTCCAAAGTTGGGGAGCAGTGACACAGGGAAGAAATTTCTAAGGTCTTTGGTCAAGTTAAGAGACTTGTCTTCACATCAACATCCTGGAACTAAGGGCCATATACAACGCCCTACGTCAAGCGGAGACCTTACTTCGCGACCAACCAGTTCTGATCCAGTCAGACAACATCACGACAGTGGCTCATGTAAACCACTAAGGTGGCACAAGGAGCAGAGCGGCGATGGCGGAAGCCACCAGAATTCTTCGCTGGTCGGAGAATCATGTAAGCGCACTGTCAGCAGTGTTCATTCCGGGAGTGGACAACTGGGAAGCAGACTTCCTCAGCAGACACGACCTACACCCGGGGGAGTGGGGACTTCATCACGAAGTCTTCGCACAGATAACAAGTCGGTGGGAACTGCCACAGATGAACATGATGGCATCCCGCCTCAACAAAAAGCTACAGAGGTACTGCGCCAGGTCAAGAGACCCTCAGGCAGTAGCTGTAGACGCCCTGGTGACACCGTGGGCGTTCCAGTCAGTCTGTGTTTCCTCCTCTTCCTCTCATACCCAAGGTGTTGAGGATTATAAGAAAAAGAGGCGTGAGAACAATCCTCATTGTTCCAGATTGGCCACGAAGGACCTAGTACCCAGATCTGCAAGAAATGCTCACAGAAGATCCGTGACCTCTTCCTCTGAGACAGGACCTGTTGCAACAGGGGCCCTGTCTGTTCCAAGACTTACTGCGGCTGCGTTTGACGGCATGGCGGTTGAACGCCGGATCCTAGCAGAGAAAGGCATTCCGGTGGAGGTCATTTCTACGCTGATAAAGGCTAGGAAGGACGTGACATCTAAACATTATCACCGTATATGGCGAAAATATGTTTCTTGGTGTGAGGCCAGGAAGGCTTCTACGGAAGAATTCCAGCTGGGCCGTTTCCTTCACTTCCTACAGTCAGGAGTGAATTTGGGCCTAAAATTAGGCTCCATTAAGGTCCAGATTTCGGCCCTATCCATTTTCTTTCAAAAAGAGTTGGCTTCTCTACCAGAAGTTCAGACTTTTGTAAAGGGAGTGCTACATATTCAGCCTCCCTTTGTGCCTCCGGTGGCAACTTGGGATCTTAACGTGGTGTTAAGTTTCCTAAAGTCACACTGGTTTGAACCACTTAAAACGGTGGAGTTGAAATATCTCACGTGGAAGGCGGTCATGTTATTAGCCTTGGCTACGGCTAGGCGAGTGTCCGAATTAGCGGCTTTGTCACATAAAAGCCCCAATTTGGTCTTCCATATGTTTAGAGCAGAATTACGGACCCGTCCTCAATTTCTGCCGAAAGTGGTATCATCTTTTCATATGAACCAACCTATTGTGGTGCCTGTGGCTACACGTGACTTGGAGGATTCCGAGTTACTTGATGTGGTCAGGGCTTTGAAAATTTACGTGGCCAGAATGGCTAGAGTCAGGAACACTGAAGCGCTTTTTGTCCTGTATGCATCCAACAAGATTGGTACCCCTGCTTCAAAGCAAACTATTGCTCGCTGGATTTGTAACACGATTCAGCAAGCGCATTCTACGGCTGGATTGCCGTTAACAAAATCGGTCAAGGCCCATTCCACTAGGAAGGTGGGCTCTTCTTGGGCGGCTGCCCGAGGGGTCTCGGCACTACAGCTGTGTCGAGCTGCTACTTGGTCGGGTTCAAACACTTTTGAAAAATTCTATAAATTTGATACCCTGGCTGAGTAGGACCTCATGTTTGCTCAATCGGTGCTGCAGAGTCATCCGCACTCTCCCGCCTGTTTGGGAGCTTTGGTATAATCCCCATGGTCCTTACGGAGTCCCCAGCATCCTCTAGAACGTTAGAGAAAATAAGATTTAACTTACCGGTAAATCTATTTCTCGTAGTTCGTAGAGGATGCTGGGCGCCCGTCCCAAGTGCGGACTTCTTCTGCAATACTTGTATATAGTTATTGCTTCAATAAGGGTTACGTTATAGTTGCATCGGGCCTCCACTGATGCTATGTTGTTTTTCATACTGTTAACTAGATAGTATATCACAAGTTATATGGTGTGATTGGTGTGGCTGGTATTAGTCTTGCCCTGGATTAACAAAATCCTTTCCTCGTACTGTCAGTCTCCTCTGGGCATAGTTTCTCTAACTGAGGTCTGGAGGAGGGGCATAGAGGGAGGAGCCAGAGCACACCAGAATCTAAATTCTTCCTTAAAGTGCCCATGTCTTCTGCGGAGCCCGTCTATCCCCATGGTCCTTACGGAGTCCCCAGCATCCTCTACGGACTACGAGAAATAGATTTACCGGTAAGTAAAATCTTATTTTTAATACTTTGTTGCAAATCCTTTGCAGTTAATTACAGCCTGAAGTCTGGAACGCATAGACATCACCAGACGCTGGGTTTCATCCATGGTGATGCTCTGCCAGGCCTCTACTGCAACTGTCTTCAGTTCCTGCTTGTTCTTGGGGCATTTTCCCTTCAGTTTTGTCTTCATCAAGTGAAATGCATGCTCATTCGGATTCAGGTGGGGTGATTGACTTGGCCATTGCTTAACATTCCACTTGTTTGCCTTAAAAAAACGCTTTGGTTGCTTTTGCAGTATGCTTCGGGTCATTGTCCATCTGCACTGTGAAGCGCCTTCCAATGAGTTCTGAAGCATTTGCCTGAATATGAGCAGATAATATTGCCCGAAACACTTAAGAATTCATCCTGCTGCTTTTGTCAGCAGTCACATTATCAATAAATACAAGGAAACCAGTTCCATTGTCATCCATACATGCCCACGCAATGACACTACCACCACCATGCTTCACTGATGAGCTGGTATGTTTTGGATCATGAGC
This sequence comes from Pseudophryne corroboree, assembly GCF_028390025.1. NCBI lineage: Eukaryota > Metazoa > Chordata > Amphibia > Anura > Myobatrachidae > Pseudophryne > Pseudophryne corroboree. The sequence continues at coordinate 487,156 of NW_026967552.1, forward strand.
AGTTCCTTTCCTTCTCCATACTCTTTTCTTCCCATCACTCTGGTACAAGTTGATATTTGTCTCATCTGTTCATAGGATGTTGTTCCAGAACTGTAAAGTGTTTTTAGATGTTTGCAAACTCTAATCTGGTCTTCCTGTTTTTGTGGTGAACCCTCTATATTCACTCTTGCAAAGTCTTCTCTTGATTGTTGACTTTGACACTTATGCACCTACCTCCTGGAGAGTGCTCTTGATCTGGGCAACTGTTGTGAATGGGTATTTCTCCACCAGGGAAATAATTCTTCTGTCATCCACCACAGTTGTTTTCCGTGGTCTTCCGGGTCTTTTAGTGTTGCTGAGCTTTTCGGTGCGTTCTTTCTTTTTAAGAATGTTCCAAACAGTTGATTTGGCCACACCTAATGTCTTTGCTATCTCTGATGGGTTTGTTTTGATTTTTCAGCCTTATGATGACTTGCTTCACTGATAGTGACAGCCCTTTGGATCTCATATTGAGAGTCGACAGCAACAGATTCCAAATGCAAATGTCATACCTGGTATCTACTCCTGACCTTTTACCTGCTTAATTGATGATGAAATAGTGAGGGAATAGCCTACTTCTGTCCAAGAAATGGCCTTTGAGTCGATTGTCCCATTACTTTTGGTCCCTTAAAAAGTGGGAGGCACGGGGCGTGGCCTGGCTTCCTAATGGTGAGGTCCATCTCCAACTGAGCTCCAGGTACAGTGGCTCTAACCTCACCTTCCCTGGGCACCTATCCTCCTAGCTCCCTCACCCAACTGCTGGAGCCTCTACTGCGGTGCCCACCGTCTGTGAACGCTGGGATCCGCTGGCTGCAATCCACGCTCGGGGCCTACCTCTGCCCTTGAAGCCGCGGCCTCCAGTGACGTCCCGCTCCCGGAAGCGCTGCATGGCCGGTGCAGAGCTCCGGAGCTCGGCCGAACTCAGCGTTGGCTGCTGGGATAGGTTTCCTGCTCTGATACTCCCTGGTGGCTGGAAGTTCCCCCTGCCTCCTGCCCTCTGAGCCGATCCTGGGCATTCTGGCCGCGGCCCAGGCGCCCTCTGAAGCCGGGGACTAGATTTGTGGGCGGACCTGGACTGGACCTTCAGAAGAGGTGGGGACGGTCCACGGCACCTCTGGCTGTCTGCCTCATCCTGCTGCCATCTCCTGACCGCCTCTGGAGCCCCTCTGGAGCTGCAAGTTGCAGATACCTCTTTTTTATATGCCAGACTGGGTTTGATTCATGGTGCCCTGCCTGAGGTGCCTCTGGATATAGTTAGGGGTTACCTCTAATCTCTGTGCTTTCGCTCTCAGGGACTTGACTCTGGGTGGGCTGGGCTTGTGGACCCCCCCTCAATTCTAGCTTTGCACTCCCACCACCCCAGCTAACCTGTAGCAACCGAGGGCCTGCTGTACCCCTCGCAAGTACCCACTGGAGGTGACGGCCAGGGGGACCTGGGGTCTGAACAGGCTCAGTATCTCACATTCTTGCCACCTATACAGTCTGGCCCTGGTGTTACTCACGTCTGCGATGATCTCTGGATGAATAATACCCCATGGTCGGCCTGACCGCCCCATAACTCACCTGTGTCATTTCCTGCTCTCTAGCCCACCACTCCTTCCCCCTCTCTATTGCAACTTTACTGGAGAAGATAGACCTCTCCCTTGCCTGCATTCTGTCACAAAGGAACAAGAAGGCTCCCCAGGCCTCCACAAACTTCTTCGGCAGCAAGGCTAAGGGCACTCAGAACATGGTGCACTCCCCGGAGTCTCCTTCGTCCCCATGTTCTTCGGAGATGGGTATTGACCCTCAAATACAGGCAGTGATGTCTGGCCTTCTGGACGGCGTGCAAACAGCCTTTAAACAAGAACTGTCCAAAGCTGTTGCGGATTTCAAAATGGAGATTGCCTCACTTGGAAATCGTACGGATGCTTTGGAGATGCAGACGGACGACTTATGTCGCTCGCAACAGCATCTAGACTACGAGCTTTCGAGGCTCCATGCTGAAGTTGAGACCCTGAAGGAACGCCAAGTGGACCGAGAAAATCGATCCAGTCGCAATAATTTGCACATATGTAATGTGGCGGAATCAGTCCAGAGCTCTACATTGCCCTCCTTCTTGAAAGACCTTTTCCAGCATTTGGTTCCGGACTTGTCTGATGATGACTGCCTCTTTGATAGGGCACACAGGGCCCTGCGGGCCAAACCTTCTAAATCACAGCCCCCTCGGGACATTATAGCCCGTCTCCATTATTACCGCTCAAAGGAAAAAATAATTGCTGCCGTCCGGGATTCCTCTGATATAGCCTTCCGGGTCGTGCAATTACAGATTTACCAGGACTTGGCGCCCTCGACTATTCAGAAACGACGGGACCTCCAACCAATTACTAGACTTCTTCACCAACACCAAATTCGATATTGCTGGGGATTCCCCTTTCAGTTGCAGCTTTCTTTTAATGGCATCAACCATGCATTCAAGACCCTGGCACAAGGGCAGGAACTGCTTCGCAAGCTTGATCTTCTACCGAAATCATCGTCCTCTTCTGTCGACCCATCTGCTTAACCGAAGTCTCAACGGCCCCGTCTGCCTCAGCCGGACTGGAGGAGAGTGTCTCACCATAGGGGTGAAGATGCACCCCCCTGATTTGCCTGCCTTCTTTTCTTCTATAGGTTTCACTGTGCCATTGCATCAGGTTTGCTGGAGTTCCCCCCTGGACTGGACTGGCCGTCCCTAGTTCTCTGGACCCCCTTCTTAAATGCTGATTTGATATTTTGATCTTAATGATCTGTATTCAATAATAACAGTTTCTTTGAGTACTGCGGGTTCTTTGCAGTGCTGGTTGACCTGGTACCTGCTCCGTGGACCCCCCTAGTTTATTTCTGGAATTTTCTCTGACAGTTCTTTCTATGTTCCACTTGTTATGTCTCCTGTTGTATATTTTGCCTTTATGTTTTTGGTCACAAGAGGACCGGTTGTTATGCGGTTTGGTTATGATGCTTAACCTACTGTATGGACCACATGTTGCTATATTATTCCCTTTGATGTTCCCCTTCCCTCTCCTTCCTTCCCGATTCTCCTCCCCCCCCTCCCCCTTTTTTTTCTCTCTCCCCGTCCTTCCCTTCCTGACACAGGTTTTATCTTCGTGATGTATACTTTTTTTTGGCCTAGGCCACTTTGTTCTCGGTCAGGCCGCACAGTCTGCTATGGTTGTTCGTGCCACTACCCCCATGCTCCCTGCTTTCATTACTTTATTGACTATATTTCTCCTTTGTTTGGCGGTCCTGTTACGGGCCCTATCGCTACAGGGTTTCTGCCCGAATGGGCTTTATCTCCTCTCTTCTTGCTCTTCTTTACTTTCCTTCTGTGGCCTTCTTTTCCCTTTTCTCCCCTTGTCCTTGTGGGGGGTTCCGGGTATCCATTCAACTTGTCGTTATTCTTTTTTGGGTTGTTGGGACCCGGGAGGCCTTTGTTTTGTACCCCCTTTTCTATGGCTCTCAATGAGATGATGTTACTCAGGTCACCATGCCCCTAAAGATATTATCTGTTAATGTAAATGGCCTCAATTCCCCCCCAAAATGGACGGTGCTCCTGGGTGCTTGTAGACGTGAGAAAGCTGACGTAGATTTTCTTCCAGAAACTCGCCTTACGGGCTCCCGCACGCAACTCCGTGGTAGACAATTTACACAAACTTTCTTTGCTTCAGCAGGTTGTAAAAAATGTGGGGTTGGAATTTTAATTAATTGTCACATTCCATTTACACATAGCAAAACTGTGGCGGATCCAGACGGTCGGTACTTGATGGTTATTAGTACCCTCCGTTCTGAAGTCCTGACACTTATCTCTGTATATGCTCCTAACCAGGATCAACCTCAGTTTTTCCACTCCCTTTTCCATCACATTGGCAAGGTTGCACAGGGTCACATTGTATTGGGTGGGGAATTAAACACCATTCTTGACCCCATATTAGATAGGACTGGTCCCCCCTTACCTCTAGAGATTCGCACACGCTTGTAGCCTCTCTCAAGTTTCACGACCTATGGGACTCGTGGCGTCTCTGCCACTCTGTAGCCAGAGACTATACCCACTATTCAGTCCCGCATCGACACTACACCCGGATCGATATGTTACACATTTCGTCCTCCATTGCCTCTAGAATTACTGACGTGGGAATAACCCCTTTTACTTGGACTGACCATTCCGGTGTTTATGTTCTCTTGGAGCTATATCACTCCGCACACACTGTGAATCCCTGCTGCTTAACACGTCAGTCTCCACAGACATACAAATGGCGATAGAACAATATTTTACTGAAAATACCACGCCTGATGTCTCTTCTAGTATAATGCAGGAGTTTCACTTGTTAGAATCTCGAATAGCTACCCTAACCACCCAGCATAAACTAAATTCCTGCCCTGCTTTACTTGTGAATATCTCTAACTTACAAGGCCAACTGAACGCACTTTTGTCCCGTCGTGCAGCTCACATTTTGTGAAAGTTGAATCAGAAATTCTAGAACAAGGCAGATAAATTAGATTCCCTGTTGGCGAATAAATTTCAAAATAAACAGGCGAATGGCGCAATTGACAAATTATACTCCCGAACTCTGGGTGAACTTACGACCCTAAACAAATGGTTGAAGAATTTAAGGACTACTATAGCTCTCTTTATAACCTGACGACCCCAACACATTCCTCTTCGATCCGGAGAGGTTACGTTCCTACCTGTCCTCGACTCCTCTGCCAGGCATCTCCACAGCTCAATTAGACGCACTGAATTGGGCTATCTCAGTGGAAGAGATATTAACAGCCATGAAATCCATGCGGTCCTCAGCCGCCCCTGGCCCTGACGGTTTCATGGCACACTATTATAAACACTTTGATAAAGTATTAGCCCCTCACCTTACCGCCCTCTTTAACCAGATTTTGGGGGGCGCATTATTTGCTCCGGTAACTACTCAAGCTGATATAGTGGTGATCCCTAAGCTTGACAGAGACCCCACCCAGTGCGGTAATTATAGATCCATTTCACTGCTCAATGTCGGTTTGAAAATTTATGCTAAAATTCTAGCTTTGAGATTGGCCCTCCTCCTCTCTGTACTGGTACATCCCGATCAGGTAGGATTTATCCCAGGCCGACAGGACTCCGATAATACCAGAAGGGCCATTGATATTATCCACTCTATACACCAACAAAAGTCCTCTTCCCTGTTACTAGCCCTGGACGCGGAGAAGGCGTTTGATCGACATCAACATTCCCATTTTCCTGGCATAACCGAAAACTCAAATACCTAGGTATTTACTTAACCCACAGACACCATCATCTCTTTCAAGCAAACTTTCCGCGTATTTGGAACGAATTCGCTCGGATCTCCAAACTTGGTCCTCTAGTTGCATCTCATGGATTGGATTTGCCAATTCAGTAAAGATGAATATTCTTCCCAGATTTATTTATCTTTTCCAGATGCTCCCAGTCTATGCCCCCCCCCCCCACCACACCCCCCCCCCACCACCACACACGTCTTAAAATTTCTGCAGCATCAATTTTCCCGTTTGGGCCAATAAACACCCTAGAATTAAACTTTTTCTGTTACAATGGCCTTGGGGTGGAGGCTTAGGCATACCCAATTTTAAATACTATTATCATGCAGCTCAGATGGCATCCTGTGTATTTTTTCGCTACCTCCAATTTAGACACTTTCACTCCGGGGTCCATACAACTCTCTCTTCTAGGCCTCTTACCACTCTTGAAAATATATGTTTGAGGCGCTCTTCTACGAAAGGTCTTATGTCAGATCTTTATACTTTGCTATTGCAGGGCTCTGCCATTCCCAGAGATCAGAGAATTGGCCTGGGAGAGGGATCTGGGTGTCACTTTGGATGAGGAATGGGGAGAAATATGGAGTAATGCGTCCTCTAGCTCTATCTGTGTTAGGATAAAGGAGAACGTGTATAAATTGTTATACCGTTGGTATTATGTACTTTCGCGTTTGAAGGTGATGTACCCTGATGTTTCAGATGGCTGCTGGAGGGGCTGTGCTTCTGAAGGGACGTACATGCATATTTGGTGGACTTGCCCGAAGTTAGTACCTTTATGGAAAGAGACTTCTTTCGCTCCTATTTTCTACCCCAATCCCCCTGGACCCTAAATACTTCCTACTGCCTCTAGATCTCCCGACTTTAACTAAACACCAGAACAAGTTATTGCGTCATGTGGCTACTGCCACGACATGTCAAATTGCAAAGGACTGGAGATTGCCCTCCCCACCATCCCTACAATCCGTTGTCGCTTATATTTGGTACGTTTATATGATGGAATATATGACCAGTGTCATTAGACAATACCCCAGGGCATTCGATAAAGTCTGGGCACCTTGGCTCATTTCTCAAAATGCCCCCTCCCCATAACTAATTAAGCTATGCACCCTTATTTTTGTGTTGGTTGCTCGGACCCCCCCCCCCCCCCCCCTATCTATCTCTCCTCTTGCCCTCAATTTTGTGTCTTCCTCTTCCTGTCTTTATTATTTCCGTTCTCTCACTCCCCTAGGTTGGTTGGAAACACCAAAGACCTAGAGGACTCTTTTCTTCTCTTGCTCTATTTCTGTCATCTCACTTAAAAAAAACAAAAAAAGATTTACTCATTTGTCATATTATTTCATTGTTGTGTTCGTTTGTGTTCTATGTAATTTTTCTATACCACTGAAACACACCAATATTGTGATTATTGTAAATCGATCAATAAAACTTACCGAAAAAGAAAAAAAAAATTGGGAGGCACATATAGAAACCGTTGTAAATCCTACACCGTTCACCTGATTTGGATGTAAATACCCTCAAATTAAAGCGGTAAGTCTGCAGTTAAAGCACATCTTGTTTGTTTAATTTCAAATCCATTGTGGTGGTGTATAGAGCCCAAAATATGAGAATTGTGTTGATGTTCCAATATTTATGGACCTGACTACATGCTACCACTGGGTGATATAATCAGACATCATGGCCTGGTCTACCACTGCAATGCAGATGACCTGCTTTTTGCTCCATGTACTGAGAACCTAATACCAATCCTAAATGGTTGTCTAGCTGAGTGCCAGGGTGGATGATGCCAGTTGGCTGTGACTCAGTCTTTGTGAAACATAATAGAAACTCCCCAATAAAGGACAAGACTACAGCTTTACCAACCATCTGGATTTATGCTTTGGTGTTCAGAATTGCAAAATACTGAACATGTGCTGAATCTTTGTGTTGTTCTGGTATGTGGCTGACACAGACATCAGGTATCCGCCACATACAAATCCTCATTCTTCCATCTGTGGACCATAGCCAGAATCAAGCACTTGATTCCCTCAGAAGTTCATAGACTACTGCAATGCCATCTACCTGGGTCACCCAGCAAAAGAATTACAGAGCTTGCAGCTAGTACAGAATGCAGCAGCCAAGCTGTTACCTAACCAGCCCGTTCCTGCCACATAACACCCATTCTCTACTCCCTTCACCGGCTGCCTGTAAGATGACAAATCTATTTCATAATTGGCTAAGTGACCTTCCCAGCCCAACATTACATGGTCCAAGGTACTAGAAGCAGCTTCTGCCTCCTTACTGCCCTGCTTGCTTGCTTGCTTCTACAGATGAAGGACTGTTACCAGCAGTACCAAGAATCTCCTGTAATTCATTTAAGGGTTGAACTTTTAGCATTTGACAATGGAACTCACTGCCTTGCACAGTCCAAGAGGCCTCCACTCTAGAGACCTTCACAAGCAGACTGGTGACTGTTACTCACGCTTTTCATTAATGTACATCTATTTACTTCCTAAATAATACATCCCAAATGCTTAGGTCTTTTTTCTGCTGTTTATTTTGTATCATGTGCTTTGTGTAAATGTGAATGTCTAATACCAGTTTCCACAATCTGTATTGCTGCACGACAGTATGGCGGCCATTGGAACGTGTTTTGACTTCTAGTTTGCCTAACTTGTTGCAGACACTCATCTTGATCAAGAGTTTTTTTCGGAAACAAGATCCTATCCATATATACATTATCATGTGCATTAGAGTCACCTGAGTTCCATCTGCGGTGGTTTGTTGTATGTTACATCTATATGGTGCGGATACTCCCCTGTATGATTTTATAATAAAAGCTTTTGTTTGCAGCTAATTATTGCTGTATAGCTTTTATTTTTTATTCTGTTTTATATTCCCGTCTGAGTAATTACGCCATAATGTCTAATCTCGGAGTGGACACCAGAAGATGTAAAGAAACCGTGTAAGTTTTCCATCATTCTGTTTCGTGTAAGCATACAGGTAAGTGATGGCACGGTGGTCACTTTCCGGTGGTATAATGGAAGTGGGACTGTCTGGGCTTATTCTAGTCTACTGCAGAAATAAAAAAAATCAGCCTTTATCCTGCTTAAAAAAATGACAAAGCCCATAAATCAAGCGTGGTCAGACAAGACAGAAGCCACATTAATGGTGGCACATCATATAGGCTGAGGACCCATACTTCTGGGATATATGGCATAACTCCCTCTTCACCCACAAAAACCTTCCCTTCACCATTCACAATGTCCACCATTGCCCCTTCAGAAGGGACACAACTTTCCTTTGCTTTTTCCACCTCCTCCTCTACAGAGCCCAGGACCACCTCCATGACCATTTCATGTTTATCTGGAGGCCTGGCATCTGGGAGGTTCATGGCCTGAGATGACCACAGAACCACCAGGTAGTGGGTAAGAAGAATCCACAGACTCCCCATGAACTGGAGAGTCCAAAAATCCACCCTGCATGAGGTAAAGAAGGGTCAAACACAGGGTCTGGCTCATCTATTTCCTTCCTAAAAGCTGCTCTTTACCCAGTTTGGTACCCGTGGGATCCCACTCCAATTTCCCTTGAGAGTCCTTACCCTCACTAATCCCCTCTGAACCTACCAGTTCCTTCCCCTTCCAACCACTCCTCCTTTTTAAGCTTTTCACCACCTGCTGTGTGAGTCCCATCCAAATACTCCATTCATTAACTCATTGGTGTAGCAACCCCCTTCTCCCCCCCCACCCCCACCGCACTGATACACTGCAGTTAAGCTGTGAGGCTTGCTGCTGGCAGTACTCATCAATGATTCCTGATCATCAATGGTTGATGGCCAATCCTAGACCAGACCCTTAGAGACCACAGCCACCACCAGATCCACAATGTGTACCTGGAAGCTGCCACATCTGGCACTTTGTCACCCGCCATCAAATCTACCTTCTCCTAGAGAGCCACCTCTCCACATCTAAGCTGGCACTCTGCAGGTTTCCTTCACCACCAGCTTGGATCTCCTTTGCATCAACATCCCGGCCAGCCACACACAGGTCCATGGAATCAGAATTATGATAACTTTTGACTCTATTTGCTGCAGCTGCTGTATAGTTCCTGTGATTTCCTCCAGCTTATTAACCAGCTGCACCAGCTCCTCATTTCATGTAACTCTCCCAGCTGCTGCAACAGTTTTTTCTCCTGCAGGGTCCACAGGTTATCCACAGAATAACATTGGGATATGATGACGTGACAGCAGATTTTCACCAAATGGTCAAAGCTTTTGGCCTCCCAGCATGCAGTGGGCCCATCCATATATCCCCGCCTCCTGGCTCAGGCAAATCAGTTTTTTGTCTGGTGTGGCAGGAGCAAGACCATGGTCAAGAGGGCTGCTGGTTTTTAGCAGCCATAAGCTTTCTTATTTTATTTTTATAGTCTATTTTTCTTCAGTGATCTTTCTAAAAAGTGTCTTAAACGCACCTTAGAAAGAGATGCTCTAACAATTCCCTGCCGAGTCGTTTACAGCGCTGTTTCGGTGGGCGTCTGTGTCGGATATACTGGCAAGTCCAGGAGAAGGAAGAAAGAAGGCTCTTGTTTGGGTGCACTCTTAAGCAAAATAAATGATTTATAGCCGTAAACAGATAAAACTTAATTTTCTTTATTATTAAATGTTAAAAAAAAAATATATTTTTATGTGTGTCACTCACCGAAAGACTAACTAAAAGAATGTTCTGGTCATTTGCACCATGCAAATTAGGATTAGATATAGATGTGACCACTCACAGTGCCACATCCAATCCCTTTAGACCAGTATAGTAAATCTGTATTAATCAGACCTTTTAGATTGGTCAGAGAAAGTAATGACTAATAAGTGAGTGTAAAATAGGTGTTTCTGTGAAAATGTGTAAGAAAGCAATCCTCAAATAATCCTGCTGATATAATATTCGGTACAAATTACCTAATTAAATATTGTGTCACACAAATAGCACTGAGAAGCTAATGAAGATTCTTCAGTTACACAATGTTGACTATGCAGCATTACAAATCAGTATACCATATATGGGTAGAAAAAAACGCACTGTAACATAATGTAAGGGGGTAGATACAGAGGTACCTGCCACAGCAATAAATCCACAGGTGTCTGGATCCTTGTTTAGAAAACGCGTTTCACCCGTACTCAGGCTTGTTCACTTCCTGAAGGTGTCCTAACTAGTTTCCCTCTGCAGGGTTAAAATACCCGGTGTGATGAGCATGAACTACTCAGTGTTGATACAGAGGTACCTGCCATGGCAATAAATCCACAGGTGTCCGGATCCTTGTTTAGAAAACGCGTTTCACCCGTACTCAGGCTTGTTCACTTCCTGAAGGTGTCCTAACTAGTTTCCCTCTGCAGGGTTAAAATACCCGGTGTGATGAGCATGAACCACTCAGTGTTACTGAGGGCGGAGGTCATTCCCGTAAGTGGGAACTTATGTGCGGAAGTGATCATATATCACAGTGTCCATCCATTTCTTTGTGTAGGCGGAAGTAATCATTATAATGGCAGCTAGTGAGGGCAGAAGTGGAAAGGGCCGCTTCATGGGGCCAATACCAGCATAAGTATTAGATAATAAAGGAATGTAATAAAAGAGGAGGGGATCACAGGTGGAGACTTGGGGACGACAATGATGAAACATCCCCATGTCCAATTGTTAAGTGTATGGGCGGAAGTGGTCATTAAACAGACGTCCAGTAAGGGCGTAAATCACTTGGCCACTTCACATCCGTCTATCGCAGCGTGCATACTGACCAATAATCTTGCAGGGATGATCCCGAGTGCACGCCCACCAAACTATTGAATGACTGTATAGTCATATAGGGGTGGAGACATGTAAAATTCCCAAGACGTTACCCGGCAATGATGTTGACAAGGGAAATAGCATCAATTTAGAGGTGATTAGAATATAAACTTATATTGCAATGCGATGCTTAAAATAAAAAATGCAAAATGCAGTTATGAGCAATAAAGCTGTCACAAAGAATAAGTGCTTATTTATTAATGAAAGATTACATAAGGTGATTAAAGGATCTGTGATTACATGAAGCTAGAATAAATAAAAGTGATGGAATAATAATGAGTGCTTGAATCAAAAATAAACTATAATTTGTTAAGTGACACAGGAAAGTGAGAATTGACTCAGTACTGTGATGGGCAACCTCATAGGAAGACTTGGTGCTGTAGTGGGCTGAGTCAGTACTGTGAATGGCAACCTCATAGGAAGACTTGGTGCTGTAGTGGGCTGAGTCAGTACTGTGAAGGGCAGCCTCATAGGAAGACTCAGTGCTGTAGTGGGCTGCGTCAGTACTGTGAAGGGCAAACTCATAGGAAGACTCAGTGCTGTAGTGGGCTGAGTCAGTACTGTGTAGTGCAGCCTCATAGGAAGACTCAGTGCTGTAGTGAGCTGAGTCAGTACTGTGAAGGGCAAACTCATAGGAAGACTCAGTGCTGTAGTTGCCTGAGTCAGTACTGTGAATGGCAACCTCATAGGAAGACTCAGTGCTGTAGTGGGTTGAGTCAGTAATGCGAAGGGCAACCTCATAGGAAGACTCAGTGCTGTAATGGGCTGAGTCAGTACTGTGAAGGGCAACCTCATAGGAAGACTCAGTGCTGTTGTGGGCTGAGTCAGTACTGTAAAGGGCAACCTGATAGGAAGACTCAGTGCTGTAGTGGGCTGAGTCAGTACTGTGAAGGGCAACCTCATAGGAAGACTCAGTGCTGTTGTGGGCTGAGTAAGTACTGTGAAGGACAACCTCATAGGAAGACTCAGTGCTGTAATGGGCTGAGTCAGTACTGTGAAGGGCAACCTGATAGGAAGACTCAGTGCTGTAGTGAGCTGAGTCAGTACTGTGAAGGGCAAACTCATAGGAAGACTCAGTGCTGTAGTTGCCTGAGTCAGTACTGTGAATGGCAACCTCATAGGAAGACTCAGTGCTGTAGTGGGTTGAGTCAGTACTGCGAGGGGCAAACCTCATAGGAAGACTCAGTGCTGTAATGGGCTGAGTCAGTACTGTGAAGGGCAGCCTCATAGGAAGACTCAGTGCTGTAGTGGGCTGGGTCAGTACTGTGTAGCGCAACCTCATAAGAAGACTCAGTGCTGTAGTGGGCTGAGTCAGTACTGTGAAGGGCAAACTCATAGGAAGACTCAGCGCTGTAGTGGGCTGAATCAGTACTGCGAAGGGCAACCTCATTGGAAGACTCAGTACTGTAGTGGGATGAGTCAGTACTGCGAAGGGCAACCTCATAGGAAGACTCAGTGCTGTAGTGGGCTGAGTCAGTACTGCGAAGGGCAGCCTCATAGGAAGACTCAGTGCTGTAGTGGGCTGAGTCAGTACTGTGAAGGGCAACCTCATAGGAAGACTCAGTGCTGTAGTGGGCTGAGTCAGTACTGTGAAGGGCAACCTCATAGGAAGACTCAGTGCTGTTGTGGGCTGAGTAAGTACTGTGAAGGACAACCTCATAGGAAGACTCAGTGCTGTAATGGGCTGAGTCAGTACTGTGAAGGGCAACCTGATAGGAAGACTCAGTGCTGTAGAATTTTGTGTATGAACCCGAGGGCATTAACCTGTTGCAATGCTGACAGCAGCATCACCATCTTTTCTTCCTTCATTTCTTAGTACATAAATAATGATCTCAGACTACTGTAACAGGGTATATTACCATTAACAGATATATTATCAACAGAAAGGTTTACATTGTAAGGTACCCGCACATGGATTCCCCCACATAAATTGTGCTCCGGTATCCTAGGTGTCATATTGATACAAATTTACATTTACCTCCCTGATCTCCCTCTGCCTCCCGGGGCTAGTGCATGAGAGAATATTACCCTAGATGTCCTTGCCTTAAGTTTCTTGCCTAAGTCCCTATAGTCTTTCTTATGGACATCCCACCTACCACTAACTTTGTCATTGGGGCCAACATGCACCAATACTGCCGGGTCTTTACCAGCCCCTCCCAACAATCTAGCTACCCTGTCTGCGATGTACCTTACCCGAGCACCTGGAAGACAACAGACTGTATGGTTATCACGGTCCCAGTAGCAGATTGCCCTGTCTTCCTGATGATAGAATCCCATACCACCACAATCTGACTAGGTACCTCACTATCTTTTTTTCCGATCTGCACCAGGGGGACCGCTCCTCTGTCTCCTCCGGTTCCATCATTTCCTCACTGCCATCCTCAGATTCTTCATCCAATCGGGTGAATTTAGTGGGGTTTGGCAGATCAGAGATGTCCTGTCTTCCCCTCCCCCTCTTCTTCCTTCTAACTATGACCCAGCTGTCTACCTGATCTTCCTCATGTACAAGTGATCCCCCTGCAACTCCTGCACCGTTTCTATCTAAACTTTGCTTGAGATTGTGAATGCTCCTTAGTCGCGTAACGGTCTGCTCTAGATCAGTTACCTGGGCTTCCAGGGCGGCCGTACGCTCACATCTCGCACAGATGTATCTACACTTGGACTATTGTGCCAGGTGCTCATACATCATGTACGACATGCATTGAGTGAGATCCCCAATTTCGGCCACCCCCATTTTTTAATTAGTTCTAACTCCCTGTTACCTTCAGAAAATCAAAAAGAAGGGGACAATCAATATAGGAATATATAAGGAACAATAAACAAATAAAATAAAGGAATAAGGGACAATAAATAAATAAAAATATATAAATAAATGTATAGGATAAGGATAAAGTTAGTACAAATAATGGCCAAAGAAAGACAATCAGTTATACAACACAGTGTGAAAAGCTAATAAGGAAAGTTAATACTTATCTGCTCCACTGATCTGTGCACAGAAGTTGTTCTCCCCGGCTGCTGGCTCCCTTCCCCACCGGCTGCTGGCTCCTTCTGGCCGCTGGCTGTTGGCTTCCCCCTTGCTGCCGGCTTCTGGCTCCCCCGGCTCTAGCACCTTGCCGCTCCGTCCTTGTGTGCGCGCCCAATGTCACTTCCGGTTCCAGTCGCTCGATGCTCTATCTCAGTAATAGGATTCTCCTACATACTTGAAATGTATTTGTAGTTGATTATGTGCTCATATTGCTGATTATACTAATGTATAACCTGTGACTGCTGAATTTACAATAATTCTATCAGTTTTTTTCTTGTCTATTCCGATCTTTAATGCTGGTGCAAAGCAGGGTAGGGTAGGATTTTATGTCCCTTTAAGAAAATTTTAAGTGATTACAGTCACAAATTGTGTAGTACACTGTGCAAGTGTGTGATTATTTATCATGTCTAAGAGCGGCAAGGGTGAGGAAAATACACTCACAGCAGCACCAATATTCATCATGTTTGTCAAAGCTGGGTTAACCTCTCAGGATCTGGCTCAGAAAAATTGTTTTAGCTTTCACCTAAGTCTCTTGAAAAATCCAAGGAGGACACAGGTGCAAGTTGAACCCCCATGGGCTACCTTTGTACAGTCATTATCTGGTATAGCTGAGCGGATAATTCCAACTTGTGTACCAGGCATAGGTTACACTATTAACCCTTACATGCAGCATTCCACCTGGGGGTTATCACATCCAGCAGGGGAAGCAGCAGCCTCTCAACAAAAACAGCCTGAAAGGCCAGTGGTGTCACGATCCGGGTATCTGGACGCCATTACTTACCCTTCAGATGCCTCCTAAGGCGGGCTCAGCGTTCCAGGACCGGATTCCGCTGTTCCTGAGTTTCCACATGCAGAGTGGTCTTTTCATCAGCCGCGGCCTCCGCTGTGCCCGCGTGGTTAAATGTGCATCTATCAGCCTGGCGTCTCCTGTCTCCGGTGGCCGGCGCCGCCATTACTGTTTCCCAGACCACATGGATTACAAACCAAACTTCCCTCCAAGTGTCTGCATGGGCGCAGCCATCTTGGATTCTGTCATCTGATCATTTCCACCAATCTGCTGTCTGTGTTGTTGATTTGCATAATTGCCTAGCCAACCCCTTCCTTGCTGCAGGTATAAGTAAGCTGTACCTGAGCAAGGAAGACGTCAGTGCTTTGGTTGTCAAACCTAGTTCCTGTTTGTCTCTCTTCTATGATTGTCTTCCAGGTTCCAGCTCCTGTCTCAAGACTTCCACCATAGAGACCCGCACCAGCATTCCACCTGCGGTGTAGCCTGACTCTCCAATCCATTGTGGATTCATCTGTTTCCAGCTACAACACTACCTGCTTCCAGCCTCAGCTTCCAGCAGAGTACAGCTTCCCTTAAAGGGCCGGTGTCCTTTCTACACTTTACCACTCTCCACCGGAATTATTATTTCTCCGCTCTCAAGTTCTACATTTCAGTTCACATTTCATCGCTCCCAAAGTTCATTTATTATTTAACTGGTTCCAGCCAGTATCCACTCCGTGCTAACAACAGTCTGGTTCCAGCCAGTATCCACAGCAGCTGTTTTACCTTCAGCAACCCAGCTCTTCCTGGAACACCAGCTGGTACAATCCTGGGTTATCTCCATTGCTACAGCCGGGCCTGGTAAGGACTTTCCATCTAGAAGATCATAAGAACTATCTCACACTACCAGTGCCCTGTGGCTCCTGCCATGCTGTAGTACTCAGGAACTGTATTTATTCTTTGCTGACTTTTACGTTTTCTTTTATTGCTGCTGTGATGTGGAGTTGTCATAATAAACATCATTGACTTTTATCTAAGTTGTCGTGGTCACGCCTTCGGGCAGTTATTATTCATGTTACTTACATGTCCAGGGGTCTGATACAACCTCCCAGGTTCCGGTACATCTCAGCCCCTACAACTGAGGCTGCCTCCCGTCAGCTCAGGCCCTCAGTTGTGACAGTAAGCACTGACCTAATGAATCCAGCCGGAGACCAGGATCAAGCGGCCAGGCCGATGCAAGAACTGGCAGCCCGACTAGAACATCAGGAGGCTGCACAGGGCCACATCATCCGCTGTCTCCAGGATCTCTCTACTCGGCTGGATGGGATTCAGACAACTCTCCGTGGATCAGGCGCGTCTGGTGCGTCAACCACAGTGACTCCAGCTATAACCCCACCCACCTTACCCATTTCTGCTCCACGTCTTCATCTTCCAACGCCAGCAAAATTTGACGGATCTCCAAGATTCTGCAGGGGATTTCTCAACCAGTGTGAGATTCAGTTTGAGCTACAACCTGGCAATTTCCCCAGTGACCGTACAAAAATTGCCTACATTATTTCTCTTCTCGGTGGCTCAGCCCTTGATTGGGCATCACCGTTATGGGAGAGGTCCGACACCCTGCTATCTTCTTACACTGCATTTGTGTCAACATTCAGGCGCATCTTCGACGAGCCAGGCCGGGTAACTTCAGCTTCGTCTGAGATTCTCCGTTTACGCCAGGAATCACGTACTGTAGGACAATATCTTATACAGTTCCAGATCCTGGCATCCGAACTGGCATGGAACGACGAGGCCCTGTATGCTGCATTCTGGCATGGTTTATCCGAGCGTATTAAAGATGAGTTAGCTACCAGAGACTTACCCTCCAAGTTAGATGAGCTAATCTCACTTTGTACGAAAGTTGACTTACGTTTCAGAGAGAGAGCAACTGAGCGTGGAAGATCATCTGCTCCAAAATCTTCTACTCCTCCTCCTCGCCAACTGTCACCAACTACAGATGAACCCATGCAAATTGGCCGTTCCCGTTTAACTCCTGCTGAGCGCCGAAGACGTCTCTCCGAGTTTCTCTGTCTGTATTGTGCAGCTCCGTCTCACACCATTAATGCCTGTCCCAAACGTCCGGGAAACTCCAAATCCTAGCTCGCCAAGGAGAGGGCCGGCTAGGAGTAATGATCTCCTCTCCATCTCCTCAAGATTGTAACCTCCCAGTCTCGCTTCAAGTTGCTCAACGTTATCAGAACGTCATTGCCCTCCTGGATTCCGGAGCAGCTGGGAACTTTATTACTGAAGCCTATGTTAAACGGTGGTCCCTACCCACCGAGAGACTTCCTTCGTCCTTTTCCTTAACTGCTGTGGATGGCAGTAAAATTTTTGATACAGTTATTTCTCTAAGGACTCTACCAGTTCGTCTGAGAGTGGGAGTTCTTCATTCCGAACTTATTTCATTTTTAGTGATTCCAAGAGCCACACATCCTGTGGTCCTGGGCCTTCCATGGCTCCGTCTTCACAATCCTACAATTGATTGGACGACTACGCAAATCCTGGCATGGGGTTCCTCCTGTACTAAGACATGTTTGTTTAAAGTGTTGCCTGTCTGTTCTTCCTCCCCCAGGTCGTCTGATGTTCCACCTCCTCCATATCAAGATTTCACGGATGTGTTCAGTAAAGCTTCTGCTGATATCCTTCCTCCTCATAGAGAATGGGACTGCCCGATTGATCTCGTTCCAGGGAAGGTTCCACCTCAAGGCCGAACTTATCCGTTGTCTCTCCCCGAGACACATTCTATGGAGGAATACATTAAAGAGAACCTAGCAAAGGGGTTCATTCGACCTTCTTCTCCAGCCGGCGCAGGCTTCTTTTTTGTAAAGAAGAAAGATGGTGGTTTGCGGCCGTGCATCGACTACAGAGGTTTGAACGACATTACCATCAAGAACCGCTATCCTTTACCCCCGATTACTGAGCTCTTTGACAGAGTTAGCGGAGCTACCATCTTTACAAAGCTGGACCTGAGAGGTGCATACAATCTCATCCGGATCCGTGAGGGTGACGAGTGGAAGACCGCATTTAACACCCGTGACGGACATTATGAGTACCTCGTCATGCCCTTCGGATTGAGCAATGCTCCAGCTGTCTTCCAGCATTTCGTCAATGAGATCTTCAGAGACATTCTATACCGTCATGTCGTGGTCTATCTAGATGATATCCTCATTTTTGCCAACGATTTAGAGGAACATCGTTTCTGGGTAAAGGAGGTTCTGTCCCGTCTCCGTGTCAATCATCTCTACTGCAAATTAGAGAAATGCGTCTTTGAAGTCAAGTCCATTCCGTTTCTAGGGTACATTGTGTCCGGTTCCGGACTAGAGATGGATCCTGAGAAACTACAAGCAATCCAGAATTGGCCGGTACCCTTAACCCTCAAAGGGGTCCAGAGGTTCTTAGGGTTCGCCAATTATTACCGAAAGTTTATACGAGACTTTTCCACCATTGTGGCGCCTATTACTGCTTTCACCAAGAAGGGTGCTAACCCGTCCAAGTGGTCTGAAGAAGCCATGCAAGCTTTTCATCTTTTAAAACAGAGGTTCATTCTGCACCTGTCCTGAAACAGCCTGACATCGACTCTCCTTTCATCTTAGAGGTGGATGCCTCCTCCGTTGGAGTAGGAGCGGTGTTATCTCAGAGGGCTAAAGATGGTCATTTACATCCTTGCAGTTTCTTCTCACGGAAGTTCTCCCCAGCGGAGCGCAACTATGCCATTGGCGACCAGGAGTTGCTAGCCATCAAGCTCGCTCTAGAGGAGTGGAGATATCTGTTGGAGGGAGCTTCTCATTCAATCACCATCCTTACAGACCACAAGAACCTTCTATATCTAAAAGGCGCACAATGTCTCAACCCTCGTCAGGCCAGATGGGCACTTTTCTTTTCCAGGTTCGACTTTAAACTCCAGTTCTGTCCGGGCTCTCAGAATCGCAAGGCCGATGCCCTTTCCCGCTCATGGGAGCAAGAAAATGAGTCAGAGTCTTCAGACAAGCATCCTATTATAAATCCGTTGGCATTCTCCACGGTAGGGATGGACTCTACGCCCCCATCAGGGAAAAGTTTTGTGAAGTCGACACTAAGGAAGAAGCTCATGCATTGGGCCCATGCTTCCCGTTTTGCCGGACATACAGGTATCCAAAAAACCCTGGAGTTTATCTCTAGGTCCTATTGGTGGCCAACTCTGAAAAAGGACGTTTTGGAGTTTATTGCATCTTGCCCAAAGTGTGCTCAACATAAAGTATCCCGCCAGTCGCCTGCGGGGCAACTGGTTCCACTATCTGTTCCCCGTCGACCATGGACCCATTTGTCGATGGATTTTATTACAGATTTGCCCATGTGCAACAAGTTCAATACCATCTGGGTGGTAGTTGACCGGTTCACCAAGATGGCACACTTCATTCCTCTCACCGGTCTTCCGTCAGCTTCCAAGTTGGCTCAAGTATTCATACAAGAGATCTTCCGACTCCACGGTCTTCCAGAAGAAATTATCTCAGATCGAGGAGTTCAATTCACAGCCAAATTCTGGCGAAGTTTATGTCAAGTCCTCCAAGTCAAGTTAAAGTTTTCCACGGCTTACCATCCTCAGACCAATGGTCAAACTGAGAGGGTGAATCAGGACTTGGAGGCCTTCCTCCGCATCTATGTGTCCTCCTCTCAAGATGACTGGGTTCAATTACTTCCCTGGGCCGAGTTCTGTCATAACAACCAGTATCATTCTTCATCTTCCTCAACACCATTCTTCACCAACTTTGGATTCCACCCTAAAGTCCCTGAGTTCCAACCGCTTCCAGCAACTTCTGTTCCCGCAGTGGATATCACCTTGCATCAGTTTGCCAATATCTGGAAGAGCGTACGATCAGCTCTGCTCAAGGCATCGTTCAGGTACAAGAAGTTTGCGGATAAGAAGCGTCGAGCAGTTCCTGCTCTCAAGGTGGGTGATCGGGTATGGTTATCCACGAAGAATTTGAGGTTAAGAGTTCCCAGTATGAAGTTTGCACCTCGCTACATCGGTCCTTTTAAAATTGATCAAGTCATCAATCCTGTTGCTTACAGACTCCAGTTACCTCCCTTCTTAAAAATACCCAGGACATTCCATGTTTCCCTGTTGAAACCGCTAATCTTGAATCGGTTTCATTCCTCACTTCCACCAACTCCGAAAGTCCAAACTCAACGAGGCGTTGAGTATGAAGTGGCCAAGATCCTGGACTCACGTCACCGTTACGGTCAACTTCAGTATCTCATTGACTGGAAGGGCTATGGTCCTGAAGAACGCTCTTGGACCAATGCCTCTGACGTCCATGCTCCTGCCTCGGTCCGAAATTTCCACGCAAAGTTTCCTTTAAAGCCTAAGAAGTGTCCTGGGGCCACTCCTAAAGGGGGGGGTGCTGTCACGATCCGGGTATCTGGACGCCATTACTTACCCTTCAGATGCCTCCTAAGGCGGGCTCAGCGTTCCAGGACCGGATTCCGCTGTTCCTGAGTTTCCACATGCAGAGTGGTCTTTTCATCAGCCGCGGCCTCCGCTGTGCCCGCGTGGTTAAATGTGCATCTATCAGCCTGGCGTCTCCTGTCTCCGGTGGCCGGCGCCGCCATTACTGTTTCCCAGACCACATGGATTACAAACCAAACTTCCCTCCAAGTGTCTGCATGGGCGCAGCCATCTTGGATTCTGTCATCTGATCATTTCCACCAATCTGCTGTCTGTGTTGTTGATTTGCATAATTGCCTAGCCAACCCCTTCCTTGCTGCAGGTATAAGTAAGCTGTACCTGAGCAAGGAAGACGTCAGTGCTTTGGTTGTCAAACCTAGTTCCTGTTTGTCTCTCTTCTATGATTGTCTTCCAGGTTCCAGCTCCTGTCTCAAGACTTCCACCATAGAGACCCGCACCAGCATTCCACCTGCGGTGTAGCCTGACTCTCCAATCCATTGTGGATTCATCTGTTTCCAGCTACAACACTACCTGCTTCCAGCCTCAGCTTCCAGCAGAGTACAGCTTCCCTTAAAGGGCCGGTGTCCTTTCTACACTTTACCACTCTCCACCGGAATTATTATTTCTCCGCTCTCAAGTTCTACATTTCAGTTCACATTTCATCGCTCCCAAAGTTCATTTATTATTTAACTGGTTCCAGCCAGTATCCACTCCGTGCTAACAACAGTCTGGTTCCAGCCAGTATCCACAGCAGCTGTTTTACCTTCAGCAACCCAGCTCTTCCTGGAACACCAGCTGGTACAATCCTGGGTTATCTCCATTGCTACAGCCGGGCCTGGTAAGGACTTTCCATCTAGAAGATCATAAGAACTATCTCACACTACCAGTGCCCTGTGGCTCCTGCCATGCTGTAGTACTCAGGAACTGTATTTATTCTTTGCTGACTTTTACGTTTTCTTTTATTGCTGCTGTGATGTGGAGTTGTCATAATAAACATCATTGACTTTTATCTAAGTTGTCGTGGTCACGCCTTCGGGCAGTTATTATTCATGTTACTTACATGTCCAGGGGTCTGATACAACCTCCCAGGTTCCGGTACATCTCAGCCCCTACAACTGAGGCTGCCTCCCGTCAGCTCAGGCCCTCAGTTGTGACAGTAAGCACTGACCTAATGAATCCAGCCGGAGACCAGGATCAAGCGGCCAGGCCGATGCAAGAACTGGCAGCCCGACTAGAACATCAGGAGGCTGCACAGGGCCACATCATCCGCTGTCTCCAGGATCTCTCTACTCGGCTGGATGGGATTCAGACAACTCTCCGTGGATCAGGCGCGTCTGGTGCGTCAACCACAGTGACTCCAGCTATAACCCCACCCACCTTACCCATTTCTGCTCCACGTCTTCATCTTCCAACGCCAGCAAAATTTGACGGATCTCCAAGATTCTGCAGGGGATTTCTCAACCAGTGTGAGATTCAGTTTGAGCTACAACCTGGCAATTTCCCCAGTGACCGTACAAAAATTGCCTACATTATTTCTCTTCTCGGTGGCTCAGCCCTTGATTGGGCATCACCGTTATGGGAGAGGTCCGACACCCTGCTATCTTCTTACACTGCATTTGTGTCAACATTCAGGCGCATCTTCGACGAGCCAGGCCGGGTAACTTCAGCTTCGTCTGAGATTCTCCGTTTACGCCAGGAATCACGTACTGTAGGACAATATCTTATACAGTTCCAGATCCTGGCATCCGAACTGGCATGGAACGACGAGGCCCTGTATGCTGCATTCTGGCATGGTTTATCCGAGCGTATTAAAGATGAGTTAGCTACCAGAGACTTACCCTCCAAGTTAGATGAGCTAATCTCACTTTGTACGAAAGTTGACTTACGTTTCAGAGAGAGAGCAACTGAGCGTGGAAGATCATCTGCTCCAAAATCTTCTACTCCTCCTCCTCGCCAACTGTCACCAACTACAGATGAACCCATGCAAATTGGCCGTTCCCGTTTAACTCCTGCTGAGCGCCGAAGACGTCTCTCCGAGTTTCTCTGTCTGTATTGTGCAGCTCCGTCTCACACCATTAATGCCTGTCCCAAACGTCCGGGAAACTCCAAATCCTAGCTCGCCAAGGAGAGGGCCGGCTAGGAGTAATGATCTCCTCTCCATCTCCTCAAGATTGTAACCTCCCAGTCTCGCTTCAAGTTGCTCAACGTTATCAGAACGTCATTGCCCTCCTGGATTCCGGAGCAGCTGGGAACTTTATTACTGAAGCCTATGTTAAACGGTGGTCCCTACCCACCGAGAGACTTCCTTCGTCCTTTTCCTTAACTGCTGTGGATGGCAGTAAAATTTTTGATACAGTTATTTCTCTAAGGACTCTACCAGTTCGTCTGAGAGTGGGAGTTCTTCATTCCGAACTTATTTCATTTTTAGTGATTCCAAGAGCCACACATCCTGTGGTCCTGGGCCTTCCATGGCTCCGTCTTCACAATCCTACAATTGATTGGACGACTACGCAAATCCTGGCATGGGGTTCCTCCTGTACTAAGACATGTTTGTTTAAAGTGTTGCCTGTCTGTTCTTCCTCCCCCAGGTCGTCTGATGTTCCACCTCCTCCATATCAAGATTTCACGGATGTGTTCAGTAAAGCTTCTGCTGATATCCTTCCTCCTCATAGAGAATGGGACTGCCCGATTGATCTCGTTCCAGGGAAGGTTCCACCTCAAGGCCGAACTTATCCGTTGTCTCTCCCCGAGACACATTCTATGGAGGAATACATTAAAGAGAACCTAGCAAAGGGGTTCATTCGACCTTCTTCTCCAGCCGGCGCAGGCTTCTTTTTTGTAAAGAAGAAAGATGGTGGTTTGCGGCCGTGCATCGACTACAGAGGTTTGAACGACATTACCATCAAGAACCGCTATCCTTTACCCCCGATTACTGAGCTCTTTGACAGAGTTAGCGGAGCTACCATCTTTACAAAGCTGGACCTGAGAGGTGCATACAATCTCATCCGGATCCGTGAGGGTGACGAGTGGAAGACCGCATTTAACACCCGTGACGGACATTATGAGTACCTCGTCATGCCCTTCGGATTGAGCAATGCTCCAGCTGTCTTCCAGCATTTCGTCAATGAGATCTTCAGAGACATTCTATACCGTCATGTCGTGGTCTATCTAGATGATATCCTCATTTTTGCCAACGATTTAGAGGAACATCGTTTCTGGGTAAAGGAGGTTCTGTCCCGTCTCCGTGTCAATCATCTCTACTGCAAATTAGAGAAATGCGTCTTTGAAGTCAAGTCCATTCCGTTTCTAGGGTACATTGTGTCCGGTTCCGGACTAGAGATGGATCCTGAGAAACTACAAGCAATCCAGAATTGGCCGGTACCCTTAACCCTCAAAGGGGTCCAGAGGTTCTTAGGGTTCGCCAATTATTACCGAAAGTTTATACGAGACTTTTCCACCATTGTGGCGCCTATTACTGCTTTCACCAAGAAGGGTGCTAACCCGTCCAAGTGGTCTGAAGAAGCCATGCAAGCTTTTCATCTTTTAAAACAGAGGTTCATTCTGCACCTGTCCTGAAACAGCCTGACATCGACTCTCCTTTCATCTTAGAGGTGGATGCCTCCTCCGTTGGAGTAGGAGCGGTGTTATCTCAGAGGGCTAAAGATGGTCATTTACATCCTTGCAGTTTCTTCTCACGGAAGTTCTCCCCAGCGGAGCGCAACTATGCCATTGGCGACCAGGAGTTGCTAGCCATCAAGCTCGCTCTAGAGGAGTGGAGATATCTGTTGGAGGGAGCTTCTCATTCAATCACCATCCTTACAGACCACAAGAACCTTCTATATCTAAAAGGCGCACAATGTCTCAACCCTCGTCAGGCCAGATGGGCACTTTTCTTTTCCAGGTTCGACTTTAAACTCCAGTTCTGTCCGGGCTCTCAGAATCGCAAGGCCGATGCCCTTTCCCGCTCATGGGAGCAAGAAAATGAGTCAGAGTCTTCAGACAAGCATCCTATTATAAATCCGTTGGCATTCTCCACGGTAGGGATGGACTCTACGCCCCCATCAGGGAAAAGTTTTGTGAAGTCGACACTAAGGAAGAAGCTCATGCATTGGGCCCATGCTTCCCGTTTTGCCGGACATACAGGTATCCAAAAAACCCTGGAGTTTATCTCTAGGTCCTATTGGTGGCCAACTCTGAAAAAGGACGTTTTGGAGTTTATTGCATCTTGCCCAAAGTGTGCTCAACATAAAGTATCCCGCCAGTCGCCTGCGGGGCAACTGGTTCCACTATCTGTTCCCCGTCGACCATGGACCCATTTGTCGATGGATTTTATTACAGATTTGCCCATGTGCAACAAGTTCAATACCATCTGGGTGGTAGTTGACCGGTTCACCAAGATGGCACACTTCATTCCTCTCACCGGTCTTCCGTCAGCTTCCAAGTTGGCTCAAGTATTCATACAAGAGATCTTCCGACTCCACGGTCTTCCAGAAGAAATTATCTCAGATCGAGGAGTTCAATTCACAGCCAAATTCTGGCGAAGTTTATGTCAAGTCCTCCAAGTCAAGTTAAAGTTTTCCACGGCTTACCATCCTCAGACCAATGGTCAAACTGAGAGGGTGAATCAGGACTTGGAGGCCTTCCTCCGCATCTATGTGTCCTCCTCTCAAGATGACTGGGTTCAATTACTTCCCTGGGCCGAGTTCTGTCATAACAACCAGTATCATTCTTCATCTTCCTCAACACCATTCTTCACCAACTTTGGATTCCACCCTAAAGTCCCTGAGTTCCAACCGCTTCCAGCAACTTCTGTTCCCGCAGTGGATATCACCTTGCATCAGTTTGCCAATATCTGGAAGAGCGTACGATCAGCTCTGCTCAAGGCATCGTTCAGGTACAAGAAGTTTGCGGATAAGAAGCGTCGAGCAGTTCCTGCTCTCAAGGTGGGTGATCGGGTATGGTTATCCACGAAGAATTTGAGGTTAAGAGTTCCCAGTATGAAGTTTGCACCTCGCTACATCGGTCCTTTTAAAATTGATCAAGTCATCAATCCTGTTGCTTACAGACTCCAGTTACCTCCCTTCTTAAAAATACCCAGGACATTCCATGTTTCCCTGTTGAAACCGCTAATCTTGAATCGGTTTCATTCCTCACTTCCACCAACTCCGAAAGTCCAAACTCAACGAGGCGTTGAGTATGAAGTGGCCAAGATCCTGGACTCACGTCACCGTTACGGTCAACTTCAGTATCTCATTGACTGGAAGGGCTATGGTCCTGAAGAATGCTCTTGGACCAATGCCTCTGACGTCCATGCTCCTGCCTCGGTCCGAAATTTCCACGCAAAGTTTCCTTTAAAGCCTAAGAAGTGTCCTGGGGCCACTCCTAAAGGGGGGGGTGCTGTCACGATCCGGGTATCTGGACGCCATTACTTACCCTTCAGATGCCTCCTAAGGCGGGCTCAGCGTTCCAGGACCGGATTCCGCTGTTCCTGAGTTTCCACATGCAGAGTGGTCTTTTCATCAGCCGCGGCCTCCGCTGTGCCCGCGTGGTTAAATGTGCATCTATCAGCCTGGCGTCTCCTGTCTCCGGTGGCCGGCGCCGCCATTACTGTTTCCCAGACCACATGGATTACAAACCAAACTTCCCTCCAAGTGTCTGCATGGGCGCAGCCATCTTGGATTCTGTCATCTGATCATTTCCACCAATCTGCTGTCTGTGTTGTTGATTTGCATAATTGCCTAGCCAACCCCTTCCTTGCTGCAGGTATAAGTAAGCTGTACCTGAGCAAGGAAGACGTCAGTGCTTTGGTTGTCAAACCTAGTTCCTGTTTGTCTCTCTTCTATGATTGTCTTCCAGGTTCCAGCTCCTGTCTCAAGACTTCCACCATAGAGACCCGCACCAGCATTCCACCTGCGGTGTAGCCTGACTCTCCAATCCATTGTGGATTCATCTGTTTCCAGCTACAACACTACCTGCTTCCAGCCTCAGCTTCCAGCAGAGTACAGCTTCCCTTAAAGGGCCGGTGTCCTTTCTACACTTTACCACTCTCCACCGGAATTATTATTTCTCCGCTCTCAAGTTCTACATTTCAGTTCACATTTCATCGCTCCCAAAGTTCATTTATTATTTAACTGGTTCCAGCCAGTATCCACTCCGTGCTAACAACAGTCTGGTTCCAGCCAGTATCCACAGCAGCTGTTTTACCTTCAGCAACCCAGCTCTTCCTGGAACACCAGCTGGTACAATCCTGGGTTATCTCCATTGCTACAGCCGGGCCTGGTAAGGACTTTCCATCTAGAAGATCATAAGAACTATCTCACACTACCAGTGCCCTGTGGCTCCTGCCATGCTGTAGTACTCAGGAACTGTATTTATTCTTTGCTGACTTTTACGTTTTCTTTTATTGCTGCTGTGATGTGGAGTTGTCATAATAAACATCATTGACTTTTATCTAAGTTGTCGTGGTCACGCCTTCGGGCAGTTATTATTCATGTTACTTACATGTCCAGGGGTCTGATACAACCTCCCAGGTTCCGGTACATCTCAGCCCCTACAACTGAGGCTGCCTCCCGTCAGCTCAGGCCCTCAGTTGTGACAAGTGGTAAGTAAATCACATAGACATGAAACAACATCTTCACAGTCTACACATGCTTCAGATGAGGATTCATTGGAGAATGAAGACTCATTACACTGTGGTTCTGCATACGAAGATGAGGAAGGAGATCTCAGCTCAGTGGACATATCTGAGTTAATTAATGCGATGAAAGCCATTCTATCCTTAGAATAATCAGCAGAGCCTGTATTAAAATCCAAGTCACCTGTGTTTAAATGTCCCAAAACAGTCAGGACTGAGTTTTCTGGGTCAGAACAGCTGAAGGAAATTATGGAAGAGGCTTGGGCTACTTCCAGTAAGAAATTTAGAATTCCAAGAAAATGGAATTCCAATTATCCTCTTCCGGCTGAGGACTGTTTAAACAGGGAGGTGGCCCCCAAAGTAGATATGCATATCATTCAATTAGTGGGAATATCTACATTACCTCTGCCTTTAACATCATTAAATGATGTCATGGATAGGAGAGTTGATTGTTTTCAAAAAAACTAATTTTTTTCCTCGTCTAGGGCAATCATAAGACCAGTCATGGATTCAGCCTGGATGGCAAAAGCAGTGGCTGCCTGGGCTGATGCATTGGAAGGGGATCTTTCAATTGCATCTAGAGAGCAGAAATCTCACGTAGCACATGTCAAACAGGCTGCAATGTTTTTGGAAGAAGCAGCCTTGAATATGGGTACTATTGCCTCTCAGGCATCAGCTTCAGCAGTAGCTGCTCGCAGTGCAGTTTGGCTACGTACACGGAAAGCTGATTCAGAATCCAAACAGGTTTTGGAGTCTTTACATTTTACTGGAGATATTCTTTTTGATAAAGAATTAACCTGTATCTTGGAGTCAGAAGCAAACTCCAAAAAAGTGAAATTTCCTTCCACATACAAATTCAAGCCTAAAGTTCTGGCTTTTCAGCCCTTTCCGTCTCAAGGGAAAACAAAAGGAAAAGGAGATGGCAGACAGTCCCAATACAACAAGTCTGGTGTTAAAGCCGAATTGTTATAATAATAATAATAATAATTGAGAGTTCTCCGGTGTGATGATATTCAGCATATAGAATTTATTACCAAAGAGGGAACCACACCCAATATTCTGCGCAGAGGAGCCTGGACCAAGATAGAATCCATCAATGAGCCTGTGTCTTTAGAACACTGACTTTACATTATTTATACCATAACATTATACAATTATTCAGAGCTTATTTACAAACAAGGCGTACATATAGATTAAATCATGGAGATACATTGGTTGATGAACAATAAGGGGAAATGCCAAATATGGTCAGATTATCTAATTAAAGAGAGTGGTTTTATCCATAAGATGGCAGACTTGTCCATGAATCTTGAATCTCCTATATATAAATATAGGTTCTCTAATAGGCTTCGTTGTCATAAAGGTCATTCTTGTTCATAATAACGTGTTGTCTAAAGTGAAGGTCCATCAGATATTCCATGATATGTCCTTCTTGTTCTGCCACAAAGTCTCATACAATATCATTGAGCTCTCGTTATCTACACACAGGCCTTGCTACTAGCCACATAAACACCTAATCAAATGATGCTCAAGGGTTGTGGGAGAATATTATTCTGTGCATAGTAACTCTATACTAAAAGAGGACACTGTTTAAGGGAACATTAGAATATCAAGAATCATAGCACAATTAATGAGACAATACAGGATATTTGATATAACTTCAACATTCCACTGTTTTGTTTAATCTCTAAACAACTATCATATAATAAATCAAATATTCACCATGTGTAAATTATTTGTCTGGTGATGAGTGTAGTAGTGTGAGATGTGAGATAGAATAAGGAAAACCCGTTCTCTGGATACAATTGCTGGCACTAGTCCACTGAGTATCGATGCGAAAAGTCTCAACCCTCCCGAAAACTTGTATAGATAAGAGAAATGGAAGAGGTAGCGACAGAACATGTTGTTTCTTTACCCTGGCTATAGGTTGAGGTTCTTCTTGCTGTGTGTGTGTATGAAGCAAAAGCATGTACGCACCTATTAAGTGTATATTTCTGTTAGTGTGATCATGTGTGGGCTACCGCAGTGTAGGTAACCGGGGTCATCACCATAAGATTAGTTTTTGGCTTTCTTTGGGGTGTTAGTATTTTGCCACACTGACGACCAAGGGCCGGCAGACATTTGATGCTTACATACATAGAGTATGAGAATTATAAGAATTATCATCATGACATAATGTAACACTTGATATAGCCACTTAGAAATACTAGCCCCCATCCATCCAAAAAGATCCCAATCAGCCGATTGGTTCATGTGTTCCTGTAAATCTTGTAGTAATTTAACCTTCTGTTCAATGGGATTGTAATTATCTGAGATATTAAAACAACACATTCCTATAAATTGTTCACAGCCGCTACCTTCTCTGAGCAGTAACTAATGGATGGCTACTGGATATTGAATCATACATTCTCTAATGTCTCTCAGTTCTTCATTAATGAGTCCTATAGAGGTGCTTGTAGCCTTTATATTTTTAGCTAGTCCATAAAAGTAAAACTTCCTAGGTCTATCACATGTCTATATAGTAAGCCAAAAAGCATATCAATAAGGGTATTTTTTATAGTAAATTAATTGTAAATCATAGTATTTTAGCTCTATAACCACGAGATATAAATAGATACTTTTGGTAAGCATGTCTCCATTGATAAGTGATATATTTCTTCTTCTGCTCAAGTACATATTCATCAGTATCTTATCAAAACATCATTTTGTACATATTCCTAGTGTCATTATATCTTCATATGCCATGGTCAGTGTGGGGAACATACTATATGTTTATGTTATTTTCCTTAAGCCATTATGGCTCATGGTGTAGGGAAAGGTAAGAAAGAGAAGATTGTCTCTTTGTTGGCGCACTAAGATAGAGAGAAAATTATTAATTTGTATAAAATATAACTTTTAATGTTAATCATCCCCAATCGTAGTATATCAATTATCTCAGGTAATACCACCTATACAATTCTAGGTCCAACACATTACTGTGGGATAGATCCCAATATTGAGCAAGTTATTCGGATCCCACAATATGTCCTAAATCCCTTACAGTATGTCTGTAATCATTGTTATATAAGCTATAGTTGTATTAATGTACTGTAAGTCCAAACCCCTTGAGTAATGATCCCACAATCCCACACTTAATATATGAATTGACACAAGTAGAACCACCTATGCAGTTCTATGTTCAATAGAATATTGTGGGATGTGTCACAATATTACATTTACTGATCTATCTCTTCCCTTAGGATTGGATTATAATATATCATTAGTCCCTTGTGGTATACCTGTGGTCATTTTTTTATATATACCAAGGGGTGACAGTCACATTCATGTATGGTGTTTTACAGTATTGAGTGATTAATCCAGCCAGGGAGTTATCTATAGTCTCCTAATATTGGGGTATATTACCATTTCTCATTATGGGGTTCTCAACCTAATTGGTTGTCTGAACTGTTTAAATAAACAGCTCATAAGTCATTCTTAACGTATAATTTCATTTGTGGATGACTCAAATCGTGAGATAGTTTAAATATAAATGAAGTAGTAGAAGCACATATCATGTAAAAGCCTGTTATTGAAAGGTGGATTGAAAAGAACCTCACTGTAGCCGATTTCTTTATACATTGGTGCTTATCCAATTGCTACATACTGTGACATTGATTGTAGCTGATACGGCTTAAATCCTTCCCTTCACAGAGGAAGAGCAGTCTTCCGGTGTAACACATTTGTTACAGTGTTGCTATGCAGTTCTCCTGCTGGCAGTACTGTAATGATGGGGTATATGTAATTGCGGTCGAATTGCCGCAAATGTCGAAAAACGGGGCATTTTAAATTTGACATTGCAATACAGTACTTTTCGATAAAAAAACGGACGTTTCAGCACCCGCCCTTCCCTTTCCGGGGATGCGGAAACCGATGCCCACCGTGTGCTTGTTACCATAATGGCTGAAATCTGATTAATGGCGTGCTAGTGCCATTCCACTGGGAGTCACCATGCTGTAGGCACTTCACAGCATATTGAGCAGCACCGTGCATATAGTCTCGCTATCACATGCTATCGTTTAATCATCTGTCCTCCTCTCAGTATGGTCAGATCTGGAAAAAGAAAAGTAATACTACGCAATCTAGGGAGACCATGACCCAGCCGGGAATGAGATCATTCCTACAACCCACTCCCGCAACGCTTTCTGGAGATCTCTCTCCCTCAAGCCCCTCTTCCTGTCATTCCGCCTCTCCTGCCTCCCCTTTAGCGATGGAGCAACCCGCCCCCCACGCTCACAGTGATAATGCTCTTCAAGACATCTTGAAGTTTATGAAAACGCTTCCAACTAAGCAGGACCTCCAAGACACCATGCGTAGAGAGTTGGCATCTATCAAACATGATATCTAGCAGCTCTCGGATAGGGTAACAGCACTGGAGGACCATAGTGACTCCGCTGATGTCTTTATGGGGTCCCTAACGGATGTTATCAAAAGCTCAATCAGATGAAATCCGGTCGCTGTGGACCCGTGTGTTGGATTTGGACAATAGAGGTAGGAGAAACAATGTCCGGGTGAGAGGTATTCCCGAAGATGTCCCCCAGACAGACCTAGTAGATGCCCTGACGAAAATATTCAACGCAGTTCTGGGTAAGGACCCGGCTAACGCCATAATCTTTGACAGAGCTCACCGTGCCCTCAAACCAAGAGGGCTCTCCTCCGACCGACCTCGGGATGTCATATGTTGATTGCTCATTATTTCCTCTTTCTGAGAGTAGTAATGCAGAGTGCGCCGCCTGGATGGCCTGGACTTTAATGGCAACCCAATTTCCATCTTCCAGGACCTCTCCTGGCATACGCTTCAACAAAGAGAGACCCTCCATCCCCTTACGGAGGAACTCCGTAAACGACAACTGAAATACCGATGGGGTTTCCCTTTCAGTCTACAGGTCTCCGCTTCGGGAAAGTTACACACCCTACATACTCCCTCCAACCTCCCCACTTTCTGCTCCGGTCTCGGTCTCCCACCCCCGAAGATTCCGGATTGGGACTTCATCCTCCCGGATCTGCACCCGCCTCAACCTGCGGGGACTGGAGCGTCATGGCAAGTTGTACGTAGCTCTCAGAAGAAAGCTTCCAAAACCCTCCCCGTGTGCCAGGACTCCTCTGCTACTGACGACATTGTTACTGCCCTGCAAACTGGATCTTCTTGTTTTCTGCAGGAGGGTTGAATGTTCCGGCTGTGGCATGCCGGGTGAGACACATCCTATGTGGCCTCGTGCCACTTCTGCCCCGTTTCACCATGTTCTCCCCGGCTTCACCTTCAAACCTGGAGCTTAGTATTGAGACTATACTAGTAGACAGTTAGTTGTTACTGCCGGTTAATACTAATGTTTTGCTTTTGTTTTTTCGTTCTTTTTCTTAAAATGTTCATAGTATATATAGTGCCTGAGGGGGTGACTCCCTTGCCCCGGTCCCGCACACGGCCATTGTGCCCTATGGGGTTGCTGGTATACATACCAGCTCTCCCATTGCGGGTGTTTCTTTGTTCCTGATGTTCCTATTCTCCGTGACCTGCTCTTTTTCCTTTCTTTCTCTTCTGTATTGTCTCTCACTTTCTTTAGTGACCTGTCCGAGTCTCCTGTACTGTGATACGATTTGATGTCTGCCCCAGGTACACTTAAATTTGCCTCTATCAACGCCAAAGGTCTTAACATCCCTGAGAAGAGGTCCCATTTATTTCGGACACTGCGGTCGGACGGAGTAGATGTGGCTCTGATACAGGAGACACACTTTAAGATCTCTGCCCACAGGCCCTCTTTAGTAAATCCTAGATTCCCGCTCGTTTACTACTCCAACAACCCCGAAAGTATATCCAAGGGGGTCGCTATACTTTTTTCTAAAGCCCTACAAGTGACTGATGTCTCAGTCCATAAATTAGTTCCTGGGAGATTGTAAGTGGTCCAATGCAATATATTTTCTCAGGCGTACACTCTCATAGCCCTCTATGCTCCAAATCAGGGCCAACTGTCCTTTTTCCGTTCCCAACTTCCCCGGCTTGAAGCCCTCATGACAGGTATTGTTGTTTTGGGAGGCGACTTAAACTGATCCATGGACCCCTCCATTGACACCTCCCCGCCAGCCCCTAAATTCTCTGAATGAAAACCTAGACAGGTTAGGAAGGTCTTCCACGAATTTCAACTTGCTGACTCTTGGAGGGTCACACACACCGCTGACAGAGACTTCTCATTCTTCTTGCACCCACATCAGGTTTACTCACATCTAGACTACTTGTTTCTGAGCCATAAACTCCTCCCCTTAATAGTGGCTCCATTACTTGGTCAGACCATGCCCCGGTATTCTTGTCTCTCTCAGTCCCCTCTCGATCCCCCGGCCCTTGGACCTGGCGCTTTAATGAATCCCTCCTATATGATGAGTATTGCAAATCTGAACTAGATAAGGCATTATCTGGAACGATACAGGGGAATTATCCAAAATTACGGTCTGGGAGGCCCACAAATGTGTTATACGGGGTAAATTGATCTAATTAGGCTCTTTTGTGAAGAAAAATAGACTGGCCTTAACCACCGCATTGTTGCATAAAATCCATTCTTTGGAGGCCCGCCATAAATCCTCCCTGTCTCCCTCCGATTTGGTGGATCTGTTCGAAGCCCGGACGCACCTCCAGAAAATTCTCAATAACAAAACCCAGGCCTCTCTGCGTAAATGTAACAGCAAATACTATAAGTGGGGAAATGAGCCAGGACGCTTGTTAGCACAGGCACTTAGATCCCAGAGAATGGCCTCTTATCCCCTCTATGAAAAATAGCGCGGGCTCCGTATGCTTTAAGACACCGGAGATAGCAGCGTGCTTTAAAAATTATTATAACACCTTATATAATCTAGGTGATCCCTCTCCGACCCACGATTCCCTTTCTAATATGTTGAGATCCAGGAAATACTTAGCTAAAGTGGCGCTCCCTCAGTTGTCACTCTCTGACTGTGACTCCCTGGAAGCACCCTTTACCTTAACTGAGGTTGAACAAGTTATCTCCTCCACGCCCTTACGTAAAAGTCCGGGCCTGGGCGGTTTTACCGCCATTTATTATAAGACGTTATAAGACGTTTAAAGAGACTCTCGCCCCTAGATAATTACAGGCCTTTAACTCCATCTCAGCTGATACACATTTCTCACGTCAGTCCCTGGAGGCTCAAATTACTGTGATTCCTAAACAAGGGACGGACCCCTCAGTGTGTTCCAGTTACAGGCCCATTTCTTTGCTTAATGTGGATCTCAAACTTTTTGCGAAATTGATGGCTCTTAAGGGCCCTACACACTAAAAGATTATCTGTCTGATTGGAAAGACAATCTGGCAATGTCTGGGAGCAAATGGCAATTGACTATTTGCTCTCAAACATTGGAAAACAGACAAAAATGGACTTTAAGACAAATTGGTTAAGTTTGTTTCATTAAACCAATTTATCTGAACTGTTTTTGTTCATTTTCTTGATTTTGGGAGCAAATTGTTGATTGTCATTTGCTCCCAGCCATTGCCAGATTTTCTTTCCAATCAGCCAGATTGGACAGATAATCTTTAAGTGTGTAGGGCCCTTAAGCTTGAACAAGTTTCTCACTTATTCACAGTGATCAGGTGGGCTTTGTCCCGGGCCGTGAAGCAAAAGATAATACGACAAAGATCCTCAACCTTATACATCAGGCCTCTAACAGTAGGACACCTACTGTGTTGCTGTCTACAGACGCCGAAAAGGCCTTTGACAGAGTCAATTGGGACTTTATGAGGGCGGTACTGGAGCACATTGGGTTGGGTCCACAAGCCCTCCACAGGATATTATCCCTCTATACACGGCCATTGGCTCGAGTGCGGGTTAATGGGATTCTTTCTGACAACTTTACTTTAAGTAATGGAACGAGACAGGGCTGTCCCTTGTCCCCCCTGATTTTCGTTCTTTGTATCGAAGCCTTGGATAGGGCTATTAGAGCGAATGATTGCATTAAAGGGCTTCAAGTAGGTGACATGGAATACAAACTTGCTATGTTTGCAGACGATCTGCTGACAGTCGTCACACAACCCACCCACTCACTCCCTCACCTCATGTGTGAATTGGACATCTTTCGTTCACTTTCCGGATTTAAAGTCAACACATCCAAATCCTATGCCCTTCATATTTCAACACCTCATACGATTTTAACTTTTTTGAAATCCACTTTCCCATTTATATGGAGAGATTCCCACATCACGTACCTAGGAGTCCAGCTTCCCAGCGATTTATTGCATCTGCTGTCCCTGAACTTCTACCCTATTCTCCAAGCCATTAGAAATGACTACTGCAGATGGCAACACCATAATCTTTCATGGCTAGCCAGAATTAATGTTGTAAAGATGAACACATTACCCAAATTGCTCTATCTCCTCCAGACTTTACCAATCCGAATCCCAGATTCCTGGTTCCAGACCGTAAGATCCTTGATCCAACAATTTATTTGGCGCCGTAAGAGGCCCAGAATTGATAGATCAGTCCTGACTCGCCCGCCTAAAAAAGGTGGATTTCAACTCCCAGATATTAAAAACTATTACAATGCAATCCTCTTGAATAGGGTCTTGGACTGGACCAGGAGTCGGGAGGTTAAACAATGGGTGGTCTTGGAAGGCCTATATGTTAATCTATACCCTGAAATTTTCCCTTGGCTCCCGACCTTACCCAAACTTCCGCAACCCCACCCTACTATTTCTCCTACGCTCTCCTTTTGGAGAGGGATAAGACATCGACCGTCCCTCTCCTCGGTCTTTGGCCCCCTAACTTCCTTTTTGAGTAACCCGGCTTTCTCACCTGGCCTCTCCCTTGTCTATTACCAAAACTGGGCGCTGGAGGGACTTTTCAGAGTAGGTCAGCTAGTTCAACCATCCGGGGTTAAGCAATTTTCAGATATTCCAGCAAAATGGGAGATCCCGCAGGCTGATTTCTGGAAGTTCTTACAGGTTCGACACTTCCTATATATGGATAATATATACCGGCAAGCATCCCGGGAGCTGACTCCATTTGAAAGGATGTGTGTTGCGCCCCAGAACCCCGTACACACGGTGTCCACCTTGTATAGACTCCTGTATGCATCTGACTCCTTGGCCCCTCCTCCTTTCACCCAGAAATGGGAAAGAGATCTGAACATCTCACTCTCAGACAGGGAATGGGACTCTATTTTTCTTAAAGCCCATGGGAGTTCCATATGCATACAGGTAAGAGAAACGCAATATAAGATTCTGATGAGATGATACAGACACCCTATCCTCCTACACGCCATTTCTCCATCTATCTCACCTGCCTGTTGGAGATGTCATAAAGATTTAGGCTCTTTGTTACACATCTGGTGGACCTGTCCCCTTATTAAAACTTTTTGGGGTGATGTAATTTCCATTTTCAGTGCTATCCTTCATGCTCCTGTCCCATCTGACTCGGCCATTTGGTTGTTGATCCATTCCACTACCCCACTCTCTACCTATAAGTCATCTCTACTACGACACCTTGGCAATGCCGCCCGGGCAGTAATTCCCACTCTGTGGATGTCCTCCAATCCTCCTACGTGGCATACCTGGTTCTCCAGACTGGATTATTATATGAATATGGAAGATATATTACTGAGTGCTGCGGATAGACGGTCTGAGTTTATTACTATATGGCTGCCTTGGATAGAATAGAAGACCTCTGAGGCATACAAGACCCATATTTCTTCTGCGAAATGAGATGAGAATCTATTTGTCATTTGTCTCGGGTTTGCATATTTGAATATATCTGTTCTTTTCACACATCCTTTCCTTCTCTTCTTTGCATTCTCGGCTCGGTCACCTTTTTCTCTGTTATTTTCTTTTTTCCATCCTGTGTCTGTTTTCTTCTAATGGCTCCTGTCTCAAAAAATGTTAGTGCAGATGTAATGTTAGTTACCGGTGAGTAAAATCTTATTTTCTCTAACGTCCTAGTGGATGCTGGGGACTCCGTAAGGACCATGGGGATTATACCAAAGCTCCCAAACGGGCGGGAGAGTGCGGATGACTCTGCAGCACCGAA
Organism: Pseudophryne corroboree; assembly: GCF_028390025.1. Classification (NCBI taxonomy): domain Eukaryota; kingdom Metazoa; phylum Chordata; class Amphibia; order Anura; family Myobatrachidae; genus Pseudophryne; species Pseudophryne corroboree. The sequence goes on from NW_026967552.1 coordinate 524,215, forward strand.
TGAGAGAACTCTAGGTCCTCCTCAGCCAGGGTATCAAATTTATAGAATTTTGCAAACGTGTTTGCCCCTGACCAAGTAGCAGCTCGGCAAAGTTGTAAAGCCGAGACCCCTCGGGCAGCCGCCCAAGAAGAGCCCACCTTCCTTGTGGAATGGGCTTTTACAGATTTAGGCTGCGGTAGTTCCACCGCAGAATGCGCCAGCTGAATAGTGCTACAAATCCAGCGCGCGATAGTTTGCTTAGAAGCAGGTGCACCCAGCTTGTTGGGTGCATATAGAATAAACTGCGAGTCAGTTTTCCTGACTCCAGCCGTCCTGGAAACATACATTTTCAGGGCCCCGACTACATCCAGTAACTTGGAACCCTCCAAGTCCCTAGTAGCCGCAGGCACCACAATAGGTTGGTTCAAGTGAAAAGCTGATACCACCTTCGGGAGGAACTGAGGACAAGTCCTCAATTCTGCCCTATCCATATGGAAAATCAGATAAGGGCTTTTACAGGACAAAGCCGCCAATTCTGACACACGCCTGGCCGAAGCCAGAGCCAACAGCATAACCACTTTCCACGTGAGATATTTCAAATCCACAGTCTTAAGTGACTCAAACCAATGCGATTTTAGGAACTCCAAAACCACATTGAGATCCCAAGGTGCCACTGGGGGCACAAAAGGAGGCTGAATATGCAGAACTCCCTTAACAAATGTCTGTACTTCAGGCAGTGAAGCCAGTTCTTTCTGGAAGAAAATCGACAGAGCCGAGATCTGGACCTTAATGGACCCCAATTTGAGGCCCAATGTCACAGCTGCTTGCAGGAAATGCAGGAATTGACCCAGTTGAAATTCCTCCGTTGGGGCCTTCTTGGCCTCACACCAAGCAACATATTTCCGCCAAATGCGGTGATAATGTTTTGCGGTGACATCCTTCCTGGCCTTGATCAGGGTAGGGATGACTCCAGAATGCCTTTTTCCTTTAGGATCCGGCGTTCAACCACCATGCCGTCAAACGTAGCCGCGGTAAGTCTTGGAACAGACAGGGTCCCTGCTGCAGCAGGTCTTGTCTGAGCGGCAGAGGCCAAGGGTCCTCTGCAAGCATCTCTTGAAGTTTCGGGTACCAAGCTCTTCTTGGCCAATCCGGAACCACGAGAATAGTTTTCACTCCTCGACTTCTTATTATTCTCAGTACCTTGGGTATGAGAGGCAGAGGAGGAAACACATAAACCGACTGGTACACCCACGGTGTCACTTGAGCGTCCACAGCGATCGCCTGACGGTCCCTTGACCTGGCGCAATATCTTTTTAGCTTTTTGTTGAGGCGGGACGCCATCATGTCCACCTGTAGTCTTTCCCAGCGGTGTATCAGCATTTGGAAGACTTCTGGATGATGTCCTCATTCTCCCGGGTGGAGGTCGTGCCTGCTCAGGAAGTCTGCTTCCCAGTTATCCACTCCCGGAATGAACACTGCTGTCAGTGCTAACACATGATTCTCTGCCCATCGGAGAATCCTTGTGGCTTCTGCCATTGCCTTCCTGCTTCTTGTGCTGCCCTGTCTGTTTACATGGGCGACCGCCATGATGTTGTCTGATTGGATCAGCACCGGCCGGTTCTGAAGCAGTGGTCTTGCTTGGCTTAGGGCATTGTAAATGGCCCTTAGCTCCAGAATATTTATGTGAAGCGAAATCTCCTGATTTGACCACAGTCCTTGGAAATTTCTTCCCTGTGTGACTGCACCCCAGCCCTGAAGGCTGGCATCCGTGGTCACCAGGACCCAGTCCTGTATTCCGAATCTGCGGCCCTCTAATAGATGAGCACTCTGCCGCCACCACAGCAGCGACACCCTGGTTCTTGCCAACAGGGTTATCCGCTGTTGCATCTGGAGATGGAACCCGGACCATTTGTCCAACAGGTCCCACTGGAAAGTCCTTGCGTGGAACCTTCCGAATGGAATTGCCTCGTACGAAGCCACCATTTTTCCCAGGACTCGTATGCATTGATGTACTAACACCTGTCCCAGTTTTAGGAGGTCTCTGACTAGAGATGACAACTCCTCGGCTTTTTCCACTGGAAGAAACACTCTTTTCTGGTCTGTGTCCAGAATCATTCCCAGGAACAGAAGACGTGTCGTCGGGACCAGCTGTGACTTTGGAATATTGAGAATCCAGCCGTGCTGTTGTAGCACTTCCCGAGAAAGTGCTACTCCCACTACCAACTGTTCCTTGGACCTCGCCTTTATCAGGAGATCGTCCAAGTACGGGATAATTAAAACTCCTTTCTTGCGAAGGAGTATCATCATTTCGGCCATTACCTTGGTAAAGACCCTCGGTGCCGTGGACAACCCAAACGGCAGCGTATTGAACTGATAGTGACAGTCCTGTACCACAAATCTGAGGTATTCATGGTGAGGAGGGTAAATGGGGACATGCAGGTACGCATCCTTGATGTCCAGGGATACCATGTAATCCCCCTCGTCCAGGCTCGCAATAACCGCCCTAAGCGATTCCATCTTGAACTTGAACCTTTTGATATAAGTGTTCAAGGATTTTAGATTTAAGATGGGTCTCACCGAACCATCCGGTTTCGGTACCACAAACATTGTGGAATAGTAACCCTTTCCTTGCTTGAGGAGGGGTACCTTGACAATCACTTGCTGTGAATACACTTTTTGAACAGCCACCAACACCGCCTCCCTGGCAGAGGGAGTTGCCGGTAAGGCAGATTTTAGGAAACGGCGGGGGGGAGACGTCTCGAATTCCAGCCTGTACCCCTGAGATATTACTTGAAAAACCCAGGGATCCACTTGTGAGAGATCCCACTGAGCGCTGAAATTCCTGAGACGGGCCCCCACCGTACCCGGGTCCGCCTGAGCAGCCCCAGCGTCATGCTGTGGACTTACCGGACGCGGGGGAGGACTTCTGCTCTTGGGAACTAGCTGTGTGTTGCAGCTTTTTTCCTCTACCTTTGCCTCTCGGCAGAAAGGATGAGCCTCTAGCCCTCTTGCTTTTCTGGGGCCGAAAGGACTGTACCTGATAATACGGTTCTTTCTTTTGCTGTGGGGTAGCCTGTGGCAAAAAGGTCGATTTCTCAGCAGTAGCTGTGGACACGAGGTCCGAAAGACCCTCCCCAAACAGTTCCACCCCCTTATAGGGCAAAAAATCCATGTGCTGTTTCGAGTCGGCATCACCAGACCATTGCAGAGTCCATAACCCCCTTCTGGCGGCAATGGACATAGCGCTTATTTTTGATGCCGGCAAATATCCCTCTGTGCATCACGCATGTATAAGACTGCATCTTTTATATGCTCAATCGTCAGCAAAATATTGTCCCTATCCATGGTATCAATATTATGCGACAGGGAATCTGACCACGCAGCAGCAGCACTGCACATCCAAGCTGATGCAATCGCTGGTCGCAATATAATGCCTGTGTGTGTGTAGATAGCTTTTAGGGTAGTTTCCTGCTTCCTATCAGCAGGCGCCTTCAGGGCGGCCGTATCCGGAGACGGTAGTGCCACCTTCTTTGATATGCGTGTCAGCACCTTATCTATCCTAGGGGGTGTTTCCCAACGTGACCTATCCTCTGGCGGGAAAGGGTACGCTGCCAATAACCATTTAGAAATTATCAATTTCTTATCGGGGGAAGTCTACGCTTCCTCACACACCTCATTTAATTCCTCAGATGCAGGAAAAACTACAGGTAGCTTTTTCTCACCAAACATAATACCCTTTTTTGTGGTACCTGGGGTATTATCAGAAATGTGTAAAACATTTTTCATTGCCTCAATCATGTAGCCGGCTGTTCTATGTCGTCAAACCTTTTGTGTAAGGAGTATGACACTTTCACATAATTCCTTCCATAAGTCCAACCACACAGGTGTCGACCCCGCAGGGGGTGACATCACATTCACAGGCATTTTCTCCGCCTCCACATCATTGTCCTCCTCATACATGTCGACCCAGCAGTACCGACACACAGCAGACACACAGGGAATGCTCTTACAGTGGACAGGACCCCACAAAGCCCTTTGGGGAGACAGAGGGAGAGTATGCCAACACACACCAGAGCGCTATATATCACAGGGATATCACCTATAAAAGTGTTTTCCCCTTATAGCTGCATAATATATTTATACTGCGCCTAATTTGTGCCCCCCCACTCTTTTTTACCCTTTTCTGTAGTGCAGGACTGCAGGGGAGAGCCAGGGAGTGATCCTTCCAGCGGAGCTGTGAGGGAAAATGGCGCCAGTGTGCTGAGGGAGATGGCCCCGCCCCTTTTTCGGCAGGCTTTCTCCCGCTATTTTAATATATCTGGCAGGGGTTAATATACACCCATATAGCCCCTGGGGCTATATATGGTGCCAGTTTGCCAGCCAAGGTGTTAATATTGCTGCTCAGGGCGCCCCCCCCCCCCCCCCAGCACCCATCAGTGACTGCAGTGTGTGGTGTGCATGAGGAGCAATGGCGCACAGCTGCAGTGCTGTGCGCTACCTTGGAGAAGACAGAAGTCTTCAGCCGCCACTTTTCCGGACCTTCTTGCTTCTGGCTCTGTAAGGGGGACGGCGGCGCGGCTCCGGGAACGGACGACGAGGTCGGGTCCTGTGTGTGATCCCTCTGGAGCTAATGGTGTCTAGTAGCCTAAGAAGCCCAAGCTACCACCACTTAGGTAGGTTCGCTTCTTCTCCCCTTAGTCCCTCGGTGCAGTGAGCCTGTTGCCAGCAGGTCTCACTGAAAATAAAAAAACTAAAATATACTTTCTTTCTAGGAGCTCAGGAGAGCCCCTAGTGTGCATCCAGCTCAGCCGGGCACAGAAATCTGAGGCTTGGAGGAGGGCCATAGGGGGAGGAGCCAGTGCACACCAGGTAGTCCTAAATCTTTCTTTAGAGTGCCCAGTCTCCTGCGGAGCCGTCTATTCCCCATGGTCCTTACGGAGTCCCCAGCATCCACTAGGACGTCAGAGAAAAAACTGTTACAGCAGCTGGGAGAGTTACATGAAATGAGGAGCTGGTGCAGCTGGTTAATGAGCTGGAGGAAATCACAGGAACTATACAGCAGCTGCAGCAAATAGAGAGTCAAAAGTTATCATAATGCTGATTCCATGGACCTGTGTGAGGCTGGCCGGTATGCTGATGCAAAGGAGATCCAAGCTGGTGGTGAAGGAAACCTGCAGAGTTCCAGCTTAGATGTGGAAAGCTGTGAAGGTGGCTCTCTAGGAGAAGGTAGATCTGATGGTGGGTGACCAAGTGCCAGATGTGGAAGCTTCTAGGTACACATTGTGGATCTGGTGGTGGCTGTGGTCTCTCAGGGTCTGGTCTAGGATTGGCCATCAACTATTGATGATCAGGAATCATTGATGGTTTATACCTGATGATAACTAGTTTTACCATCAAAGGCAGAGAGCCAGGTAGTTACCCGCCATCGATAGTAGCTGTGAAGATACTGGGTTCCAAATCACTCAGGCACAGTGGTAAATGAAAAACCAACAGTGGTTTATTGAACAGAATGTATTATAAACAGCTCAGCACATCTCTGTAATCCAATTCCACATGACAATTCCCACCACAAACTCCTGACAGAACATCACTTCTTAGTCAAGAAGCATAGAATCTCTTTCAGCTCTCTGGTTAGCTCTACTTGTATTCCCCAGAAGCTTCATATTACATGGGTGTGTGTGACTTCTTTGTCTAAGGATCTTACAGCATTGGAATACAATACATGTAGTAGTGAGTACTGCTAGCAGCAAGCCTCACAGTTTAACTGCAGTATAGCAGTGTGGTGGGGGTGGGAGAAGGGGGTTGCTACACCAATGAGTCAAGGAATGGAGTAGTTGGATGGGACTCACACAGCAGGTGGTGAAAAGCTTAAAAAGGAGGAGTGGTTGGAAGAGGAAGGAACTAGTAGGCTCAGAAGGGATTAGTAAGGACTCTCAAGGGAAATTGGAGTGGGATCCCACAGGTACCAAACTAGGTAAAGAGCAGCTTTTAGGAAGGAAATAGGTGAGCCAGACCCTGTGGTTGTCCCTTCTTTACCTCATGCGGGGTGGATCTTTGGACTCTCCACTTCCTGGGGAGTCTGGGTTCTTCTTGGCCACTGCAAAAGAAAAGAATTACCAGCGCTGGCTGATCATGTATGATTAATAGGTACTATACATCCGAAAGGATTAGTGAATTAAAAAACACATTTATTCCACATGTAAAAACACATAAAAAAAAAAAAATTTGAGAAATAAATTAAAAGTTAGAATATGCCTCAATATGCCTGAGTTGATGATTTAGATGTCCACATCAACGGATAATGACACTCAGAGAGGACCAATGTCACTGGAAACGTCCATCACTAGCAGTTCATGTGGACATCTAAATCATCAACACAGGCATATTGTGGCATATTCTAATTTTTAATCATTTATTTCTCAATGTTATTTATTTTATTTATTTTTTGTGTGTGTTTTTACATGTGGAATAACTGTGGTTTTTAATTCACTAAGCCTTTCGGATGTATAGTACCTATTAATCATACATGATCAGCCAGCGCTGGTAATTCTTTTCTTTTGCTGTATATTTATCCACCAGGGGATTTACCACCCCTCTTACCAGCTGCTATTGACAGCTCTCCCCCTCTCTCTCCTTGGCAACTACCTGGTGGTTCTGTGGTCATCTCAGGCCATGAACCTCCCAGATAAACATGACATGGTCATGGAGATGGTCCTGGGCTCTGTGAAGTAGGTGGAACAAGCAAAGTTGTGTCCCTTCTGAAAGGGCAATGGTGGACATTGTGAATGGTGATGGCAAGGTTTTTGTCGACAAAGAGGGTTATGCCATATATAGCAGAAGCATGGGTCCTCAGCCTATATGATGTGCCACCATTAATGTGGACACTGTCTTGTCCAACCAAGCTTGATTTATGGGCTTTGTCATTTTTATAAGCAGGATAAAGGCTGAGTTTTTTTATTTCTGGAGTAGACTAGAATAAGCCCAGACAGTCCCACTTCCATTATACCACCTGAATGTGACGGTCAGTGACCACCGTGCCATCACTTACCTGTATGCTTACACGAAACAGAATGATGGAAAACTTACACGGTTTCTTTACATCTTCTGGGGTCCACTCCGAGATTAGACATTATGGCGTAATTACTCAGACGGGAATATAAAACAGAATAAAAATAAAAGATTTAATGTAATAATTAGATGCAAACAAAAGCTTTTATTATGAGATCATACAGGGGAGTATCCGCACCATATAGATGTAACATACAACAAACCACCGCAGATGTAACCCGGGTGACTAATGCACATGGTAATGTACAGGGTATATATGGATAGGATCTTGTATCAGAAAACACTCAGCACTCCTTATCAAGATGAGTGTCTGCAGCAAGTTAGGCAAACTAGAAGTGAAAACACGTTCCAATGGCCGCCATATTGTCGTGCAGCAATACAGATTGTGTAAACTGGTATTAGACATTCACATTTACACAAAGCACAAGATACAAAATAAACAGCAGAAAAAAGACCTAAGCATTTGGGATGTATTATTTAGGAAGTAAATATACAGACGGGTCCTCCGTTATCTTGGCTGGCTGAGGCATTAGTCGCGATTAGGCATACGCAGCGTACCTGGGCGCAAGGAGGCGCGCCTAGTCGTAGGAAGGCACACAGAGCATTTGGCGTTACCTTCGAGTGTAATACCTAAGATCATCCACCAGATGTCGCTTTTTTAAATCACTAATGCCCAAGCGTGTGGTCTCCATTAAAATACAATACTGAACTACAGCGTAAGAACTACTTTACTGGTGCGTCTCATTACGCTACATTATGCTACAGTATGTCATAAAGTATATAACAGTATATACAGTAAAGGTGCAAATAGTACAGCATATACAGATGCAAATGAACGTGTTACAGATACAGTATGGTCTATTGATGTTAGGGATATGCGAGTGTACAAATCCCGTAATATTAAGTATAATGGGGAGAGATAAAAGCTCCTCCCTAAGTTTCTGGATGCCAAATCCCTGTGTGTATAGTTTATACAGACGCAAATGAACGTGTTAAAACACTTGTGTATGCAGACACAACTAATGTGTAAAAGGAATAATGTAGCTCATTGACTTTACAGTATGTACAGTGCACAAAATGAGTGTCCGAGTCCCCTAATGGCATAAACAAACACCAATGGGGAGGAATCGCTTTTTGCAGTACTTTTACACATGAACTTGACAATCTTCCATGCAGTGCTGTGGGCTAGCGATGAAGGCTCCGGTCTGCCATGCTGAGTACCAGGTTCGATTCCCAAAGTGTCAATTTTTTTTGTGTTCCAGTGACATTCACTTTATTATTTTTTTTGTGTAATCCATTGTAAAACATTCAACAGAAGGGTGCACACAGGTTTCACACAAATCGGGGTAAATCTGCAGGTAATGAGCACGTATAGACATAACAGTAGCTATAAATTAGTGTATTCTGACGCAACTAACTGTTCGAGCAACACAGTACTGTAGATCGTCGGCATTAGAGAATCTGTGTTGTACATTATAAGCTGTTCCTGCTAATTAGTACTGTAACAGAAAAAACTGTACAGAGATACTAAGGACAGTGATTTGGCATCCAGGAACTTAGGGAGGAGCTTTTATTTCTCTCCATTATCCATAGAAAGATTAAACTTGCCACTCTACGTTACAAGCTGTTCATGCTATTTAGTACACTACTAGTGTACTAAATAGCACGAACCCCATCACAACAGTTGCCCAGATCAATAACACTCTCCAGGAGATAGGTGTATATGTGTCAAAGTCAACAATCAAGAGAAGACTTCACAAGAGTGAATATAGAGGGTTCACCACAAGATGTAAACCATTGGTGAGCAATAAAACAGGAAGACCAGATTAGAGTTTGCAAACAACATCTAAAAAAGCCTTTACAGTTCTGGAACATCCTATGGACAGATGAGACAAATATCAACTTGTATCAGAGTGATGGGAAGAAAAGAGTATGGAGAAGGAAAGGAACTGCTCATGATCCAAAACCTACCAGCTCATCAGTGAAGCATGGTGGTGGAAGTGTCATGGCGTGGGCATGTATGGATGCCAATGGAACTGGTTCCCTTGTATTTATTGATAATGTGACTGCTGATAAAAGCAGCAGGATGAATGCTGAAGTGTTTTGGGCAATTTTATCTGCTCATATTCAGTCTAATGCTTCAGAACTCACTGGAAGGCGCTTCACAGTGCAGATGGACAATGACCCGACGCATACTGCGAAAGCAACCAAATCGTTTAAGGCAAATAAGTGGAATGTTATGCAATGGCCAAGTCAATCACCTGACCTGAATCCGATTGAGCATGCATTTCACTTGATGAAGACAAAACGGAAGAGAAAATGCCCCAAGAACAAGCAAGAACTGAAGACAGTTGCAGTAGAGGCCTGGCATAGCATCACCAGGGATGAAACCCAGCGTCTGGTGATGTCTATGCGTTCCAGACTTCAGGCTGTAACTGACAAAAGGATTTGCAACAAAATATTAAAAAGTAAAAGTTTGATTTAGTATTTTGGAATCAAAGGAAGAAACAAGAGAGCGACTATGGTGTAGTATTTTTCAATCAGTTTTGTCTAGTGATGAGCGGATTCAGTTTTACTCGGATCTCAAAACAGAATCTTATTGGCTATACAAAACACATGACATCTGTAAGCCAATAAGATGCCGTTTTGAGAACAGAGTAAAACCGAATCCGCTTATCACTAGTTTTGTCACACGCAAGAATATTATAGCGTACGGATTACGGCTTGACACATGGCGTATCAGTCCCCCATTCTTTAGTCCAGGTCACTACTGGGATCTAAATGCTGCTAGGAGACACAAAGAATCGCTATATAGCATAGTATATTTCCGTATGTGGGATTAAATTCAGTTATCACACAAAATTTATATGCGTACCAGATAAATATTTGCATATCAGTATGGATATTGTATCCAGGTCTTCATCTAGGAGATGGTAATCAGATCGCCCTTGGAAAATATGTGAAAGCTCAATTCACGAAACACTGATCCGGGCTGCGACCACATTAAGTAGTAAAGTACTTTTTGTTGAACTGGACGAGCGCACTGATCTGATTTACAATATTTGATTTAGGATTCTTTAGTTTGTACCATTACTTTTGGTCCCTTAAAAAGTGGGAGGCACATATAAAAACCATTTTAATTCCTACACCGTTCACCTGATTTTGATGTATATACCCTCAAATTAAAGCGGAAAGTCTGCAGTTAAAGCACATCTTGTTTGTTTAATTTCAAATCCATTGTGGTGGTGTATAGAGCTCAAAATATGAGAATTGTGTCGATGTCCCAATATATATGGACCAGACTGTATATTGCATGAAGATAGGAGATAGGATTGACCCTTGAGGAACATTGCATGACAGTGATAATTATACTCCAGAAGATTTAAATGGTTCCGTGCTTGGGTAATGTCTAATATGTTCAACATATATATTTCTCTCACAGCATGAAAATGGCTTCTCACCTGTGTGACTTCTCTGATGTGTAACAAGATGTGATTTCTGTCTAAAACATTTCCCACACTTAGAACAGGAATACGGCTTCTCACCTGTGTGACTTCTCTGATGTGTAACAAGATTTGATTTTGTTGCAAAAAATTTCCCACACTCAGAACAGGAATACGGCTTCTCACCTGTGTGACTTCTCTGATGTGTAACAAGAGCCGATTTCTGTGGAAAACATTTCCCACACACAGAACAGGAATACGGCTTCTCACCTGTGTGACTTCTCTGATGACTAACAAAAGATGATTTGTGTGCAAAACATTTCCCACACACAGAACAGGAATATGGCTGCTCACCTGTGTGACTTCTCTGATGTGTAACAAGATTTGGTTTCGATACAAAACATTTCCCACACTCAGAACAGGAATACGGCTTCTCATCTGTGTGACTTTTCTGATGTGCAGCAAGATTTGATTTTGATGCAAAACATTTCCCACACTCAGAACAGGAATACGGCTTCTCACCTGTGTGACTTCTCTGATGTGTAACAAGATTTGATTTCGATGCAAAACATTTCCCACACTCAGAACAGGAATACGGCTTCTCACCTGTGTGACTTCTCTGATGTTTAAAAAGATCAGATTTCTGTGCAAAACATTTCCCACACTCAGAACAGGAATACGGCTTCTCACCTGTGTGACGTCTCTGTTGTGTAACAAGATTTGATTTATTTGTAAAAAATTTCCCACACTCAGAATATGGAAATGGCTCCTCACCAGTGTGACTTCTCTGATGTGTAACAAGACCTGATTTCTGTGGAAAACATTTCATACACTCAGAACAGGAATACGGCTTCTCACCTGTGTGACTTCTCTGATGTGTAACAAGACCTGATTTCTGTGTAAAACATTTCATACACTCAGAACAGGAATACGGCTTCTCACCTGTGTGCCTTCTCTGATGTTTAAAAAGATCCGATTTCGATGTAAAACATTTCCCGCACTCAGAACAGGAATACGGCTTCTCACCTGTGTGACTTCTCTGATGTGTAACAAGATTTGATTTCGATGCAAAAAATTTCCCACACTCAGAACATGGAAATGGCTTCTCACCAGTGTGACTTCTCTGATGTGTAATAAGATCTGATTTCTGTGGAAAACATTTCATACACTCAGAACAGGAATACGGCTTCTCACCTGTGTGACTTCTCTGATGTGTAACAAGATATGATTTCGATGCAAAACATTTCCCACACTCAGAACAGGAATACGGCTTCTCACCTGTGTGACTTCTCTGATGTTTAAAAAGATCAGATTTCTGTGCAAAACATTTCCCACACTCAGAACAGGAATACGGCTTCTCACCTGTGTGACGTCTCTGATGTGCAACAAGATTTGATTTACTTGTAAAAAATTTCCCACACTCAGAACATGGAAATGGCTTCTCACCAGTGTGACGTCTCTGATGTGTAACAAGATCTGATTTATATGTAAAACATTTCCCACACTCAGAACATGGAAATAGCCTCTCACCTGCCTTAGCTGGCTGATGAGTAATACGGTTTGTGTTCTGTGTAAAACATTTGGCATCTGTAGAACAGGGAAACTCTGTATCTAATCTCAGAGCTGTAATAGATGCACCAATATCAGAGTGATCAGGAGAAGATTTCCCAGGATCAGGGGGATCAGTTGATAGAGCTGGATGTATAATTGGGATAATGAGGTTATCTCCTGGAGAATCCTGTCTACTGTCGTTATCTGTTATTTCACAATCCAGGGATAACATTAGATGTCCTTCTGAGATATTCCTGCTTGTGGGTCCATCTGCTGGAAATAAAATACATTAATATATAAAACGAGCAGACAAGACCCAGGATGTAACAGGATACAATATATAATTCTATAACTGACACTTTTATTTTTACCTGTAATCTGTGCTTTTATGTTTATTAAAAAACAAAAAACTAGGATGCTTAGACTGGAGCTTGATCAACACTGAAGGCTCAAGTGGGATTACTAGAGGTGACATGGACGCTCAAGTGGGATTACTAGAGGTGACACGGACGCTCATATGGGATTACTAGAGGTGACACGGACGCTCATGTGGGATTACTAGAGGTGACGTGGGCGCTCATGTGGGATTACTAGAGGTGACACGGACGCTCATGTGGGATTATTAGAGGTGACATGGACGCTCATGTGGGATTACTAGAGGGGACATTGGCGCTCATGTGGGATTACTAGAGGGGACATGGACGCTCATGTGGGATTACTAGAGGTGACACAGACGCTCATGTGGGATTATTAGAGGTGACATGGACGCTCATGTGGGATTACTAGAGGTGACATGGATGCTTTTGGGGGATAACTAGGAGGTGACATGGGGGATTATTAGAGGTGACATGGACGCTGATTTGGGATTACTAGAGGTGACACGGGCGCTCATGTGGGATTACTAGAGGTGACACGGACGCTCATGTGGGATTGCTAGAGGTGACGTGGGCGCTCATGTGGGATTGCTAGAGGTGACATGGACGCTCATCTGGGATTACTAGGAGGTGACATGGATGCTTATGTGGGATTACTAGAGGTGACGTAGGCGCTCATGTGGGATTACTAGAGGTGACATGGACATTGCTATAAAAAAACACCAAAGAAGAGAAAGTGTTCTCCTGTTTGCGCACTAATAAATAATATATAACCTTTATTAAGTACAGTAAAGTATGTAAGATAAATCGTTGAAATATTAAACACAAAGTTAAGTGTATAAAGAGCTGAATAAAGTAATAAAAATAAGATTTTACTCACCGGTAAATCTATTTCTCGTAGTCCGTAGTGGATGCTGGGACTCCTTAAGGACCGTGGGGAATAGCGGCTCCGCAGGAGACTGGGCACATCTAAAGAAAGCTTTAGAACTACCTGGTGTGCACTGACTCCTCCCACTATGACCCTCCTCCAGACCTCAGTTAGGATACTGTGCCCTGAAGAGCTGACACAATAAGGAAGGATTTTGAATCCCGGGTAAGTCTCATACCAACCACACCAATCACACCGTATAACTCGTGATATTATACCCAGTTAACAGTATGAAATATTAACGGAGCCTCGTAACAGATGGCTCAACAATAACCCTTTAGTTAACAATAACTATATACAAGTATTGCAGACAATCCGCACTTGGGATGGGCGCCCAGCATCCACTACGGACTACGAAAAATAGATTTACCGGTGAGTAAAATCTTATTTTCTCTGACGTCCTAAGTGGATGCTGGGACTTCGTAAGGACCATGGGGATTATACCAAAGCTCCCAAACGGGCGGGAGAGTGCGGATGACTCTGCAGCACCGAATGAGAGAACTCAAGGTCCTCCTCAGCCAGGGTATCAAATTTGTAGAATTTAGCAAACGTGTTTGCCCCTGACCAAGTAGCAGCTCGGCAAAGTTGCAAAGCCGAGACCCCTCGGGCAGCTGCCCAAGAAGAGCCCACCTTCCTCGTGGAATGGGCTTTTACAGATTTAGGATGCGGCAGTCCAGCCGCAGAATGTGCAAGCTGAATTGTGCTACAGATCCAGCGAGCAATAGTCTGCTTTGAAGCAGGAGCACCCAGCTTGTTGGGTGCATACAGAATAAACAGCGAGTCAGTTTTCCTGACTCCAGCCGTCCTGGAAACATAGATTTTCAAGGCCCTGATTACGTCCAGTAACTTGGAATCCTCCAAGTCCCTAGTAGCCGCAGGCACCACAATAGGTTGGTTCAAATGAAAAGCAGATACCACCTTAGGGAGAAACGGAGGACGAGTCCTCAATTCCGCCCTATCCATATGGAAAATCAGATAAGGGCTTTTACATGACAAAGCCGCCAATTCTGACACACGCCTGGCCGAAGCCAAGGCCAACAGCATGACCACTTTCCACGTGAGATATTTCAAATCCACGGTTTTTAGTGGCTCAAACCAATGTGACTTTAGGAAACCCAACACCACGTTGAGATCCCAAGGTGCCACTGGAGGCACAAAAGGGGGCTGAATACGCAGCACTCCCTTAACAAATGTCTGAACTTCAGGCAGTGAAGCCAGTTCTTTCTGAAAGAAAATCGACAGAGCCGAGATCTGGACCTTAATGGAACCCAATTTTAGGCCCATAGTCACTCCTTACTGTAGAAAGTGCAGAAATCGACCCAGCTGAAATTCCTCTGTTGGGGCCTTCCTGGCCTCACACCAAGCAACATATTTCCGCCATATGCGGTGATAATGTTTTGCAGTGACATCTTTCCTGGCTTTAATCAGCGTAGGAATGACTTCCTCCGGAATGCACTTTTCTTTTAGGATCCGGTGTTCAACCGCCATGCCATCAAACGCAGCCGCGGTAAGTCTTGGAACAGACAGGGTCTGTCTGAGCGGTAGAGGCCATGGGTCCTCTGATATCATTTCTTGAAGTTCTGGGTACCAAGCTCTTCTTGGCCAATCCGGAACCACGAGTATCGTTCTTACTCCTCGTCTTCTTATTATTCTCAGTACCTTTGGTATGAGAGGCAGAGGAGAGAACACATAAACCGACTGGTACACCCACGGTGTCACTAGGGCGTCCACAGCTATCGCCTGAGGGTTCCTTGACCTTGCGCAATATCTCTCTAGTTTTTTGTTTAGGCGAGACGCCATCATGTCCACCTGTGGCCTTTCCCAACGGTTTACCATCAGTTGGAAGACTTCTGGATGAAGTCCCCACTCTCCCGGGTGTAGGTCGTGTCTGCTGAGAAAGTCTGCTTCCCAGTTGTCCACTCCCAGAATGAACACTGCTGACAGTGCTAAGACGTGATTTTCCGCCCATCTGAGAATCTTTGTGGCTTCTGCCATCGCCATCCTGCTTCTTGTGCCGCCCTGTCGGTTTACATGGGCGACTGCCGTGATGTTGTCTGATTGGAACAGAACCGGCTGGTTTTGAAGCAGGGGCCTTGCCTGACTTAGGGCATTATAAATGGCCCTCAGTTCCAGAACATTTATGTGTAGGGACGACTCCTGACTTGACCAAAGTCCTTGGAAACTTCTTCCCTGTGTGACTGGCCCCCAGCCTCGTAGGCTGGCATCCGTGGTCACCAGGACCCAGTCCTGTATGCCGAATCTGCGGCCCTCTATAAGATGAGCCGTCTGCAGCCACCACAGCAGAGATAACCCTGTCTCCAAGGACTAGGGTATCAGCCGATGCATCTGAAGATGCGATCCTGATCACTTGTCCAAGAGGTCCCACTGAAAGGTTCTTGCATGGAACCTGCCGAATGGAATTGCTTCGTAGGAAGCTACCATTTTTCCCAGGACTCGTGTGCAGTAATGCACCGATACCTGTTTTGGTTTCAGGAGGTCTTTGACTAGAGATGACAGCTCCTTGGCCTTCTCCATCGGGAGAA
Organism: Pseudophryne corroboree; assembly: GCF_028390025.1. NCBI lineage: Eukaryota > Metazoa > Chordata > Amphibia > Anura > Myobatrachidae > Pseudophryne > Pseudophryne corroboree. The sequence goes on from NW_026967552.1 coordinate 540,101, forward strand.
ACACTTTTTTCTGTTCTGTGTCCAGAACCATCCCAAGGAACAGTAGGCGTGTGGTAGGAACCAGCTGTGACTTTGGAATGTTTAGAATCCAGCCGTGCTGTTATAGCACTTCCCGAGGTAGTGCTACCCTGACCAACAACTGCTCCTTGGAACAGGTTCATCCACGGTTCATCTTCAAAAAGAATTTATCTCTTAAAAATATACTGGCACCGAGCCATATTAAGCCCACCATAGATTCTAGTGGTAGAGATACAGAGGGTCTCACTTGGTTAAAAAAATCAAAGGGCTGCTACAAATGTGGTAAAAGTAGGTGCATTACTTGCAATTTCATTCAGAATAAAACCCATAAAATTAAAGTTGAGGATTCTGAAAAAACACATGTGATTGGTCAGTTTATCAACTGCGGAACTGCATATGTGATTTATTTATTAATTTGCAGTTGTAACAAAAAATATATAGGCCGGACTACTCGACCTTTAAAAATCAGGTTTTTGGAGCACCGCAGAAATATTTTAAAGAGAATCCAGACCCACAGTGTATCCAAACATTATAGTGACTATCACCAAGGAAATCCAGCTTGTCTAAAACTTATAGGGGTAGAACACATTCCAAAAACATCACGAGGAGGAGACAGATACAAAAAATTGTGCAAACAAGAAACCCTATGGATGTTCAGAATGAACAGTATATTTCCAGACGGACTCAACGAGTCAGTGGAACTTAATATGTTATTGTAGATTAAAATAAATTTTTCTTTACAAAGACATAGAATCCTGCAGTATGTAAAATAAAACAAGTTATACAATACTCAATGTTTTCCATAAAAATTTCATGACATTAACCAACATAGGCGTATAAATATTCTCGACCTCTAAGTGTATATATATTTCTTTAGATACTGTTAAGACACTAGAGTCATGACAATTGCCATAAAATCAGAATAATAGATCAAGTAAAAATATTTCTACAGATTCTAATGATAAAAAATAATGAATACAAACCATACAAAGTTTAGAGAAAAGGAAGAAATAAAATAAAATACCTGCTAAAGGTTTTGGACAAACATGTATATAAAAAAGTAAAAATTAGGATTATTTAATTAATTTTTTGTTGATTTTATATGGTTTACTGTCGTGATTACTCAGTGTGAATTATGTCTTAATTTTGTCAGGATTATATAAAATACCGAGGGAACTGAGTTAACTTTTCAACAAAATTACCCGTGGCTCTGTTAGACGGAGCTGTGATCCATAATGTCTCATATTCTGCATACCGATACCACAATCTTGAAACCACGTGACCAATTATGTATACGGTTACCAGGCAACGGCTATATCGAAAAGCCGGAAAATAATGCTAGGGTCAGAACATTAAACAGTCATGTATATCTAAAAAAACCCTTAGCATATAAGTACAAACTTCGGGCTTGCATTTTTTTAATAAGCCTGAGCTTTATTATAAAAGTGTCTCTCAGCATGTCAAAAAACTATACTGACAGCACTATCTAATGAACAGGTGACCAAATGTTTATTCGGTCACTAGGCAACAGACCGGGGATTTAGTCCGTCAGGGGAAGTGACGCAATTCTTATTTAAGACCAGGTGACCAAATGGTTATACGGTCACCAGGCAACAGACCGGGGATTTAGTCCGTCAGCGGAAGTGACGTAATTCATGAGGAGAGTCTGTTTACCGGACGAAAACACGGACACGCCGCATCAGCTGAGCGGCGATCGGACTCACAATAGACATGCCAGCAGGCAGCATTAATAGGTGGGAGAACGAGCACTCACAATAACACCAGTTACATAAGCTTTGGACCACTTAGATACTGAATTTACCTTAGAATGAATGACGGGAGGTTGCTAAGCAACAACACCGTCTGACCCGGAAGTAGTTAGAAAGTCCATAACTAGGGGAATGACAGATTGATACTTAAACATGGTAACCTGGAAGTAATTAATATGGATGGAAAAATTTCAATTTAGAATCTATTGATTTACCGTGTATATTATGAAATTAAACAATTAATTAAGATTGAGTCTGCTATCTAATCCATTTGTGTATTGTTGTTATATGATTTGTGGAGACTAACCACTGTTTGAGCTGCATGAACTGAACAGGTGGGGCCAATCAGTGGCCATTTTAGGGTATAAATATGAAAGCCCTGACACCAATGAGATCACCTTTGAAAAAGCTGCAGGTACTGCAGCGAAACGCGTCAGGTGTTTACGCTACAGGATCACTATCTCCAATTGAGAGCTGCACGCACGCTACCCGGATCTTTAGTGGACTTGGACGAATAACGCACAGAGAGAAAAAGGTGAATAACTTGCCAACTGGCAACACAGCCCTGCCACCCAGCATTGAGGACTCCGCATACTGGTGAGGATAAAAATTGTTACATTGGTTCCACCCGCCATAAGGGACGCTTTCCAGAGAACCCCCTCCTCCAGCGGTAAACATGTGGCACTGACAATATTAGAACTGTGTCAATCAAAAGTCCAGTTGTCACCTAACTCCTCAATATCGTCTTATTGTCCACAATAATTAAGAAAACGGATAGCCGATTTAAGGCAGCCCTACAGTGATCCTGTTTATTGTATTTTTCAATTTTTAACCAAACATCATTTTTTACCAACACATTGTATGTGAAATTTTAATAAATTAATTCCTTTTTTTCCACCTTCAGTTCATGCAGCTCCACGTGTGTTTTTCTCCACTTTAATGTATGAATAATTCAATTCTGGATCGTAATTTACAGCGCTGCTACTTTGTTTGTTTGTTTTATTGTGTATAGCGTATGCAGGAGTGACTAGACCTGCTGTTTAGCGGCTGCTACAATTAGAACACCAGCCTATCTTGCGCCCGATTCCTTTTAACCTTGGTTAAAAAACATCTTTGCTCCTTGGAACTCGCCTTTATAAGGAGATCGTCCAAGTACGGGATAATTAAAACTCCCTTTTTTCGAAGGAGTATCATCATTTCTGCCATTACCTTGGTAAACACCCTCGGTGCCGTGGACAGTCCAAACGGCAGCGTCTGGAATTGGTAATGGCAATCCTGTACCACAAATCTGAGGTACTCCTGGTGGAGGATGGTAAATGGGGACATGCAGGCAAGCATCCTTGATGTCCAGAGATACCATGTGATCCCCCTCGTCCAGGCTTGCAATAACCGCCCTGAGCGATTCCATCTTGAACTTGAATTTTATTATATATGTGTTCAAGGATTTTAAATTTAAAATGGGTCTCACTGAACCGTCCAGTTTCGGTACCACAAACAGTGTGGAATAGTAACCCCGTCCTTGTTGAAGTAGGGGCACCTTGACTATCACCTGCTGGGAATACAGCTTGTGAATTGCCGCTAGCACAGCCTCCCTGCCTGAGGGAGTAATCGGCAAGGCAGATTTGTGGAAACGGCAGGGGGGAGACGCCTCGAATTCCAGCTTGTACCCCTGAGATACTACTTGGAGGATCCAGGGATCCACCTGTGAGCGAGCCCACTTATCGCTGAAATTTTTGAGGTGGCCCCCCACCGTACCTGGCTCCGCCTGTGAAGCCCCACCGTCATGCGGCGGACTTGGTAGAAGCGGGGGAGGACTTTTGTTCCTGGGAACCTGCTGTTTGTTGCAGCCTTTTTTCCCCTACCCGCCTTTTCCCCGCCAGTTTTTCTGGGGTCGAAAGGACTGTACCTGATAAAACGGCGCTTTCTTAGGCTGTGAGGGAACATGGGGCAAAAAAGCTGACTTCCCAGCTGTTGCTGTGGAAACTAGGTCTGAGAGACCATCCCCGAATAACTCCTCACCCTTATAAGGAAAAACTTCCATGTGCCTTTTCGAATCTGCATCCCCTGTCCACTGCCGAGTCCATAAGCCTCTCCTAGCAGAAATGGACAATGCACAATGCACTTATCTTAGATGCCAGCCGGCAGATCTCCCTCTGTGCATCTCTCATGTATAAGACTAAGTCTTTTATATGCTCTATGGTTAGCAGAATAGTGTCCCTGTCTAGGGTGTCAATATTTTCCGACAGGGAATCTGACCACGCAGCTGAAGCGTTGCACATCCATGCCGAAGCAATAGCTGGTCTAAGTATAATGCCTGAGTGTGTATATACAGACTTCAGGATCGCCTCCTGCTTTCTATCAGCAGGCTCCTTCAGGGTGGCCGTATCCGGAGATGGTAGTGCCATCTTTTTTGACAAACGTGTGAGCGCTTTATCCACCCTAGGGGGTGTTTCCCAACGTGACCTATCCTCTGGCGGGAAAGGGTACGCCATTAGTAACTTTTTAGAAATTACCAATTTTTTATCGGGGGAAGCCCACGCTTCTTTACACTTCATTTAATTCTTCAGATGGGGGAAAAACTATTGGTAGTTTTTTCTCCCCAAACATAATACCCTTTTTTGTGGTACCTGGGTTTATATCAGAAATGTGTAATACCTCTTTCATTGCCTCAATCATGCAATGAATGGCCCTAGTGGACATTAAATTTGACTCTTCATCGTCGACACTGGTATCAGTATCCGTGTCGACATCTGTGTCTGCCATCTGCGGTAGCGGGCGCTTTAGAGCCCCTGATGGCCTTTGAGACGCCTGGGCAGGCACGAGCTGAGAAGCTGGCTGTCCTGCATTTGGCATGTCGTCAAATTTTTTATGTAAGGAGTCTACACTTGTACGTAATTCCTTCCATAAGTCCATCCACTCAGGTGTCTGCCCCGCAGGGGGTGACATCACATTTATAGGCAACTGCTCCGCCTCCACATAATGTTCCTCAAACATGTCGACACAGCCGTACCGACACACCGCACACACACAGGGAATGGTCTAACAGAGGACAGGACCCCACAAAGCCCTTTGGGGAGACAGAGAGAGAGAGTATGCCAGCACACACCAGAGCGCTATATAATACAGGGACTAACTGAATTATATCCCCTATAGCTGCTATAATCTTTATACTGCGCCTAAATTTAGTGCCCTCCCTCTCTTTTTTACCCTTCTGTAGTGCAGACTGCAGGGGAGAGCCAGGGAGCTTCCTTCCAGCGGAGCTGTGAGGGATAAATGGCGCCAGTGTGCTGAAGGAGATAGCTCCGCCCCTTTTTTGGCTGACTTTTCTCCCGCTTTTTTATGGATTCTGGCAGGGGTAATTATCACATATATAGCCTCTGGGGCTATATATTGTGATTATTTAGCCATCCAAGGTGTTTTTATTGCTGCTCAGGGCGCGCACCCCCCCCCCCCCCCCCAGCACCCTGCACCCACCAGTGACCGGAGTGTGAGGTGTGCATGAGGAGCAATGGCTACTTTGGCTACCTTGGTGAAGACTGAAGTCTTCTGCCGCTGATTTTCCGGACCTCTTCTTGCTTCTGGCTCTGTAAGGGGGACGGCGGCGCGGCTCCGGGACCGAACATCAAGGACGGGTCCTGCGGTCGATCCCTCTGGACCTAATGGTGTCCAATAGCCTAAGAAGCCCAAGCTAGCTGCAAGCAGGTAGGTTCGCTTCTTCTCCCCTTAATCCCTCGTTGCAGTGAGCCTGTTGCCAGCAGGTCTCACTGTAAAATAAAAAACCTAAAATATACTTTCTTTCTAGGAGCTCAGGAGAGCCCCTAGTGTGCATCCAGCTCGGCCGGGCACAAAAATCTAACTGAGGCTTGGAGGAGGGTCATAGTGGGAGAAGCCAGTGCACACCAGGTAGTCTAAAAGCTTTCTTTTAGTTGTGCCCAGTCTCCTGCGGAGATGCTATTCCCCATGGTCCTTTCGGAGTTCCCAGCATCCACTAGGACGTCAGAGAAAAACAGTTACAGCTTATACACTACAGACCTAACATTAATAACTAAACAGAATAACATGAAACAAATATAAACAATAGCGAACGATCGTAAACACAAGTACACAGAGTGAGAATGAATGGCATACACAAAAGGTAACAAAGTGGCTACAGAGAACATACCATACGTGGGAATACTCGCATGCGCAACCCGGACCCAGACCTCCGATATCAAGCAGATGATCGTTGATGAGAGAGAGTACTGGCCGGTCAGGGAACTGTGGCCTTTATATACACACCCTACAGTACAATACAATGGTCCCTACAATCTCATTGTCCATTGGACACAGGAATGTGTCTCTGCATTATAACAAAAGGTCATAGGTGGATTCGAACAGGTGGGCTGTGACTATTTCAAACTGCTCAGGTGGGAGGTATCCTCAGGCTTCCCGCCGCATGGATAATGAACTGCAAATACAGTAAATGTCTGTAAACTACTTTTATACATAACTATACGCAGGAGCAAACAATCTCTTCCTAACCAACACTGGAATGTTTCTAATAAAATACTCTGCAGATTGATACTAAACACCATAGTTCAACCTTTGTCTGACCCTTCGTATCATGCAAAGAGGAATCCCCATGTCCACGAAGCATTTACACTATACATACTCGCAGACATTATTTAGGGGAATATTATCTACAAAACACACTATATTGGTTAAATATGTAGCGATCGAGTCGCTCGCTAGACGCTCACAAACTCCGCAGTAAATACACATCTCAATGCGCAGGAGACGTAGGAGCGTCCCCTACGCAACCTGAGGGGATGCGTACGCACGGGGGAGTGGGTGCACGAGCAGCGGGCATGTGCATTGGGGTTAGTACAAGGCATTGTGAATCACAATATTTTTCGACTGACAAGAAATAGATTTACCGGTAGGTTTAAAATCTTATTTTCTCTTACATCCTAGAGGGACTCCGTAAGGACCATGGGGTTTATACCAAAGCATCCAATCGGGCAGGAGAGTGCGTATGACTCTGCAGCACCGACTGAGCAAACGATAGGTCCTCATCAGCCAGGGTATCAAACTTGTAGAATTTAGCAAAAGTGTTTGACCCCGACCAAGTCGCCGCTCGGCAAAGTTGTAATGCCGAGACACCTCGGGCAGCCGCCCAAGAAGAGCTCACCTTCCTAGTGGAATGGGCCTTAACCGAATTTCGAACCGGCAATCCAGCCATAGAGTGAGCCTGCTGAATCGTATTACAGATCCAGCGAGCAATAGTCTGCTTCGAAGCAGGTGCGCCAATCTTATTGGCCACATACAGGACAAACAGGGCCTCTGTTTTCCTAATACTAACCGCCCTGGCTACATAAATCTTTAAGGCCCTGACTACGTCCAGGGATCTGGAATCCTCCAGGTCACTTGTAGCCACAGGCACCACAATAGGTTGATTCACATGGAATGAAAAAACCACCTTAGGCAAAACTTGCGGTCGTGTCCTCAATTCAGCTCGATCCACATGAAAAATCAAGTAGGGGCTTTTGTGTGACAAAGCCGCCAATTCTGATACTCGCCTTGCTGATGCCAAGGCCAACAACATGTCCACCTTCCAAGTAAGAAATTTCAACTCAACCTTGTTTAGCGGTTCAAACCAGTGTGATTTTAGGAACTGCAACACTACGTTGAGATCCCATGGTGGAGGCACAAAAGGGGGCTGGATGTGCAGCACTCCCTTTACAAACGTCTGGACTTCTGGAAGAGAAGCTAATTCCTTCTGAAAGAAAATCGAGAGGGCCGAAATCTGAACCTTAACAGAGCCTAATTTCAGGCCCATATCCACTCCTGTTTGTAGAATGTGGAGAAAATGACCCAGATGAAAATCTTCCGTAGGTGCATTCTTGGTCTCACACCAAGACACATACTTTTGCCAGATACGGTGATAATGTTTTACCGTCACCTCCTTTATTAAAGTAAGGATGACCTCTTCCGGAATCCCCTTTTTTGCTAGGATTCGGGGTTCAACCGCCATGCCGTCAAACGTAACCGCGGTAAGTCTTGAAATAGACAGGGCCCCTGTTGCAACAGGTCTTCCCTCAGCGGAAGAGGCCAGGGATCTCCTGTGAGCATCTCTTGTAGATCTGAGTACCAGGCCCTTCGAGGCCAGTCTGTACTCTTCTTTGTCTTATGATCCTCAACACTTTTGTGATGAGAGGAAGAGGAGGAAACACGTAGACCAATTTGAACACCCACGGTGTTATCAGAGCGTCTACTGCTACTGCCTGAGGGTCCCGAGACCTGGCACAATACCTCCGAAGTTTTTTTGTTGAGGCGTGACGCCATCATGTCTATTTGAGGAGTTCCCCAAAGACGTATTATGTCTGCAAAGACTTCTTGATGAAGTCCCCACTCTCCTGGATGGAGATCGTGTCTGCTGAGGAAGTCTGCTTCCCAGTTGTCCACTCCCGGAATGAAGACAGCCGACAGAGCGCTCACGTGATTTTCCGCCCAGCGAAGAATCCTGGTGGCTTCCGCCATCGCGACTCTGCTTCTTGTCCCGCCTTGGCAGTTCACATGAGCCACTGCTGTGGCATTGTCTGACTGAATCAGAACCGGTAGATTTTGAAGAAGACTCTCCGCTTGTCGAATGCCGTTGTGTCTGGCCCTGAGTTCCAACACAGTGATGTGTAAGACATGACTCCTGGTCTGACCAAAGTCCCTGAAAATGTCTTCCTTGTGTGACTGCTCCCCATCCTCGGAGGCTCGCGTCCGTGGTAACCAGGATCCAATCCTGAATTCCGAATCTGCGACCCTCTAGTAGGTGAGCACTTTGCAACCACCACAGGAGAGACACCCTGGCCCCTGGTGACAGAATAATTTTTCGATGTAAGTGTAGATGAGACCCGGACCACTTGTCCAGAAGGTCCCATTGAAAAGTCTTTGCATGGAACCTTCCGAATGGAATGGCCTCATTGTCCGCCACCATTTTTCCCAGAACTCGAGTGCACTGGTGAACAGATACCCTTTTCGGTTTCAGCAGGTCTCTGACCATGTTTTGGATGTCCTGGGCTTTCTCCATTGGAAGGAAGACCTTCATTTGTTCCGTATCCAGTATCACACCTAGGAACGGTAGTCGAGTTGTCGGAATCAACTGTGACTTCGGTAGATTTAGAATCCAACCGTGTTGCTGGGAGCACTCTCAGAGAGAGCGCCACACTGCTCAGCAATTTCTCTCTTGATCTCGCTTTTATCAGGAGATCGTCCAAGTATGGGATAATTGTGACTCCATGCTTGCGCAGGACCACCATCATTTCCGCCATTATCTTGGTGAAAATCCTCGGGGCCGTGGAAAGTCCAAACGGCAACGTCTGAAATTGGTAATGACAATCCTGTACAGCGAATCCCAGGTATTCCTGATGTGGGGCATATATGGGGACATGAAGGTATGCATCCTTTATGTCCAGAGACACCATAAACTCCCCCTCCTCCATGTTGGCTATTATCGCTCTAAGTGATTCCATTTTGAATTTGAATCTTTTTATGTACAGGTTTATGGATTTCAGATTCAAAATAGGTTTGACTGAACCGTCCGGTTTCGGGACCACAAATAGGGTTGAGTAGTAACCTCTTCCCAGCTGGTGCAGGGGAACCTTGATTATCACTTGCTGTATACACAGCGTTTGAATTGCAGCTAACACTACATCCCGTTCCGATGTGGAAGCTGGTAGGGTCGATTTGAAAAATCGGCGCGGGGGCACCTCCTCGAATTCCAGTTTGTAACCCTGGGAAACTATTCCAACACCCAGGGATTCTGGTCTGATCCCAAATCTCCCTGTCCTGTTTAGGAAGGGGTATGCCATATAAATTCTTTTGGGGATCTGCGGTCTCTTTTCCGGAGTCTCCCAAGCTTTCCCAAAGAAATCATTTAATTCATGAGATGTGGGAAAATTAATAATCTGTTTCTTTCCCTTAAACATGTGTACCCTTGTGTCGGGGACCGAAGGTTCATACTCAATATGCAAGACATCCCTTATTGCCACAATCATACACTGAATGGTTTTAGTCACCCTAGGGTGCAATTTTACTTCGTCATAGTCAACACTGGAATCAGAATCCGTGTCGGTAGTAGTGTCTTGTGTTAAGGGACGCTTTTGAGACCCCGACGGGCCCTGTGAGTCGGTCCAATCCGAGGATTGACCCCGATGTCCCCCCTAATTCAGCCTTATCAAGCCTTTTATGTAAAGATGCCACACTTGCATTCAACATATGCCACATGTCCATCCATTTCTGAGTCAGCACAACCGACAGGGACACACCACTCATTTGCTCCACCTCCTCCTTGGAGAAGTCTTCTGCCTCAGACATGTCGACACACACGTACCGACACCCCCCACACACAGGGATTAACCTATAAGGGGACAAAACCCCAACCAGGCCCTTAGGAGAGACAGAGAGAGAGTATGCCAGCACACACCCAGCGCTAAAAAACACTGGAATATATATGACCAGATAGCGCTTTTTATATATATAACCTTAATTCCCACTCACTGCGTCGCCAAAGTGCCCCCTCCTCTCTTTTCCAGCCTGTGAAGTTCAGAAGGGGAGAGATCAGGGAGCCAGCGTATCTCATGCAGTTTCTGTGGAGAAAATGGCGCTGGTTAGTGCTGAGGATCAAGCCCCGCCCACCCGACGGCGGGCTTCGGTCCCAGTAATTCTATATAAAAAATGGCGGGGGATTTTAGAATTTACTGTCCCACAGCCTAATCCTGCTTTATATTGCCAAAAAATGAGGAAACTTGCTGCCCAGGGCGCCCCCCTCCCTGCGCTCTGCACCCTTCAGTGCCTGCTTGTGTGTGTGTACTGGAAGCAATGTCTTACCTCATGAAGATCTGATGTCTTCTGCCGCCCGATGTCTTCTGCCTTCTCATACTCACCCGGCTTCTATCTTCGGCATCTGTGAGGACGGGGGCGCGGCTCCGGGACGAACCCCAGGTGAGACCTGTGTTCCGACTCCCTCTGGAGTTAATGGTGTCCAGTAGCCTAAGAAACAGAGCCCAACCGTAAAGCCAGCCCTGCTTCTCCCTCCTCAGTCCCACGATGCAGGGAGCCTGTTGCCAACAGGACTCCCTGAAAATAAAAAACCTAACAAAATTCTTCAAAACAGAAAACTCTGGAGAGCTCTCTGCATTGTACCCTTTCTCCTCTGGGCACAGAATCTAACTGAGGTCTGGAGGAGGGGCATAGAGGGAGGAGCCAGTGCACACCCATAGTCAAAGTTCTTTTAGGTCCCCTATCGCCTGCGGAGCCCGTCTAAACCCTATGGTCCTTACGGAGTCCCCAGCATCCTCTAGGACGTAAGAGAAATAACCCTTGTTCTATAGCTGAGGTGGAACTGGGACAATGACCTGTGTCTGAACCAACTTTTGAATTGCCTGTTGCAGGATTGTACTTGCTTCCCGAGAAGCTGGTAATCCTGATTTGAAAAATTCTGTGAGGTGGGAGTTCTTGAAACTTCAGTCTGTATCCATGGGCAATAAGATCTTTGACCTAGGGATTTAAGCATGATGTTGCCCAGATATGACTGAAATCCTTTAAACGTTCTCCCACCTGCCTGTTCTTCAGGCAGTGTGGTCCACCGTCATGCTGAAGACTTTCAGGAAGCAGAACCTGAGCTCTGTTCTTGAGAACCTGTAGTTGCAGGTTTTCTGGATTTTCCTCGACCACCTCTAAAGGCAGTGGGGGAACCTTTGGATATGTTTTTAAATTTTGCTGCCCGAAAGGACTGCAACGTAGGGGCAGAATATGATTTTCTAGCTGGGGTTGCTGCGGAAAGAAGATGTGTCGACCTACCCGCAGTCGCCTTGAATATCCAGGTATCCAGTTCATCTCCGAACAAGGCCTCACCTGTGAAGGGCAGGCTCTCCACGCTTCTCCTGGAATCCGCAGTCTATTAGCGTAGCCATAAGCCTCTGCGTGCGGACACTGACACACGCGTTGAGCAGGCCAATTTCCTTCATGGCCTTCACCATAACATTTGCAGAGTCCTGAATGTGATGCAAGAGTAATATCACTCCTATGCAGAGAACCTAAATCATCAATTAGGTTACCTGACCATTTTGCCACCCCAGCAGCTGTGTACAGAGATTTGAGTGTGGTCTCAATTCCGCGTATCCTTTAAGGAGGCTGCGCCTGGGACAGGTAATTAATTTTACGTGACAATCTAGACACAGAGACGTCCACTATCGGTGGATTTTCCCATTTCTTCCTATCATCCTGAGGGAAAGGAAATGAGGTGAGCAATCTTTTAGGGATTTTAAACTTTTTCTCTGGATTTACCCAAGTTTCTGCAAAAAGAGAAAGTAACTGAGGAATTCTTTTTCACATTAAAATAAGATTCTTCCTCTTCTACTGTTACTTTTTCTGAGATCTGCAATACTTTCCTAATGGCCTCTGTCAGAGCCTGCACCCCTAGAGCGAGAGCCGCCCCCCTTCCCCCCAGATCCACCTCACCGTCACCTGTATCTGAGGCATCGTCATCAGTGTCAGCCTGCAATATCTGGGCCAGTGTACGCTTCTGTGGATAAATGGGAGGTGTTAGAGGCGCAGGTGTGGGAGCTGACTCTTTATTCATCAGGTTCTCTATAGACTTTCTCAAATACTGCGTCTCCTTCTCAGTATGGGAGAGTTTATTAGAAATATTAGTAATCATCCCCCTTATGGAGTCCAGCCAAGGCGGTTCAGACCCAGTAGCCTGAGAATGTGTACTGTCCTGAGTACACTGTAGGGATCCCCCTGGGGAGGAAAAACATTCTGCTGTGCAGGAAACACACTCCTTGGACATTGTAATGTGAGGTACACACACACACACACACACACACACACACACACACACGAGAATATGCAGTAAGCACAATTCCACACAGAGCCCTTTAGAGAGTCACAGAGGAATGAGGACACCAGCCACACAGCGCCCCTTCAGCTAACAAATAACTCACCCAGGCACAGACTAAATACCCTTAGTAGGGTATTAGTAAGGATATAACTGCTGCCCCCCCCTCCCCTCTATAACCTCCTGGTACCTCTGAGGTAGTCTGGAGTTGATATGGAGGGGCAGCGTTTTCTGTGTGAGCTGCAGAGAGAAAATGGCGCTGGTGAGCTGCTGGATCTGCTCATAGTAAAGGCTCCGCCCCCTTAATGGCGCACGGTCTTCCCGCATTTTATACTGGCCTGAGGTACTTTTTATGCTTACACGATGGGTAAGACCCCTGTAAGGCTGTATCTGCCAGTGTCCTGGGTAATGTGACTATCAGCTCGCCCCGCAGCGCGATCACACCTCAGTGTGTACTGAAAGCCTGGAGCCACAGCCTTGCAGCGCTGCGCTCCTACCCATGTGCCGCCATCTGCGCTGGTGAACCACTAGCTGGGACGCCAGCATTATACTCACCACTCTTCTTACTTCTGGCTCTGTTAGGGGTGTCAGCATGCTGCGGGTCTGTACGCTCGCCGTGGGGATTGCGAGTAGGACCCTCAGGAGCTCAGTGTCCGGTCAGCGGAGTAACGGGACCATTAACTCTTCAGGAAGTTGGGCCGTTCTCCCGCCTAAGTGCCACGAAGCAGTCATGCTGGTGACACCCAGCCTACCTGCAAAATAATAAACAGAAAAACTCCTCAGGAGCTCTCCTATCTGTGACCAGCTCCTCCGGGCACATTTTCTAAACTGAGTCTGGTAGGAGGGGCATAGAGGGAGGAGCCAGCCCACACTATTAATTTCTTAAAGTGGCCTTGGCTCCTAGTGGACCCGTCTATACCCCATGGTACTAAATGGAAACCCAGCATCCTCTAGGACGTAAGAGAAATGAATGCTGTACTGCAGCGTCTTCCAAAGGGACTTTAGGTCTGCTACAGCCTGCTGCAGTTGTTGTGTCTTTTTTTTTTATTGTTTATTTTAATTTTTAGGTTATAAATATCACCACAGCTCCCCACCACACGTGGGGTGAGCTGTTGTCGTGTAACAATATACAACCAAAAACAGAGATATAACCTTGGAACAAAGATTATGCGGTTCCCAGCTTGCGATAAGAAAGAGAGGAGGTAAATAAGAAGAATAAGATAACATATGAACCATTAATCATACATTTGTTAAAACGAGAAACAGTTATGGATTATACCTCTGGGTGAATAGAGACCCTACGGTCGGATGGGAACCGGAAGTTACACACTTAACTATGGCATTAGAAAGAAGAAGTCTAAAGAGAGAAAGAGAGAGCATGAAGAGAGAGAAAGGGGAACGGGACAAGACGGGATGGGAATAGAATAAGGGGGGGGGGGGGAGGAGAGACCCAGGGTTGGGGGGGGCCGCCAGTGCGCCTCCTTGATCCGCTGACCTCGTATAGGGCGTTAGTATAAAAAGGGAAAGTGCTACCTGAGGGACACGAAAAGGTCAAATTTAAGGGCAAGCTTGTAACTACTCGTCAGGGTAGGAGATCACCGAATTCAGAGCAGGAGAGCCATCGAGCTCCCGGGGGATCGTAATCCACTTGCGGGAGCCTGTGAGTCGAACCATAGTTTCCAATTCAGGAGAAACTGGAAAGATCTATTATGGAGGTATGCAGTGATTTTTTCCATGCTTGCGAGATACCATACTTTGTTGATGACCTGTTTAATAGGGGGGGGCTCCCTCTGTTTCCATTGAAGGGCAATTGAGCACCTAGCCGCGTTTAGGATCTGTGTCAGTAGTTTACCGGAGTTTGGGGGCGCGTAAGTAATGGGGAGGCCTAGCAGGAAGGACCAAGGGTCTTTTTGTACCTGAGTCTGGAGTACTGCACTCAACAGGCGTGCGACTGCGTCCCAGAATATTGTGATTTTAGGGCACGTCCACCATATGTGGAGGAAAGAGCCATGTTCCCCGCATTCTCTCCAGCACATGGGTGATGAGGAGGGAAACATTTTGTGGAGTCTTGAGGGGACAAGATACCACCTGTATAAGATTTTATATGCGTTTTCCTTTACCAGGGTTGAGATAGAGGACTTCGCGACCGCAGTGAAGATATCCGACCAATCATAGCCATCAGGCACCGGACCTAGATCCCGTTCCCACTGGAGAACGAAGGCCGGGGTCGTCTTCTGGTCCCGAGTCTGGAGAAGGGAATACAGCAGAGAGATGATTCCACGTTCGAGTGGTTTGTGATAACAGTAGGACTCCAGCGTGGTGAGAGGTTGGAACGGGGACGAGTTTGATAAAGATGAGACAAAGTGTCTCAGCTGGAAATAGGTGAAAGGGTTCGCCTCCGGGAAGTCAAATTTCGTCATGATATCCGATAGAGGAGCACAAGTTCCCTCGGAGAGCACGTCCAGGGCAAAGCGGATGTTCCGTTCCACCCATGGACGCGAGCGGGTCAGTGACTGACCTGGTGCGAAAGAAGGGTTGTCCCATAAGGGGGTAAGCGCCGAGGGAGATGACAGTAAGTGAAAGCGTCGTGTGCAGTAGTCCCAGATCTGACAGGTGAAATCTAGCACCGGGTGCAGTTGTAGGTGGGGAGATCTAGTTCTAAAAGGGGATAGGAGTAAGGATGACAAAGATGGGATGTGGCTAAGCGCCGTCTCCAGCTGAAGCCAGCGTAAAGCCTGTGTAGGGGCAAACCAGGTCACCGCCTGGCTGAGATGGGAGGCCAAATAGTATAGACGGATATCTGGAAAGCCTCTACCTCCTTCCTGCACTGGTTTGCGCAGAGTTGAGAAGCCTATCCTAGGCACCTTGTTTCTCCACACAAAGCGGAGCAACCATGAGTGGACTTGTGCTAAGACAGAGTCCGGAACCTTCACTGGTAGTGTCTGAAACAGATAAAGCAGGCGGGGGACAATGTTCATTTTCAGAGCTACAATGCGACCCAGCCAGGAGATAATTAGTGATTGCCATTTATGGAGGTCGGCTTTAAGGTTTCTGAGCAGTGGCGAAAAGTTTTCCTTATATAAGTCTCCGTAGCGGCGTGTAATAAAGATCCCCAGATAACGAATTTTAGAAGCGCACCAGGTGAATTTAAAGTTGCTTTGCATGTGGGATAATCGGGGAGGGTGGATGTGGAAGGGGAAAGCTTCCGTTTTGGACCAGTTAACTTTGTACCCCGAGACTTGGCCATATTCAAAGAGGAGGTCAAAAAGGTTCGGCAAAGAGGTGTGTGGCGAGGAAAGCGATAGGAGGACATCGTCTGCAAACAGAGATATTTTGTAAGTAGAACCCCCCACCCTCAGCCCACCGATGTCGGGCGAGGCTCGAATGCGGGCTGCTAATGGCTCTATAACAAAGGCAAAGATCAGAGGCGAGAGTGGGCAGCCCTGTCTGGTACCATTGGAGATAACTAGAGGGTCCGACTGCACTCCATTTACAGATACTCTGGCGGAAGGGCTCGAGTACAAGGCCTGGATTCCTGTGAGAAATTCCCCCTGGAAGCCAAAATGGGCAAGAGTTTAGTTGTTGTGTCTTTTGATTATTACCAGCGAGCTGGGATGACATTTCCGCCACCATGGTTTTTATGACGCCTGAAGAGACCAGTAACCAACTGGGCTTGTAACACACAGTGACATGATGTGAGGGGGGGAGCAGGAGTATAATAGGGGCTGATGGCTACTGATGTATGAGATACACCAGAGAGTGTGGGGAGGAGACTGGTCAGATCTCTGGGCTGGTAACACACAGTGACATGATGTGAGGGGGAGAGCAGGAGTATAATAGGGGCTGATGGCTCCTGATGTATGAGATACGCCAGAGAGTGTGGGGAGGAGACTGGTCAGATCTCTGGGCTGGTAACACACAGTGACATGATGTGAGGGGAGAGCAGGAGTATAATAGGTGCTGATGTCTCCTCATGTATGAGATACACCAGAGAGTGTGAGGAGGAAACTGGTCAGATCTCTGGGCTGGTAACACAGTGACATGATGTGAGGGGGAGAGCAGGAGTATAATAGGGGCTGATGGCTCCTGATGTATGAGATACACCAGAGAGTGTGGGGAGGAGACTGGTCAGATCTCTGGGCTGGTAACACAGTGACATGATGTGAGGGGAGAGCAGGAATATAATAGGGGCTGATGTCTCCTGATGTATGAGATACACCAGAGAGTGTGGGGAGGAGACTGGTCAGATCTCTGGGCTGGTAACACACAGTGATATGATGTGAGGGGGAGAGCAGGAGTATAATAGGGGCTGATGGCTCCTGATGTATGAAATACACCAGAGAGTGTGGGGAGGAGACTGGTCAGATCTCTGGGCTGGTAACACACAGTGACATGATGTGAGGGGGAGAGCAGGAGTATAATAGGGGCTGATGGCTCCTGATGTATGAGATACACCAGAGAGTGTGGGGAGGAGACTGGTCAGATCTCTGGGCTGGTAACACACAGTGACATGATGTGAGGGGAGAGCAGGAGTATAATAGGGGGCTGATGGCTCCTGATGTATGAGATACACCAGAGAGTGTGGGGAGGAGACTGGTCAGATCTCTGGGCTGGTAACACAGTGACATGATGTGAGGGGGAGAGCAGGAGTATAATAGGGGCTGATGGCTCCTGATGTATGAGATACACCAGAGAGTGTGTGGAGGAGACTGGTCAGATCTCTGGGCTGGTAACACACAGTGACATGATGTGAGGGGGAGAGCAAAAGTATAATAGGGGCTGATGGGTCCTGACTCCCCTACTGGGCAAATACATATCCCTCATTAGTCTGTACTGACAGAGGAGGGTGTAGGATAAGAGATTGTTGTAGTGACTGAGCAAGGAGAATATGTGATTCTTTTCTGTAATAAGTGTTTATTACTCACCTGTGCTGATATCTGTAGGGATCTCCTCCTCTTTACACTGCTGATCACCCCTCACATACGTCTCTTCTTCTCCCTCTGTATCTTCTGCCTTCATATCAGTCACATACGTCTCTTCTTCTCCCTCTAGATCTTCTGCCTTTATATCAGTCACATACGTCTCTTCTTCTCCCTCTATATCTTCTGCCTTTATATCAGTCACATACGTCTCTTCTTCTCCCTCTATATCTTCTGCCTTCATATCAGTCACATTCGTCTCTTCTTCTCCCTCTATATCTTCTGCCTTTATATCAGTCACATACGTCTCTTCTTCTCTCCTTTTATCTTCTGCCTTTATATCAGTCACATACGTCTCTTCTTCTCCCTCTATATCTTCTGCCTTTATATCAGTCACATACGTCTCTTCTTCTCTCCTTTTATCTTCTGCCTTTATACGAGAAAGACGTTCTACCTAAGTAACCCAAAAAATACAATGGCATTTGCATTCTGTTTGATTAAATTGAGGTGAAACAGTATAATATCAGTGTATAAGACACACACAGCTTCTCTACAGATCATATAGTGACAGTCACTTTGGTATATTGGGCAGACCCTAAATCCCACCTACCTGATCCTCCTGTGTGATCCTGTGATTCTCCTCTGTACAATCCTGGGAATACAGAGGACGGGGACATCTCTCTGGGGTATCTCTGTTACTGGGCCCATCTGTAGGAGACACACAGTGACTGAGTACAGTATATATATGTGATTATCAGATGATGTGTCTATATAGCGGGCCCCCATACCTGCTTTCCCCTGTACAATACATGACAGTCTCCTCTTACCCAGTGATGTGAGGGGCCGGTGATTCTCCATCATCACGTCCTTGTACAGACCCCTGTGTTCCTCTTTATACTCCCCCTCCTGCATGGAGACATAGACAGTGACATCCTGACACCTTATAGTAACCTGACACACACAGTGATACATTCATCACCCAGACACATCCCCTGGTGTTACTGTATAATGTCCCATTCCCAGCAGTCACCTCTCCAGTCATCACCCAGACACATCCCCTGGTGTTACTGTATAATGTCCCATTCCCAGCAGTCACCTCTCCAGTCATCACCCAGACACGTCCCCTGGTGTTACTGTATAATGTCCAATTCCCAGCAGTCACCTCTCCAGTCATCACCCAGTCACCTCTCCAGTCATCACCCAGACACATCCCCTGGTGTTACTGTATAATGCCCCATTCCCAGCAGTCACCTCTCCAGTCATCACCCAGACACATCCCCCGGTGTTACTGTATAATGCCCCATTCCCAGCCGTCACCTCTCCAGTCATCACCCAGACACATCCCCTGGTGTTACTGTATAATGTCCCATTCCCAGCAGTCACCTCTCCAGTCATCACCCAGACACATCCCCTGGTGTTACTGTATAATGTCCCATTCCCAGCAGTCACCTCTCCAGTCATCACCCAGACACATCCCGTGGTGTTACTGTATAATGTCCCATTCCCAGCAGTCACCTCTCCAGTCATCACCCAGACACATCCCCTGGTGTTACTGGCAGTCACCTCTCCAGTCATCACCCAGACACATCCCCTGGTGTTACTGTATAATGTCCCATTCCCAGCAGTCACCTCTCCAGTCATCACCCAGACACATCCCCTGGTGGTACTGTATAATGCCCCATTCCCAGCAGTCACCTCTCCAGTCATCACCCAGACACATGCCCTGGTGTTACTGTATAATGCCCCGTTCCCAGCAGTCACCTCTCCAGTCACCACCCAGACACATCCCCTGGTGTTACTGTATAATGTCCCATTTCCAGCAGTCACCTCTCCAGTCATCACCCAGACACATCCCCTGGTGTTACTGTATAATGTCCCATTCCCAGCAGTCACCTCTCCAGTCATCACCCAGACACATCCCGTGGTGTTACTGTATAATGTCCCATTCCCAGCAGTCACCTCTCCAGTCACCACCCAGACACATCCCCTGGTGTTACTGTATAATGTCCCATTCCCAGCAGTCACCTCTCCAGTCATCACCCAGACACATCCCCTGGTGTTACTGTATAATGTCCCATTCCCAGCAGTCACCTCTCCAGTCATCACCCAGATACGTCCCCTGGTGTTACTGTATAATGACCCATTCCCAGCAGTCACCTCTCCAGTCATCACCCAGACACATCCCCTGGTGTTACTGTATAATGCCCCATTCCCAGCAGTCACCTCTCCAGTCATCACCCAGACACATCCCCCAGTGTTACTGTATAATGGCCCTCATTCCGAGTCGTTCGCTCGTTCTTTTTCATCGCATCGCAATGAAAATCCGCTTAGTACGCATGCGCAATGTTCGCACTGCGACTGCGCCAAGTAATTTTGCTATGCAGAAAGGATTTTTACTCACGGCTTTTTCTTCGCTCCGGCGATCGTAGTGTGATTGACAGGAAATGGGTGTTACTGGGCGGAAACACGGCGTTTTATGGGCGTGTGGATGAAAACGCTACCGTTTCCGGAAAAAACGCAGGAGTGGCCGGAGAAACGGGGGAGTGACTGGGCGAACGCTGGGTGTGTTTATGACGTCAAACCAGGAACGACAAGCACTGAACTGATCGCACAGGCAGAGTAAGGTTGAAGTTACTCAGAAACTGCTAAGTAGTTTGTAATCGCAATATTGCGAATACATCGGTCGCAATTTTAAGAAGCTAAGATACACTCCCAGTAGGCGTAGGCTTAGCGTGTGTAACTCTGCTAAATTCGCCTTGCGACCGATCAACTCGGAATGAGGGCCAATGTCCCATTCCCAGCAGTCACCTCTCCAGTCATCACCCAGACACATCCCCTGGTGTTACTGTATAATGTCCCATTCCCAGCAGTCACCTCTCCAGTCATCACCAAGACACGTCACCTGGTGTTACTGTATAATGTCCCATTCCCAGCAGTCACCTCTCCAGTCATCACCCAGACACATCCCCTGGTGTTACTGTACTCCCAAGTCTCCTCAGACCCCAGTCATGTCCCTGTATTATTACTATAGATATAAGTGACGTTATTGTGACACTTCCAGATCCCCTCACCTCCCCAGTCATGTCCCTGTATTATTACTGTAGTACTCTAGTGAGTACCCTATGAGGGGGCAAATCAATTAATGAATGTGTAAATCTATAATGTAATAGAGATGCTGCCAACTGATGTATACCATATATGTGATAATAACTTGGATCTTTCTAGTGATCCAATAATGTATAGTGTTTATGCATGTTATTATTCTGTGCCTGCTGAAGGTGAGGGGACTCTGGGAAGCGTGCAGTGTGCGGGGGAGATCATGGAGAAGCTTCCAGAGGTCCCGTGTGCTGAGAGAGGTGGCTGGGCGCGTGTAGCGGCGGTTTTGTTGGTGGGGTGACTAAGGGGAGAGAAAAAGGCTGGCGGCTGAGACAAGGGAGATTACAGGAAGGCGGTTCCCTGCGAGTGAGAGAGCCCCTGTGGGGGAAAGGAATTGGATGTCTCCCGCTGCGGGTGAGAAGCGCTGTGTTAATTTCCCCTGGTGGACGCAGAGCAGGGACGTCCCGGAGGCTGGATGTCACGGAGAGTGCTGGCAGGCGGAGCGCTGGCAGGGCAGGCTAGTACATGGGAGGAGACCGCAGTGCGGGCAGCAGCTACCAGGAGTCCAGCAGTAGCAGACAGTTTCCCCCCCCAAGCAGAGCTGAGTCCCTCATCCCATCCAACCCGCGGGAAGAGCCCGGTTGTTGGTGGAGGCGGAGTCGGGGGAGGGCCAGACCGGGCACACTATCATTGTAAGTGCAGGATGCCCCCATATAAATCCTGCTAATCTGCATTCTCCCCTATCATCCTTTAACTATTAAAGTACCAGCCCCCAGCACAGTAGCACAGGGAGCAGCAGCATCGGTGGATCTGAGAAGTACAAATATCACCTCTAGAGACTCCATATCCATTAGAGCACAGGTTCTCAAACTCGGTCCACAGGACCCCACACAGTGCATGTTTTGCAGGTCTCCTCACAGAATCACAAGTGAAATAATTAGCTCCACCTGTGGACCTTTTAAAATGTGTCAGTGAGTAATTAATACACCTGTGCACCTGCTGGGTTACCTGCAAAACATGCACTGTGTGGGGTCCTGTGGACCGAGTTTAAGAACCACTGCATTAGATAATGACCAGCAGGATAGCAGTCATAAAGAGTGCGGTGGTGTATAATGATGAAAGCAGCTCGGAGAGGGAGCAGGGTCACCTAAATTTGGAAATGGTACACTAGGGAGACTAAGCACCCCTCACCTATCAGAGACAGGTGCCAATAACCGGGACTTCTGTATGTTCTGGAGCCACCCCAACGGATCTACAGTGGGGCTATGCTTATACTGGGACAGGTAACACAGATCATCACCCCACTATATGTAACGAGTAGACCACGGGTGTCAGGGATTCCAGGGTGGAGAGCTCCACGTACTACCTTCCTGTTTCAGGTTGTCTAGGAGCGCTACAATTAGATCTTCCATGGAAACCATGCTATTCATTGCCGTGAAGTAGGGATTGCTCAACAATCGTGAGGACAATTGCTACAAGTGGATACCCATATAACCAAGAGTACTTCTTATACACAGACACGAAAGGGCCCCAACCGTGCACGATTATAGTAAGAGAACCCGGGTGGTTTTTCAAACGCAGCCCCACAACTTTCTTGTGGAATCGTATTCTTTGTATTGCATGCATTACCTTATGTATAGGTGGGGTATATTATTATGTATAGGTGGGGTATATTATTATGTATAGGTGGGGTATATTATTATGTATAGGTGGGATATATTATTATGTATAGGTGGGGTATATTATTATGTATCGGTGGGGTATATTATTAGAACGTTTCATGGTTTGAGTATTATATGATATAACTGTATAAGGTGGCCTATAACTTCTTACATATTAAAACCAGTATACTTACGGGTGGAACTGTCTCCTTATCTGTGGAAGAGCCTGAAATCACAAAGGAAAGGTACGATAGGTAAATGTGCATAGTCCTATCTGGTTACATCACATACTAATGTTATAGGCGACCACTACAGGGGTAGTTTATTTCCTAAGCGATTAGAGTATTGGGCTCTGAATAGCTTGGGTGGAGGCACATTGCACATATACACTGTACCCCCAGGTAAAAAAGGGGTTACATTACTATAGATATGTGATGTCACTGTGACACTCCCAGATCCCCTCACCTCACCAGTCATGTCCCTGTATTATTACTATAGATATAAGTGATGTCTCTGTGACACTCTCAGTTTCCCTCACCAGTCATGTCCCTGTATTATTACTATAGATATAAGTAATGTCACTGTGACTCTCCCAGATCCCCTTACCTCCCCAGTCATGTCCCTGTATTATTACTATAGATATGTGATGTCACTGTGACATTCCCAGATCCTCCTCACCTCCCCAGTCATGTCCCTGTATTATTACTATAGATATAAGTGATGTCACTGTGACACTCCCAGTTCCCCTCACCTCCCCAATCATGTCTCTGTACACTCCCAGGTGTGTGATATACATTTGCTTCATACTGAGCAATATTTTCAATCCCCAAAATTACATATAATAAAATTAATAATAATAACGACACTAAAGGCTGCACCCCAGTATAAAAATAATAACAGATGTCTTTAAAAGCAGGACACCTCAGGCCATTCCTCCTGTATTGTAAGACATCACCAACACTCCCAATGTCTAATAATAATACCTGGACACCACAAGCCGCTGTCCCTGTACAATAATAACCGTACACAAAAACCTGCTCCCCCTGTATAACACAAATTGCAACAGGACACCACAGGCCGCTCCCTCTGTATAATAATAACAACAGGAAACCACAGACTGCTCCCTCTGTATATTAATAATAATGACAGGACACCACAGGCTGCTCCCCCTGTATAATAATAATAACAGGACACCACAGGCTGCTCCCCCTGTATAATAATAATAATAACAGGACACCACAGGCTGCTCCCCCTGTATAGTTAGACGCCATTACCTGATCTCCACGGACACTGCGAGGCTGCAGCAGTCGATGAAAACTCACTTCCTGTATGTGGAACGCACAGTACGGAAGTAAGGTGGACCGCACAGACAGGAAGTAGGGTATGATTGGCACAGGCCGCTTACTGGTTGCTGGCCCCTCCCCTCCTTCACCCCGCCTACAGCCCCGCCCTCTGTAACGATTATTACTATACATGTCATCGGTGCAGGAGGCCGGCGGCCATTTTCTTGTAGACCAGTCTGGCAGCAGCAATAGGTTCCCTGGCCGTGTAGTGACGTCAGGAGCGGCGGCCATTTTCCCCTGGTCTGAGCTCCGCCTTCCTTCTATCATTCCCACAAGGCAGCAGGAGCAGAGAGCAGCCATTGCTGTGTCTGGCAGCAGGTAATGATATTATTATTATTATTATTATTCTATAGGCTGAGCAGCTCTGGTGTCAGGTTCTGTACTACAGGGGGAGCAGCCTCTGGTGCCTTGTTATAGTGCAGCTGGAGCAGCCTCTGGTGCTGCATTATCCCTGTACAGGTGGCTGACACTCTAGTGTCCTATTACTGTAACACAGGTGGCGCAGACCCCGCCGTTACCGTAATACAGGAGGTGCAGACCCCGCCGTTACCGTAATACAGGAGGCGCAGACCCCACCATTACCGTAATACAGGTGGCGCAAGACTCCGCCGTTACCGTAATACAGGTGGCGCAGACCCCACCATTACCGTAATACAGGGGATGCAGACCCCGTTGTTACCGTAATACAGGTGGCGCAGACCCCACCGTTACCGTAATACAGATGGCGCAGTCCCCGCCATTACCGTTATACAGGTGGCGCAGTCCCCGCCTTTACCGTAATACAGAGGGCGCACACCCCGCCGTTACCGTGATACAGGTGGCGCAGACCCCGCCGTTGTTGTAATTCTATAAACGGGACATTACAGGTGTTGTGTCCTGTGGCATTGTACTATACAGGTGGAGCGGCATATGTTGTATTAATATTCAGAGGAGCTGTATTAAAATACAGGGGAGTGGCATGTGTTGTCCTACTGTACAGGGGGAGCGAACTGGGGCATCCTCCTATACAGGGGTAGTGGATTATAACATCCTACTATACAGGGGGAGCAGCCTGTGTTGCCCTTTTATACAGGGGAAGTGGCCTGTGGTGTCTTGTTACTTTTATTATATAGGGTGAGCGACATGTATTGTCTTTCTATACAGGAGTGGCCTGTGTTGTCATATTACAGGGGTAGCATCCTGTACTGTCATAGTATACAGGGGGAGTGGCCTGTGTTGTCATAATATACAAGTGGAGGGACCTGTGGTGTCTTGTTACTATTATTATATAGGGTGAGCGGAATGTATTTTCTTTCTATACAGAAGGCGTGGCCTGTGTTGTCATAATATACAGGGGCAGCGGCCTGTGTTGTCATAATATACAGGGGCAGCGGCCTGTGTTGTCATAATATACAGGGGTAGCTTCCTGTGCTGTCATGGTATACAGGGGGAGCGGCCTGTGTTGTCATAATATACAGGGTCAGTGGCCTGTGTTGTCATAATATACAGGGGTAGCTTCCTGTGCTGTCATAGTATACAGGGGGAGCGGCATGTGTTGTCATAATATACAGGGGTATCTTTCTGTGCTGTCATAGTATACAGGGGGAGCGGCCTGTGTTGTATTTATTATTTATTAGCAGTTTCTTATATAGCGCAGCATATTCTGTTGCGCGTTACAATTAGAACAGCAGTAATAGAACGAAACAGGGTAAAAACAGACAGACATAGAGGTAGGAAGGCCCTGCTCGCAAACTTACAATCTATGAGAAAATAGGCATTGATACACAAGGATAGATGCTACCTGTTGCATAATGGTCCACCAGATTGCTAGGTTCTTAATGGGTTATTTGATATGATCACCCAGCGATGAAATGAGGTATAGATTGAGAACAGCAGAGGACCCAAGACTGAGCCTTGCAGTACTCCAACTGATAGAGGTAGAGAAGAAGAGATAGAATCAGAGAAGTGAACACTGAAAGAGCGATTAGATAGGTAGGATGAGAACCAGGAGAGGGCCGTGTCCTGAAGACCTAGAGATTGTTAGGCGCCGGGGTCCGCTCGTCGGTGCGGCCCGGCGCCTAGCAACCAGGGACGCCGTACGCGGACAGCCGCCGGCTCCCTGGCAACGCTGGACGCCGGGCGCACTGAGCCGCACGGACCCTAGCAACGGGGACGCCACTGACGGACCGCGTTCCCCGTTGCTGGGTCCAGGGTTTAATGAACCTACACCTGTTTCCTGGCCGTGCAGCAAGGCAGCTGCACGGCATGTAGGTAATTAGCCCTGTCAGCACCTGATTGGAGGACTCCTCTTCATATGCACTCTCAGGACTTCTCACAGACGCCGGTAATAGCTTCCTGCATGCTGTTTCTGTTTGCTGAGAGTCTGTTCCAGTCTTGCTGTATCCGGTCATCCCAGTATTCGGAAGTCCTGAACTCGGAAGTTGTCATCTTATTCCTGGAGTCCTGACTAATCACCGTATAACATCCAGTGGTGTTCGTGAGTCGTGGCTTCGCCGTGTGTTGCGGCTTGACCGCTTTATTATTTATTATTTGTGTTTTGGAGCATTTCGCGGAGGGTTCCGCTTCCACAGGTCCACTCTGGTATCCAGCGGTGCTGGGTAGGAGTATTGGACAAGTGGATTTTGGTTGTCCTTTTCCCTGGCGGGTTTCCGCACATACTTCAGGTTTTGTTAGTTAGCTTGTTGCCCCTGGCCTGTTGTCAGTCAGAGGTCCTCTTGTTATCATCCTGCCTCGGATTTCCCTTTGTCTCTCACTAAGACGGGTGGCACCGGAGTTGGGCAGACATAATCCGCCCTTCAAACGTGGCTGCCAGGGGCTCAAGAAACCATAGTCTCGCAGGGGATTTCCGATAGCACGGGTGAGACAATAGAGTTAGGGCGCCAGGGGCAACTAGTCTTTCCTGCTCCCGTTACATGCATTCCATTCCAGCGCTCTGGTCCTTGTCATAAGATCTCCTCTGGTCAGGAGTGCTGGAATCATAACATTATTACCGGCCATACCAAAACTTAAAATGAAACGGAGTTTAATTTTTTCTTATTCAGTTTTTGTAAGAAATTGTCGGCCTCATGAATCCAACAGGGTTAGAACCAAATCCTGGTCAGCTCTTAGTCAGTCAGATTCAAGAACTTACTCAGATGGTTCAGGATCTTTCCCTTCGGGTGAAGTCGCAGGAAGATCTTTTACGAACTTCCCCGAGGGTAGTTCCTGAACCAAAAATGCATTTGCCTGACCGTTTTTCTGGTGATAGAAAAGAGTTTTTTAATTTTAAAGAATCCTGTAAACTTTATTTTCGTTTAAGACCGATCTCCTCGGGTACTGAATCTCAGCGGGTCGGGATTATTATTTCTTTGCTCCAGGGGGATCCCCAGACTTGGGCATTTGGTTTAAAAGCAGATGATCCGGTGTTATTGTCAGGAGACGCTTTTTTTGGGTCTTTAGGACTATTATATGATGACCCTGATAGAGAGGCATCCGCTGAAGGTCAATTGCGCGCTCTCAGACAGGTTAGGAATCCTGCAGAGGTTTATTGTACGGAGTTTCGCCGGTGGTCAAACGACTGTGGCTGGAATGACCCAGCCCTGCGCAGTCAGTTTCGCCTCGGCTTATCAGAATCTATTAAAGACAGTCTCCTCCAGTATCCCGCTCCTGAGACTCTCGATAAACTCATGGAGCTTTCTATTAAGATTGATCGTCGTCTCAGAGAGCGGAAGGCTGAAAAAGGAGCATCGGTCAGGTCATCTCCATGTGTATATTCCATTCCTGAGGACCTAGAGGAGCCCATGCAGATGGGTCTCTCCCGGTTGTCTCCTGAAGAGAGAGCCAGAAGGCAAAACTCTGGTCTTTGTTTGTACTGTGGGGGTAAGGGACATTTTGCTCGTAATTGTCCGAATAAGTCGGGAAACGCCTTGACCAGGTGAATTGTGAGGGGGTTCACCTAGGTCTGCAGCTTATCTCCTCGAATAACTCCCTTTTAGTCCCAGCTAAGGTTTCCTTTGGCAGCCACAGTTCCTCGGTATTGGCTTTTGTCGACAGTGGAGCCGCAGGAAACTTTATGGATTTAACTTGGGCTAAGGCCTTAGGCATTCCTCAGTTATCTTTGGGTAGGTGTGTCACCATGCATGGCTTAGATGGGAGTCCACTGTCCAATGGGGTTATTTCCCTCTGTACACCCGCTGTACTACGTACGGTAGGAGCTCTTCATTCTGAAAAAATCGAGTTCTTCATTACCCATTGCCCAGCAGTTCCAGTGGTTCTGGGTCACCCTTGGCTGGCCTTTCACAATCCCACCATTGATTGGCGGTCAGGGGAGATTTCTCAATGGGGTACCTTCTGTGATAAGGAATGTATTTCGTTTCCAGTCAGAATAGCTGCTGCCATTCCTGAACTCATTCCCGTGGAGTACCAGGAGTTTGCTGATGTGTTCTCCAAGGGCAATGCAGACATTCTGCCTCCCCATCGGCCTTATGATTGCGCCATTGAGCTAACTCCTGGTGCCGCATTGCCAAAGGGAAGGTTATATGCTTTATCCGGGCCAGAATCTGCGGCCATGAATGACTATGTTAAAGAGAGCCTAGGGAAAGGATTTATTAGGCCATCTAAATCTCCTTTAAGTGCAGGCTTCTTCTTTGTGGAGAAAAAGGATGGCTCGCTTAGACCTTGCATTGACTATAGAGCCCTAAATAAAATCTCAGTTAAAAATACTTATCCTCTGCCGCTGATTTCCGTCCTCTTTGATCAGCTGCGTTCGGCTGTGATTTTTTCCAAAATTGACCTAAGAGGAGCGTATAACCTCATCCGAATCAGGTCCGGAGATGAATGGAAGACAGCCTTCAGTACTCAGTCGGGTCACTACGAGTACCTAGTGATGCCGTTCGGCTTGTCTAACGCTCCAGCAGTTTTCCAGGACCTCATTAACGATGTGCTCCGTGACTTCCTAGGGAAATTCGTGGTCGTTTACTTAGACGACATCCTGATTTATTCTGACTCTATTGAACAACATGTTACCCAGGTGCGTCAGGTTCTTCAAAAGTTACGTGAGAATCATCTATATGCCAAACTGGAAAAATGTGAGTTTCATGTCACGGAGGTATCTTTTTTAGGGTACATTATTTCCCCTCGGGGATTTTTCATGGAACCAAAGAAGCTCCAGGCCATCCTTAGTTGGGCGCAACCCACCAATTTAAAAGCAATTCAGCGCTTTTTAGGGTTTGCGAATTATTACAGGAGGTTCATTCATTCTTTTTCCGACCTGGTTGCTCCCATTGTGGCCCTGACAAAGAAAGGAGCGGATCCTACCAACTGGTCGCGTGAAGCGGAGTTGTCCTTTCGGGCCTTGAAACAAGCTTTTGTCTCGGCTCCAGTCCTCAGACATCCCAATCCAGGATTGCCCTTCGTTGTGGAGGTCGATGCCTCGGAGGTTGGAGTAGGGGCTATACTATCTCAGAAGGATCCGGAGTCTCTGGAACTACATCCTTGTGCCTTTATGTCCAGGAAATTCTCCTCCGCTGAATCCAACTATGACGTTGGTAACCGGGAATTACTGGCAATAAAATGGGCTTTCGAGGAGTGGAGGCATTGGCTGGAGGGAGCAACACATACTATTTCAGTATTGACTGACCATAAGAATCTGCAATACATCGAATCAGCTAAGCGGCTGAATGCCCGGCAGGCTCGTTGGGCTTTGTTCTTTACTCGTTTCAAATTTATTATTACTTTCAGGCCAGGTTCCAAGAATACCAAGGCAGATGCTCTGTCACGCAGTTTTCTTCCGGTTCATGATAACAGTCCTGTTACTCCCATACTTCCATCTTCAGTCATTTGGGCAGGCCTCACACAAGATTTATTTACCCAGTTAAAACAGCTGCAACACCAAGCTCCTGGAAATACTCCTGCTGGTCGTCTTTACGTCCCTGAGTTCTTGAGAGCTACTGTTTTGACTGAGTTCCATGATAACAAAGTTTCCGGGCATCCAGGGATCTCTAAGACATTGGAGTTAGTCTCCCGCTCAGTATGGTGGCCTGGTCTTTCTAAAGACGTTAAGGAGTTTGTTTTTTCATGTCAGGTTTGTGCACAGCATAAGGTTCCCCGTTCCTTGCCTATCGGGCAACTTATGCCCTTAAATGTCCCTCTCAGGCCATGGTCTCATATTTCCATGGATTTTGTGGTAGACCTTCCCCTTTCAGCTGGATGCAGAGTTATTTGGGTGGTAGTGGACCGTTTTAGCAAGATGGCTCATTTCATTGCCCTTCCCCGACTGCCATCTGTCCAAGGATTGGCAGTTTTGTTTCTCCGCCATGTTTTCAGACTTCATGGGTTGCCCACTGATATTGTTTCTGATCGGGGTCCACAATTCATTGCACAATTCTGGAAGTGTTTTTGTGCTTCATTAAAGATGAGATTGTCATTAACATCTGGTTATCACCCACAGTCCAACGGGCAAACCGAGCGAGTTAACCAATCATTGAAACAGTATTTGCGTTTGTACTCTGCCAAACTCCAGAATGATTGGTCCGAGTTTCTTCCATTGGCGGAGTTTGCTTACAATAATTCTTGTCATTCCTCCACCAACGTGTCTCCATTCTTTTCAGTTTTTGGTTTTCACCCCAGAGCTAATTCTTTTTTTCAACATTCCTCAGTTTCCTCGCTAACCTTAACCTCCCATCTCAGAGCCATTTGGAAAAAAGTGCACCTTGCTCTAAGAAAAGCGGCCTTTTGAGAGGAAAAAATATCTGACTGGCTCCGACGTCCTTGCAATTTTAAGGTGGGAGATAGAGTATGGTTGTCGACTCGTAACATTAGACTTCGACAATCTTCAGCTAGGTTGGGACCCAAATTTATTGGACCATTTCATATCATTAAAAAAGTTAACCCAGTTGCTTTCCGGTTACATTTACCAAAATCTCTTCGGATTGGTAATACGTTTCATTGCTCCCTGTTGAAGCCATACATTTCTTCCAGTAAATTTCCTCGGAAGATCTCTCAGGGAAGATCTCCAGTGGACGTACAGGGACAACAGGAGTTCCTGGTGGAGAAGGTTCTCGATTCCAAGTTGTCCAGGGGCCGGCTTTATTTTCTGGTTCACTGGAGAGGTTATGGTCCAGAGGAAAGGTCCTGGGTCCTGGATAAGGATCTTCATGCCCCAAGGCTCAAGAGGGCATTTTTTCGGGAATTTCCTTGGAAACCTGGCTTTAGGGGTTCCTTGACCCCTCCTCAAGGGGGAGGGTACTGTTAGGCGCCGTGGTCCACTCGTCGGTGCGGCCCGGCGCCTAGCAACCAGGGACGCCGTATGCGGACAGCCGCTGGCTCCCTGGCAACGCTGGACGCCGGGCACACTGAGCCGCACGGATCCTAGCAACGGGGAGGCTACTGACGGACCGCGTTCCCCGTTGCTGGGTCCAGGGTTTAATGAACCTACACCTGTTTCCTGGCCATGCAGCAAGGCAGCTGCACGGCATGTAGGTAATTAGCCCTGTCAGCACCTGATTGGAGGACTCCTCTTCATATGCACTCTCAGGACTTCTCACAGACGCCGGTAATAGCTTCCTGCATGCTGTCTCTGTTTGCTGAGAGTCTGTTTCCAGTCTTGCTGTATCCGGTCATCCCAGTATTCGGAAGTCCTGAACTCGGAAGTTGTCATCTTATTCCTGGAGTCCTGACTAATCACCGTATAACATCCAGTGGTGTTCGTGAGTCGCGGCTTTGCCGTGTGTTGCGGCTTGACCGCTTTATTATTTATTATTTGTGTTTTGGAGCATTTCGCGGAGGGTTCCGCTTCCACAGGTCCACTCTGGTATCCAGCGGTGCTGGGTAGGAGTATTGGACAAGTGGATTTTGGTTGTCCATTTCCCTGCACATACTTCAGGTTTTGTTAGTTAGCTTGTTGCCCCTGGCCTGTTGTCAGTCAGAGGTCCTCTTGTTATCATCCTGCCTCGGATTTCCCTTTGTCTCTCACTAAGACCGGGTGGCACCGGAGTTGGGCAGACATAATCCGCCCTTCAAACGTGGCTGCCAGGGGCTCAAGAAACCATAGTCTCGCAGGGGATTTCCGATAGCACGGGTGAGACAATAGAGTTAGGGCGCCAGGGGCAACTAGTCTTTCCTGCTCCCGTTACATGCATTCCATTCCAGCGCTCTGGTCCTTGTCATAAGATCTCCTCTGGTCAGGAGTGCTGGAATCATAACAGAGATTGTAGTGTTTGTATGAGAAGAGAGTGGTCAACAGTGTCATAAGCAGCAGAGAGATCTAGAAGAATGAGTAGTGTGTAATGGCCTTTAGATCTAGCAGTGACTAGATCATTCACTACTTTGGTCAGTGCCATCTCTGTGGAGTGTTGGGCATGAAAGCCTGACTGAAGTGGGTCCAATAAGTTGTGGGAGTTAAGAAAGTGTGTGAGGCGAGTGTAGGCAAGTCTCTCAAGTAGCTTGAAGGGACCTGGTAGCTGAGAAATGGGACGGTAGTTAGAGAGTGTGTTTGGGTCAGAGTTGTGTTTGTTTAGAATGGGAGTAATCACTGCATGCTTAAACAGAGAAGGAAAGATACCAGTAGAGAGAGAAATTACAGATTTTAGTTAAGGTTGGGATAAGCACAGGAGACAAAGTTTTACTGACCTGTGAGGGTATAGGATCAAGAGGAGAGGTAGTGTAATAGGAGGATGGAAAGAGTGTTGATACTTCATCTTCACTTGTGGGATCAAATGAAGAGAAAGTGCCAGAGGGTTCAGGTAGGGAATTGAGCAGGTCACTGGCTGAGTTAGAGCGTACCATTTCATCTTGGATTTTATCACTCTTATACTTGAAGTAGGAGGCAAGTTCTTGTGCAGTGATAGTAGCTAGTGGCGGAGGTGAGGGAGGGTAAAGAAGTGATTTATATGTATTAAAAAGTCGCTTGGGGTTGGTGGCATGAGAAGAGATTGGAAATATGTTTGTTTGGCAGTGTCCAGGGCCTGATGATAGGAGTGGTAGGTGGTCTTATATATGAGGAAGTCACTTGGATTCTGAGATTTACGCCACTGACGTTCTACTTTACGTGACAGTTTTTGTAGGTGTCTTGTTGATTTAGAGTGCCATGGTTGGCTTATATATGTATACAGTGACACAAGGGGATATGTCTTAGTGATGACTGGAGAGGTGACGGCTGGGAATGGGGCATTATACAGTAACACAAGGGGATATGTCTGAGTGATGACTGGAGAGGTGACGGCTGGGAATGGGACATTATACAGTAACACCAGGGGATGTGTCTGGGTGATGACTGTATCACTGTGTGTCAGGTTCCTATAAGGTGTCATGATGTCACTGTCTATGTCTCCATGCAGGAGGTGGAGTATATAGAGGAACACAGGGGTCTGTACAAGGACGTGATGATGGAGAATCACCGGCCCCTCACATCACTGAGTAAGAGGAGACTGTCATGTATTGTACAGGGGAGAGCAGGTATGTGGGACCCCCCATATACACACACATCACCTGATAATCACATATATACACTGTACTCAGTCACTGTGTGTCTCTTACAGATGGACCCAGTAACAGAGGTACCCCAGAGAGATGTCCCCGTCCTCTGTATTCCCAGGATTGTACAGAGGAGAATCACAGGATCCCACAGGAGGATCAGGTAGGTGGAATTTAGGGTGTCGCCCATATACCAAAGTGACTGTCACTATATAATGTGTAGAGAAGCTGTGTGTTTTATACACTGATATTACACTATCTGAAATCAGGCATTATTAATGTATATTGTTTTGTGGGCTATTTAGGATGACTGTCTGACTGATATAAAGGCAGAAGATACAGAGGGAGAAGAAGAGACGTATGTGACTGATATAAAGGCAGAAGATATAGAGGAAGAAGAAGAGACGTATGTGACTGATATAAAGGCAGAATATATAGATGGAGAAGAAGAGACGTATGTGACTGATATAAAGGTAGAAGATACAGAGGGAGAAGAAGAGACGTATGTGACTGATATAAAGGCAGAAGATATAGAGGGAGAAGAAGAGACCTATGTGACTGATATAAAGGCAGAAGATACATTGGGAGAAGAAGAGACGTATGTGACTGATATAAAGGCAGAAGATATAGAGGGAGAAGAAGAGACGTATGTGACTGATGTAAAGGCAGAAGATATAGAAGGAGAAGAAGAGACGAATGTGACTGATATGAAGACAGAAGATACAGAGGGAGAAGAAGAGACGTATGTGACTGATATAAAGGCAGAAGATATAGAGGGAGAAGAAGAGACGTATGTGACTGATATAAAGGCAGAAGATACAGAGGGAGAAGAAGAGACGTATGTGACTGATATAACGGCAGAAGATATAGAGGGAGAAGAAGAGACGTATGTAACTGATATAAAGGCAGAAGATATAGCGGGAGAAGAAGAGACGTATGTGACTGATATAACGGCAGAAGATATAGAGGGAGAAGAAGAGACGTATGTGACTGATATAAAGGCTGAAGATATAGCGGGAGAAGAAGAGACGTATGTGACTGATATAAAGGCAGAAGATATAGAGGGAGAAGAAGAGACGTATGTGACTGATATAAAGGCAGAAGATCTAAAGGGAGAAGAAGAGACGTATGTGACTGATGTAAAGGCAGAAGATATAGAAGGAGAAGAAGAGACGTATGTGACTGATATGAAGACAGAAGATTCAGAGAGACAAGAAGAGACGTATGTGACTGATATAAAGGGAGAAGAAGAGACGTATGTAACTGATATAAAGGTAGAAGATATAGAGGGAGAAGAAGAGACGTATGTGACTGATATAAAGGCAGAAGATATAGAGGGAGAAGAAGAGACGTATGTGACTGATATAAAGGCAGAAGATATAGCGGGAGAAGAAGAGACGTATGTGAGGGGTGATCAGCAGTGTAAGGAGGAGGAGATCCCTACAGATATCAGCACAGGTGAGTAATAAACACTTATTACAGAAGTCACATATTCTCCTTGCTCAGTCACTACAGCAATCTCTTATCCTACACCCTCCTCTGTCAGTACAGACTATTGATGGAAATGTATCTGCCCAGTGATGTAGTCTAGGACCATCAGCCCTGTTCTCAGTTGGGTGTTTATAACACAAGGGGTGATATTCAATTGTAATATCACGCCCGATCTCCCGTCTAAAGTGACAAGAGTTTGCGGGGCAATATTCAATTGTCCCCCATGTTTGGGCATATCGCGCCCATAGCAGTCTGGATTAGCTTTGTAAAGCTATTTAACTCAACTAATGTCATGGGCGCGATCACGAAAAGTTTTGTGCATTTCAGCTCACCTTACCCGGGGGTGGTGATCTGAAATGCTAATATTGCGTTCGTCGGCAGCAATATTTGAATCAGGGGTGTTTTCTGTTAAAGGCGTTTTCTTCTTTAGGGTCCATAGTGATCCACAGTCCTTACATCGGGGTGTAGGTGGTAGGAGTCGACCGGGCATCACACAGTTAAGCTTTTATTTCCCAGGATGCCCTGGACCTCCTCCCCATGTACCCCGCCCCTGGCCAGTGGGCAGTTTTAGTGATGGTGCTGGTAGAAGCCGGAGCACCGGTCACACAGCGGAGAGGAATGAATGAGCAGCGCTGGGAGTCTCTCTGAGCGCCACCGCTGCTGCTCCAACAATCCCCCGCTGGTGCCGCAACGTCAGTGAGGCTAAGAAACTGATGATTCCGGCGTGGTTACTTCCTGATCGCCGCGCTAGTACAGCGTCCAGTGCCCCGGACTGCACCCGGAGGACAGTTAAGGCATTCTCCGGCTCGTGGGACCCACAATACATGCAGTCCATGCTTCCGCAGGCTCTAATGTGATCCCTGGCTGCTGCTACGGGTTACACTAGACCACCAGGGCATGCATATAATATATATATAGGATAATGGAGGCCAGGGTGCCTGGTGGGTGATGTCAGCCAGGGGAGGTAGGTCCTCTCCCAGAGCCAGATTCCACAGCTGGGTTTCCCTCTCGGCTGCCACTCCCCCACATGCTTCTCTTATAAGAGTCTCTGAGGGACATTCCAATGGGAATGAGTGTGATGCCAGGCTCTGGGAATGCTGGGTTCTGTCTCCAGAAGTGGCCAGGTTATACATGCACTAGTCCTACCTACCAATGTGGTGTGAGTAGATGACTTCAGTGCCCATTGCAATTGTTATGTACTTACATTGTGTGTGACTGGTGCTAGCTCTGCTGTGTGACTGCATTGTATCTGTCTCTTACATGTGAGTGCAGGTGTTCCGGGCTGTGTGACTGCATTGTATCTATCCCTTACATGTGAGTACAGGTGTTCCGGGCTGTGTGACTGCATTGTATCTATCTCTTACATGTGAGTGCAGGTGTTCTGGTCTGTGTGACTGCATTGTATCTATCCCTTACATGTGAGTACAGGTGTTCCGGGCTGTGTGACTGCATTGTATCTATCCCTTACATGTGAGTACAGATGTTCCGGGCTGTGTGACTGCATTGTATCTATCCCTTACATGTGAGTACAGGTGTTCCGGGCTGTGTGACTGCATTGTATCTGTCCCTTACATGTGAGTGCAGGCGTGTGACTGCATTGTATCTATCCCTTACATGTGAGTGCAGGTGTTCCGGGCTGTGTGACTGCATTGTATCTATCCCATACATGTGAGTGCAGGTGTTCCGGGCTGTGTGACTGCATTGTATCTATCCCTTACATGTGAGTACAGGTGTTCCGGGCTGTGTGACTGCATTGTATCTGTCCCTTACATGTGAGTGCAGGCGTGTGACTGCATTGTATCTATCCCTTACATGTGAGTGCAGGTGTTCCGGGCTGTGTGACTGCATTGTATCTATCCCATACATGTGAGTGCAGGTGTTCCGGGCTGTGTGACTGCATTGTATCTGTCCCTTACATGTGAGTGCAGGTGTTCCGGGCTGTGTGACTGCATTGTATCTATCCCCTACATGTGAGTGCAGGTGTTCCGGGCTGTGTGACTGCATTGTATCTGGCCCTTACATGTGAGTACAGATGTTCCGGGCTGTGTGACTGCATTGTATCTATCCCTTACATGTGAGTACAGGTGTTCCGGGCTGTGTGACTGCATTGTATCTGTCCCTTACATGTGAGTGCAGGCGTGTGACTGCATTGTATCTATCCCTTACATGTGAGTGCAGGTGTTCCGGGCTGTGTGACTGCATTGTATCTGGCCCTTACATGTGAGTACAGGTGTTCCGGGCTGTGTGACTGCATTGTATCTATCCCTTACATGTGAGTGCAGGTGTTCCGGGCTGTGTGACGGCATTGTATCTATCCCTTACATGTGAGTGCAGGTGTTCCGGGCTGTGTGACTGCATTGTATCTATCCCTTACATGTGAGTGCAGGTGTTCCGGGCTGTGTGACTGCATTGTATCTATCCCTTACATGTGAGTGCAGGTGTTCCGGGCTGTGTGACTGCATTGTATCTATCCCTTACATGTGAGTGCAGGTGTTCCGGGCTGTGTGACTGCATTGTATCTATCCCTTACATGTGAGTGCAGGTGTTCCGGGCTGTGTGACTGCATTGTATCTATCCCTTACATGTGAGTGCAGGTGTTCCGGGCTGTGTGACTGCATTGTATCTGGCCCTTACATGTGAGTACAGGTGTTCCGGGCTGTGTGACTGCACTGTATCTATCCCTTACATGTGAGTGCAGGTGTTCCGGGCTGTGTGACGGCATTGTATCTATCCCTTACATGTGAGTGCAGGTGTTCCGGGCTGTGTGACTGCATTGTATCTATCCCTTACATGTGAGTGCAGGTGTTCCGGGCTGTGTGACTGCATTGTATCTATCCCTTACATGTGAGTGCAGGTGTTCCGGGCTGTGTGACTGCATTGTATCTATCCCTTACATGTGAGTGCAGGTGTTCCGGGCTGTGTGACTGCATTGTATCTATCCCTTACATGTGAGTGCAGGTGTTCCGGGCTGTGTGACTGCATTGTATCTATCCCTAATTAAAGAGAGAAGAAAAAATGACCTTGGTTGGGAGCACTCATTCCCGGAGAGTTACTTGCAGATATGATGTCTGTATGAAAAATGATGTAATGATGAAGTAATTAAAACATAACTTTTAATAATTTGTATATGATAAAAGGCTAGATACACTAATTGAAATTACTAAGAAAAAATTAATGAAAAACACAAGATACCCAATTTAATGATAAGATGGCTTTAAACTATCTAAGCCATACATAGAATAAGGTCTGCGAATATATTAGATGGATTGTTACTGTGATAATTCAGTGTCTAGCAAGCAAATGCCCATCCCACCGTGGATTCAGTGCAATCACCAATTAAATTCCACTGGAGACCTACAACACCTGGTATTCCTAAGTGGTCTCCCACTGAAGTACTGACCAGGCCCAACACTGTATTGCCTCCAAGGTCAGACGGGGTTGGGCATACCCAGTGTGGTATGGTAGTAGGTAACGTGTGGAAAGGGGCAGTGAGTGCAGCTGTTATGTAAGGGATGTGTGTTATTGTGCCAGTTTAGCCAATTGCATTCCTCCTTATTAGATAATTTTGTTGACCATCATTGCACCAATTTAGCGACCCAGACACATGGGTATGCAGAGGTTAAATCATATGGTCAGCAAGGGTTGATAACATGAGCCTCTGTTATTTCTGTTCGTGGCGTGAGGCAAAGCAAGACAGATAGCCTATTATAATTTAAGGCATGTATGAAACGCAAACACAGAATTCAAATGAACCAAGTGTCTGTTATTGCAGATTGAATCTGCCCGTCAGGAAAACATTGATTGAATAATATTTTCTAATGCACCAACATTAATAAAGAAATTATCCAAGCTTAATTGTCAGGTGTGATACTTAATTTGTATCGAAGGTGGAAAAATTAGCTAAAATAGCCCAAAAAAAGGATAAATAGATGTGCTTCAAAAAAATGTATATTTGCTGCAATTAGTTGAACAATGCAACCATAAACACTCGCATACCAGCAGCTGATATAACAAAATACAATGGTTGCCATGAATTTGACATAAATTGATACTTAGAAGCCAGATGTAATTTTTTTAAAAGAAAAGAACACACCTCGTTGCAGCTACCACTGCTCTGCACTATGTTATAGGTATATACTCAGATTACATTTTTTGAACATACAAAACAGCCTAAATAATTTACAGGCAAACGTTAATGGCTAAATGCCACAGGTAATAGTGCGGTAAGTCATAGATAGCACCTATGGTAAGTTGTTATATGCTTCACAGAACGGATTGCTGCTAACTTATGTGTATGGAACATGAAAGCAGCTTAAGTAATTATCAAGCAAAAGATTGACAGCTAAGTACCACGGGTGGCGGAGTGAATGATAATACACCTATAATTGGTGTTGCTAAACATATACTTGCTCCTCAAACCCAGCAAAAATAAGAATTTACTTACCGATAATTCTATTTCTCGTAGTCCGTAGTGGATGCCGTAAGGACCATGGGGAATAGCGGCTCCGCAGGAGACTGGGCACAAAAGTAAAAGCTTTAGGACTAGGTGGTGTGCACTGGCTCCTCCCCCTATGACCCTCCTCCAAGACTCAGTTAGGATACTGTGCCCGGACGAGCGTACACAATAAGGAAGGATATTGAATCCCGGGTAAGACTCATACCAGCCACACCAATCACACTGTACAACCTGTGATCTGAACCCAGTTAACAGCATGATAACAGAGGAGCCTCTGAAAAGATGGCTCACAACAATAATAACCCGATTTTTTTGTAACAATAACTATGTACAAGCATTGCAGACAATCCGCACTTGGGATGGGCGCCCAGCATCCACTACGGACTACGAGAAATAGAATTATCGGTAAGTAAATTCTTATTTTCTCTGACGTCCTAGTGGATGCTGGGAACTCCGTAAGGACCATGTGGATTATACCAAAGCTCCCAAACGGGCGGGAGAGTGCGGATGACTCTGCAGCACCGAATGAGAGAACTCCAGGTCCTCCTCAGCCAGGGTATCAAATTTGTAAAATTTAGCAAACGTGTTTGCCCCTGACCAAGTAGCAGCTCGGCAAAGTTGTAAAGCCGAGACCCCTCGGGCAGCCGCCCAAGATGAGCCCACTTTCCTTGTGGAATGGGCTTTAACAGATTTTGGCTGTGGCAGGCCTGCCACAGAATGTGCAAGCTGAATTGTACTACAAATCCAACGAGCAATCGTCTGCTTAGAAGCAGGAGCACCCAGCTTGTTGGGTGCATACAGGATAAACAGCGAGTCAGATTTTCTGACTCCAGCCGTCCTGGAAACATATATTTTCAGGGCCCTGACTACGTCAAGCAACTTGGAGTCCTCCAAGTCCCTAGTAGCCGCAGGTACCACAATAGGCTGGTTCATGTGAAACGCTGAAACCACCTTAGGGAGAAATTGAGGACGAGTCCTCAATTCTGCCCTGTCTGAATGAAAAATTAGGTAAGGGCTTTTATATGATAAAACCGCCAATTCTGAGACACGCCTGGCTGACGCCAGGGCTAACAGCATGACCACCTTCCATGTGAGATATCTTAATTCCACAGTGGTGAGTGGTTCAAACCAATGTGATTTTAGGAACCCTAAAACTACATTGAGATCCCAAGGTGCCACTGGAGGCACAAAAGGAGGCTGTATATGCAGTACCCCCTTGACAAACGTCTGAACTTCAGGCACTGAAGCCAGTTCTTTCTGGAAGAAGATCGACAGGGCCGAAATTTGAACCTTAATGGATCCTAATTTTAGGCCCATAGAAAGTCCTGCTTGCAGGAAATGTAGGAAACGACCCAGTTGAAATTCCTCTGTAGGGGCCTTCTTGGCCTCACACCACGCAACATATTTCCGCCAAGTGCGGTGATAATGTTTTGCGGTTACATCCTTCCTGGCTTTGATCAGGGTAGGGATGACTTCATCTGGAATGCCTTTTTCCTTCAGGATCCGACGTTCAACCGCCATTCCGTCAAACGCAGCCGCGGTAAGTCTTGGAACAGACAAGGTCCCTGCTGGAGCAGGTCCTTTCTTAGAGGTAGAGGCCACGGGTCCTCCGTGAGCATCTCTTGCAGTTCCGGGTACCAAGTTCTTCTTGGCCAATCCGGAGCCACGAGTATAGTTCTTACTCCTCTCCTTCTTATGATTCTCAGTACTTTGGGTATGAGAGGCAGAGGAGGGAACACATACACCGACTCGTACACCCACGGTGTTACCAGAGCGTCCACCGCTATTGCCTGAGGGTCCCTTGACCTGGCGCAATATCTGTCCAGTTTTTTGTTGAGACGGGACGCCATCATGTCCACCTTTGGTTTTTCCCAACGGTTTACAATCACTTGGTAGACTTCTGGGTGAAGTCCCCACTCCCCCGGGTGGAGGTCGTGTCTGCTGAGGAAGTCTGCTTCCCAGTTGTCCACTCCCGGAATGAACACTGCTGATAGTGCTATCACATGATTTTCCGCCCAGCGGAGAATCCTTGCAGCTTCTGCCATTGCCCTCCTGCTTCTTGTGCCGCCCTGTCTGTTTACGTGGGCGACAGCCGTGATGTTGTCCGACTGGATCAATACCGGTTGACCCTGAAGCAGAGGCCTTGCTTGACTTAGGGCATTGTAAATGGCCCTTAGTTCCAGGATATTTATGTGAAGAGACGTTTCCATGCTTGACCACAAGCCCTGGAAATTTCTTCCCTGTGTGACTGCTCCCCAGCCTCTCAGGCTGGCATCCGTGGTCACCAGCATCCAATCCTGAATGCCGAATCTGCGGCCCTCTAGAAGATGAGCACTCTGTAACCACCACAGGAGAGACACCCTTGTCCTTGGAGATAGGGTTATCCGCTGATGCATCTGAAGATGCGATCCGGACCATTTGTCCAGCAGATCCCACTGAAAAGTTCTTGCATGGAATCTTCCGAATGGAATCGCTTCGTAAGAAGCCACCATTTTTCCCAGGACTCTCGTGCATTGATGCACTGACACTTGGCCTGGTTTTAGGAGGTTCCTGACTAGCTCGGATAACTCCCTGGCCTTCTCCTCCGGGAGAAACACCTTTTTCTGGACTGTGTCCAGAATCATCCCTAGGAACAGTAGACGTGTTGTTGGAATCAGCTGTGATTTTGGGATATTTAGAATCCACCCGTGCTGACGTAGCACTACTTGAGATAGTGCTACTCCGACCTCTAACTGTTCCCTGGACCTTGCCCTTAACAGGAGATCGTCCAAGTAAGGGATAATTAAGACGCCTTTTCTTCGAAGAAGAATCATCATTTCGGCCATTACCTTGGTAAAGACCCGGGGTGCCGTGGACAATCCAAACGGCAGCGTCTGAAACTGATAATGACAGTTTTGTACCACAAACCTGAGGTACCCTTGGTGAGAAGGGAAGATTGGGACATGGAGATAAGCATCTTTGATGTCCAGAGATACCATATAGTCCCCTTCTTCCAGGTTCGCTATCACTGCTCTGAGTGACTCCATCTTGAATTTGAACCTTCTTATGTAAGTGTTCAAGGATTTTAGATTTAAAATTGGTCTCACCGAGCCGTCCGGCTTCGGTACCACAAACAGCGTGGAATAATACCCCTTTCCCTGTTGTAGGAGGGGTACCTTGATTATCACCTGCTGGGAATACAGCTTGTGAATAGCTTCCAATACTGCCTCCCTGTCGGAGGGAGACGTTGGTAGAGCAGACTTCAGGAACCGGCGAGGGGGAGACGTCTCGAATTCCAATTTGTACCCCTGTGATACTACCTGCAGGATCCAGGGGTCCACTTGCGA
The DNA here is from genome assembly GCF_028390025.1 of Pseudophryne corroboree. NCBI lineage: Eukaryota > Metazoa > Chordata > Amphibia > Anura > Myobatrachidae > Pseudophryne > Pseudophryne corroboree. The sequence goes on from NW_026967552.1 coordinate 582,500, forward strand.
GTGAGCCCACTGCGCGTTGAAATTTTTGAGACGGCCCCCACCGTGCCTGAGTCCGCTTGTAAAGCCCCAGCGTCATGCTGAAGACTTGGCAGAAGTGGGGGAGGGCTTCTGCTCCTGGGAAGAGGCTGCCTGGTGCAGTCTTTTTCCTCTTCCTCTGCCCCGGGGCAGAAATGAGTGGCCTTTTGCCCGCTTGCTCTTATGGGGACGAAAGGACTGAGTTTGAAAAGACGGTGTCTTTTTCTGCTGAGAGGTGACCTGGGGTAAAAAGGTGGATTTTCCAGCCGTTGCCGTGGCCACCAGGTCCGATAGACCGACCCCAAATAACTCCTCCCCTTTATACGGCAATACTTCCATATGTCGTTTGGAATCCGCATCACCTGACCACTGTCGCGTCCATAACGCTCTTCTGGCAGAAATGGACATCGCACTCACTCTTGATGCCAGGGTGCAAATATCCCTCTGTGCATCTCGCATATATAGTAATGCATCCTTTAAATGCTCTATAGTTAATAATATACTGTCCCTATCCAGGGTATCAATATTTTCAGTCAGGGAATCCGACCAAGCCACTCCAGCGCTGCACATCCAGGCTGAGGCGATTGCTGGTCGCAGTATAACACCAGTATGTGTGTATATACCTTTTAGGATATTTTCCAGCCTTCTATCAGCTGGTTCTTTGAGGGCGGCAGTATCAGGAGACGGTAACGCCACTTGTTTTGATAAGCGTGTGAGCGCCTTATCTACCCTAGGGGGTGTTTCCCAACGCGCCCTAACCTCTGGCGGGAAAGGATATAGTGCCAATAATTTATTAGAAATTAGCAGTTTTTTATCGGGGGAAACCCACGCTTTATCACACACCTCATTTAATTCTCTGATTCAGGAAAAACTACTGGTAGTTTTTTCACACCCCACATAATACCCTTTTTTGTGGTACTTGTAGTGTCCGAAATGTTCAACGCCTCCTTCATTGCCATGATCATGTAACGTGTGGCCCTACTGGACATTACGTTTGTCTCCTCACCGTCGACACTGGAGTCAGTATCCGTGTCTGGGTCTGTGTCGACCATCTGAGGTAACGGGCGTTTTAGTGCCCCTGACGGTGTCTGAGACGCCTGCACAGGCACTAATTGATTTGTCTCATGTCGTCAACAGTTTTTTGCAAAGTGCTGACATTGTCACGTAATTCTTTAAATACGACCATCCAGTCAGGTGTCGACTCCCTAGGGGGTGACATCACTAAAACAGGCAATTGCTCCGCTTCCACATCATTTTCCTCCTCATACATGTCGACACAATCGTACCGACACCCAGCACACACACAGGGAATGCTCTGATAGAGGACAGGACCCCACTAGCCCTTTGGGGAGACAGAGGGAGAGTTTGCCAGCACACACCAGAGCGCTATATCTGTATAGGGATAACCTTATATAAGTGTTTCTCCCTTTTATAGCTGCTGTTTTATATTAGCTGCCAATAGTGCCCCCCCTCTCTTGTTTTACCCTGTTTCTGTAGTGCAGGACTGCAGGGGAGAGTCAGGGAGCCGTCCTTCCAGCGGAGCTGTGAGGGAAAATGGCGCTTGTGTGCTGAGGAGATAGGCTCCGCCCCTTCACGGCGGCCTTTTCTCCCGCTTTTTTCAGGAAAACTGGCAGGGGTTAAATGCATCCATATAGCCCAGGAGCTATATGTGATGCATTTCTTTAGCCATATAAGGTTTAAACAGTGTTTTATTGCGTCTCAGGGCGCTCCCCCCCAGCGCCCTGCACCCTCAGTGACCGGAGTGTGAAGTGTGCTGAGAGCAATGGCGCACAGCTGCGGTGCTGTGCGCTACCTTATTTGAAGACAGGAACGTCTTCTGCCGCCGCTTTCTCCGGACCTCTTCACTCTTCTGGCTCTGTAAGGGGGCCGGCGGCGCGGCTCCGGGACCCATCCAGGCTGAACCTGTGATCGTCCCTCTGGAGCTAATGTCCAGTAGCCAAGAAGCCCAATCCACTCTGCAGGCAGGTGAGTTCGCTTCTTCTCCCCTTAGTCCCACGATGCAGTGAGCCTGTTGCCAGCAGGACTCACTGAAAATAAAAAACCTATTTAAACTTTTACTCTAAGCAGCTCAGGAGAGCCACCTAGCATGCACCCTTCTCGTTCGGTAACAAAAATCTAACTGAGGCTTGGAGGAGGGTCATAGGGGGAGGAGCCAGTGCACACCAGCTAGTCATAAAGCTTTTACTTTTGTGCCCAGTCTCCTGCGGAGCCGCTATTCCCCATGGTCCTTACGGAGTCCCAGCATCCACTAGGACGTCAGAGAAATGACATTACCCAAATAGGCATTTGGCTTTATGGTAATGATGGGGACAGTGAGCACGGGGGAAGGGGGAGAGAAATTACTTATTGGCTGTGCGCCTCCCCATCACGTCAATTACCGCCGAGCCGCCTAAGTCCGTGCGGTGTGCAGACTGGTCGTCTCGCCCGATCTCCTGTCCTCCGTCGCTGGTCTGAGACCGGTCACGTGAGAGCGCTCTCCGTGACCCTCAATCACGTACCCAACGTACGTTTCACAGTTGGCTTGTTCACGGGTAACGTGAGCATTGTGGCGCTGGTAACAGCAATATATTGGGGAATACCACCAATAGCAGCTATAGTAGCTGAATTAGCACAGCAGAATCATATGTTTGATAATGCCGTGCCTGACGCCAGGGAAACCTGGACTTAATAAGAGACCCATATGTTCTGGTTAATTAAATTAGAACTGACAGCTTAAACATAAGGAGACTATTGCGTTTACAGGGAGCAGAAACATACTTGAAAGGGAATAGATCCGATGCTTGGAAAAAGTTGCTTATCACTAAAACTGCCCACTAGCCAGGGGCGGGGTACATGGGGAGGAGGTCCAGGGCATCCTGGGAAATAAAAGCTTAACTGTGTGATGCCCGGTCGACTCCTACCACCTACACCCCGATGTAAGGACTGTGGATCACTATGGACCCTAAAGAAGAAAACGCCTTTAACAGAAAACACCCCTGATTCAAATATTGCTGCCGACGAACGCAATATTAGCATTTCAGATCGCCACCCCCCGGTAAGGTGAGCTGAAATGCACAAAACTTTTCGTGATCGCGCCCATGACATTAGTTGAGTTAAATAGCTTTACAAAGCTAATCCAGACTGCTATGGGCGCGATATGCCCAAACATGGGGGACAATTGAATATTGCCCCGCAAACTCTTGTCACTTTAGACGGGAGATCGGGCGTGATATTACAATTGAATATCACCCCTTGTGTTATAAACACCCAACTGAGAACAGGGCAGATGGTCCTAGACTACATCACTGGGCAGATACATTTCCATCAATAGTCTGTACTGACAGAGGAGGGTGTAGGATAAGAGATTGCTGTAGTGACTGAGCAAGGGGAATATGTGACTTCTGTAATAAGTGTTTATTACTCACCTGTGCTGATATCTGTAGGGATCTCCTCCTCCTTACACTGCTGATCACCCCTCACATACGTCTCTTCTTCTCCCGCTATATCTTCTGCCTTTATATCAGTCACATACGTCTCTTCTTCTCCCTCTATATCTTCTGCCTTTATATCAGTCACATACGTCTCTTCTTCTCCCTCTATATCTTCTACCTTTATATCAGTTACATACGTCTCTTCTTCTCCCTCTATATCTTCTGCCTTTATATCAGTCACATACGTCTCTTCTTGTCTCTCTGTATCTTCTGTCTTCATATCAGTCACATACGTCTCTTCTTCTCCTTCTATATCTTCTGCCTTTACATCAGTCACATACGTCTCTTCTTCTCCCTCTAGATCTTCTGCCTTTATATCAGTCACATACGTCTCTTCTTCTCCCTCTATATCTTCTGCCTTTATATCAGTCACATACGTCTCTTCTTCTCCCTCTATATCTTCTGCCTTTATATCAGTCACATACGTCTCTTCTTCTCCCTCTATATCTTCTGCCTTTATATCAGTCACATACGTCTCTTCTTCTCCATCTATATCTTCTGCCTTTATATCAGTCACATACGTCTCTTCTTCTCCCGCTATATCTTCTGCCTTTATATCAGTCACATACGTCTCTTCTTCTCCCTCTATATCTTCTGCCGTTATATCAGTCACATACGTCTCTTCTTCTCCCGCTATATCTTCTGCCTTTATATCAGTTACATGCGTCTCTTCTTCTCCCTCTATATCTTCTGCCGTTATATCAGTCACATACGTCTCTTCTTCTCCCTCTATATCTTCTGCCTTTATATCAGTCACATACGTCTCTTCTTCTCCCGCTATATCTTCTGCCTTTATATCAGTCACATACGTCTCTTCTTCTCCCTCTGTATCTTCTGTCTTCATATCAGTCACATTCGTCTCCTTCTATATCTTCTGCCTTTACATCAGTCACATACGTCTCTTCTTCTCCCTCTATATCTTCTGCCTTTATATCAGTCACATACGTCTCTTCTTCTCCCAATGTATCTTCTGCCTTTATATCAGTCACATAGGTCTCTTCTTCTCCCTCTATATCTTCTGCCTTTATATCAGTCACATACGTCTCTTCTTCTCCCTCTATATATTCTGCCTTTATATCAGTCACATACGTCTCTTCTTCTTCCTCTATATCTTCTGCCTTTATATCAGTCACATACGTCTCTTCTTCTCCCTCTGTATCTTCTGCCTTTATATCAGTCAGACAGTCATCCTAAATAGCCCACAAAACAATATACATTAATAATGTCTGATTTCAGATAGTGTAATATCAGTGTATAAAACACACAGCTTCTCTACACATTATATAGTGACAGTCACTTTGGTATATGGGCAACACCCTAAATTCCACCTACCTGATCCTCCTGTGGGATCCTGTGATTCTCCTCTGTACAATCCTGGGAATACAGAGGATGGGGACATCTCTCTGGGGTATCTCTGTTACTGGGTCCATCTGTAAGAGACACACAGTGACTGAGTACAGTGTATATATGTGATTATCAGATGATGTGTGTGTATATAGGGGGTCCCCCATACCTGCTCTCCCCTGTACAATACATGACAGTCTCCTCTTACTCAGTGATGTGAGGGGCCGGTGATTCTCCATCATCACGTCCTTGTACAGACCCCTGTGTTCCTCTATATACTCCACCTCCTGCATGGAGACATAGACAGTGACATCATGACACCTTATAGGAACCTGACACACAGTGATACAGTCATCACCCAGACACATCCCCTGGTGTTACTGTATAATGTCCCATTCCCAGCCGTCACCTCTCCAGTCATCACTCAGACATATCCCCTTGTGTTACTGTATAATGCCCCATTCCCAGCCGTCACCTCTCCAGTCATCACTAAGACATATCCCCTTGTGTCACTGTATACATATATATGCTAACCATGGCACTCTAAATCAACAAGACACCTACAAAAACTGTCACGTAAAGTAGAACGTCAGTGGCGTAAATCTCAGAATCCAAGTGACTTCCTCATATATAAGACCACCTACCACTCCTATCATCAGGCCCTGGACACTGCCAAACAAACATATTTCCAATCTCTTCTCATGCCACCAACCCCAAGCGACTTTTTAATACATATAAATCACTTCTTTACCCTCCCTCACCTCCCCCACTAGCTACTATCACTGCACAAGAACTTGCCTCCTACTTCAAGTATAAGAGTGATAAAATCCAAGATGAAATGGTATGCTCTTCCTCAGCCAGTGACCTGCTCAATTCCCTACCTGAACCCTCTGGCACTTTCTCTTCATTTGATCACACAAGTGAAGATGAAGTATCAACACTCTTTCCATCCTCCTACTCCACTACCTCTCCTCTTGATCCTATACCCTCACAGGTCAGTAAAACTTTGTCTCCTGTGCTTATCCCAACCTTAACTAAAATCTGTAATTTCTCTCTCTACTGGTATCTTTCCTTCTCTGTTTAAGCATTCACTGATTACTCACATTCTAAACAAACACAACTCTGACCCAAACACACTCTCTAAATACCGTCCCATTTCTCAGCTACCAGGTCCCTTCAAGCTACTTGAGAGACTTGCCTACACTCGCCTCACACACTTTCTTAACTCCCACAACTTATTGGACCCACTTCAGTCAGGCTTTCATGCCCAACACTCCACAGAGATGGCACTGACCAAAGTAGTGAATGATCTAGTCACTGCTAGATCTAAAGGCCATTACACACTACTCATTCTTCTAGATCTCTCTGCTGCTTATGACACTGTTGACCACTCTCTTCTCATACAAACACTACAATCTCTGTTATGATTCCAGCACTCCTGACCAGAGGAGATCTTATGACAAGGACCAGAGCGCTGGAATGGAATGCATGTAACGGGAGCAGGTAAGACTAGTTGCCCCTGGCGCCCTAACTCTATTGTCTCACCCGTGCTATCGGAAATCCCCTGCGAGACTATGGTTTCTTGAGCCCCTGGCAGCCACGTTTGAAGGGCGGATTATGTCTGCCCAACTCCGGTGCCACTCGGTCTTAGTGAGAGACAAAGGGAAATCCGAGGCAGGATGATAACAAGAGGACCTCTGACTGACAACAGGCCAGGGGCAACAAGCTAACTAACAAAACCTGAAGTATGTGCGGAAACCCGCCAGGGAAAAGGACAACCAAAATCCACTTGTCCAATACTCCTACCCAGCACCGCTGGATACCAGAGTGGAACTGTGGAAGCGGAACCCTCCGCGAAATGCTCCAAAACACAAATAATTAATAATAAAGCGGTCAAGCCGCAACACACGGCAAAGCCGCGACTCACGAATACCACTGGATGTTATACGGTGATTAGTCAGGACTCCAGGAATAAGATGACAACTTCCGAGTTCAGGACTTCCGAATACTGGGATGACCGGATACAGCAAGACTGGAAACAGACTCTCAGCAAACAGAGACAGCATGCAGGAAGCTATTACCGGCGTCTGTGAGAAGTCCTGAGAGTGCATATGAAGAGGAGTCCTCCAATCAGGTGCTGACAGGGCTAATTACCTACATGCCGTGCAGCTGCCTTGCTGCATGGCCAGGAAACAGGTGTAGGTTCATTAAACCCTGGACCCAGCAACGGGGAACGCGGTCCATCAGTGGCGTCCCCGTTGCTAGGGTCCGTGCGGCTCAGTGCGCCCGGCGTCCAGCGTTGCCAGGGAGCCGGCGGCTGTCCGCGTACGGCGTCCCTGGTTGCTAGGCGCCGGGCCGCACCGACGAGCGGATCCTGGCGCCTAACAGTACCCCCCCCTTGAGGAGGGGTCAAGGAACCCCTAAAGCCAGGTTTCCAACGAAATTCCCGAAAAAATGCCCTCTTGAGCCTTGGGGCATGAAGATCCTTATCCAGGACCCAGGACCTTTCCTCTGGACCATAACCTCTCCAGTGAACCAGAAAATAAAGCCGGCCCCTGGACAACTTGGAATCGAGAAGCTTCTCCACCAGGAACTCCTGTTGTCCCTGTACATCCACTGGAGATCTTCCCTGAGAGATCTTCCGAGGAAGTTTACTGGAAGAAATGTATGGCTTCAACAGGGAGCAATGAAACGTATTACCAATCCGAAGAGATTTTGGTAAATGTAACCGGAAAGCAACTGGGTTAACTTTTTTAATGATATGAAATGGTCCAATAAATTTGGGTCCCAACCTAGCTGAAGATTGTCGAAGTCTAATGTTACGAGTCGACAACCATACTCTATCTCCCACCTTAAAATTGCAAGGACGTCGGAGCCAGTCAGAAAATGTTTTCTCTCAAAAGGCCGCTTTTCTGAGCGCAAGGTGCACTTTTTTCCAAATGGCTCTGAGATGGGAGGTTAAGGTTAGCGAGGAAACTGAGGAATGTTGAAAAAAAGAATTAGCTCTGGGGTGAAAACCAAAAACTGAAAAGAATGGAGACACGTTGGTGGAGGAATGACAAGAATTATTGTAAGCAAACTCCGCCAATGGAAGAAACTCGGACCAATCATTCTGGAGTTTGGCAGAGTACAAACGCAAATACTGTTTCAATGATTGGTTAACTCGCTCGGTTTGCCCGTTGGACTGTGGGTGGTAACCGGATGTTAATGACAATCTCATCTTTAATGAAGCACAAAAACACTTCCAGAATTGTGCAATGAATTGTGGACCCCGATCAGAAACAATATCAGTGGGCAACCCATGAAGTCTGAAAACATGGCGGAGAAACAAAACTGCCAATCCTTGAGCAGATGGCAGTCGGGGAAGGGCAATGAAATGAGCCATCTTGCTAAAACGGTCCACTACCACCCAAATAACTCTGCATCCAGCTGAAAGGGGAAGGTCTACCACAAAATCCATGGAAATATGAGACCATGGCCTGAGAGGGACATTTATGGGCATAAGTTGCCCAATAGGCAAGGAACGGGGAACCTTATGCTGTGCACAAACCTGACATGAAAAAACAAACTCCTTAACGTCTTTAGAAAGACCAGGCCACCATACTGAGCGGGAGACTAACTCCAATGTCTTAGAGATCCCTGGATGCCCGGAAACTTTGTTATCATGGAACTCAGTCAAAACAGTAGCTCTCAAGAACTCAGGGACGTAAAGACGACCAGCAGGAGTATTTCCAGGAGCTTGGTGTTGCAGCTGTTTTAACTGGGTAAATAAATCTTGTGTGAGGCCTGCCCAAATGACTGAAGATGGAAGTATGGGAGTAACAGGACTGTTATCATGAACCGGAAGAAAACTGCGTGACAGAGCATCTGCCTTGGTATTCTTGGAACCTGGCCTGAAAGTAATAATAAATTTGAAACGAGTAAAGAACAAAGCCCAACGAGCCTGCCGGGCATTCAGCCGCTTAGCTGATTCGATGTATTGCAGATTCTTATGGTCAGTCAATACTGAAATAGTATGTGTTGCTCCCTCCAGCCAATGCCTCCACTCCTCGAAAGCCCATTTTATTGCCAGTAATTCCCGGTTACCAACGTCATAGTTGGATTCAGCGGAGGAGAATTTCCTGGACATAAAGGCACAAGGATGTAGTTCCAGAGACTCCGGAACCTTCTGAGATAGTATAGCCCCTACTCCAACCTCCGAGGCATCGACCTCCACAACGAAGGGCAATCCTGGATTGGGATGTCTGAGGACTGGAGCCGAGATAAAAGCTTGTTTCAAGGCCCGAAAGGACAACTCCGCTTCACGCGACCAGTTGGTAGGATCCGCTCCTTTCTTTGTCAGGGCCACAATGGGAGCAACCAGGTCGGAAAAAGAATGAATGAACCTCCTGTAATAATTCGCAAACCCTAAAAAGCGCTGAATTGCTTTTAAATTGGTGGGTTGCGCCCAACTAAGGATGGCCTGGAGCTTCTTTGGTTCCATGAAAAATCCCCGAGGGGAAATAATGTACCCTAAAAAAGATACCTCCGTGACATGAAACTCGCATTTCTCCAGTTTGGCATATAGATGATTCTCACGTAACTTTTGAAGAACCTGACGCACCTGGGTAACATGTTGTTCAATAGAGTCAGAATAAATCAGGATGTCGTCTAAGTAAACGACCACGAATTTCCCTAGGAAGTCACAGAGCACATCGTTAATGAGGTCCTGGAAAACTGCTGGAGCGTTAGACAAGCCGAACGGCATCACTAGGTACTCGTAGTGACCCGACTGAGTACTGAAGGCTGTCTTCCATTCATCTCCAGACCTGATTCGGATGAGGTTATACGCTCCTCTTAGGTCAATTTTGGAAAAAATAACAGCCGAACGCAGCTGATCAAAGAGGACGGAAATCAGCGGCAGAGGATAAGTATTTTTAACTGAGATTATATTTAGGGCTCTATAGTCAATGCAAGGTCTAAGCGAGCCATCCTTTTTCTCCACAAAGAAGAAGCCTGCACTTAAAGGAGATTTAGATGGCCTAATAAATCCTTTCCCTAGGCTCTCTTTAACATAGTCATTCATGGCCGCAGTTTCTGGCCCGGATAAAGCATATAACCTTCCCTTTGGCAATGCGGCACCAGGAGTTAGCTCAATGGCGCAATCATAAGGCCGATGGGGAGGCAGAATGTCTGCATTGCCCTTGGAGAACACATAAGCAAACTCCTGGTACTCCACGGGAATGAGTTCAGGAATGGCAGCAGCTATTCTGACTGGAAACGAAATACATTCCTTATCACAGAAGGTACCCCATTGAGAAATCTCCCCTGACCGCCAATCAATGGTGGGATTGTGAAAGGCCAGCCAAGGGTGACCCAGAACCACTGGAACTGCTGGGCAATGGGTAAGGAAGAACTCGATTTTTTCAGAATGAAGAGCTCCTACCGTACGTAGTACAGGGGGTGTACAGAGGGAAATAACCCCATTGGACAGTGGACTCCCATCTAAGCCATGCATGGTGACACACCTACCCAAAGATAACTGAGGAATGCCTAAGGCCTTAGCCCAAGTTAAATCCATAAAGTTTCCTGCGGCTCCACTGTCGACAAAAGCCGACACCGAGGAACTGAGGCTGCCAAAGGAAACCTTAGCTGGGACTAAAAGGGAGTTATTCGAGGAGATAAGCTGCAGACCTAGGTGAACCCCCTCACAATTCACCTGGTCAAGGCGTTTCCCGACTTATTCGGACAATTACGAGCAAAATGTCCCTTACCCCCACAGTACAAACAAAGACCAGAGTTTTGCCTTCTGGCTCTCTCTTCAGGAGACAACCGGGAGAGACCCATCTGCATGGGCTCCTCTATGTCCTCAGGGATGGAATATACACATGGAGATGACCTGACCGATGCTCCTTTTTCAGCCTTCCGCTCTCTGAGACGACGATCAATCTTAATAGAAAGCTCCATGAGTTTATCGAGAGTCTCAGGAGCGGGATACTGGAGGAGACTGTCTTTAATAGATTCTGATAAGCCGAGGCGAAACTGACTGCGCAGGGCTGGGTCATTCCAGCCACAGTCGTTTGACCACCGGCGAAACTCCGTACAATAAACCTCTGCAGGATTCCTACCCTGTCTGAGAGCGCGCAATTGACCTTCAGCGGATGCCTCTCTATCAGGGTCATCATATAATAGTCCTAAAGACCCAAAAAAAGCGTCTACTGACAATAACACCGGATCATCTGCTTTTAAACCAAATGCCCAAGTCTGGGGATCCCCCTGGAGCAAAGAAATAATAATCCCGACCCGCTGAGATTCAGTACCCGAGGAGATCGGTCTTAAACGAAAATAAAGTTTACAGGATTCTTTAAAATTAAAAAACTCTTTTCTATCACCAGAAAAACGGTCAGGCAAATGCATTTTTGGTTCAGGAACTACCCTCGGGGAAGTTCGTAAAAGATCTTCCTGCGACTTCACCCGAAGGGAAAGATCCTGAACCATCTGAGTAAGTTCTTGAATCTGACTGACTAAGAGCTGACCAGGATTTGGTCCTAGCCCTGTTGGATTCATGAGGCCGACAATTTCTTAAAAAATAAGAATTTACTTACCGATAATTCTATTTCTCATAGTCCGTAGTGGATGCTGGGACTCCGTCAGGACCATGGGGAATAGCGGGCTCCGCAGGAGACAGGGCACATCTAAATAAAGCTTTTAGGATCACATGGTGCGTACTGGCTCCTCCCCCTATGACCCTCCTCCAAGCCTCAGTTAGGTACTGTGCCCGGACGAGCGTACACAATAAGGAAGGATCTTGAATCCCGGGTAAGACTCATACCAGCCACACCAATCACACCGTACAACTTGTGATCTGAACCCAGTTAACAGTATGATAACAAAAACGAAGTAGCCTCTGAAAAGATGGCTCACAACAACAGTAATAACCCGATTTTTGTAACAATAACTATGTACAAGCATTGCAGACAATCCGCACTTGGGATGGGCGCCCAGCATCCACTACGGACTATGAGAAATAGAATTATCGGTAAGTAAATTCTTATTTTCTCTAACGTCCTAGTGGATGCTGGGACTCCGTCAGGACCATGGGGATTATACCAAAGCTCCCAAACGGGCGGGAGAGTGCGGATGACTCTGCAGCACCGAATGAGAGAACTCCAGGTCCTCCTTAGCCAGAGTATCAAATTTGTAAAATTTTACAAACGTGTTCTCCCCTGACCACGTAGCTGCTCGGCAGAGTTGTAATGCCGAGACCCCTCGGGCAGCCGCCCAAGATGAGCCCACTTTCCTTGTGGAGTGGGCCTTTACAGATTTAGGCTGTGGCAGGCCTGCCACAGAATGTGCAAGTTGGATTGTGCTACAGATCCAACGTGCAATCGTCTGTTTAGACGCAGGAGCACCCATCTTGTTGGGTGCATACAATATAAACAACGAGTCAGATTTTCTGACTTCAGCTGTCCTTGAAATATATATTTTTAATGCTTTGACAACGTCCAGTAACTTGGAGTCCTCCAAGTCGCTAGTAGCCACAGGCACCACAATAGGCTGGTTCAAGTGAAAAGCCGAAACCACCTTAGGGAGAAAATGAGGACGTGTCCGCAGTTCTGCCCTGTCCGAATGGAAAATCAGATATGGGCTTTTGTACGATAAAGCCGCCAACTCTGAAACTCTCCTGGCTGAAGCCAGGGCCAATAGCATGGTTACCTTCCATGTAAGGTATTTTAAATCTACCGATTTTAGAGGCTCAAACCAATGAGATTTGAGAAGATTCAAAACTACGTTCAAATCCCACGGTGCCACTGGAGGCACAATTGGGGGTTGTATATGTAGTACACCTTTGACAAAAGTTTGTACTTCAGGCACTGACGCCAATTCCTTCTGGAAGAAGATTGATAAGGCCGAAATTTGAACTTTAATGGACCCCAATTTTAGGCCCATAGACAATCCTGCTTGCAGGAAATGTAAGAATCGACCCAATTGAAATTCTTCCGTTGGGGCCTTCTTGGCCTCACACCACGCAACATATTTTCGCCAAATGCGGTGATAATGTTGTACAGTCACTTCCTTTCTAGCCTTAATCAAGGTAGGAATAACTTCCTCTGGAATGCCCTTTTCTTTTAGAATCCGGCGTTCAACCGCCATGCCGTCAAACGCAGACGCGGTAAGTCTTGGAACATACAAGGTCCCTGCTGAAGCAGATCCCTTCTTAGAGGTAGAGACCACGGATCCTCCGTGAGCATCTCTTGAAGTTCCGGATACCAAGTTCTTCTTGGCCAGTCCGGAGCCACTAGTATTGTTCTTACTCCCCTTTTCCGTATAATTCTCAGTACCTTTGGTATGAGAGGCAGAGGAGGGAACACATACACTGACTGGTACACCCACGGTGTTACCAGAGCGTCCACAGCTATTGCCTGAGGGTCTCTTGACCTGGCGCAATATCTGTCCAATTTTTTGTTGAGGCGAGACGCCATCATGTCCACCTTTGGTTTTTCCCAACGGTTCACAATCATGTGGAATACTTCTGGATGAAGTCCCCACTCTCCCGGGTGAAGGTCGTGTCTGCTGAGGAAGTCTGCTTCCCAGTTGTCCACTCCCGGGATGAACACTGCTGACAGTGCTATGACATGATTTTCCGCCCAGCGCAGAATCCTTGCAGCTTCTGTCATTGCTCTTCTGCTTCTCGTGCCGCCTTGTCGGTTTACGTGGGCGACTGCCGTGATGTTGTCCGACTGGATCAACACCGGCTGACCCTGAAGCAGCGGTTTTGCCAGGCTTAGAGCATTGTAGATCGCTCTTAGCTCCAGTATATTTATGTGAAGGGACGTCTCCAGGTTTGACCACACGCCCTGGAAGTTTCTTCCCTGTGTGACTGCTCCCCAGCCTCGTAGGCTGGCATCCGTAGTCACCAGGACCCAGTCCTGTATGCCGAATCTGCGGCCCTCTAACAGATGGGCACTCTGCAACCACCACAGGAGAGACAACCTTGTTCTTGGTGACAGTGTTATCCGCTGATGCATGTGCAGATGCGATCCGGACCATTTGTCCAGCAGATCCCACTGAAATGTTCGTGCATGGAATCTGCTGAATGGAATTGCTTCGTAAGAAGCCACCATCTTTCCCAGGACCCTTGTGCATTGATGTACTGACACAGTTCCTGGTTTTAGGAGGTTCCTGACAAGTTCGGATAACTCCCTTGCTTTCTCCTCCGGGAGAAACACCTTTTTCTGAACCGTGTCCAGAATCATTCCCAGGAACAGCAGACGTGTTGTCGGGGTCAATTGAGATTTTGGAAGATTCAGAATCCACCCGTGTTGCTGAAGCACTACCTGGGTTAGTGCTACACCGACTTCCAGCTGTTCTCTGGACTTTGCCCTTATCAGGAGATCGTCCAAGTAAGGGATAATTAATACGCCTTTTCTTCGTAGAAGAACCATCATTTCGGTCATTACCTTGGTAAAGACCCGAGGTGCCGTGGACAAACCAAACGGCAGCGTTTGAAACTGATAATGACAGTCTTGTATCACGAACCTGAGATACCCTTGGTGTGAGGGGTAAATTGGGACATGCAGATAAGCATCTTTTATGTCCAGGGACACCATGAAGTCCCCTTCTTCCAGATTCGCTATCACTGCTCTGAGTGACTCCATCTTGAACTTGAATTTCTGTATGTACAGGTTCAAGGATTTCAGGTTTAGAATAGGTCTTACCGAACCGTCCGGCTTCGGTACCACAAATAGTGTGGAATAATACCCCTTTCCCTGTTGTAGGAGGGGTACCTTGACTATCACCTGCTGAGAATACAGCTTGTGAATGGCTTCCAATACCGTCGTCCTTTCTGAGGGAGACGTTGGTAAAGCAGACTTTAGGAACCGGCGAGGGGGAGACCTTTCGAACTCCAACATGTAACCCTGAGATACTATCTGCAGGATCCACGGGTCCACCTGTGAGCGAGCCCACTGATTGCTGAAAATCTTGAGTCGACCCCCCACCGCTCCTGAGTCCGCTTGTAAAGCCCCAGCGTCATGCTGATGGCTTTGTAGAACCCGGGGCGGGCTTCTGGTCCTGGGCAGGGGCTGCTTGCTGCCCTCTCTTACCCTTTCCTCTGCCTCGCGGCAGATAAGATTGTCCTTTTGCTCGCTTGTTTTTATAGGAGCGAAAGGACTGCGGCTGAAAAGACGGTGTCTTTTTCTGTTGGGAGGGGGTCTGAGGTAAAAAAGTGGATTTGCCGGCAGTTGCCGTGGCCACCAGGTCCGAAAGACCGACCCCAAATAATTCCTCTCCTTTATATGGCAATACTTCCATATGCCTTTTGGAATCCGCATCACCTGACCACTGTCGCGTCCATAAACTTCTTCTGGCAGATATGGACATCGCACTTACTCTTGATGCTAGAGTACAAATATCCCTCTGTGCATCTCGCATATAAAGAAACGCATCCTTTAATTGCTCTAGAGTCAATAAAATACTGTCCCTATCCAGGGTATCAATATTTTCAGTCAGGGAATCCAACCACACTACCCCAGCACTGCACATCCAGGCTGAGGCTATTGCCGGTCGCAGTATAACACCAGTATGAGTGTATATACTTTTTAGGGTAGTTTCCAGCCTCCTATCCGCTGGATCCTTGAGGGCGGCCGTATCAGGAGACGGCAACGCCACTTGCTTTGATAAACGTGTGAGCGCCTTATCCACCCTAGGGGGTGTTTCCCAGCGCGCCCTTACCTCTGGTGGGAAAGGGTATAATGCCAATAACTTCTTGGAAATTAGCAGTTTTCTATCTGGGTTAACCCACGCTTCATCACACACGTCATTCAATTCCTCTGATTCTGGAAAAGCTACAGGTAGTTTTTTCACCCCCCACATAATACCCCTTTTTGAGGTACCAGCAGTATCAGAGATCTGCAAAGCCTCCTTCATTGCCGTGATCATATAACGTGTGGCCCTATTGGAAAATACGTTTGTTTCTTCACCGTCGACACTAGATTCATCTGTGTCGGTACCCGTGTCGACTGACTGAGGTAAGGGACGTTTTACAGCCCCTGACGGTGTCTGAGACGCCTGAGCCGGTACTAACTGGTTTTCCGGCCGTCTCATTTCGTCAACTGACTTTTGTAATGTGCTAACATTATCACGTAATTCCATAACTAAAGCCATCCATTCCGGTGTCGACTCCCTAGGGGGTGACATCACCATTACCGGCAATTGCTCTGCCTCCACACCAACATCGTCCTCATACATGTCGACACACACGTACCGACACACAGCAGCCACACAGGGAATGCTCTAATCGAAGACAGGACCCTCTTAGCCCTTTGGGGAGACAGAGGGAGAGTTTGCCAGCACACACCAAAAGCGCTATAAATGTATATAAACAACCCTAAAAGGTGTTGTTTTTGTTATAAGCGCTTTTAATATATAAATATCGCCAAATTATGCCCCCCATCTCTTTGTTACCCTGTTTCTGTAGTGCAGTGCAGGGGAGAGTCCTGGGAGCCTTCCTCACCAGCGGAGCTGAGCAGGAAAATGGCGCTGAGTGCTGAGGAGAATAAGCTCCGCCCCCTTTTCGGCGGGCTTTTCTCCCGGGTTTTAAGAAAACTGGCCTGGGTTAAATACATACATATAGCCTTAATGGCTATATGTGATGTATTTTTCGCCACTAAAGGTATTTAATATTGCTGCCCAGGGCGCCCCCAGCAGCGCCCTGCACCCTCCGTGACTGATCAGTGAGAAGTGTAGCAACAATGGCGCACAGCTGCAGTGCTGTGCGCTACCTTCATGAAGACTGAGGAGTCTTCTGCCGCCTGCTTCCGGACCTCCGATCTTCAGCATCTGTAAGGGGGGTCGGCGGCGCGGCTCCGGGACGAACCCCAGGATGACCTGTGTTCCGACTCCCTCTGGAGCTAAGTGTCCAGTAGCCTAAGACTCCAATCCATCCTGCACGCAGGTGAGTTGGAAATCTCTCCCCTAAGTCCCTCGATGCAGTGATCCTGTTGCCAGCAGTACTCACTGAGATTTAAACCTAAAAAAACTTTGTCTAAGCAGCTCTTTAGGAGAGCCACCTAGATTGCACCCTTCTCGGACGGGCACAAAAACCTAACTGGGGCTTGGAGGAGGGTCATAGGGGGAGGAGCCAGTACGCACCATGTGATCCTAAAAGCTTTATTTAGATGTGCCCTGTCTCCTGCGGAGCCCGCTATTCCCCATGGTCCTGACGGAGTCCCAGCATCCACTAGGACGTTAGAGAAAAACTGAATAAGAAAAAATTAAACTCCGTTTAATTTTAAGTTTTGGTATGGCCGGTAATAATGTTATGATTCCAGCACTCCTGACCAGAGGAGATCTTATGACAAGGACCAGAGCGCTGGAATGGAATGCATGTAACGGGAGCAGGAAAGACTAGTTGCCCCTGGCGCCCTAACTCTATTGTCTCACCCGTGCTATCGGAAATCCCCTGCGAGACTATGGTTTCTTGAGCCCCTGGCAGCCACGTTTGAAGGGCGGATTATGTCTGCCCAACTCCGGTGCCACCCGGTCTTAGTGAGAGACAAAGGGAAATCCGAGGCAGGATGATAACAAGAGGACCTCTGACTGACAACAGGCCAGGGGCAACAAGCTAACTAACAAAACCTGAAGTATGTGCGGAAACCCGCCAGGGAAAAGGACAACCAAAATCCACTTGTCCAATACTCCTACCCAGCATCGCTGGATACCAGAGTGGACCTGTGGAAGCGGAACCCTCCGCGAAATGCTCCAAAACACAAATAATTAATAATAAAGCGGTCAAGCCGCAACACACGGCAAAGCCGCGACTCACGAACACCACTGGATGTTATACAGTGATTAGTCAGGACTCCAGGAATAAGATGACAACTTCCGAGTTCAGGACTTCCGAATACTGGGATGACCGGATACAGCAAGACTGGAAACAGACTCTCAGCAAACAGAGACAGCATGCAGGAAGCTATTACCGGCGTCTGTGAGAAGTCCTGAGAGTGCATATGAAGAGGAGTCCTCCAATCAGGTGCTGACAGGGCTAATTACCTACATGCCGTGCAGCTGCCTTGCTGCACGGCCAGGAAACAGGTGTAGGTTCATTAAACCCTGGACCCAGCAACGGGGAACGCGGTCCGTCAGTGGCGTCCCCGTTGCTAGGGTCCGTGCGGCTCAGTGCGCCCGGCGTCCAGCGTTGCCAGGGAGCCGGCGGCTGTCCGCGTACGGCGTCCCTGGTTGCTAGGCGCCGGGCCGCACCGACGATAGTGTTCATTCTAGCACCCTGCACCTTTCAAATCCTGTGCAGTTCCTCTTTGCTGCCTGGGGTGTCGCTCTCTGCTCTGGTGTTTCTCAGCACACACAGGTCTGTATCACAGCACTGAGTAACAGATCAGTGTGTGCTGAGAAGCACCACAGCAGAGAGTGACACCCCTGGCAGGAAAGAGGAACTGCACGGATTTTGAAAGGTGCAGGGTGCTAGAATGAACACTAGACGAGCGGACCCCGGCGCCTAACAATCTCTAGGTCTTCAGGACACGGCCCTCTCCTGGTTCTCATCTTACCTATCTAATCGCTCTTTCAGTGTTCACTTCTCTGATTCTACCTCTTCTTCTCTACCTCTACCAGTTGGAGTACCGCAAGACTCGGTCTTGGGTCCTCTGCTGTTCTCAATCTATACCTCATTTCATCGCTGGGTGATTATATCATACAACCCATTAAGAACCTAGCAATCTAGTGGACCATTATGCAACAGGTAGCATCTATCCTTGTGTATCAATGCCTATTTTCTCATAGATTGTAAGCTTGCGAGCAGGACCTTCCTACCTCTATGTCTGTCTGTTTTGACCCTGTTTCGTTCTATTACTGCTGTTCTAATTGTAACGCGCAACAGAATATGCTGCGCTATATAAGAAACTGCTAATAAATAATAAATACAACACAGGCCGCTCCTCCTGTATACTATGACAGCACAGAAAGATACCCCTGTATATTATGACAACACATGCAGCTCCCCCTGTATACTATCACAGTACAGGAAGCTACCCCTGTATATTATGACAAAACATGCCGTTCCCCCTGTATACTATGACAGCACAGGAAGCTACCCCTGTATATTATGACAACACAGGCCACTGACCCTGTATATTATGACAACACAGGCCACGCCTTCTGTATAGAAAGAAAATACATTCCGCTCACCCTATATAATAATAGTAACAAGACACCACAGGTCCCTCCACTTGTATATTATGACAACACAGGCCGCTCCCCCTGTATACTATGACAGTACAGGATGCTACCCCTGTAATATGACAACACAGGCCGCTCCCCCTGCATACTATGACAGCACAGGAAGCTACCCCTGTATATTATGACAACACAGGCCTCTCCTTCTGTATAGAAAGACAATACATGTCGCTCACCCTATATAATAAAAGTAAGAAGACACCACATGTTCCTCCACTTGTATATTATGACAACACAGGCCACTCCCCCTGTATACTATGACAGTACAGGATGCTACCCCTGTATTATGACAACACAGGCCACTCCTGTATAGAAAGACAATACATGTCGCTCACCCTATATAATAAAAGTAACAAGACACCACAGGCCACTTCCCCTGTATAAAAGGGCAACACAGGCTGCTCCCCCTGTATAGTAGGATGTCATAATCCACTACCCCTGTATAGGAGGATGCCCCAGTTCGCTCCCCCTGTACAGTAGGACAACACATGCCACTCCCCTGTATTTTAATACAGCTCCTCTGAATATTAATACAACATATGCCGCTCCACCTGTATAGTACAATGCCACAGGACACAACACCTGTAATGTCCCGTTTATAGAATTACAGCAACGGCGGGGTCTGCGCCACCTGTATTACAGTAACGGTGGGGTCTGCGCCACCTGTATTACGGTAACAACGGGGTCTGCATCCCCTGTATTACGGTAACGGCGGGGTCTGCGCCACCTGTATTACGATAACGGCGGGGTCTGCACCACCTGTATTACGGTAATGGCGGGGTCCGCGCCACCTGTATTACGGTAACGGCGGGGTCTGCACCACCTGTATTACGGTAATGGCGGGGTCTGCTCCACCTGTATTACGGTAATGGCGGGGTCTGCTCCACCTGTATTACGGTAACGGCGGGGTCTGCGCCCCCTGTATTACAGTAATAGGACACTAGAGTGTCAGCCACCTGTACAGGGATAATGCAGCACCAGAGGCTGCTCCAGCTGCACTATAACAAGGCACCAGAGGCTGCTCCCCCTGTAGTACAGAACCTGACACCAGAGCTGCTCAGCCTATAGAATAATAATAATAATATCATTACCTGCTGCCAGACACAGCAATGGCTGCTGTCTGCTCCTGCTGCCTTGTGGGAATGTTAGAAGGAAGGCGGAGCTCAGACCAAGGGAAAATGGCCGCCGTTCCTGACGTCACTACTCGGCCTGGGAACCTACTGCTGCTGCCGGACTGGTCTACAAGAAAATGGCCGCCGGCCTCCTACACTGAGGACATGTAATAATAATAACAGAGGCGGGGTGTAGAAGGGGAGGAACCAGTCACTAGGAATCAGCTTGTGCCAATAACTATTTACTTCCGGACTGTGCGTTCCACCTTACTTCCGGACTGTGCGTTCCACATACAGGAAGTGAGTTTTCATCTACTGCTGCAGCCTCCCAGTGTCCGTGGAGATCAGGTAAGGGCGTCTTACTATACAGGGGGAGCAGCCTGTAGTGTCTTGTTCTTATTACTATACAGGGGGAGCAGCCTGTGGTGTCCTGTTATTATTATTATACGGGGGAGCAGCCTGTGGTGTCTTGTTGTTATTAATATACAGTGGGAGCAGCCTGTGGTGTCCTGTTGTTATTATTATTATTATTATTTCTCTGACGTCCTAGTGGATGCTGGGAACTCCGAAAGGACCATGGGGAATAGCGGCTCCACAGGAGACTGGGCACAACTAAAGAAAGCTTTAGGTCACCTGGTGTGCACTGGCTCCTCCCACTATGACCCTCCTCCAAGCCTCAGTTAGATTTTGTGCCCGGCCGAGAAGGGTGCACACTAGGGGCTCTCCTGAGCTTCTTGGTGAAAGTTTTAGATTAGGTTTTTTATTTTCAGTGAGACCTGCTGGCAACAGGCTCACTGCATCGAGGGACTAAGGGGAGAAGAAGCGAACCTACCTGCTTGCAGCTAGCTTGGGCTTCTTAGGCTACTGGACACCATTAGCTCCAGAGGGATCGACCGCAGGCCCGTCCTTGGTGTTCGGTCCCGGAGCCGCGCCGCCGTCCCCCTTACAGAGCCAGAAGCAAGAAGAGGTCCGGAAAATCGGCGGCAGAAGACTTCGGTCTTCACCAAGGTAGCGCACAGCACTGCAGCTGTGCGCCATTGCTCCTCATACACACTTCACACTCCGGTCACTGAGGGTGCAGGGCGCTGGGGAGGCACCCTGAGCAGCAATAAAAACACCTTGGCTGGCAAAAATACCACAATATATAGCCCCAGAGGCTATATATGTGGTAAATACCCCTGCCAGAATCCATAAAAAAACGGGAGAAAAGTCCGCGAAAAAGGGGTCGAGCTATCTCCCTCAGACACACTGGCGCCATTTTCTCTTCACAGTGCAGCTGGAAGACAGCTCCCCAGGCTCTCCCCTGTAGTTTTCAGGCTCAAAGGGTTAAAAAGAGAGGGGGGGGCACTAAATTTAGGCGCAATATTGTATATACAAGCAGCTATTGGGAAAATTCACTCAGTTATAGTGTTAATCCCCACATTATATAGCGCTCTGGTGTGTGCTGGCATACTCTCTCTCTGTCTCCCCAAAGGGCTTTGTGGGGTCCTGTCCTCTGTCAGAGCATTCCCTGTGTGTGTGCTGTGTGTCGGTACGGCTGTGTCGACATGTTTGATGAGGAGTTTTATGTGGTGACGGAGCAGATGCCGATAAATGTGATGTCGCCCCCGGGGGATGTATAGGTGGACGGTAGGAACCGACAATAAAAGGCTGGTTGACATAACAGCTGTGGGACAGCCGGCTTCTCAGCCCGCGCCTGCCCAGGCATCTCAAAGGCCATCAGGGGCTCAAAAACGCCCGCTCCCTCAGATGGCAGACACAGATGTCGACACGGAGTCTGACTCCAGTGTCGACAAGGTTGAGACATATACACAATCCACTAGGAACATCCGTGATTTGATCCCGGCAATAAAAAATGTGTTACACATTTCTGACATTAACCCAAGTACCCCTAAAAATGGGTTTTATGTTTGGGGAGAAAAAGCAGGCAGTGTTTTGTTCCCCCATCAGATGAATGAATGAAGTGTGTGAAAAGCGTGGGTTCCCCCGATAAGAAACTGGTAATTTCTAAAAAGTTACTGATGGCGTACCCTTTCCCGCCAGAGGATAAGTTACGCTGGGAGATATCCCCTAGGGTGGATAATGCGTTCACACGGTTGTCAAAAAAGGTGACACTGCCGTCTTAGGATACGGCCACTTTGAAGGTACCTGTTGATAAAAAGCAGGAGGCTATTCTGAAGTCTGTATTTACACTCAGGTACTAGACTTAAACCTGCAGATCGTGCTGCTGCAGCGTGGTCGGTGACCCTGTAAAATACTAGTTTGCTAAAATGAGAACATATTAAAGACGTAGTCTTATATATGAGGGATGCACAGAAGGATATTTGCCGGCTGGCATCCAAAATGAAGGTAATGTCCATTCTGCCAGGAGGATATTAGAGCCCTGTCACTGGACAGGTGATGCTGACTTTAAAAGGGATTCTGCCTTATAAGGGTGAGGAATTATTTGGGGATGGTCTCTGGGACCTCGTATCCACAGCAACAGCTGGGAAGAAATATTTTTACCTCAGGTTTCCTCACAGACTAAGAAAGCACTGTATTATCAGGTACAGTCCTTTTCGGCTTCAGAAAAGCAAGCGGGTCAAAGGCGCTTCCTTTCTACACAAGGGAAGAGGGAAAAAGCTGCACCAGTCAGCCAGTTCCCAGAATCAAAATTCTTCTCCCGCTTCCTCTGAGTCCACAGCATGACGCGGGGGCTCCACAGGTGTAGCCAGGTACGGTGGGGGGCCGCTTCGAAAAATTTCAGCGATCAGTGGGCTTGCTCACAGGTGTATCCCTGTTTCATTCAAGTAGTATTTCAGGGGTACAAGCTTGAATTCGAGATGTCTCCCCCCCGCCGTTTCCTCAAATCTGCCTTGCCGACAACTCCCTCAGGCAGGGAGGCTGTGCTAGAGGCAAATTAACAAGCTGTATTACCAGCAGGTAATACTCAAGATGCCCCTACTTCAACAAGGACGGGGTTACTATTCCACACTGTTTGGGGTACCGAAACCGCATGGTTCGGTGTGACCCATTTTATATTAAAAATCCTTGAACACATACATAAAAAATTCAAGTTCAAGATGGAATCACTCAGGGCGGTTATTGCAAGCCTGGACGAGGGGGATTACATGGTATCCCTGGACATCAAGGATGCTTACCTGCATGTCCCCATTTACCATCCTCACCAAGAGTACCTCAGATTTGCGGTACAGGATCGCCATTACCAAGTCCAGACATTGCCGTTTGGACTGTACATGGCACCGAGGGTGTTTACCAAGGTAATGGCCAAAATGATGATACTCCTTCGAAAAAAGGGAGTTTTAATTATCCCGTAATTGGACAATCTCCTTATAAAGGCGAGGTCCAAGGAGCAGTTGTTAGTCGGGGTAGCACTATCTCGGAAAGTGCTACAACAGTACGGTTGGAGTCTAAACATTCCAAAGTAACAGCTGGTTCCTACGACACGTCTGCTGTTCCTGGGGATGGTTCTGGAAGACCAGAAAAAAGTGTTTCTCCCGGAGTAAAAAGCCAAGGAGCTGTCATCTCTAGTCAGAGACCTCCTGAAGCAAAACCAGGAATCGGTGCATCAGTGCACGCGAGTCCTGGGACAAATGGTAGCTTCCTACGAAGCAATCCCATTCGGCAGGTTCCATGCAAGAACTTTTCATGGGACCCGTTGGACAAGTGATCCAGATCGCATCTTCAGATGCATCGACTGATAACCCTGTCTCCAAGGACCGGGGTATCTCTACTGTAGTGGCTGCAGAGTGCCCATCTTCAAGAGGGCCGCAGGTTCCGCATACAGGACTAGGTCCTCGTGACCATGGATGCCAGCCTTTGAGGCTGGGGGGCAGTCACACAGGGAAGAAACTTCCAAGGACTTTGGTCAAGTCAAGAGACTTCCCTACACATAAATATTCTGGAACTGAGGGCCATTTACAATGCCCTGAGTCAGGCAAGGCCTCTGCTTCAAAACCAGCCGGTACTGATCCAATCAGACAACATCGCGGCAGTCGCCCATGTAAACCGACAGGGCGGCACAAGAAGCAGGATGGCGATGGCAGAAGCCACAAGGATTCTCCTATGGGTGAAAAATCACGTGTTAGCACTGTCAGCAGTGTTCATTCCGGGAGTGGATAACCGGGAAGCAGACTTCCTCAGCAGGCACGACCTCCACCCGGGAGAGTGGGGACTTCATCCAGAAGTCTTCCAACTGATGGTAAACCGTTGGGAAAGACCACAGGTGGACATGATGGCGTACCGCTTAAACAAAAAAACTAGAGAAATATTGCGCCAGGTCAAGAGACCCTCAGGCAATAGCTGTGGACGTACTAGTGACACCGTGGGTGTACCAGTCGGTTTATGTGTTCCCCCCTCTGCCTCTCATACCAAAGGTACTGAGAATAATAAGTAGGCGAGGAGTAAGAACGATACTCGTGATTCCGGATTGGCCAAGAAGAGCTTGGTACCCAGAACTTCAAAAAAATGTTATCAGAGGACCCATGGCCTCTGCCGCTCAGACAGTACCTGCTGCAGCAGGGGCCCTGTCTGTTCCAAGACTTACCGCGGCTGCGTTTGACGGCATGGCGGTTGAACGCCGGATCCTAAAGGAAAAGGGCATTCCGGAGGAAGTCATTCCTACGCTGATTAAAGCCAGAAAAGATGTAACTGCAAAACATTATCACCGCATATGGCGGAAATATGTTGCTTGGTGTGAGGCCAGAAAGGCCCCAACAGAGGAATTTCAACTAGGTCGATTTCTACATTTCCTACAAGCAGGAGTGACTATGGGCCTAAAATTAGGCTCCATTAAGATACAGATCTCGGCTCTGTCGATTTTCTTCCAGAAAGAACTAGCTTCACTACCTGAAGTTCAGAGAATTGTTAAAAGAGTGCTGCATATTCAGCCCCCGTTTGTGCCTCCAGTGGCACCTTGGGATCTCCAACGTGTTGTTGAGTTTCTTAAAATCACATTGGTTTGAGCCACTAAAAACCGTGGATCTAACATATCTCACGTGAAAAGTGGTCATGTTATTGGCCTTGGCTTCGGCCAGGCGTGTATTAGAATTGGCGGCTTTGTCATATACAAAAGCCCTTATCTGATTTCCCATATGGATAGGGCAGAATTGAGGACTCGTCCCCAGTTTCTCCCTAAGGTGGTATCAGCTTTTCACTTGAACCAACCTATTGTAGTGCCTGCGGCTACTAGGGACTTGGAGGATTCCAAGTTACTAGACGTAGTCAGGGCCTTGAAAATTTATGTTTCCAGGACGGCTAGAGTCAGGAAAACTGACTCGCTATTTCTCCTGTATGCACCCAACAAACTGGGTGCTCCTGCTTCTAGGCAGACTATTGCTCGCTGGATTGTAGCACAATTCAGTTGGCGCATTCTGCGGCTGGACTGCCGCATCCTAAATCAGTAAAAGCCCATTCCACAAGGAAGGTGGGCTCATCATGGGCGGCTGCCCGAGGTTCTCGGCTTTACAACTTTGCCGAGCTGCTACTTGGTCAGGGGCAAACACGTTTGCTAAATTCTACAAAATTGATACCCTGGCTGAGGAGGACCTGGAGTTCTCTCATTCGGTGCTGCAGAGTCATCCGCACTCTCCCGCCCGTTTGGGAGCTTTGGTATAATCCCCATGGTCCTTACGGAGTCCCCAGCTTTAACTAGGACGTCAGAGAAAATAAGATTTTACTCACCGGTAAATCTATTTCTCGTAGTCCGTAGTGGATGCTGGGCGCCCATCCCAAGTGCGGATTGTCTGCAATACTTGTACATAGTTATTGTTAACTAAAGGGTTATTGTTGAGCCATCTGTTGAGAGGCTCAGTTGTATTTCATACTGTTAACTGGGTATAGTATCACGAGTTATACGGTGTGATTGGTGTGGCTGGTATGAGTCTTACCCGGGATTCAAAATCCTTCCTTTTTGTGTCAGCTCGTCCGGGCACAGTGTCCTAACTGAGGCTTGGAGGAGGGTCATAGTGGGAGGAGCCAGTGCACACCAGGTGACCTAAAGCTTTCTTTAGTTGTGCTCAGTCTCCTGCGGAGCCGCTATTCCCCATGGTCCTTTCGGAGTTCCCAGCATCCACTACAGACTACGAGAAATAGATTTACCGGTGAGTAAAATCTTATTTATTATTATACATGTGGAGCAGCCTGTAGTGTCCTGTTGTTGTTGTTGTTGTTGTTGTTGTTGTTGTTGTTGTTGTTGTTGTTGTTGTTATTATTATTATACAGCGGATCAGTCTGTGGTTTCATGTTATTATTATACAGGGTGAGCAACCTGTGGTGTCCTGTTATTATTATTATTATTTTTCTTACGTCCTAGAGGATGCTGGGGACTCCGTAAGGACCATGGGGTATAGACGGGCTCCGCAGGAGATAGGGCACCTAAAAAGAACTTTGACTATGGGTGTGCACTGGCTCCTCCCTCTATGCCCCTCCTCGAGACCTCAGTTAGATTCTGTGCCCAGAGGAGAATGGGTGCACTACAGAGAGCTCTCCAGAGTTTTCTGTTTTAAAAGAATTTTGTTAGGTTTTTTATTTTCAGGGAGTCCTGTTGGCAACAGGCTCCCTGCATCGTGGGACTGAGGAGAGAGTAGCAGAGCTGGCTTTACGGTTGGGCTCTGTTTCTAGGCTACTGGACACCATTAGCTCCAGAGGGTGTTGGAACACAGGTCTCACCTGGGGTTCGTCCCGGAGCCGCGCCGCCGTCCTCCTCACAGATGCAGAAGATGGAAGCCGGGTGAGTATGAGAAGGCAGAAGACATCATAGGCGGCAGAAGACATCAGATCTTCATGAGGTAAGGTGCGCAGCGGCAAGCTGCGCGCCATTGCTCCCACTATACACACACAGAGCAGCACTGAAGGGTGCAGGGCGTTGGGGGGGGGCGCCCTGGGCAGCAATATTCCTCACTTCTGGCCATGTTAAAATGGATTAGGCTGTGGAGGCAGTAAATCCAAGAATCCCCCGCCATTTTAATAAAAAAAGCACTGGGACCGAAGCCCGCCGTTAGGTGGGCGGGGCTTGATCCTCAGCACTAACCAGCGCCATTTTCTCCACAGAAGCTGCATGCTGAACGCTGGCTCCCTGGTCTCTCCCCTGCTGAACTTCACAGGCTGGAAAAAAGAGGAGGGGGGCACATTGGCGACGCAGTGAGTGGGAATTGGAATATTATATATAAAAAAGTGCTATCTGGTCATATTTTTCCACAGTGTTATTAAGCGCTGGGTGTGTGCTGGCATACTCTCTCTCTGTCTCTCCTAAGGGCCTGTTGGGGTTTTGTACACTTGTAGGTTTATCCCTGTGTGTGGGGGGTGTCGGTACGTGGTGTCAACATGTCTGAAGCGGAAGGCTTCTCCAATGAGGAGGCGGAGCAAATGAGTGGTGTGTCCCCGTCGGTTGTGCCGACTCAGGAATGGATGGACATGTGGCATATGTTGAATGCAAGTGTGACATCTTTACATAAAAGGCTTGATAAGGCTGAATTACGGGGGACATCAGGGGGTCAATCTTCATATTGGACCGACTCACAGGGCCCGTCGGGGTCTCAAAAGCGTCCCTTAACACAAGACACTACTACCGACACGGCCTCTGATTCCAGTGTCGACTATGACGAAGTAAAATTGCACCCTAGGGTGACTAAAACCATTCAGTGTTTGATTGTGGCAATAAGGGATGTGTTGCATATTGAGGATGAACCCTCGGTCCCCGACACAAGGGTACACATGTTTAAGGGAAAGAAACAGATTATTAACTTTCCCACATCTCATGAATTAAATGATTTCTTTGGAAAAGCTTGGGAGACTCCGGAAAAGAGACCGCAGATCCCCAAAATAATTTATATGGCATACCCCTTCCCTAAGCAGGACAGGGAGATTTGGGAATCACCCCCCACTGTGGACAAGGCCCTGACGCGCTTGTCCAAGAAAGTGGCGCTACTGTCTCCTGACACAGCGGCACTTAAGGACCCTGCAGATCGCAGGCAAGATACTACCTTAAAGTGTATTTATTCTCATTGCGTCGGCATGGGTGTGTAGCGCAATTGCAGCTTGGACAGATGAGCTGACAGATCGATTTGATAAGATGGATAAGGATACTATATTCTTAACTCTAGCCCATATAAAAGACGCAGTCTTATTTATGAGGGATGCTCAAAGGGACATTGTATTGCTAGCTTCTAGGGCCAATGCCATGTCTATCTCGGCGAGTAGATCCTTATGGACTCGCCAATGGACGGCTGATGCGGACCCCAAAAAACATATGGAAGTACTACCCTATAAGGGAGATGTATTGTTTGGGGATGGGCTGACGGACCTGGTTTCCACAGCTACGGCAGGTCAATCAAATTTTTTACCATATATTCCCCAACAGCAAAAGAAAGTAACACCCTATCAGATGCAGTCCTTTCAGTCGCACAAGTCCAGAAGAGGTTGGGGATCCTCTTTCCTCGCCAGAGGTAAGGGCAGAGGCAAAAGAGCACCTGCTTCGGCAGGTGCCCAGGAACAAAAGTCCTCCCCGGCTGCTCCAAAATCCACAGCATGACGCTGGGGCTCCCCTGAGGGAGTCCGCACCGGTGGGGGCACATCTTCGACTTTTCAGTCAGACCTGGGTCAGATCAGACCTGAATCCCTGGGTGTTGGAAATAGTTTCCCAGGGTTACAAACTGGAATTCGAGGAGGTGCCCCCGCGCCGATTTTTCAAATCGGCCCTACCAGCTTCCACATCGGAAAGGGATGTAGTGTTAGCTGCAATTCAAACGCTGTGTATACAGCAAGTGATAATCAAGGTTCCCCTGCACCAGCAGGGAAGAGGTTACTACTCAACCCTATTTGTGGTCCCGAAACCGGACGGTTCAGTCAGACCTATTTTGAATCTGAAATCCCTAAACCTGTACATAAAAAGATTAAAATTCAAAATGGAATCACTCAGAGCGATAATAGCCAACATGGAGGAGGGGGAGTTTATGGTGTCTCTGGACATAAAGGATGCGTACCTTCATGTCCCCATATATGCCCCCCATCAGGAATACCTGAGATTCGCTGTACAGGATTGTCATTACCAATTTCAGACGTTGCCGTTCGGACTTTCCATGGCCCCGAGGATTTTCACCAAGATAATGGAGGAAATGATGGTGGTCCTGCGCAAGCATGGAGTCACAATTATCCCATACTTGGACGATCTCCTGATAAAAGCGAGATCAAGAGAGAAATTGCTGAGCAGTGTGGCGCTCTCTCTGAGAGTGCTCCAGCAACACTGTTGGATTCTAAATCTACCGAAGTCACAGTTGATTCCGACAACTCGACTACCGTTCCTAGGTATGATACTGGATATGGAACAAATGAAGGTCTTCCTCCCCATAGAGGTCAGAGACCTGCTAAAACCAAAAAGGGTGTCAGTTCACCAATGCACTCGAGTTCTGGGAAAAATGGTGGCGGCCTACGAGGCCATTCCCTTCGGAAGGTTCCATGCAAGGACTTTTCAATGGGACCTTCTGGACAAGTGGTCCGGGTCCCATCTGCACTTACATCAGAAAATAACTCTGTCCCCAAGGGCCAGAGTGTCTCTCCTGTGGTGGTTGCAAAGTGCTCACCTGCTGGAGGGTCGCAGGTTCGGAATTCAGCATTGGATCCTGGTTACCACGGATGCGAGCCTCCAAGGATGAGGAGCGGTCACACAGGGAAAACATTTTCAGGAACTTTGGTCAGACCAGGAGTCCTGTCTACACATCAATGTGTTGGAACTCAGGGTTATTTACAACGGCCTTCGACAAGCGGAGAGTCTTCTTCGAAACCTACCGGTTCTGATTCAATCAGACAATATCACAGCAGTGGCTCATGTGAACCGCCAAGGCGGGACAAGAAGCAGAGTCGCGATGGCGGAAGCCACCAGAATTCTTCGCTGGGCAGAAAATCATGTAAGTGCTCTGTCGGCTGTCTTCATTCCGGGAGTGTACAACTGGGAAGCAGACTTCCTCAGCAGACACGATCTCCATCCAGGAGAGTGGGGACTTCATCAAGAAGTCTTTGCAGACATAACACGTCTTTGGGGAACTCCTCAAATAGACATGATGGCGTCACGCCTCAACAAAAAGCTTCGGAGGTATTGTGCCAGGTCTTGGGACCCTCAGGCAGTGGCAGTAGACGCTCTGATAACACTGTGGGTGTTCAAATTGGTCTACGTGTTTCCTCCTCTTCCTCTCATCACAAAAATGTTGAGGATCATAAGGCAAAGAAGAGTACAGACGATACTCGTTGTCCCAGACTGGCCTCGAAGGGCCTGGTACTCAGATCTACAAGAGATGCTCACAGGAGATCCCTGGCCTCTTCCTCTGAGGGAAGACCTGTTGCAACGGGGGCCCTGTTTATTTCAAGACTTACCACGGTTACGTTTGACGGCATGGCGGTTAAACGCCGAATCCTAGTGAAAAAGGGGATTCCGGAAGAGGTCAGCCCTACTTTAATAAAGGCTAGGAAGGACGTGACGGTTAAGCATTATCACCGTATCTGGCGAAAGTATGTGTCTTGGTGTGAAACCAAGAATGCACCTACGGAAGATTTTCATCTTGGTCGTTTTCTCCACTTCCTACAGACAGGAGTGGATATGGGCCTGAAATTAGGCTCTGTTAAGGTACAGATTTCGGCCCTCTCGATTTTCTTTCAGAAGGAATTGGCTTCTCTTCCAGAAGTCCAGACGTTTGTGAAGGGAGTGCTACACATCCAGCCTCCTTTTGTGCCTCCAGTGGCACCATGGGACCTCAACGTGGTGTTGCAGTTCCTAAAATCACACTGGTTTGAACCGCTTAACAAGGTTGAGTTGAAATTTCTTACTTGGAAGGTGGTCATGTTGTTGGCCTTGGCATCAGCAAGGCGAGTGTCAGAATTGGCGGCTTTGTCACACAAAAGCCCCTACTTGATTTTTCATGTGGATCGAGCTGAATTGAGGACACGTCCGCAATTTTTGCCTAAGGTGGTTTCTTCATTCCATGTGAATCAACCTATTGTGGTGCCTGTGGCTACAAGTGACCTGGAAGATTCCGGATCCCTGGACGTAGTCAGGGCCTTAAAGATTTATGTAGCCAGGACGGCTAGAATTAGGAAAACAGAGGCTCTGTTTGTCCTGTATGCTGCCAATAAGATTGGCGCACCTGCTTCGAAGCAGACTATTGCTCGCTGGATCTGTATTACGATTCAGCAGGCTCATTCTACGGCTGGATTGCCGGTACCAAATTCGGTTAAGGCCCATTCCACTAGGTGGGCTCTTCTTGGGCGGCTGCCCGAGGCGTCTCGGCATTACAAGTTTCCCGAGCGGCGACTTGGTTGGGGGGTTAAACACTTTTGCTAAATTCTACAAGTTTGATACCCTGGCTGATGAGGATCTAGCGTTTGCTCAGTTGGTGCTGCAGAGTCATACGCACTCTCCCGCCCGATTGGATGCTTTGGTATAAACCCCATGGTCCTTACGGAGAACCCAGCATCCTCTAGGACAGGGCTGGCCAAACCGGTCCTCGTGATCTACCAACAGTTCATGTTTTCCAAGCCTCCTGGAGACCTGTAGAATTGTCAATTAGTTATGAATGCAGCACATCTTAATTAGTAATGGCTACACCTGTGCACTAGCTAGGTGGTCTGGAAAATGTGAACTGTTGGTAGTTCTTGAGGACTGGTTTGGCCAGCCCTGCTCTAGGACGTAAGAGAAAATAAGATTTTAAACCTACCGGTAAATCTATTTCTCCTAGTCCGTAGAGGATGCTGGGCGCCCGTCCCAGTGCGGAAACTCTGCAAGACTTGTATATAGTTGTTGCTTACATAAGGGTTATGTTACAGTAGAAATCGGTCTTGGACCATTACTGTTGTTGTTTATATGGTTAACTGGTTATGTATGTTCCAGGTTACATGGTATGATTGGTGTGGGCTGGTATGAATCTTGCCTTTGGATTTCTAAATCCTGCCTTGTAGTGTCCATCTCCTCTGGGCACAGTTCTCTAACTGAGGTCTGGAGGAGGGGCATAGAGGGAGGAGCCAGTGCACACCCATTCTTTTTAGGTGCCCTATCTCCTGCGGAGCCCGTCTCTACCCCATGGTCCTTACGGAGTCCCCAGCATCCTCTACGGACTAGGAGAAATAGATTTACCGGTAGGTTTAAAATCTTATTTATTATTATACAAGAGAAGCAGCCTGTGGTGTCTTGTTGTTGTTGCTGTTATTATTATTATTATTTATTATTATTATTATTATGTCAGCTGCAGAGCATTACTACACCACTGGCAGTGTGACAGCGGCAGAGCATTACTACACTACTGGCAGTGTGACAGCTGCAGAGCATTACTACACCACTGGCAGTGTGACAGCTGCAGAGCATTACTACACCACTGGCAGTGTGACAGCTGCAGAGCATTACTACACCACTGGCAGTGTGACAGCTGCAGAGCATTACTACACCACTGGCAGTGTGACAGCTGCAGAGCATTACTACACCACTGGCAGTGTGACAGCTGCAGGCTGAGCCCCTCATTGCCGCCCCCCTCCCCCCCCCCCCAGCAGTCACGTCACTATAATGGTGTAAGATGTGAAATGCCCGCTAGGAGGGCGCCACACATATAATGACGGCCATCTGCTGCAGAGACGCCGGGTTGTATTATATAATGCCAGTATCAGAAGAGACTGACGTCACATATGTAACAAGAGTTTCTGCAGCAGCTGTGCCTGGCGTTTACTATTATTCTATAGGCAACCTATTTTTTTGTATGCGTGCCAGCAGCCGGGCTGTTACTGTGCCCCATGCTCTGTGCGATGCCAACATCTGCACCCATGCAGCAAGTAGGGGAGGGCAGCATCTAGAAGCAGGCACAGTGAGAGCGGCACTTTCTCCTCCAGGGGCTTCCTCGCTCATCCGCCTCAGGGGGCTCCCAGCAGCTCATCCTTCCTAGGCTGCAGAGGGTGTGGGTAGGAGGCAGGGGGCTGCGGGTGTAGCATGGCAGGAGCCTCTGGTATGGGAGGGCCGGGTTATAGCCTGCAGGTAGCTGGCATTGTACCCCGCTCGTGGCTGCTGCTGGTGACCCCGTCCGAGCACCATCTCATGTTACTCCATGCGGCTGCTCCCCTGTCTGTCTCCTGCCGCCTTTCCCCTGTCTGTCTCCTGCCGCCTTTCCCCTGCCTGTCTCCTGCCGCCTTTCCCCTGCCTGTCTCCTGCCGCCTTTCCCCTGTCTGTCTCCTGCCGCCTTTCCCCTGTCTGTCTCCGGCTGCCTTTCCCCTGTCTGTCTCCGGCTGCCTTTCCCTTGACTGTCTCCTGCCACCTTTCCCCTGCTTGTCTCCTGCCTCCTTCCCCCTGTCTGTCTCCAGCCTCCTTCCCCCTGTCTGTCTCCAGCCTCCTTCCCCCTGTCTGTCTCCAGCCTCCTTCCCCCTGTCCGTCTCCAGCCTCCTTCCCCCTGCCTCTCTCCTGCCACCTTTCCCCTGTCTGTCTGCTGCTGCCTTTCCCCTGCCTGTCTCCTGCCGCCTTCCCCCTGCCTGTCTCCAGCTGCCTTCCCCTTGCCTGTCTCCGTCCGCCTTTCCAGGAGACCCTGTCCCTTCACAGTGTACTGAACATCAGCTCATTGTGACTCCACCCACAATAGCGCTACACTCTAGATCAGGCCCACTATGCAGTACAGCCTTATGGGGCTGGGTCACAGGAACCTCGGAGACACTGACCAGGACTCTATGGTTGTGGGGAAATAGGAGATTAAATGACCACTCTATTCCACATTTACTATGTTACATGTGCAATATGTTTTATGTGTTATATTTATTCCAGGAACTCCAGCTGTGGGGAACGGAGTCTTTATTACACATCACACGTTCTGTATTATCTCTGATTGACCGAAGATGGACAAGGACAGTAGTCCCAGGACTGAGAGGATAATACAAATCACCCTGGAGATCATCTACCTGCTTACTGGGGAGGTGAGGGGATCTGGGAACGTCTGTGACCTCATATCTATAGTAATAATACAGGGACATGACTGGGGAGGTGAGAGGATCTGGGAGCATCACAGTGACAGCACTTATATCTATAGTAATAATACAGGGACATTAATGGGGAGGTGATAGGATATGGGAACATCACTGTGACCTTATATCTATAGTAATAACTCAGGGACATGACTGGGGAGGTGAGGGATTCTGGGAGCACTACAGTGACATCACTTATATCTATAGTAATAATACAGGGACATGACTGGGGAGGTGAGAGGATCTGGGAGCATCATTGTGACCTTATATCTATAGTAATAATACAGGGACATGACTGGGGAGGTGAGGGGATCTGGGAGCATCATTGTGACATCACTTTTGTCTATAGTAATAAAACAGGGACATGACTGTAGACGTGAGGGGTACTGGGAGTGTCACAGTGACATCACTTAAATCTATAGTAATAAAACAGGGACATGACTGGCAGGGCCGTCTTTACGTATGGGCTCAATGGGCTCTTGCCCAATGGCCCCAGGAGTATAAGGGCCCTAGGCTGATAGCTGAGGGTCCCCTCTTTGCAGGGGTACCAGATTTTTGAAAATCGGCCTTGGGGAACCGGAGATATTCAACGTGAAAGCAGTGGTCCCCATCCGAGCCTGTTAATTGCTCTTCCCAGCCAGATATCTCAGGTTCTGTCTGACATAGAGTTTTTTTGAGGGTATAATCCAAAATCTGAGACTCTCCCCTTTTGCTGGACACTGTCAGCTTGTCTCTACTGTGCCCAGAACCAGAGATATCAGCCTTCCAGCAGCTGGTCCCTGCTCCAGCTCCACACGCCTGGTATACAGTTTTATATATTCATTGGAGGATTGCTCTGACCTCTGATCCCCAAGTTCCCAGAACCTTCTGAAAGGTGGGACTCTCTAGTTTTTTATCCAATTCAAAGCTAAGAAATATATTTTCAGGAACTTGAGATATCTGCAGTCAAGCAAGCTGCCCTCCCACCAGAAAATTATGAATATTAAGCCCACTCCATTATCCACCCCTCCTCTAAGTATTAAACACCCCCTACCACCCCGGAAGTCATGTACCAGGGCTTCTTTATTCAGCCCAATGGCCCCTCTACAGTTTAGTCCCATCTGTGCAGTAAAGGAGTAATTAGCAGAAATTACTGCTCCAGGTCCTACATGCTGAGTGGAAGATAGAACACCCCCTACCGCCCGTGGGACATCAAAGCTGCCACCCCACCGCTGGAGGATGGGTAGGGGGCCGAATGCATTGTTGTGCCCAGGGGCCCACACTGCTGTTCAGACGGCCCTGATGACTGGGGAGATGAGGAGATCTGGGAGCGTCACAGTGACATCACTTATATCTATAGTAATAATACAGGGACATGACTGGGGATGTTAGGGGATCTGGAAGTGTCACAGTGAGATCACATATATCTCCTGTAATAATACAGGGACATGCCTGGGGAGTTGAGGGGATCTGTAAGTGTCACAGTGGCATCATATATCTCTAGTAATAATACAGGGACATGACTGGATCTGGAAGTGTCACAGTGACATCACATATATCTCTAGTAATAATACAGGGACATGGCTGTGGACGTGGGGGTACTGGGAGTGTCACAGTGACATCACTTAAATCTATAGTAATAAAACAGAGACATGACTGGGGAGGTGAGGGGATCTGGGAGCGTCACAGTGATGTCACTGTTATCTATAGTAATAATACAGGTATATGACTGGGGAGGTGAGGGGATCTGGGAATGTCACAATGACATCACTTATATCTATAGTAATAATAAAGGGACATGACTGTGGAGGTGAGTGAATCTGGGAGCGCCACTGTGACCTTATATCTATATTAATAATACGTATGTGACTTGAGAGGTGAGGGGATCTGGGAGTGTCACAGTGACATCACTAATATCTATAGCAATACAGGGACATGACTGGGGAGGTGAGGGGATCTAGGAGAGGCACAGTGACGTCACATATATATAGTAATAATACAGGGACATGACTGGGGAGGTGAGGGGATCTGGGAGCATCACAGAGACATCACTTATATCTATAGTAATAATACAGGTATATGATGGGGAGGTGAGGGAATCTGGGAGTGTCACAGTAACATCACTTATATCTATAGTAATAATACAGGAACATGACTGGGGATGTTAGGGGATCTGGAAGTGTCACAATGACATCACATATATCTCATGTAATAATACAGGGACATGCCTGGGGAGTTGAAGGGAATATGTAAGTGTCACAGTGACATCATATATCTTTAGTAATAATACAGAGACATGACTTCATCTGGAAGTGTCACAGTGACATCACATATATCTCTAGTAATAATACAGGGACATGATTGGGGAGGTGAGGGGATCTGGGAGCGTCACAGTGACATCACTAATATCTATAGTCATAATAGAGGGACATGACTGGGGAGGGTGAGGGGATCTGGGAGCATCACTGTGACATCACTTTTATCTATAGTACTAATACAGGGTCATGACTGGGGGTGGTGAGGGGATCTGGGACTGGCACAGTAACATCACTTATATCTATAGTGATCTGGCAGCCTCACTGTGACATCGCTTATATCTATAGTAATAATACAGGTATATTACTGGGGAGGTGAGGGAATCTGGGAGCATCACAGTGACATCACTTATCTATAGTAATAATACAGGGACATGACTGGGGAGGTGAGGGGATCTGGAAGTGTCACATTGACATCACATATATCTCTAGTAATAATACAGCGACATGACTGGGGAGGTGAGGGGATCTGGGAGCGTCACAGTGACATCACTTATATCTATAGTAATAATACAGGGACATAACTGGGGAGGTGAGGGGATATGGAAGCGTCACTGTGATGTAACTTATATCTATAGTAATACTATAGGGACGTGACTGGGGAGGTGATGGAATCTGGGCGCGTCACAGTAACCTAACCTATATCTATAGTAATAATACAGGGACATAACTGGGGAGGTGAGGGGATATGGAAGCGTCACTGTGATGTAACCTATAGCTATAGTAATAATACAGGGACATGATTGGGAAGGTGAGGGGATCTGGGAGCATCACATTGATGTCACTTTTATCTATAGTAATAATTCAGGGACATGACTGTGGAGGTGAGGATATCTGGGCGTGTTACAGTGACATCACTTATATCTAAAGTAATAATACAGGGACATGACTGGGGAGGTGAGAAGAACTTGGAGCATCACTGTGACCTCACATATCTATCGTACTAATAAAGGAACATGACTGGGGAGGTGAGGGGTTCTGGGAGCACTACAGTGACATCACTTTTATTTATATTAATAATACAGGGACATGACTGGGGAGGTGAGGGGATCTGGAAGTGTCACAGTGACATCACATATATCTATAGTAATAATACAGGGAAATGACTGGGGAGGTGATGGGATCTGGGAGCATCACAGTGACATAACTTATATCTATAGTAATAATACAGGGACATGACTGGGGAGGGTGAGCGAATAT
This sequence comes from Pseudophryne corroboree, assembly GCF_028390025.1. Taxonomy (NCBI): domain Eukaryota; kingdom Metazoa; phylum Chordata; class Amphibia; order Anura; family Myobatrachidae; genus Pseudophryne; species Pseudophryne corroboree. Next base: position 620,159 of record NW_026967552.1, read on the forward strand.
GGTAGCGTAACTGTAACATCAATTATTTTTAGTCATGATACAGGGACATGACGGGAGGTGAGGGGATCTGGGATTGTCACTGTGACATCACATATCTTTTGTAATAATACGAGAACATGACTGACGAGGTGAAGGGATCTGGGAGCGTCACTGTGAAGTCACATATCTATAGTAATAATACAAGGACATGACTGGGGAGGTAAGGTGACCTGGGAGTGGTACAGTGATGTCACATATATATAGTAATAATACAGGGACATAACTGGGGAGGTGAGGGAATCTGGGAGCATCACAGTGACATCACTTATATCTATAGTAATAATACAGGGACATGACTGGGGAGGTGAGGGGATCTGGGAGTGTCACAGTGACTTTACTTATATCTATAATAATAATAATAATAATAATAATACAGGGACAGGACTGGGGAGGTGATGGGGGGTCTGGGAGTGTATATATTGATATTTGATGTCTCCTCCATTACACAGGATTACACAGTAGTGAAGAAGACATCCAGTGAGTGTGAGACACTCAACAGCCATCCCCGTGTGTCAGGAGGTCTGAGTAGAACCCAGAGCCCCATCCCAGTGCTTCCACGTCACTTACTGACACATGAGAGACACAATGACCAGAAGATCCTGGAACTCACCAACAAGATCATTCAGCTGTTGACTGGAGAGGTGACTGCTGGGATGGGGCATTATACAGTAACACCGGGGGACGTGCCTGGGTGATGACTGGGGAGGTCAGTGCTGGGAATGGGACATTATACAGTAACACCAGGGGACGTGTCTGGGTGATGACTGGAGAGGTGACTGCTGGGAATAGGACATTATACAGTAACACCAGGGGATGTGTCTGGGTGATGACTGGAGAGGTGACTGCTGGGAATGGGACATTATACAGTTACACCAGGGGATGTGTCTGGGTGATGACTGGAGAGGTGACTGCTGGGAATGGGACATTATACAGTAACGCCAGGGGACGTGTCTGGGTGATGACTGGAGAGGTGACTGCTGGGAATGGGACATTATACAGTAACATCAGGGGATGTGTCTGGGCGATGACTGGAGAGGTGACTGCTGGGAATGGGACATTATACAGTAACACCAGGGGGCGTGTCTGGGTGATGACTGGAGAGGTGACTGCTGGGAATGGGGCATTATACAGTAACACCAGGATGTGTGTCTCGGTGATGACTCGAGAGGTGACTGCTGCAAATAGGACATTATACAGTAACACCAGGGAATGTATCTGGGTGATGACTGGAGAGGTGACTGTTGGGAATGGGGCATTATACAGTAACACCAGAGGAAGTTTCTGGGTGATGACTGGAGAGGTGACTGCCGGGAATGGGACATTATACAGTACCACCAGGGGATGTGTCTGGGTGATGACTGGAGAGGTGACTGCTGGGAATGGGACATTATACAGTAACACCAGGGGATGTGTCTGGGTGATGACTGGAGAGGTGACTGCTGGGAATGGGACATTATACAGTAACATCAGGGGACGTGTCTGGGTGATGACTGGAGAGGTGACGGCTGGGAATGGGGCATTAAACGGTAACACCAGGGGATGTGTCTGGGTGATGACTGGAGCGGTGCCTGCTGGGAATGGGGCATTATACAGTAACACCAGGGGACGTGTCTCGGTGATGACTGTATCACTCTGTGTCAGGTTCCTATAAGGTGTCATGATGTCACTGTCTATGTCTCCATGCAGGAGGTGGAGTGTATAGAGGAACACAGGGGTCTGTACAAGGACGTGATGATGGAGAATCACCGGCCCCACACATCACTGGGTATGAGGAGACTGTCATGTATTGTACAGGGGAGAGCAGGTATGGGGGCCCCCTATATACACACATCATCTGATAATCAGATATATACACTGTACTCAGTCACTGTGTGTCTCCTACAGATGGACCCAGTAACAGAGATACCCCTGAGAGATGTCCCCGTCCTCTGTATTCCCAGGATTGTACAGAAGAGAATCACAGGATCCCACAGGAGGATCAGGTAGGTGGGATTTAGGGTCTCCCCAATAAACCAAAGTGACTGTCACTATATGTTGTGTAGAGGAGCTGTGTGTCATTATATTTGTCTTGTTTACATAGGGTGAAGCCCAATTAAATAATATTAAAATCAAAGATACAGAGGGAGAAGAAGAGACGTATGTGACTGATATAAAGGCAGAAGATATAGAGGGAGAAGAAGAGCCATATGTGACTGATATAACGGCAGAAGATATAGAGGGAGAAGAAGAGACGTATGTGACTGATACAAAGGCAGAAGATATAGAGGGAGAAGAAGAGCCATATGTGACTGATATAACGGCAGAAGATATAGAGGGAGAAGAAGAGACGTATGTGACTGATATAAAGGCAGAAGATATAGAGGGAGAAGAAGAGCCATATGTGACTGATATAACGGCAGAAGATACAGAGGTAGAAGAAGAGACGTATGTGACTGATACAAAGGCAGAAGATATAGAGGGAGAAGAAGAGCCATATGTGACTGATATAACGGCAGAAGATATAGAGGGAGAAGAAGAGACGTATGTGACTGATATAAAGGCAGAAGATATAGAGGGAGTAGAAGAGACGTATGTGACTGATATAAAGACAGAAGATATAGAGGGAGAAGAAGAGACGTATGTGACTGATATAACGGCAGAAGATATAGAGGGAGAAGAAGAGACGTATGTGACTGATATAAAGGCAGAAGATATAGAGGGAGTAGAAGAGACGTATGTGACTGATATGAAGACAGAAGATATAGAGGGAGAAGAGGAGACGTATGTGACTGATATAAAGGCAGAAGATACAGAGGTAGAAGAAGAGACGTATGTGACTGATACAAAGGCAGAAGATATAGAGGGAGAAGAAGAGCCATATGTGACTGATATAACGGCAGAAGATATAGAGGGAGAAGAAGAGACATATGTGACTGATATAAAGGCAGAAGATATAGAGGGAGAAGAAGAGACGTATGTGACTGATATAAAGGCAGAAGATACAGAGGTAGAAGAAGAGACGTATGTGACTGATACAAAGGCAGAAGATATAGAGGGAGAAGAAGAGCCATATGTGACTGATATAACGGCAGAAGATATAGAGGGAGAAGAAGAGACGTATGTGACTGATATAAAGGCAGAAGATTTAGAGGGAGTAGAAGAGACGTATGTGACTGATATGAAGACAGAAGATATAGAGGGAGAAGAGGAGACGTATGTGACTGATATAAAGGCAGAAGATCCAGAGGGAGAAGAAGAGACGTATGTGAGGGGTGATCAGCAGTCTAAGGAGGAGGAGATCCCTACAGATATCAGCACAGGTGAGTAATAAACACTTATTACAGGAAAGTGTCACATATTCTCCTTGCTCAGTCACTACAGCAATCTCTTATCCTACACCCTCCTCTGTCAGTAAAAACTAATGAGTAATTTGTATTTTCCCAGTGTGGAGTCAGGAGCCATCACCTCTATTATACTTCTTCTCTCCCCCTCACATCATGTCACTGTGTGTTACCAGACCAGAGATCAGACCAGTCTCCTCCCCACACTCTCTAGGGTATATTGTACATCAGGAGCCATCAGCCCCTATTATACTCCAGCTCTCCGCCTCACATCATGTCACTGTGTGTTACCAGCCCAGAGCTCTGACCAGTCTCTTCCCCACACTCTCTGGGGTATATTGTACATCAGGAGCCATCAGCCCCTATTATACTCCTGCTCTCCCCCTTCACATTATGTCACTGTGTGTTACCAGCCCAGAGATCTGACCAGTCTCCTCCCCACACTCTCTGGTATATCTCATACATCAGGAGCCATCAGCCCATATTAATCCCATCGTCTTCTTATAATGTCACTGAGGTCAGGTAGGATTTGTTTTCTGTAACTAACATGGTGTTGAGTCTCGGCAATAAGAAGGCAAGCTGAGAACTGAGCTCTCTGCCCTAGAACGCCAGTCTCCTTTTTCGAGTAGGCCGTGACATTGGTCTTCAGCACACGGATGACTAATGCATTATAGGAGGTCACTGGATTCAGTGGACCATGCTTTAATTAAGAATTGGAACCTCCTAATAGATCTTATTTTCTAAAGCAGAGTAATGGGAAGTGTATGTGACAGGATGGTCTTTATTCCTTAATATAGGTACTCCATTCCTAGTATGTCTGCAAGTAGAGACCTCATAGATAGAAAAGTTCATACTTCATGAGCAAACAGATTGATTATGGGGAGTGATATTCTGTACAGATGTCCTGGAGAAGGTATCTAGGCAATCCCTGTTATACAGAGTGGAGATCATGTAAAGAGGGATAGACACCTTGATAGAAGAATGGTCTGGTTACGCCTCTTGGCTAGAGGATCGGTCCAGTTACGTCCCTTGGCTAGAGGATCGGTCTGGTTTTGCCTTTGGCTAGAGGATCGGTCTGGTTTTGCCCCTGGGCTAGAGGATCGTTCCGGTTTTGCCCCTGGGCTAGAGCATTGGTCCGGTTTTGCCCCTGGCTAGAGGAACGGTCCGGTTTTGCCCGTGGCTAGAGGATCGTTATGGTTTTGCCTCTGGGCTAGAGCATGGGGTCCGGTTTTGCCCCTGGCAGGAGGAACGGTCCGGTTTTGCCCCTGGCTAGAGGAACGATCCGGTCAGGCCCCTGGGCAGCAGGTGATCACTAAAAAAGCCTAGTTAATCTCCCATTTATAGCGGATCTTTCGTCAGGAGAAAAATTAAATGATACTAAAATTCTATGGTGAAAATGTCTGTGTATCTTCATTCTCTATAACGTCTGCAATTTAAAGACCTAAGAAACTGTAGGTTAGTATGACAGTACAACAGGAGATTACGTAGAAAGCCCTTTCGAAACAAGTGTCGATCCATCAGTGCATTCGGTTGTTGGGGAAAATGGTGGCGGCCTACGAGGCCATACAGTTTGGCAGGTTCCATGCCAGAGTTTTCCAGTATAGGACCTGTTGGACAAGTGGTCGGGTTCCCACCTACACATGCACCGAAAGATAATCCTGTCGTCAAAAGCTAGGATTTCACTCCTGTGGTGGTTACACAGCTCTCACCTACTGGAGGTACGCAGATTCGGGATTCAGGACTGGCTCCTGGTGACCACGGATGCAAGTCTCCGAGGCTGGGGAGCTGTCACTCAGGGAGAAAGCTTCAAAGGGAAATGGTCTAGTCAGGAAGCCTGCCTTCACATAAACGTGCTGGAATTGAGAGCCATTTACAACGGCTTTCAACAAGCGGTACATCTTCAAGATCATCCCATGCAGATCCAGTCGGACAATGTAACAGCAGTCGCGTACATAAACAGGCAGGGTGTAACGAAAAGCAGAGCGGCAATGGCAGAGGTGACGAAGATCCTCCTCTGGGCAGAAAGACATCTAAAGGCTCTGTCAGCAATTTTCATTCCGGGAGTAGACAACTGGGAAGCAGACTTCCTCAGCAGACATGATCTCCATCCAGGAGAGTGGGGCCTCCACCAAGAAGTCTTCGCAGAGGTGACAAGTCTTTGGGGAGTTCCTCAAGTAGACATGATGGCATCTCGTTTCAACAAGAAGCTTCAGAGATATTGTTCCAGGTCGAGAGAACCTCAAGCATTAGCGGTGGATGCGCTAGTGGCCCAGTGAGTTTTCCGGTCAGTGTATGTCTTCCCTCCACTTCCGCTGATCCCAAAAGGGCTCAGGATCATTAGAAGAACAGGAGTTCGCGCAATCTTCATTGCCCCAGACTGGTCAAGGAGGGCTTGGTGCCCAGATCTTCAGGAGTAGCTTATAGAAGATCCTCTTCCTCTTCGCGAGGACCTGTTACAGCAGGGGCCGTGCGTGTATCAAGACTTACCGCGGCAACGTTTGACGGCATGGCTGTTGAGCGGCGAATCCTAGCCCAAAAGGGTATTCCCAAGGAAGTCATCCCCACTCTTATTCAGGCCAGGAAAGGAGTAACGTTGAAACATTACCACCGTATTTGGAGAAAATATGTATCTTGGTGTGAATCCAAGAAGGCTCCTATGGAAGAGTTTCAGTTGGGACGTTTTCTCCATTTTCTGCAGGTTGGTGTGGAGGCGGGCCTCCGAATGCGATCAATCAAGGTCCAGATTTCGGCCTTGTCAGTGTTCTTCCAAAAACAATTGGCCTCTCTTCCAGAGGTTCAGACCTTCATGAAAGGGGTTCTGCACATCCAGCCTCCATTTGTGCCTCCAGTGGCACCATGGGACCTTAATGTGGTGTTGCAGTTCCTTCAATCGGATTGGTTTGAGCCTCTACAAGAGGTAGAGTAGAAGTTTCTAATTTGGAAAGTGGTGATGCTTTTGTCATTGGCATCTGCACGGCGGGTGTCTGAATTGGGGGCCTTATCTCACAAGAGCCCTTACCTGATCTTCCATGAAGATAGGGCAGAGTTGAGAACTCGTCAACATTTTCTTCCAAAGGTGGTTTCATCTTTCCACATAAACCAACCTATTGTGGTGCCAGTAATTCCTGACACATTCACTGAGTCAAAGTATCTAGATGTGGTTAGGGCTTTGAAGATTTATGTCGCTAGAACAGCTAGAATACGGAAAACAGAGTCTTTGTCCTGTATGCTCCCAACAAAATTGGGTGTCCTGCTTCCAAGCAGACTATTGCACGCTGGATCAGAGGTACGATTCAGCAAGCTCATTCTACGGCTGGATTGCCGTTACCGAAGTCAGTGAAGGCCCATTCTACTAGGAAGGTGGGCTCCTCCTGGGCGGCTGCCTGGGGGGTCTCGGCATTGCAACTTTGTCGAGCAGCTACTTGGTCAGGGTCAAACACATTTGCTAAATTCTACAAGTTTGACACCTTGGCCGATGAAGACCTCAAGTTCGGTCAATCGGTGCTGCAGGGTCATCCGCACTCTCCCGCCCATACTGGAGCTTTGGTATAAACCTCATGGTCATGAAGTGGACCCCAGCATCCTCTAGGATTTATGAGAAAACAGGATTTCAGCTGCGGGGTACACTGGGCTCCACAAGGATTGGACAATGGGGTGTAGAGTAAGCTCTTGATCCGAGGCACCAACAGGCTCAAAGCTTTGACTGTTCCCAGAATGCACAGCACCGCCTCCTATATCACCGCGCCTCCCTGCACAGGAGCTCAGTTTTGTAAGTTGGTGCTGCAGTAAGCAGGCACTTAACAGAGGGGCTGCTCCAAGCAGCCCCAAGAAAAGCTTTTTATGAAGTATAAAGTGAAGACTTCAAGGGCAGCAGCGGTGGTAAATGTCTTGTGACATTCACTGCTGCAGCTCCAGCTCTCCCCAGCGGCGCTGTACACTCCCGAGCCCTGGTTGCCGGGTACCTACAGCGGAGGCTCCGGTTTTCTTCACGTTAGACTCACACGGCTGGGGCTCTCCAGGATCGCGTGGCCGCGCTTCGGGAGGTGGTAAGTGGATCCCGCTTGTGGGACCCTGTCTTTATCGCGATTCGGCGCGGTCAGTGGGAGGCGGGCCGTGCGCGCTGGCGGTGGACACTTTGGCAGTACAGGCGATCCCACTAGATCACCAGGGCATGGGCGCAGGTCAGGTTTTCTCTCTAAACCGGTTTTTATATCGCCCACAGTACCCGGTGGTTTTGCCAGCAGAGGGAATAAGGCTTAGACCTGAAGGCCCTCCCCCAGCCCTAGGTCGCCATTTCCAGCAAGTGTTCCCACCCTGGAGCTGCATCTCTGTCTTTTCCTCACTCCCTATCAGTGTCTGCGGCGCCATTATCCCTCAGCTCACTGTTCCTGGGACTGCTTGGGCAAATCCTCCTATGTAAAGCCGCCTGGTTGTCAGCGCTGTGACTTTACATGACACTTAAGTATTCTACCTGCCTTTTTAGACCATGATAGTTAAGAAAGAGAGTGCATTTAGTCAGGGTTTTATAGTACAATTACCCTGTGATATACATCCAGTTCTTACTGTGTAGTGTTATATCTATTGACTATTTAGCAATATAAACTAGTCCAGTGCAGTATTATTGTCAGTAATAACCTCTGCATTGTACAAACTGTGACTTTCTCTGGCTGGGTCCACAGGATTATCCACAGGATAACATTGGGATATGGCTGAGGGACAGCGGAAATGGCACCAACGCGGTCACAATCTTTCTGGCCTCCCAGGATGCATCGGGGCCTTCACCATATAGTCCCACCCACTGACTCAGTCAGATCAGTTTTTTGCTTGGTGCGGCAGGAAGCCTCATGGTCACAGAGCTGCTGTGAGAATAGCCTCAAGCTTTTATTATTTAATTTTTATAGACTTACTTGTTAATAGCGTCTTAAACGCATGCTAGAAAGAGTCGCTCCAACAACTCCTCACCGGGTCGCAACAACGCTTACCTTCGGGTATTAATGCTGTCTCGACGGGCGTCTGTGTCGGATGTTCTAGCAGGTCCAGCAGACGTAACCAGGCTGTGGCCGGAGCATGGGGAGATGGTGAGTCTATGGACTTTCTCTTACTAGAGGGGTCAGGACACCGCTACGCTGAATTTGGTGGAGACTACAAATAGTGTGTTGATGCGCCGAACATCTTGAGTGCGACAGCGCTACGCTCTAGGGATCATAGGCGCCAGGACTAGGTAGAGGCCGCGATCCTTAGAGTTTAAGTCAACGGGGAGATTCAGACGCTCTCCTGGCCGCCCCTCCTCCGAGTTCATGGCCAGTTTCCGCGCGTCTCTCGTTTCATGAACTGAATGACCTCACTTCCGACTCAGACGCTACCACGAGGGTACTCGGTCGCAGCTTAGACGCTGCGGTTGTGTACACTAGAGATCCCGCTTAGAGCTAGTCGCAGGCCTTAGCGTCTGCATACACGTGGAAGTCACTGAGCGTCCGTGTCCGCAGGAGCGACTGTGTCCGTTATTAGTTATATAAGTGCGGTAGTGTACATCAGTAGCGTCTGAATCCACTCAGCGTCTTACGAGCGTCTTTGCTTGGATATGGAAGTGTGGTGAGTCTCCCTGTATCCCGCTCTCCGGAGGCAGAGTATACAGTACTAAAAATTCTCTCTACTTCTTAGTATGTATTGTTAAGTTTTAGTACCTATTGCATATGAGACCTGTATATTACTGTGTTTTCTGCATGTTATGTTGGAAAAGAACCAGTTAGAAACAGAAGTACAATTTTCCTACTTATGTATAAGTTGTTATGGAGGTTGTATTCTCATATGGCAATGTCTAATGCTTTAACATGTGACTGACTGCTAGTATGTGTGCTGACTTTTCTGTGTAATGTCAGTCCTGTTCTGACCCTCAAATCAGGTGCACTGTGGTCAGATTGATTTCACCTCTATATACTGATTTATAGGGTGTTTTTCAGTCACAAAATTGTGTAGTCAATAACAGATTATTACCATGTCTGTGAGCAGCAAAAGTGATGAGGAGAATTTATCAAGCACTCCTACATCCCTAACATGCTTATCTTGTAAGACAGGGTTAATTGATGTGGATCAATTAGTCACTTATGAGGGCTTGTGTGCGAACTGTTTTGCTTTTCAGCGAAGTAAAAAACAGGAGTTGGTTCAACCACCAACAGAGCCACCATGGAATATGTTCGCAAAGACTATAGCGGACAGGTTAGCTCCGGTAGCACCACCTCAAGGGTTAGGTTACACTATGAACCCATACATGCAGCTCCCTTCCTACGGCTTGGTTCCAGTAGCCTCTACAAGCAACCAAGGGACAGGTAAGATTAAGACAGATGCGTCTATGTGGCAGACTACACAAGATGATACAACAGATGATGATACAGTAGATTCAAATACACCGTATGATGATCAGTCGCAGAGTTTTAGTTCAGAGGATGTAGCTGAACTTATTGATGCTGTGAAGACTGTTCTCTCTTTGGAAGAGCCAGCTAAAACAGTGTTAACATCTAAAGCACCTGTGTTTAAACAAACAAAATCAGTGAAAACTGAATTCCCAGCGTCAGATGAACTGACACAAATCATGGAGAGTCTTGGTCGACGCCCAGTAAGAAATATAAGATTCCGAAAAGATGGAATTCTTATTATCCATTTCCAGCTGCGGATTGTTCGAAAAGAGAAGTTCCTCCAAAAGTAGATGCACATGTTCTGTGATTGTCCATAAATCTGCTTGACCACTGTCATCTACCTCGCTAAATGATGTCACAGACAGAAGGGTAGATAGTTTTTTGAAAAATTTATTTTCTCTAGTAGGAGCAGTGGTAAGACCTGCTGTGGCTTCGACCTGGGTAGCAAAGGCAATGGACGAATGGATAGAGGAACTAGAAAATGACATCTCTTCTCCTACTTCGGAGCAAGAGTACCTTTTAAGCCGTTTGAGACAATCTGCCCAATACTTAGAACAAGCAGCAATTGATATGGGTACAGTTGCTTCTAAAGCTTCAGCCTTGACAGTAGCCGCTCGCAAAGCAGTTTGGCTACGTACCTGGAAAGCAGATGCGGAATCCAAGAAAGAATTGGAAGCATTGCCTTTCGTTGGTAATATATTGTTTGGGAAACCATTATCTGATATCCTAGAATCAGAGGCTGAATCAAAGAAGGTCAGATTTCCGGCTATTTATAACCCTAACTCCAAGGGTTTAAAGTTTTGCTCATTTCGTTAGCAAAGAAAAGCGAAAGCTAAAGAGTCTAAGCAACCCCAGTTCAATCAAAACTAGGGGTAGGAAGCAGTGGGCTAGCAAAAAGCCAGCTTCCAAGCCTGAACAGAAACCATCAGCCTGAAGAGACGGGCCTCCGCCTGGAGGATTCCAGGGTTGGGGGCCGACTCCTTCTTTTTGCACACATATGGCAACAGTCAACAACAGATGCTTGGGTGCAGAAGGTGGTATCTCAGGGGTATGGGTTCCCATTCAGGAGGCAGCCTCCTCAAAGATTTTTTTGCACCAGCCCGTCTCGTATAGAGTCGAAGGCCAATGCCCTGCAAGAAGCAGTCCAAAAATTACTGCAGTCTGGTGTGATTGTCCCAGTACCTCCATCACAAAGGGGACAGGGGTTTTACTCCAATCTATTTCTGATCCAGAAGCCAAATGGGTCATATCGACCAATTCTCAATCTAAAAATGTTAAACAAATAAATTTGGATCCCGAAGTTCCACATGGAGACGTTGCACTCCATAATGTTGGCCATGGAACCGGGAGATTACATGGTATCTCTGGGTGTACGGGATGCTTACCTACATGTGCCTATAACACTGTCTCATCAGTGTTACCTCAGGTTTGCCATCCTCCAGGAACATTTTCAGTTCCAAGCTCTGCCCTTCAGTCTAGCAACAGCACCGAGGGTGTTTACCAAGATCATGGTGGTTATGGCAGCTTGTCTGCGCAAACAGGGGATAAGAATATTCCCATACCTCGACGACCTGTTAATCTTAGCACATTCGCAAGATTTACTTTTGAGCCATCTCCAACAGACGATAGTTTGTCTACAGAGACATGGGTGGCTCATAAATTGGGAGAAGTCGTCTCTGAATCCGTCACAGTGGATGGTTCATTTGGGAGCCATATTGGATTCAGACCTGACGTGAGGGGTACTGGGAGTGTCACAGTGACATCACTTAAATCTATAGTAATAAAACAGGGACATGACTGGCAGGGCCGTCTTTACGTATGGGCTCAATGGGCTCTTGCCCAAGGGCCCCAGGAGTATAAGGGCCCTATGCTGATAGCTGAGGGTCCCCTCTTTGCAGGGGTACCAGATTTTTGAAAATCGGCCTTGGGGAACCGGAGATATTCAACGTGAAAGCAGTGGTCCCCATCCGAGCCTGTTAATTGCTCTTCCCAGCCAGATATCTCGGGTTCTGTCTGACATAGAGTTTTTTTGAGGGTATAATCCAAAATCTGAGTCTCTCCCCTTTTGCTGGACACTGTCAGCTTGTCTCTACTGTGCCCAGAACCAGAGATATCAGCCTTCCAGCAGCTGGTCCCTGCTCCAGCTCCACACGCCTGGTATACAGTTTTATATATTCATTGGAGGATTGCTCTGACCTCTGATCCCCAAGTTCCCAGAACCTTCTGAAAGGTGGGACTCTCTAGTTTTTTATCCAATTCAAAGCTAAGAAATATATTTTCAGGAACTTGAGATATCTGCAGTCAAGCAAGCTGCCCTCCCACCAGAAAATTATGAATATTAAGCCCACTCCATTATCCACCCCTCCTCTAAGTATTAAACACCCCCTACCACCCCGGAAGTCATGTACCAGGGCTTCTTTATTCAGCCCAATGGCCCCTCTACAGTTTAGTCCCATCTGTGCAGTAAAGGAGTAATTAGCAGAAATTACTGCTCCAGGTCCTACATGCTGAGTGGAAGATAGAACACCCCCTACCGCCCGTGGGACATCAAAGCTGCCACTGATAGCACACCCCACCCCTACCGCTGGAGGATGGGTAGGGGGCCGAATGCATTGTTGTGCCCAGGGGCCCACACTGCTGTTCAGACGGCCCTGATGACTGGGGAGATGAGGAGATCTGGGAGCGTCACAGTGACATCACTTATATCTATAGTAATAATACAGGGACATGACTGGGGATGTTAGGGGATCTGGAAGTGTCACAGTGAGATCACATATATCTCCTGTAATAATACAGGGACATGCCTGGGGAGTTGAGGGGATCTGTAAGTGTCACAGTGGCATCATATATCTCTAGTAATAATACAGGGACATGACTGGATCTGGAAGTGTCACAGTGACATCACATATATCTCTAGTAATAATACAGGGACATGGCTGTGGACGTGGGGGTACTGGGAGTGTCACAGTGACATCACTTAAATCTATAGTAATAAAACAGAGACATGACTGGGGAGGTGAGGGGATCTGGGAGCGTCACAGTGATGTCACTGTTATCTATAGTAATAATACAGGTATATGACTGGGGAGGTGAGGGGATCTGGGAATGTCACAATGACATCACTTATATCTATAGTAATAATAAAGGGACATGACTGTGGAGGTGAGTGAATCTGGGAGCGCCACTGTGACCTTATATCTATATTAATAATACGTATGTGACTTGAGAGGTGAGGGGATCTGGGAGTGTCACAGTGACATCACTAATATCTATAGCAATACAGGGACATGACTGGGGAGGTGAGGGGATCTAGGAGAGGCACAGTGACGTCACATATATATAGTAATAATACAGGGACATGACTGGGGAGGTGAGGGGATCTGGGAGCATCACAGAGACATCACTTATATCTATAGTAATAATACAGGTATATGATGGGGAGGTGAGGGAATCTGGGAGTGTCACAGTAACATCACTTATATCTATAGTAATAATACAGGAACATGACTGGGGATGTTAGGGGATCTGGAAGTGTCACAATGACATCACATATATCTCATGTAATAATACAGGGACATGCCTGGGGAGTTGAAGGGAATATGTAAGTGTCACAGTGACATCATATATCTTTAGTAATAATACAGAGACATGACTTCATCTGGAAGTGTCACAGTGACATCACATATATCTCTAGTAATAATACAGGGACATGATTGGGGAGGTGAGGGGATCTGGGAGCGTCACAGTGACATCACTAATATCTATAGTCATAATAGAGGGACATGACTGGGGAGGGTGAGGGGATCTGGGAGCATCACTGTGACATCACTTTTATCTATAGTACTAATACAGGGTCATGACTGGGGGTGGTGAGGGGATCTGGGACTGGCACAGTAACATCACTTATATCTATAGTGATCTGGCAGCCTCACTGTGACATCGCTTATATCTATAGTAATAATACAGGTATATTACTGGGGAGGTGAGGGAATCTGGGAGCATCACAGTGACATCACTTATCTATAGTAATAATACAGGGACATGACTGGGGAGGTGAGGGGATCTGGAAGTGTCACATTGACATCACATATATCTCTAGTAATAATACAGCGACATGACTGGGGAGGTGAGGGGATCTGGGAGCGTCACAGTGACATCACTTATATCTATAGTAATAATACAGGGACATAACTGGGGAGGTGAGGGGATATGGAAGCGTCACTGTGATGTAACTTATATCTATAGTAATACTATAGGGACGTGACTGGGGAGGTGATGGAATCAGGGCGCGTCACAGTAACCTAACCTATATCTATAGTAATAATACAGGGACATAACTGGGGAGGTGAGGGGATATGGAAGCGTCACTGTGATGTAACCTATAGCTATAGTAATAATACAGGGACATGATTGGGAAGGTGAGGGGATCTGGGAGCATCACATTGATGTCACTTTTATCTATAGTAATAATTCAGGGACATGACTGTGGAGGTGAGGATATCTGGGCGTGTTACAGTGACATCACTTATATCTAAAGTAATAATACAGGGACATGACTGGGGAGGTGAGAAGAACTTGGAGCATCACTGTGACCTCACATATCTATCGTACTAATAAAGGAACATGACTGGGGAGGTGAGGGGTTCTGGGAGCACTACAGTGACATCACTTTTATTTATATTAATAATACAGGGACATGACTGGGGAGGTGAGGGGATCTGGAAGTGTCACAGTGACATCACATATATCTATAGTAATAATACAGGGAAATGACTGGGGAGGTGATGGGATCTGGGAGCATCACAGTGACATAACTTATATCTATAGTAATAATACAGGGACATGACTGGGGAGGGTGAGCGAATATGGTAGCGTAACTGTAACATCAATTATTTTTAGTCATGATACAGGGACATGACGGGAGGTGAGGGGATCTGGGATTGTCACTGTGACATCACATATCTTTTGTAATAATACGAGAACATGACTGACGAGGTGAAGGGATCTGGGAGCGTCACTGTGAAGTCACATATCTATAGTAATAATACAAGGACATGACTGGGGAGGTAAGGTGACCTGGGAGTGGTACAGTGATGTCACATATATATAGTAATAATACAGGGACATAACTGGGGAGGTGAGGGAATCTGGGAGTGTCACAGTGACTTTACTTATATCTATAATAATAATAATAATAATAATAATAATAATAATACAGGGACAGGACTGGGGAGGTGATGGGGGGTCTGGGAGTGTATATATTGATATTTGATGTCTCCTCCATTACACAGGATTACACAGTAGTGAAGAAGACATCCAGTGAGTGTGAGACACTCAACAGCCATCCCCGTGTGTCAGGAGGTCTGAGTAGAACCCAGAGCCCCATCCCAGTGCTTCCACGTCACTTACTGACACATGAGAGACACAATGACCAGAAGATCCTGGAACTCACCAACAAGATCATTCAGCTGTTGACTGGAGAGGTGACTGCTGGGATGGGGCATTATACAGTAACACCGGGGGACGTGCCTGGGTGATGACTGGGGAGGTCAGTGCTGGGAATGGGACATTATACAGTAACACCAGGGGATGTGTCTGGGTGATGACTGGAGAGGTGACTGCTGGGAATGGGACATTATACAGTTACACCAGGGGATGTGTCTGGGTGATGACTGGAGAGGTGACTGCTGGGAATGGGACATTATACAGTAACGCCAGGGGACGTGTCTGGGTGATGACTGGAGAGGTGACTGCTGGGAATGGGACATTATACAGTAACATCAGGGGATGTGTCTGGGCGATGACTGGAGAGGTGACTGCTGGGAATGGGACATTATACAGTAACACCAGGGGGCGTGTCTGGGTGATGACTGGAGAGGTGACTGCTGGGAATGGGGCATTATACAGTAACACCAGGATGTGTGTCTCGGTGATGACTCGAGAGGTGACTGCTGCAAATAGGACATTATACAGTAACACCAGGGAATGTATCTGGGTGATGACTGGAGAGGTGACTGTTGGGAATGGGGCATTATACAGTAACACCAGAGGAAGTTTCTGGGTGATGACTGGAGAGGTGACTGCCGGGAATGGGACATTATACAGTACCACCAGGGGATGTGTCTGGGTGATGACTGGAGAGGTGACTGCTGGGAATGGGACATTATACAGTAACACCAGGGGATGTGTCTGGGTGATGACTGGAGAGGTGACTGCTGGGAATGGGACATTATACAGTAACATCAGGGGACGTGTCTGGGTGATGACTGGAGAGGTGACGGCTGGGAATGGGGCATTAAACGGTAACACCAGGGGATGTGTCTGGGTGATGACTGGAGCGGTGCCTGCTGGGAATGGGGCATTATACAGTAACACCAGGGGACGTGTCTCGGTGGTGACTGTATCACTCTGTGTCAGGTTCCTATAAGGTGTCATGATGTCACTGTCTATGTCTCCATGCAGGAGGTGGAGTGTATAGAGGAACACAGGGGTCTGTACAAGGACGTGATGATGGAGAATCACCGGCCCCACACATCACTGGGTATGAGGAGACTGTCATGTATTGTACAGGGGAGAGCAGGTATGGGGGCCCCCTATATACACACATCATCTGATAATCAGATATATACACTGTACTCAGTCACTGTGTGTCTCCTACAGATGGACCCAGTAACAGAGATACCCCAGAGAGATGTCCCCGTCCTCTGTATTCCCAGGATTGTACAGAAGAGAATCACAGGATCCCACAGGAGGATCAGGTAGGTGGGATTTAGGGTCTCCCCAATAAACCAAAGTGACTGTCACTATATGTTGTGTAGAGGAGCTGTGTGTCATTATATTTGTCTTGTTTACATAGGGTGAAGCCCAATTAAATAATATTAAAATCAAAGATATAGAGGGAGAAGAAGAGACGTATGTGACTGATATAAAGGCAGAAGATATAGAGGGAGAAGAAGAGCCATATGTGACTGATATAACGGCAGAAGATACAGAGGTAGAAGAAGAGACGTATGTGACTGATACAAAGGCAGAAGATATAGAGGGAGAAGAAGAGCCATATGTGACTGATATAACGGCAGAAGATATAGAGGGAGAAGAAGAGACGTATGTGACTGATATAAAGGCAGAAGATATAGAGGGAGTAGAAGAGACGTATGTGACTGATATAAAGACAGAAGATATAGAGGGAGAAGAAGAGACGTATGTGACTGATATAACGGCAGAAGATATAGAGGGAGAAGAAGAGACGTATGTGACTGATATAAAGGCAGAAGATATAGAGGGAGTAGAAGAGACGTATGTGACTGATATGAAGACAGAAGATATAGAGGGAGAAGAGGAGACGTATGTGACTGATATAAAGGCAGAAGATACAGAGGTAGAAGAAGAGACGTATGTGACTGATACAAAGGCAGAAGATATAGAGGGAGAAGAAGAGCCATATGTGACTGATATAACGGCAGAAGATATAGAGGGAGAAGAAGAGACATATGTGACTGATATAAAGGCAGAAGATATAGAGGGAGAAGAAGAGACGTATGTGACTGATATAAAGGCAGAAGATACAGAGGTAGAAGAAGAGACGTATGTGACTGATACAAAGGCAGAAGATATAGAGGGAGAAGAAGAGCCATATGTGACTGATATAACGGCAGAAGATATAGAGGGAGAAGAAGAGACGTATGTGACTGATATAAAGGCAGAAGATATAGAGGGAGTAGAAGAGACGTATGTGACTGATATGAAGACAGAAGATATAGAGGGAGAAGAGGAGACGTATGTGACTGATATAAAGGCAGAAGATCCAGAGGGAGAAGAAGAGACGTATGTGAGGGGTGATCAGCAGTCTAAGGAGGAGGAGATCCCTACAGATATCAGCACAGGTGAGTAATAAACACTTATTACAGGAAAGTGTCACATATTCTCCTTGCTCAGTCACTACAGCAATCTCTTATCCTACACCCTCCTCTGTCAGTAAAAACTAATGAGTAATTTGTATTTTCCCAGTGTGGAGTCAGGAGCCATCACCTCTATTATACTTCTTCTCTCCCCCTCACATCATGTCACTGTGTGTTACCAGACCAGAGATCAGACCAGTCTCCTCCCCACACTCTCTAGGGTATATTGTACATCAGGAGCCATCAGCCCCTATTATACTCCAGCTCTCCGCCTCACATCATGTCACTGTGTGTTACCAGCCCAGAGCTCTGACCAGTCTCTTCCCCACACTCTCTGGGGTATATTGTACATCAGGAGCCATCAGCCCCTATTATACTCCTGCTCTCCCCCTTCACATTATGTCACTGTGTGTTACCAGCCCAGAGATCTGACCAGTCTCCTCCCCACACTCTCTGGTATATCTCATACATCAGGAGCCATCAGCCCATATTAATCCCATCGTCTTCTTATAATGTCACTGAGGTCAGGTAGGATTTGTTTTCTGTAACTAACATGGTGTTGAGTCTCGGCAATAAGAAGGCAAGCTGAGAACTGAGCTCTCTGCCCTAGAACGCCAGTCTCCTTTTTCGAGTAGGCCGTGACATTGGTCTTCAGCACACGGATGACTAATGCATTATAGGAGGTCACTGGATTCAGTGGACCATGCTTTAATTAAGAATTGGAACCTCTTAATAGATCTTATTTTCTAAAGCAGAGTAATGGGAAGTGTATGTGACAGGATGGTCTTTATTCCTTAATATAGGTACTCCATTCCTAGTATGTCTGCAAGTAGAGACCTCATAGATAGAAAAGTTCATACTTCATGAGCAAACAGATTGATTATGGGGAGTGATATTCTGTACAGATGTCCTGGAGAAGGTATCTAGGCAATCCCTGTTATACAGAGTGGAGATCATGTAAAGAGGGATAGACACCTTGATAGAAGAATGGTCTGGTTACGCCTCTTGGCTTGAGGATCGGTCCAGTTACGTCCCTTGGCTAGAGGATCGGTCTGGTTTTGCCTTTGGCTAGAGGATCGGTCTGGTTTTGCCCCTGGGCTAGAGGATCGTTCCGGTTTTGCCCCTGGGCTAGAGCATTGGTCCGGTTTTGCCCCTGGCTAGAGGAACGGTCCGGTTTTGCCCGTGGCTAGAGGATCGTTATGGTTTTGCCTCTGGGCTAGAGCATGGGGTCCGGTTTTGCCCCTGGCAGGAGGAACGGTCCGGTTTTGCCCCTGGCTAGAGGAACGATCCGGTCAGGCCCCTGGGCAGCAGGTGATCACTAAAAAAGCCTAGTTAATCTCCCATTTATAGCGGATCTTTCGTCAGGAGAAAAATTAAATGATACTAAAATTCTATGGTGAAAATGTCTGTGTATCTTCATTCTCTATAACGTCTGCAATTTAAAGACCTAAGAAACTGTAGGTTAGTATGACAGTACAACAGGAGATTACGTAGAAAGCCCTTTCGAAACAAGTGTGTCGATCCATCAGTGCATTCGGTTGTTGGGGAAAATGGTGGCGGCCTACGAGGCCATACAGTTTGGCAGGTTCCATGCCAGAGTTTTCCAGTATAGGACCTGTTGGACAAGTGGTCGGGTTCCCACCTACACATGCACCGAAAGATAATCCTGTCGTCAAAAGCTAGGATTTCACTCCTGTGGTGGTTACACAGCTCTCACCTACTGGAGGTACGCAGATTCGGGATTCAGGACTGGCTCCTGGTGACCACGGATGCAAGTCTCCGAGGCTGGGGAGCTGTCACTCAGGGAGAAAGCTTCAAAGGGAAATGGTCTAGTCAGGAAGCCTGCCTTCACATAAACGTGCTGGAATTGAGAGCCATTTACAACGGCTTTCAACAAGCGGTACATCTTCAAGATCATCCCATGCAGATCCAGTCGGACAATGTAACAGCAGTCGCGTACATAAACAGGCAGGGTGTAACGAAAAGCAGAGCGGCAATGGCAGAGGTGACGAAGATCCTCCTCTGGGCAGAAAGACATCTAAAGGCTCTGTCAGCAATTTTCATTCCGGGAGTAGACAACTGGGAAGCAGACTTCCTCAGCAGACATGATCTCCATCCAGGAGAGTGGGGCCTCCACCAAGAAGTCTTCGCAGAGGTGACAAGTCTTTGGGGAGTTCCTCAAGTAGACATGATGGCATCTCGTTTCAACAAGAAGCTTCAGAGATATTGTTCCAGGTCGAGAGAACCTCAAGCATTAGCGGTGGATGCGCTAGTGGCCCAGTGAGTTTTCCGGTCAGTGTATGTCTTCCCTCCACTTCCGCTGATCCCAAAAGGGCTCAGGATCATTAGAAGAACAGGAGTTCGCGCAATCTTCATTGCCCCAGACTGGTCAAGGAGGGCTTGGTGCCCAGATCTTCAGGAGTAGCTTATAGAAGATCCTCTTCGCGAGGACCTGTTACAGCAGGGGCCGTGCGTGTATCAAGACTTACCGCGGCAACGTTTGACGGCATGGCTGTTGAGCGGCGAATCCTAGCCCGAAAGGGTATTCCCAAGGAAGTCATCCCCACTCTTATTCAGGCCAGGAAAGGAGTAACGTTGAAACATTACCACCGTATTTGGAGAAAATATGTATCTTGGTGTGAATCCAAGAAGGCTCCTATGGAAGAGTTTCAGTTGGGACGTTTTCTCCATTTTCTGCAGGTTGGTGTGGAGGCGGGCCTCCGAATGCGATCAATCAAGGTCCAGATTTCGGCCTTGTCAGTGTTCTTCCAAAAACAATTGGCCTCTCTTCCAGAGGTTCAGACCTTCATGAAAGGGGTTCTGCACATCCAGCCTCCATTTGTGCCTCCAGTGGCACCATGGGACCTTAATGTGGTGTTGCAGTTCCTTCAATCGGATTGGTTTGAGCCTCTACAAGAGGTAGAGTAGAAGTTTCTAATTTGGAAAGTGGTGATGCTTTTGTCATTGGCATCTGCACGGCGGGTGTCTGAATTGGGGGCCTTATCTCACAAGAGCCCTTACCTGATCTTCCATGAAGATAGGGCAGAGTTGAGAACTCGTCAACATTTTCTTCCAAAGGTGGTTTCATCTTTCCACATAAACCAACCTATTGTGGTGCCAGTAATTCCTGACACATTCACTGAGTCAAAGTATCTAGATGTGGTTAGGGCTTTGAAGATTTATGTCGCTAGAACAGCTAGAATACGGAAAACAGAGTCTTTGTCCTGTATGCTCCCAACAAAATTGGGTGTCCTGCTTCCAAGCAGACTATTGCACGCTGGATCAGAGGTACGATTCAGCAAGCTCATTCTACGGCTGGATTGCCGTTACCGAAGTCAGTGAAGGCCCATTCTACTAGGAAGGTGGGCTCCTCCTGGGCGGCTGCCTGGGGGGTCTCGGCATTGCAACTTTGTCGAGCAGCTACTTGGTCAGGGTCAAACACATTTGCTAAATTCTACAAGTTTGACACCTTTGCCGATGAAGACCTCAAGTTCGGTCAATCGGTGCTGCAGGGTCATCCGCACTCTCCCGCCCATACTGGAGCTTTGGTATAAACCTCATGGTCATGAAGTGGACCCCAGCATCCTCTAGGATTTATGAGAAAACAGGATTTCAGCTGCGGGGTACACTGGGCTCCACAAGGATTGGACAATGGGGTGTAGAGTAAGCTCTTGATCCGAGGCACCAACAGGCTCAAAGCTTTGACTGTTCCCAGAATGCACAGCACCGCCTCCTATATCACCGCGCCTCCCTGCACAGGAGCTCAGTTTTGTAAGTTGGTGCTGCAGTAAGCAGGCACTTAACAGAGGGGCTGCTCCAAGCAGCCCCAAGAAAAGCTTTTTATGAAGTATAAAGTGAAGACTTCAAGGGCAGCAGCGGTGGTAAATGTCTTGTGACATTCACTGCTGCAGCTCCAGCTCTCCCCAGCGGCGCTGTACACTCCCGAGCCCTGGTTGCCGGGTACCTACAGCGGAGGCTCCGGTTTTCTTCACGTTAGACTCACACGGCTGGGGCTCTCCAGGATCGCGTGGCCGCGCTTCGGGAGGTGGTAAGTGGATCCCGCTTGTGGGACCCTGTCTTTATCGCGATTCGGCGCGGTCAGTGGGAGGCGGGCCGTGCGCGCTGGCGGTGGACACTTTGGCAGTACAGGCGATCCCACTAGATCACCAGGGCATGGGCGCAGGTCAGGTTTTCTCTCTAAACCGGTTTTTATATCGCCCACAGTACCCGGTGGTTTTGCCAGCAGAGGGGATAAGGCTTAGACCTGAAGGCCCTCCCCCAGCCCTAGGTCGCCATTTCCAGCAAGTGTTCCCACCCTGGAGCTGCATCTCTGTCTTTTCCTCACTCCCTATCAGTGTCTGCGGCGCCATTATCCCTCAGCTCACTGTTCCTGGGACTGCTTGGGCAAATCCTCCTATGTAAAGCCGCCTGGTTGTCAGCGCTGTGACTTTACATGACACTTAAGTATTCTACCTGCCTTTTTAGACCATGATAGTTAAGAAAGAGAGTGCATTTAGTCAGGGTTTTATAGTACAATTACCCTGTGATATACATCCAGTTCTTACTGTGTAGTGTTATATCTATTGACTATTTAGCAATATAAACTAGCCCAGTGCAGTATTATTGTCAGTAATAACCTCTGCATTGTACAAACTGTGACTTTCTCTGGCTGGGTCCACAGGATTATCCACAGGATAACATTGGGATATGGTTGAGGGACAGCGGAAATGGCACCAACGCGGTCACAATCTTTCTGGCCTCCCAGGATGCATCGGGGCCTTCACCATATAGTCCCACCCACTGACTCAGTCAGATCAGTTTTTTGCTTGGTGCGGCAGGAAGCCTCATGGTCACAGAGCTGCTGTGAGAATAGCCTCAAGCTTTTATTATTTCATTTTTATAGACTTACTTGTTAATAGCGTCTTAAACGCATGCTAGAAAGAGTCGCTCCAACAACTCCTCACCGGGTCGCAACAACGCTTACCTTCGGGTATTAATGCTGTCTCGACGGGCGTCTGTGTCGGATGTTCTAGCAGGTCCAGCAGACGTAACCAGGCTGTGGCCGGAGCATGGGGAGATGGTGAGTCTATGGACTTTCTCTTACTAGAGGGGTCAGGACACCGCTACGCTGAATTTGGTGGAGACTACAAATAGTGTGTTGATGCGCCGAACATCTTGAGTGCGACAGCGCTACGCTCTAGGGATCATAGGCGCCAGGACTAGGTAGAGGCCGCGATCCTTAGAGTTTAAGTCAACGGGGAGATTCAGACGCTCTCCTGGCCGCCCCTCCTCCGAGTTCATGGCCAGTTTCCGCGCGTCTCTCGTTTCATGAACTGAATGACCTCACTTCCGACTCAGATGCTACCACGAGGGTACTCGGTCGCAGCTTAGACGCTGCGGTTGTGTACACTAGAGATCCCGCTTAGAGCTAGTCGCAGGCCTTAGCGTCTGCATACACGTGGAAGTCACTGAGCGTCCGTGTCCGCAGGAGCGACTGTGTCCGTTATTAGTTATATAAGTGCGGTAGTGTACATCAGTAGCGTCTGAATCCACTCAGCGTCTTACGAGCGTCTTTGCTTGGATATGGAAGTGTGGTGAGTCTCCCTGTATCCCGCTCTCCGGAGGCAGAGTATACAGTACTAAAAATTCTCTCTACTTCTTAGTATGTATTGTTAAGTTTTAGTACCTATTGCATATGAGACCTGTATATTACTGTGTTTTCTGCATGTTATGTTGGAAAAGAACCAGTTAGAAACAGAAGTACAATTTTCCTACTTATGTATAAGTTGTTATGGAGGTTGTATTCTCATATGGCAATGTCTAATGCTTTAACATGTGACTGACTGCTAGTATGTGTGCTGACTTTTCTGTGTAATGTCAGTCCTGTTCTGACCCTCAAATCAGGTGCACTGTGGTCAGATTGATTTCACCTCTATATACTGATTTATAGGGTGTTTTTCAGTCACAAAATTGTGTAGTCAATAACAGATTATTACCATGTCTGTGAGCAGCAAAAGTGATGAGGAGAATTTATCAAGCACTCCTACATCCCTAACATGCTTATCTTGTAAGACAGGGTTAATTGATGTGGATCAATTAGTCACTTATGAGGGCTTGTGTGCGAACTGTTTTGCTTTTCAGCGAAGTAAAAAACAGGAGTTAGTTCAACCACCAACAGAGCCACCATGGAATATGTTCGCAAAGACTATAGCGGACAGGTTAGCTCCGGTAGCACCACCTCAAGGGTTAGGTTACACTATGAACCCATACATGCAGCTCCCTTCCTACGGCTTGGTTCCAGTAGCCTCTACAAGCAACCAAGGGACAGGTAAGATTAAGACAGATGCGTCTATGTGGCAGACTACACAAGATGATACAACAGATGATGATACAGTAGATTCAAATACACCGTATGATGATCAGTCGCAGAGTTTTAGTTCAGAGGATGTAGCTGAACTTATTGATGCTGTGAAGACTGTTCTCTCTTTGGAAGAGCCAGCTAAAACAGTGTTAACATCTAAAGCACCTGTGTTTAAACAAACAAAATCAGTGAAAACTGAATTCCCAGCGTCAGATGAACTGACACAAATCATGGAGAGTCTTGGTCGACGCCCAGTAAGAAATATAAGATTCCGAAAAGATGGAATTCTTATTATCCATTTCCAGCTGCGGATTGTTCGAAAAGAGAAGTTCCTCCAAAAGTAGATGCACATGTTCTGTGATTGTCCATAAATCTGCTTGACCACTGTCATCTACCTCGCTAAATGATGTCACAGACAGAAGGGTAGATAGTTTTTTGAAAAATTTATTTTCTCTAGTAGGAGCAGTGGTAAGACCTGCTGTGGCTTCGACCTGGGTAGCAAAGGCAATGGACGAATGGATAGAGGAACTAGAAAATGACATCTCTTCTCCTACTTCGGAGCAAGAGTACCTTTTAAGCCGTTTGAGACAATCTGCCCAATACTTAGAACAAGCAGCAATTGATATGGGTACAGTTGCTTCTAAAGCTTCAGCCTTGACAGTAGCCGCTCGCAAAGCAGTTTGGCTACGTACCTGGAAAGCAGATGCGGAATCCAAGAAAGAATTGGAAGCATTGCCTTTCGTTGGTAATATATTGTTTGGGAAACCATTATCTGATATCCTAGAATCAGAGGCTGAATCAAAGAAGGTCAGATTTCCGGCTATTTATAACCCTAACTCCAAGGGTTTAAAGTTTTGCTCATTTCGTTAGCAAAGTAAAGCGAAAGCTAAAGAGTCTAAGCAACCCCAGTTCAATCAAAACTAGGGGTAGGAAGCAGTGGGCTAGCAAAAAGCCAGCTTCCAAGCCTGAACAGAAACCATCAGCCTGAAGAGACGGGCCTCCGCCTGGAGGATTCCAGGGTTGGGGGCCGACTCCTTCTTTTTGCACACATATGGCAACAGTCAACAACAGATGCTTGGGTGCAGAAGGTGGTATCTCAGGGGTATGGGTTCCCATTCAGGAGGCAGCCTCCTCAAAGATTTTTTTGCACCAGCCCGTCTCGTATAGAGTCGAAGGCCAATGCCCTGCAAGAAGCAGTCCAAAAATTACTGCAGTCTGGTGTGATTGTCCCAGTACCTCCATCACAAAGGGGACAGGGGTTTTACTCCAATCTATTTCTGATCCAGAAGCCAAATGGGTCATATCGACCAATTCTCAATCTAAAAATGTTAAACAAATAAATTTGGATCCCGAAGTTCCACATGGAGACGTTGCACTCCATAATGTTGGCCATGGAACCGGGAGATTACATGGTATCTCTGGGTGTACGGGATGCTTACCTACATGTGCCTATAACACTGTCTCATCAGTGTTACCTCAGGTTTGCCATCCTCCAGGAACATTTTCAGTTCCAAGCTCTGCCCTTCAGTCTAGCAACAGCACCGAGGGTGTTTACCAAGATCATGGTGGTTATGGCAGCTTGTCTGCGCAAACAGGGGATAAGAATATTCCCATACCTCGACGACCTGTTAATCTTAGCACATTCGCAAGATTTACTTTTGAGCCATCTCCAACAGACGATAGTTTGTCTACAGAGACATGGGTGGCTCATAAATTGGGAGAAGTCGTCTCTGAATCCGTCACAGTGGATGGTTCATTTGGGAGCCATATTGGATTCAGACCTACAGAAAGTGTCTTACCAGAGAAAAAGATAGTCAAGGTGCAGGTCATGACTCAGGAAGCGTTGCAAGCCCAGACAATGTCAGTCCATGCATCAATGCGACTGTTTGGTCTGATGGTATCAACCTTCGACATGGTGGAGTATACGCAATTCCACTCCAGACCACTATAGCACCTTATTCTGACCAAATGGAACGGAAATCATCAGTCGATAAAAAAGCAGATAGATGATAAAGTTTCCAGTAAACGTAAAAAGGTCTCTAGCGTGGTGGCTACAGATCGACCATTTAAACAAGGGGAGACCCTTTTGGATAAAAGAGTGGCAAGTCCTGACAACAGATGCCAGCCTGCAAGGCTGGGGTACGGTACTCGGAAGCCTGTGGTTCCAGGGAAAATGGACCGCAAGGGAAAGTCTCCTGCCAATAAATCTGTTGGAAATAAGGGCCATTTACAGGGCTCTAGTTCAGGCAAAGGACAGTCTGTGAGGTAGACCGGTCCAGATCCGCTCAGACAATGCGACAGCAGTAGCGTACCTCAATCATCAAGGAGGAACTCACAGCAAAAGATTGATGGAGGAAGTGACTCCCATTCTAAGATGGGCAGAACTCCATCTCCCAGCATTGTCAGCGGTGTTTGTCCCAGGTGTTCTGAACTGGGAAGCGGGTTTTCTCAGTCGACACACCATTCAGGAAACCGAATGGGCATTACACCCAGAAGTGTTTCAGACACTAGTGAACAGATGGGGTCTACCAGAGATAGACCTTATGGCGTCTCATCTAAACAACAAAGTTCCAAGGTACGGATCGAGAACAAGGGACCCAGGAGCGGTCCTTGTAGATGCACTGTCAGTAGAATGGAAGTTTCATCTGGCATATCTGTTCCCTCCAATATCTCTGTTACCCAGAGTAGTGAGAAAAATAAAGCAAGCAAAGGGAGCGATAATTCTGATAGCTCCAGCTTGGCCAAGAGGGCATTGGTACACATATCTGCTAAGAATGTCCGTGGAAGCACCAATACTGCTCCCTCAACGTCCAGATCATTGGTGGACTGGAAAAATTTGAATCCAAGATCTTTTAAAGTATCCAGAATTTTGGTTTTCCTTCAAGCAGGGTTGGATAAGGGTTTGAAGGTTGCTTCTTTGAGAGTTCAAGTATCAGCATTAACTGTATGGTTTCAGCGAAAGATTGCTGAATTACAGGATGTATGTACTTTCTTTCAGGGAATGGTACATATTCAACCTCCATTTGTTCCTCCTGCAGCTTCCTGAGATTTGAATTTAGTTCTAAAATTCCTCCAGGGTCCTTCGTTTGAACCACTTAAGAGAGCAGATCTTGAAGTGGCTAACGGCTACAGTACTTTTTCTACTGGCATTGGCGTCAGCCAGAAGAGTGTCAGATTTAGGAGCATTATCGTGTAAGTCTCCTTTCCTAAGTTTTTTTCCAGACAGAGCAGTTCTCAGAACGAGATCTGGTTATCTTCCAAAGGTGGTGTCAAAGTTTCACCTGAATGAAGAGATTGTAGTCCCAGATTTTCAGGTATCGGGACTATCGGCGGGAGAAGCTCCGCTGGACGTAGTCCGAGCTTTAAGAATCTACATAGATCGTACTAGTGCCATCAGGAGAACAGATTCCCTCTTCATCCTCTACGGATTCCATAGAAGAGGATGGCCTGCTAGTAAACAAACGCTGGCGAGATGGCTCCGAATGGTAATATCAGAAGCTTATTCTCATGCAGATCTCCCTATTCCGGCTAATGTCTCTGCGCACTCTACACGTAAGGTAGGTCCTACATGGGCAGCACAACAGGGTGCTTCAGCAGAACAGATATGTAAGGCAGCCACATGGTCTTCCATAAACACATTAATTAGACATTATGCCTTGGATACTTTTGCCTCTCATGACGCAGACTTCGGGTGAAAGGTCCACCTGGGTAATCAGGAGCGTCCCCACCACTAGAATTGGCTTTGGGAATCCCAATGTTATCTTGTGGATAATCCTGTGGACCCAGCCAGAGAAATAGACGTTATGGTAAGAACTTACCGTTGATAACGTGATTTCTCTTATGTCCACAGGGATCCACAGGGATCCCACCCAGACGCACCTGATTTGAGGATCTAGACAATCACTAAACCTCTTCCTTCTTGTATGGAAGGGTGTGCATGTGTGTTCTTATCACCTAAACAGGTCTCTGATGCTCCTGCCTAAATCGCTGTGGAAAGGACTGATTTGACTATGTCAGTGGGCGGTACTATATGGTGAAGGCCCCGATGCATCCTGGGAGGCCAGAAAGCTTGTGACCGTGTTGGTGCCATTGCCGCTGTTACTCAATCATATCCCAATGTTATCCTGTGGATACCTGTGGACATAAGAGAAATCACGTTATCAATGGTAAGTTCTTACCATAACGTCTATTTCTGTGTGTGCATTTGATAGCTGAGTGGTGTCCATTTCGTGTCTTTCACTCAACTTGCGTACGTCAGGTGTTATCTAATATAGGATTTTCACAAAGATATACTGTGTTACGTATGTTTCTCTGATTTAGTCACCATATCTCTCCTTTATCTCTGCTAGTGCTGACTACACTGCGCAGGGTTTGGGTTCAGAGGTATAGTGCTGCTGATAATTGTACTGTGTTACCTCATACTGCAAGTTATATCATGTCTACTTCTGAGGGTAACGGTTCTGAGGCAGAACACACTGCCGGTGT
The DNA here is from genome assembly GCF_028390025.1 of Pseudophryne corroboree. Lineage (NCBI taxonomy): Eukaryota > Metazoa > Chordata > Amphibia > Anura > Myobatrachidae > Pseudophryne > Pseudophryne corroboree. Next base: position 648,675 of record NW_026967552.1, read on the forward strand.
TGCTGATCCCACGGGGCCATATGAGGAGAATATAGCAGCTGTGGGCTCTGGTTCTGGGAGCTCCCTGCCCCCCAGTGGGACTGTGGCAGCGGAGGCACATACTGACCCTCCGTGGGCCGCTTTTTCCACGCTTCTGCATATGCTAGTTCATAAACTAACACCCCCTGTGGGATCCCCAATGCCGGTACAACTATATGTGGTCCCTGCAGCTAACCCGCCGTGGGCGGACGATTTATCTGCTCAATTGAAGAAGTTTAACCAGTCCTTGACTACTAAAAAGTCTGACCAACGCTCGCCTAAGTCCAAGAGGTCCTCTAAGCGAGCGCTTGTCTCCTCACAATCCACTGCTGTCACTGACACCTCGTCTGATGAAGACGGCACTTACACTGACCCCACAGGCTCTGACTCAGATACGGCTGATGGGGAGGATAGTTCACATGTGGGTGTTCCTGATCTTTTGGAGGCTATTAAGTTAATTCTGCAGGTTACGGATGATCCCGAGCCATCCGTTCCTCCTAAGAAACCAGATAGGTTCAAGCGTCAGAAGGTGATTAAACAAGTTTTACCTCACGCTGATCACCTAGTGGATATACGTCAGGAACCCTGGGAAAACCCGGGTACGAAGTTTGTGCCTCAAAAGAAGATGCTAGCTCGCTATACCCTCGCGCCAGAGCTGTCTAAGAATTAGGAAACGCCTCCTCCAGTGGACTCACATGTGGCTAGGATGGTGGTTTCCTCAGCTCTCCCTGTCACTACCGTTACGTCTCTAAAAGAGACTACGGATAATCGTATGGAGGGTTGTCTGAAAGCGATTTACACCCTCACGGCTGCTACACAAAGGCCCACTATTGCAGCTGCATGGGCTGCAGCGGCTATTGAAGCATGGGCCTTGGAGTTAGAAGCTGAAATCTCCTCTGACCATGCTAGACAATGCTGGTCATATATTGTCACAGCTTCTCAATATATTAAAGAGGCGGCTTCTGATGCCGGTATCCTAGCAGCCAAGGCCTCTGCTACGTCAGTCCTGGCTCGCCAGATATTGTGGCTGAGATCCTGGTCTGTGGATCTGGATTCTAGAAAAACCCTGGAGGTACTCCCTTTCAAGGGAGATATTCTGTTTGGGGAGGACTTAAATAAGATAGTGGCTGACTTGGCTACTGCCAAAACTGCCTGTCTGCCTAATACCGCTCCTTCTGTGTCGAAGGCTAAAGGTACGATCTTTCGCTCCTTTCGTCCTTCAGGTAAAGCAAACAGTCAGGCGTACCATAAGCTGGCCCGCACTTCCAAACCTGGTAAGCCGAAGCCCAAAAGAGCCTGGACTGCCCGTCAGCCAGCTGCCAAGACCGATAAGCCTGCCACATGATGGGGCGGGCCTTACCCTGGGGGATCCCAGGGTGGGGGGCCGGCTTCTAGGGTATACCCAGGAATGGTGAAAGACCACTTCAGTTGCCTGGGTACGGGAAGTCGTCACTTGAGGTTACGCCATAGCCTTCAAAAACCGACCCCCTCATAGATTTTGCCAGACAGACATCCCTTTGGAACAGACAAAGGCAAAAACTTTACACTCGTAGGTACAGACCCTCCTGGATACAGGAGTCGTAGTACAGATGCCTCTTGCTCAAAGGGGCCTGGGGTACTATTCTCCGCTGTTTCTAGTCCTTAAACCGAATGGGTCCTCCCTGCCCATTCTCAACCTCAAGGCATTGAACTGGTTTGTGAAGGTTTCCAAGTTCCATATGGAAACCCTTCGCTCTATAGTTCTGGCCTTGGAACCTGGAGACTACATGGTCTCCCCGGACATACAGGATGCTTACCTGCATATTCCTATAGCAGTGTCACATTAAAAATACCTGAGGTTTGCTTTTGCCAACCTCCATTACCAGTTTCGGGCGTTACCTTTTGGTTTAACAACGGCTCCGCGAGTCTTCACCAAGGTTATGGCGGTGATGACGGTGGTACTTCGCCGCCAAGGGGTCAGGATACTGCCGTATGTGGACGACTTGTTAATCCTGGCAAATTCCCCAGATCTTCTCCTACGTCATCTGGATATGACGGTCCGGTTTCTACAAGGCCACGGGTGGCTCATCAACTGGAAGAAATCCTCCCTGGTCCCTGCTCAGAGCATGGTGCACCTGGGAGCGTTATTGGACACTCACAACCAGCGGTTGTTCTTGTCTCAGGAGAAAGTCCTGAAGCTTCAGGACAGGATTTGTTGCTTCCTTTCTTGTCCGCAAGTGTCGATACATTCGGCGATGCAGGTGCTGGGCCTCATGGTTTCAGCATTCGACATGGTGGAGTATGCTCAATTCCATTCCCGCCCCCTCCAGAGGCTGATTCTAGCCAAGTGGGACGGCCTGCCTCACCAGATCAGGTCTCAATTGATCTTATTGACTCCAGAGGTCCGTCTGTCGTTGTTTTAGTGGCTCCAGGACCAACAATTGTGCAGGGGTCGTACCTTCTGGATATCTAACTGGGTCCTGTTGACGACAGGTGCCAGTCTAAGAGGTTGGGGCGTGGTGCTGGAGCAGGACTCCCTTCAGGGTCGGTGGACCAAGGAGGAATCTCTCCTCTCGATCAACATTCTGGAATTGCAGGCGGTCTTCAATGCATTGAACCTGTCCCAGCATTTAATTCAGAACCATCCTGTTCAAGTACAGTCGGACATCGCCACCACAGTGGCTTACACAAAATCATGAAGGAGGCACTCGAAACCGTTTGGCAATGAAGGAAGTCTCACGGATTCTACGTTGGGCGGAATGCCATCTACTGGCCATATTGGCAATATTCATTCCGGGAGTCCTGAATTGGGAAGCAGACTTTCTCAGTCGTCAGGACGTGCATGCCGGCGAGTGGGGCCTCCATCCAGAAGTGTTTCAGCTACTCGTGGAAAAGTGGGGTCTTCCAGATGTGGATCTGATGGCGTCTCAACACTATCACAAGGTTCCGGTCTTCATAGCAAGGACAAGGGATCCTCAAGCAGCATTCGCAGATGGCTAGAGGTGCCATGGAGGTTTCGGCTGCCGTACGTGTTCCCTCCGGTGTCACTCCTGCCCAGGGTAATTCGGAAGTTCAAGCAAGAAAAAGGAAATCTGCTTCTCATAGCTCCGGTGTGGCCCAGACGGCACTGGTTCTCAGACCTGCAGGGCCTGTCGTCAGAGCGTCCAGTTCTACTTCCACAACGCCCAGACCTCCTCGTTCAGGGCCCCTGTGTCTACCAGGACCTAGCCCGGCTTTCTTTGACGGCGTGGCTCTGGAAGCTTCCGTCTTGAGGGCTAAGGGTTTTTCTGAAGAGGTCATTAAAACTATGTTGCGGGCCCGGAAACCGGCTTCGGCTCGGATTTACCATAGGGTCTGGCATTCCTACTTTGTTTGGTGCGCATCTAACAATTATGATGCTTCCAAGTTTAGTACAGCCATGCTTTTGGCTTTTCTGCAGCAAGGCCTAGAGTTAGGCCTGCGTCTGGCCTCCCTCAAGGTTCATATTTCTGCCTTGTTGGTGTGGTTTCAGAGAAAAATTGCGACTTTACCTGATGTTCATACTTTCGCTCAGGGTATGTGGTGTATCCAACCTCCCTATGTCCCACCTGTGGCTCCTTGGGACTTGTCGGTGGTTTTGGAGGTGTTGCAGGAGCCTCCATTTGAACCTCTTGTTTCAAGCTGACCTTAAGTGGCTTTCCCTTAAGCTGGTGTTCTTTCTGGCTATTGCCTCTGCTAGAAGAGTGTCGGATCTGGGTGCCTTGTCTTGTTGTTCCCCATATCTGATTTTTCACCGTGACCGGGTGGTTCTTAGGACTCGTCCCAGATATTTACCTAAGGTGGTTTCTTCGTGTCCACCTTAATCAGGAGATTGTGGTTCTGGCCTTTGTCTCTCCTGATTTGTCTCCCAAAGAGCGGTCTTTGGATGTGGTATGGGCTCTCCGTATCTATGTGAAGAGAACTGTTTCTATTCAAAAATCTGATTCTCTCTTTGTATTGTTTGGATTTCACAAACGTGACTGGCCTGCTCACAAGCAGACCCTGGCCAGATGGATTAGAAGGGTGATTGCACATGCTTATGTGAGGGCAGGTCTGTCAGTTCCTGATCACATTCTGCCCATTCTACTCGGTCTGTTGGATCTTCTTGGGCGGCCCAACGTGGTGCGACCCTTGATGAATTGTGCAAGGCGGCTACGTGGGCCTCCGGGATCATGTTCATAAGGTTCTATGCCTTCGATACTGCCGCTTCCCAGGATGCTTTCTTTGGACGCCGGGTTCTTGTGCCCGCTATAGTGTGTCCCCTCCCATAAGGAACTGCTTTCGGACATCCCCATTGTCCAATCCTTGTGGAGCCCAGTGTACTTCGCAGCAGAAAACGAGTTTTATAGTAAGCACATACCTTTGTTAAAACTCTTTCTGCGAAGTACACTGGGCTCCACAAGGCGCTCACCCTGACGCATTTAGCTTCTTTGGGTTGGTATGGCATTAGCCGCTGACACTTCTCTTGTTGTGAGAGTGTGGTGTTTGTGGCTACTAACTGTTGTTGTCGTCTCTTTTCCTGCTACTGTATTGGGCTGGTTGACTAAAAACTGAGCTCATGTGCAGGGAGGCAGGGTGGTATAGGAGGCGGCGCTGTGCATTCTGGGAACTGTCAAACATTGAGCCTGTTGGTGCTTCGGATCAAGATCCTACTCTACGCTCCATTGTCCAATCCTTGTGGAGCCCAGTGTTCCTCGCAGAAAGAGTTTTAACAAAGGTAAGTTCTTACCATAAAACTCGTTTTTGATACCTACCGGTAAATCCTTTTCTCCTAGTCCGTAGAGGATGCTGGGTGCCCGTCCCAGTGCGTACTTTACCTGCAGTTTTGTAATTAGAGTTACACAAGTTGTGTTTTGTTAGTTTCAGCTTGTTGCTGTAATTGGTTCATGCCTATTGGCATGAGTTATGTTGAATGCCATGTGTGCGGCATGGTTGAGGGTGTGAGTTGGTAGATATCTCACCATTAGTAATTCCTTTCCTCGAAATGTCAGTCTCCCTGGGCACAGTTCCTACAACTGAGGTCTGGAGGAGGGGCAGAGGCGGAGGAGCCAGTTTACACCCATTGAAAAGTCTTAAGAGTGCCCATGGTTCCTGCGGAACAGTCTATACACCATGGTCATGAAGTGGACCCCAGCATCCTCTACGGCAGTGATTTTCAACCTTTTTTTACTTGCGGCACACCGAACAATATTTTAAAATTGCCAAGGCACACCATCAGTTCCCCACAGAAAAAAACAAAAAACACACATTGGCCCTCATAGTAAAAAAAAAATCCACACATACATTGGTCTACACAGAAAAAACAATCACATTGCTCCCCACATAAATCATGTTGCTCCCCACATAAATTATTCACATTGTTCCCCCCATAAATCCTTATTCTCCCCACATAAATCCTATTGTTCCCCACAAGAGAAAAAAAATAACAAATATTAGCCCTCCACCAGGTCCCTCAGTAGTGGGGATTGTTCATAGTGGAGTGCTGCGAATACTGAGCAGTGGGTGGTCGGGCAGGTGTGGATGTGGGAGCACAAGGAAAGCTGTGTATGCAGGCGGGAACTGGAAAGATGTGTATGCAGGCGGGTGGGCTGGCAGGCTGGTGAGAAGCGTCGTCCGTGACCTATGATATCACACCACCGCATCTTCAAGGCATACGTCACGAGCGGAGCATGACTGATCCTCTAAGAAGAGCCCGGGCCAACAGTTCACTCTGAAGGTGCAGGAAGCTGCCCTGGCTCCACGGAACACCTTGCAACTGGTCGCGGCACACTTCCTCTGCTTACAGCTGCAGCAGCAAGTACACACAGCTCCTGCAGACACTCGGGATACACAGGAAACTGGTACAGGGGTGTCAATATGGGGGAGAGACGCTATTATACATGCTTTAGTGTCCTGAAAAGGACAAGAACTCCGGTGTTACACCGTGATACAGACAGCCTGCAGTCTCACTGAGTCTGCTGGGCCTGGGTGTGCTGTTCCTCTTTCTGTGTCTCCTTCACACATACAGTAAGGGAAGGCTTGCTATATATACACGTGTGTGTGTGTGTGTGTGTGTGTATACTGTAAATGGTAAAACCAATTATACAGTGTATGTCACACCAGATTCTCTCCCTCTGCGGCTGGTTCCCTCTCATGTGAACAATGCAGTCAGTCATCTCAAGTTAGTGAGGAGACTGGGGGGAGGGTCAGGAGCCATCCTGGCTCAGTGCCATAAAAACCATGATGGCGGACATGTCATCCCAGCTCACTGCTAATAATCAAAAGACACAACAACTGCAGCAGGCTGTAGCAGACCTAGCTGCAAGGGCAGATGATAAAACAGCCCCCCCTCCCTAGTTCAGGGCCACATAAGCGTGGGCTGCCTGATTTACTCTCAGAATCTATTACAGAGGACTCACCTTCTGCACAGGGTATTGAGCGCCTTATACTTGCTATCGGGGATGTGATAAAAGTCCCTTTGGAAGACGCTGCAGTACAGCAGTCATTTTTCTTAGCACAGAAAAAGAAACTAGTGTCACTTTCCCTGATTCTAAGGAACTAGATGACATGTTTAAGTTACCCTGGAAAAATCCTGATAAAAAATACCAGGTGACAAAACGGTTTCTGCACACTTTCCCATTTACTCCAGAAGGCAGGAAACACTGGGAAGAGCCCCCGGCAGTAGACGTATCAGTCTCCTATCAAAAAAAGTGCTATTACCAGTCCCTGGCTCCTCTGCATTAAAGGACCCTGGGGATAGGAAAATAGAGACTACATTAAAGTCTATTTACACAGTGGCTGGTGTATCACAAAGACCTGTGATAGCGGGTTGCCGGATGACACATGCCGTTCATACATGGGCGACTCAAATTCAAGAAGGCCTTGCTGGAAATACTTCCCTGGGGACTCTCATAAAGCACATTAAGGACACTGCACGCCTCCTGTGTGACTCTCTCAAGGGGATAAGCGCTATTAACGCTAGGACTACTGCCATGGAGGTGTCGGCGCGCAGAACTTTGTGGCTTCGTCAGTGGATAGCGGACGCAGATTCCAAGCGCAGAGTGTGGAGTCTCTTCCTTTCTCGTGGGAGTGGCTATTCAGGGTTGAGTTGGATACATGGATTTCAAAGGTTAATGCGGGTAAATCCACTTTTCTCCCCTCTGGGGCCCCGCTGGCTAGGCGTTCCTACCCAGGGAGGTCTTACCTAGTCCTTTCGGACTGCCAGGTTCAGATCAAGAGCCGGAGGCACCTCAAACACGGTGGAAGGCACCAGAGACAAGACAAGAAAACCAGCCGTCGCAGGTTCTCTGTAACAAAGCACCAGTTCAGCTTCCACTAGGGCCTCAGCATGATGGTGCCCCCCCACCCTGAGGGGATCTCGAGGTGGTTTTTCGACTGCGTTGTCGCACTCGGCGGAGATTGGGGTTCCGACAAGCAAACTTGGGCTGGGGGGACAGCTGACTGTGTAGGAAGTAGACGAGGAGGTTGAATGTAGTTCTTCCTCATGAGATGGAGGCCTAGTGGGTGTTAGAGTTGGCTGGAGGGCATAAAAAGAATGAGAACTCTGTAGAAGGATAATGGTGTTTTTAATGAAGAAACAATTGTACACCGATACTTGAGGAATTGAAATACATGGAATAATGAACTGAAGTCTATGATTAAACAAGTTGAGGAATGGAGCTGTAGATCACCGGTATTGCGGAACTGAAAGACTGTGGTTTGTGGTTGGTAGACAAGGCTGAAGGAGACTGGGTTTTTGAAGAACTGAAAGACTGTGGCTTGTGACTAGTAGACGAGGCTGAGAAACTCTGACTTTGAAGAAATGAAGACTGGCTTGGGCTTGGAAATCGTGGCTGAAGAACTCAGATCTGGAAGAAGCGAAGACTGTGGCTTGAGCTTGCGAGACGCTCGCAGGAACCAACGTTTACCACCAGAAGCCCCTTAACGACCGGGAGCCCCGTGAGCGCCTCCACGAGTGGCGACGGGTTAAGTGACAGGACTGCAGCAGTGATAGGTCATGACAGATGATAGCAACCAGAACTGGGGAACCAGGAGCAGCCTGGGAGCATAGAGCTGGAGCACCTTTCACAGGAAAGTAACTTGAAGCACTGGCACTCTCTCCCTGAGCCAGTCCCCTTTTATAAGGGAAGACTATACCAGATTGGCTGGACACAGAGTGTGTATTCAATTGGCAGATCTCAAGTCTCCAACATGGCCACCCCCAGCACTGGGGACATTCTCAGCTGCAGCACTTAAGCTAACCCAGCTCCGGCCTTGACTTCCTGAGACAGATTCACCACCAGAGGGCTCTGCTGCAGCAACTACCCGCCGCAGCATCTGGGTCACCGGCCCCTGACCTCCGAAAGCCGCACATGCTCCCAAGGACCCACTGCAAGCAGCTCCGCGCCGCTGCAACTGCGCCAACCACCGGGATTGCATCACCAAGGAGACCGCGCCGGAGTTAAGGCCCTGGACACTGACATGCGTCACTTCAGCCGCATCTGGGAAAGCTCCTGCCAGGATGCCTGGGTAAAGGACCTAATTTCTTGGCTACAAGCTGGAGTTCAGCAGTGCTGCTCCCCAACGATTTTTCTAATCAAGTTTACCAGTTTTGGAGGATACACGAGTTACGCTGCAACAGGCCATCCTAAAGCTGGCCCAGTCCCAGGTCATTGTTCCAGTGCCACTACAATAACAGGGAAAGGGTTACTACTCCATCCTGTTTGTGGTACCAAAACCGGACGGTTTTGTTAAAGCCCATTTTGAATCTAAAATCCTTCACAACGGAATCCTTGCAAGCAGTGATTGCGGGTTTGGAAGAACAGGAGTTTATGGTTTTGTTTGATATAAATGATGCTCATCTCCATTTACTGATATGGCCGTCTCACCAGGCTTACCTACGGTTTGCCCTGTTGAACGGTCGCTACCAATTCCAGGCACCACCCATTGGCCTGTCCACAGCTCCAAGGGTCTTCACAAAGGTGATGGTGGAGAGGATGTTCCAGCTCCGAGTCCAAGGGATCACTATTGTCCCTTACCTAGATGATCTCTTGATAAAAAGTGAGATCCAGGGAGCTTCTATTGCTCAATATAGGCCGCACTATTCAGCTTCTGTCACATCATGGGTGTATCCTCAATTTACAGAATCCCTACTTCTGAGAAACATTCCCAGGAACAGGAGCCTACTCAGTGGCTCCTGTTCCTGGGAATGTTTCTGGATACAGTGGCTCAGAAAGTGTTCCTCCCAGAGGACAAGGCAAGGACGCTCCAGGATGTGGTCCGAGCGGTTCTACGACCGAATCGGATCTCCATCCATCTTTGCATAAGATTGTTGGGAAAGATGTTAGCCTCATACGAGGCGATCCAGTACTGAAGGTTCCATGCCAGAACCTTTCAATTGGATCTCCTGAGCTAGTGGTCCGGTTCACATCTTCAGATGCACCGGATCATACACTACCGTTCAAAAGTTTGGGGTCACTTAGACATTTATTTATTTTTAAGGAAAAGCACTTTTCTTTTCAATGTAGATAACATTAAATTAATCAGAAATACACTCTATACACTGCTGATGTGGTAAATGACTGTACTAGCTGCAAACGTCTGGTTTTTAATGGAATATCTACATTGGTGTATAGAGGCCCATTTCCAGCAACCATCACTCCAGTGTTCTAATGGTACATTGTGTTTGCTAATCGCGGTAGAAGACTAATGGATGATTAGAAAACCCTTGTGCAATTATGTTAGCACAGCTGAAAACGGGTTTGCTCGTTAGAGAAGCTATAACACTGGCCTTCCTTTGAGTTAGTTGAGTGTCTGGAGCATCACATTTGTGGGTTCGATTATACTCTGAAAGTGGCAAGAAAAAGAGACCTTTCTTGTGAAATTCGACAGTCTTTTCTTGTTCTTAGAAATGAAGGCTATTCCATGCGAGAACTTGCTGAGAAACTGAACATTTCCTACAACGGTGTGTACTACTCCCTTCATAGAACAGCACAAACAGGCTCTAACCAGAGTAGAAAGAGAAGTTGGAGGCCCTGGTGCACAACTGAGCAAGAAGACAAGTACATTAGAGTCTCTAGTTTGAGAAATAGATGCCTCACAGGTCCTAACTGGCAGCAGATGCCTCACAGGTCCTAGCTGGCAGCTTCATTAAATGGTACCCACAAAACGCCATTGTCAACATCTACAGTGAAGAGGCGGCTCTGGGATGCTGGCCTTCTAGGCAGAGTGGCAAAGAAAACGCCAATAAAAGGAAAAGATTAATATGGGCAAAAGAACACAGACATTGGACAGAGGATGATTGGAGAAAAGTGTTATGGACAGATGAATTGAAGTTTGAGGTGTTTGGATCACACAGAAGAACATTTGTGAGACTCAGAACAAGTGAAAAGATGCTGGAAGAGTGCCTGACGCCATCTGTCAAGCATGGTGGAGGTAATGTGATGGTCTGGAGCTGCTTTGGAGCTGGTAAAGTGGGAGATTTGTACAAGGTAAAAGGGATTGTGAATAAGGAAGGCTATTACTCCATATTGCAACGCCATGCCATACCCTGTGGACAGCGCTTGACTGGAGCCAATTTCCTCCTACAACAGGACAATGACTCAAAGCACACCTCCAAATTATACAAGACCTATTTATGGAAGAAGCCGGCAGCTGGTATTCTGCCTGTAATGGAGTGGCCAGCGCAGTCACCTGATCTCAACCCCACTGAGCTGTTGTGGGAGCAGCTTGACCGTATGATACGCAAGAAGTGCCCATCAAGCCAATCCAACTTGTGGGAGGAGCTTCAGGAAGCGTGGGGTGAAATTTCTTCAGATACCTCAACAAATGAACAGCTAGAATGACAAAGGTCTGCAATGCTGTAATTGCTGCAGAGGGAGCATTCTATGACGAACGCAAAGTCTGAAGGAGAAAATTATTATTTCAAATAAAAATAATTATTTCTAACCTTGGCAATGTCCTGACTATATGTTCTATTCATTGTGCAACTCATTTGATAAATAAGTGAGTTTTCATGGAAAACACAAAATTGGATGACCCCAAACTTTTGAACGGTGGTGTATACTGGCGCTAGGTGCCATCTTTAAAATGTATGGACCTTTCCGGCGACCGCGGCAGTGAGGGAAACCCCCCCTCCCTATGCGGCAGGTAGTCCTATGCGGCAGGTAGTAGTAGGGCGCTGGGGTCCAGGAGCTATACTCCCGGCACCTCAGCGCTCCAGGGAGTGATCGCAATGATCCCAATAAAGTGGGTCCCAGGGACCCCTCACTTTTCAAAATTGGGGTCCTACCTGTCCTCTTCTGGGTTCCATTGGAATTAAGGTTATTATTAATGATTTAAATATAAAAACTCAGACTTGATTTGGACACTACAAAAGTGCTGCAAGGGGGAGGGAGGGTGACAGTGCTGCAAGGGGGAGGGAGGGGGTGACAGTACTGCAAGGGGGAGGGAGGGGGTGACAGTGCTGCAAGGGAGAGGGAGCGGGTGACAGTGCTGCAAGGGGGAGGGAGGGGGTGACAGTGCTGCAAGGGAGAGGGAGCGGGTGACAGTGCTGCAAGGGGGAGGGAGGGGGTGACAGTGCTGCTGGGCTGTGTAGCTATACTGGACACTCTGCACCAGAAATGTAACTAGACATTTTGTCAGAAAGTGAATTGGTGCTCCCCCTCCCATAGTGTAATGCAAAAATTTAGGAGCATGAGTTTGTGGAGAAGGGGCGTGGCCACATCATAGTACCAATTCACATTGCACCACTCAGTAGTGCTGCTTATACACATTGCACCAGGTAGAGCACGTTATACACATTACAGCAGGTAGAGCATGTTATACACATTGCACCAGGTAGAGCACGTTATACACATTGCAGCAGGTAGAGCACGTTATACACATTGCAGCAGGTAGAGCACGTTATACACATTGCAGCAGGTAGAGCACGTTATACACATTGCGCCAGGTAGAGCACGTTATACACATTGCAGCAGGTAGAGCACTTTATACACATTGCAGCAGGTAGAGCACGTTATACACATTGCAGCAGGTAGAGCACGTTATACACATTGCAGCAGATAGAGCACATTATACACATTGCAGCAGGTAGAGTACGTTATACACAATTCACCAGGCAGAGCACGTTATACACAATTCACCAGGCAGAGCACGTTATACACATTGCAGCAGGTAGAGCACGTTATACACATTGCAGCAGGTAGAGCACGTTATACACATTGCAGCAGGTAGAGCACGTTATACACATTGCAGCAGGTAGAGCACGTTATACACATTGCAGCAGGTAGAGCACGTTATACACATTGCAGCAGGTAGAGCACGTTATACACATTGCAGCAGGTAGAGCACGTTATACACATTGCACCAGGTAGAGCACGTTATACACATTGCAGCAGGCAGAGCACGTTATACACATTGCAGCAGGTAGAGCACGTTGTACACATTGCAGCAGGTAGAGCACGTTATACACAATGCAGCAGGTAGAGCACGTTATACACATTGCACCAGGTAGAGCACGTTATACACATTGCAGCAGGTAGAGCACGTTATACACATTGCAGCTGGTAGAGCACGTTATACACATTGCAGCAGGTAGAGCACGTTATACACATTGCAGCAGGTAGAGCACGTTATACACATAGCAGCAGGTAGAGCACGTTATACACATTGCAGCAGGTAGAGCACGTTATACACATTGCAGCAGGTAGTGCACGTTATACACATTGCACCAGGTAGAGCACGTTATACACATTGCAGCAGGTAGAGCACGTTATACACATTGCAGCAGGTAGAGCACGTTACACACAATGCGCCAGGTAGAGCACGTTACACACAATGCGCCAGGTAGAGTACGTTATACACATTGCAGCAGATAGAGCACGTTATACACATTGCAGCAGATAGAGCACGTTATACACATTGCAGCAGGTAGAGCATGTCATACACATTGCAGCAGGTAGAGCACGTTATACACATTGCAGCAGGTAGAGCACGTTATACACATTGCAGCAGGTAGAGCACGTTATACACATTGCAGCAGGTAGAGCACGTTATACACATTGCACCAGGTAGAGCACGTTATACACATTGCACCAGGTAGAGCACGTTATACACATTGCAGCAGGTAGAGCACGTTATACACATTGCAGCAGATAGAGCACGTTATACACATTGCAGCAGGTAGAGCGTTATACACATTGCTGCAGGTAGAGCACGTTATACACATTGTAGCAGGTAGAGCACGTTATACACATTGCGCCAGGTAGAGCACGTTATACACATTGCGCCAGGTAGAGCACGTTATACACATTGCGGCAGGTAGAGCACGTTATACACATTGCGGCAGGTAGAGCACGTTATACACATTGCGGCAGGTAGAGCACGTTATACACATTGCACCAGGTAGAGCACGTTATACACATTGCACCAGGTAGAGCACGTTATACACATTGCAGCAGGTAGAGCACGTTATACACATTGCAGCTGGTAGAGCACGTTATACACATTGCACCAGGTAGAGCACATTATACACATTGCAGCAGGCAGAACATTTATATGATTAAAAAAAAGGACAATAAATGATTCTAAACACATTAGTAAATACAGGTTGAGTATCCCATATCCAAATATTCCGAAATACAGATTTTTTTGAGTGAGAGTGAGATAGTGAAACATTTGTTTTTTGATGGCTCAATGTACACAAACTTTGTTTAATACACAAAGTTATTAAAAATATTGGCTAAAATGACCTTCAGGCTGTATGTGTATAAGGTGCATATGAGACATAAATGCATTCTGTGCTTAGATTTAGGTCCCATCACCATAATATCTCATTATGGGTATGCAATTATTCCAAAATACAGAAAAATCCGATATCCAAAATACCTCTGGTCCCAAGCATTTTGGATAAGGGAGACTCAACCTGTAATACATTTTATATTTCTCTGACGTCCTAGTGGATGCTGGGAACTCCGTAAGGACCATGGGGAATAGCGGCTCCGCAGGAGACTGGGCACAACTAAAGAAAGCTTTAGGACTACCTGGTGTGCACTGGCTCCTCCCCCTATGACCCTCCTCCAAGCCTCAGTTAGATTTTTGTGCCCGGCCGAGATGGGTGCAATCTAGGGGGCTCTCCTGAGCTTCTAGAAAGAAAGTAATAGTTTAGGTTTTTTTATTTTCAGTGAGACCTGCTGGCAACAGGCTCACTGCATCGAGGGACTAAGGGGAGAGAAGCGAACCTACCTGCTTGCAGCCAGCTTGGGCTTCTTGGCTACTGGACACCATTAGCTCCAGAGGGATCGAACACAGGCCCAGCCTCGGAGTCCGGTCTCAGAGCCGCGCCGCCAGCCCCCTTACAGAGCCAGAAGCAAGAAGAGGTCCGGAAAATCGGCGGCAGAAGACATCCTGTCTTCACCAAGGTAGCGCACAGCACTGCAGCTGTGCGCCATTGCTCCTCATGCACACCTCACACTGCGGTCACTGATGGGTGCAGGGCGCTGGGGGGGGCGCCCTGAGCAGCAATATTAACACCTTGGCTGGCAAAAATACATCACATAAAACCCCCAGGGCTATATGGATGTACATTAACCCCTGCCAGAATCCATAAAAATGCGGGAGAAAAGTCAGCGAAAAAGGGGCGGAGCTATCTCCCTCAGCACACTGGCGCCATTTTTCCCTCACAGCTCCGTTGGAGGGAAGCTCCCTGGCTCTCCCCTACAGTTACTACACTACAGAAAGGGTTAAAAAAGAGAGGGGGGGGGGCACAAATTAGGCGCAGTATACAATATATATGCAGCTATAAGGGAAAACACTTTTTTATAGGTGCTATCCCTGTGATATATAGCGCTCTGGTGTGTGCTGGCATACTCTCCCTCTGTCTCCCCAAAGGGCTTTGTGGGGTCCTGTCCTCTATCAGAGCATTCCCTGTGTGTGGGCTGTGTGTCGGTACGGCTGTGTCGACATGTATGTGGAGGATAATGAGGTGGAGGCGGAGCGAATGCCTGTAAATATGTTGTCACCCCCTGCGGGGTCGTCACCGGTGTGGCTGAACTTATGGAATGATTACGTGAAAGTGTCAACTCCTTACATAAAAGGTCGACGACACAGAACAGCCGGCTACTCAGCTTGTGCCTGTTCCAGCGTCTCAAATGTCATGGGGGGCTCTAAAAACGCCCGCTACCTCAGATAGCAGACACAGATGTCGACACGGATACCGACTCCAGTGTCGACGACGATGAGACTAGTGTACCCTCCAAATAGGTCCACCCGTTACATGATTGAGGCAATGAAAAATGTATTACACATTTCTCTGACGTCCTAGTGGATGCTGGGACTCCGTAAGGACCATGGGGAATAGCGGCTCCGCAGGAGACAGGGCACAAGAATAAAAGCTTAGGATCAGGTGGTGTGCACTGGCTCCTCCCCCTATGACCCTCCTCCAAGCCTCAGTTAGATTTTTGTGCCCGAACGAGAAGGGTGCAGGCTAGGTGGCTCTCCTGAGCTGCTTAGAATAAAAGTGTATTTTAGGTTTTTTATTTTCAGTGAGTCCTGCTGGCAACAGGCTCACTGCATCGAGGGACTAAGGGGAGAAGAAGCGAACTCACCTGCGTGCAGAGTGGATTGGGCTTCTTAGGCTACTGGACATTAGCTCCAGAGGGACGATCACAGGTTCAGCCTGGATGGGTCACCGGAGCCGCGCCGCCGGCCCCCTTACAGAGCCAGAAGAGTGAAGAGGTCCGGAGAAAGCGGCGGCAGAAGACGTTCCTGTCTTCAGATAAGGTAGGCGCACAGCACCGCAGCTGTGCGCCATTGCTCTCAGCACACTTCACACTCCGGTCACTGAGGGTGCAGGGCGCTGGGGGGGGAGCGCCCTGAGACGCAATATAACAGATACCTTAGGTTGGCAAAAGAAATACATCACATATAGCTCCTGGGCTATATGGATGTATTTAACCCCTGCCATTTTTTTACAGAAAAAAGCGGGAGATAAGGACGTCGTGAAAGAGCGGAGCCTATCTCCTCAGCACACAAGCGCCATTTTCCCTCACAGCCCCGCTGGAAGGACGGCTCCCTGAATCTCCCCTGCAGACCTGCTACAGAATCAGGGTAAAAAAGAGAAGGGGGGGCACTATTGGCAGCAAATAATAATATAAAAAGCAGCTATAAAGGGAATAACACTGATAAAGGTTATCCCTGTATATATATATATATAGCGCTTTTGGTGTGTGCTGGCAGACTCTCCCTCTGTCTCTCCAAAGGGCTAGTGGGGTCCTGTCCTTTATCAGAGCATTCCCTGTGTGTGTGCTGTGTGTCGGTACGTGTGTGTCGACATGTATGAGGAGGAAAATGATGTGGAGGCGGAGCAATTGCCTGTGTTAGTGATGTCACCCCCTAGGGAGTCGACACCTGACTGGATGATCGTATTTAAAGAATTACGTGACAATGTCAGCAACTTACAAAAAACTGTTGACGACATGAGACAGCCGGCAAATCAATTAGTGCCTGTCCAGGCGTCTCAGACACCGTCAGGGGCCCTAAAACGCCCGTTACCTCAGTGGGTCAACACAGACCCAGACACAGATACTGAATCTAGTGTCGACGGTGAGGAGACAAACGTAATGTCCAGTAGGGCCACACGTTACATGATCACGGCAATGAAGGAGGCATTGAACATTTCTGACACTACAAGTACCACAAAGATGGGTATAATGTGGGGGGTGAAAAAACTACCAATAGTTTTTCCTGAGTCAGAAGAATTAAACGAGGTGTGTGATAAAGCGTGGGTTTCCCCCGACAAAAAACTGCTAATTTCGAAGAAATTATTGGCACTATATCCTTTCCCGCCAGAGGTTAGGGCGCGTTGGGAAACACCCCCTAGGGTAGATAAGGCGCTCACACGTTTATCTAAACAAGTAGCGTTACCGTCTCCTGATACGGCCACCCTCAAAGAACCAGCTGATAGAAGGCTGGAAAATATACTAAAAAGTATATACACACATACTGGTGTTATACTGCGACCAGCAATCGCTTCAGCATGGATGTGCAGTGCTGGAGTAGCGTGGTCGGATTCCCTGACTGAAAATATTGATACCCTGGACAGGGACAATATATTGTTAACTATAGAGCATTTGAAGGATGCGTTACTATATATGCGGGATGCGCAGAGGGATATTTGCACCCTGGCATCAAGAGTAAGTGCTATGTCCATTTCTGCCAGAAGAGCATTATGGACGCGACAGTGGTCAGGGGATGCGGATTCCAAACGACATATGGAAGTATTGCCGTATAAAGGGGAGGAGTTATTTGGGGCTGGTCTTTCGGACCTGGTGGCCACGGCAACGGCTGGAAAGTCCACCTTTTTACCCCAGGTCAACTCTCAGCACAGTGGGCTCACTCGCAAGTGGACCCCTGGATTCTACAGGTAGTATCGCAGGGGTACAAACTGGAATTCGAGGCATTTCCCCCTCGCCGGTTCCTGAAGTCTGCTCTACCAAAGTCTCCCTCCGACAGGGAGGCAGTTTTGGAAGCCATTCACAAGCTGTATTCCCAGCAGGTGATAATCAAGGTACCCCTCCTACAACAGGGAAAGGGGTATTATTCCACACTGTTTGTGGTACCGAAGCCGGACGGCTCGGTGAGACCAATTTTAAATCTCAAATCCTTGAACACTTACATAAAAAGGTTGTAAATTCAAGATGGAGTCACTCAGAGCAGTGATAGCGAACCTGGAAGAAGGGGACTATATGGTGTCTCTGGACATCAAGGATGCTTATCTCCACGTCCCAATCTACCCTTCTCACCAAGGGTACCTCAGGTTTGTAGTACAAAACTGTCATTATCAGTTTCAGACGCTGCCGTTTGGGTTGTCCACGGCACCTCGAGTCTTTACCAAGGTAATGGCCGAAATGATGATTCTTCTTCGAAGAAAAGGCATCTTAATTATCCCTTACTTGGACGATCTCCTGATAAGGGCAAGGTCCAGGGAACAGTTAGAAGTCGGAGTAGCACTATCTCAGGTAGTGTTACGTCAGCACGGGTGGATCCTAAATATCCCAAAATCGCAGCTGATTCCAACGACACGTCTACTGTTCCTAGGAATGATTCTGGACACAGTCCAGAAAAAGGTGTTTTTCCCAGAGGAGAAGGCCAGGGAGTTATCCGAGCTAGTCAGGAACCTCCTAAAACCAGGCCAGGTGTCAGTGCATCAGTGCACGAGGGTCCTGGGGAAAATGGTGGCTTCTTACGAAGCGATTCCATTCGGAAGATTCCATGCAAGAACGTTTCAGTGGGATCTGCTGGACAAATGGTCCGGATCGCATCTTCAGATGCATCAGCGGATAACCCTGTCGCCAAGGACAAGGGTGTCTCTTCTGTGGTGGCTGCAGAGTGCTCATCTACTAGAGGGCCGCAGATTTGGCATTCAGGATTGGATCCTGGTGACCACGGATGCCAGCCTGAGAGGCTGGGGAGCAGTCACACAGGGAAAAAATTTCCAGGGCTTGTGGTCAAGCATGGAAATATCTCTTCATATAAACATTCTGGAACTAAGGGCCATTTACAATGCCCTAAGTCAAGCAAAACCCCTGCTTCAGGGTCAGGCGGTATTGATCCAATCGGACAACATCACGTCAGTCGCCCACGTAAACAGACAGGGCGGCACGAGAAGCAGGAGGGCAATGGCAGAAGCTGCAAGGATTCTTCGCTGGGCGGAAAATCATGTGATAGCACTGTCAGCAGTGTTCATTCCGGGAGTGGACAACTGGGAAGCAGACTTCCTCAGCAGACACGACCTTCACCCGGGAGAGTGGGGACTTCATCCAGAAGTCTTCCACCTGATTGTAAACCGTTGGGAAAAACCAAAGGTGGACATGATGGCGTCCCGTCTAAACAAAAAACTAGACAGATATTGCGCCAGGTCAAGGGACCCTCAGGCAATAGCGGTGGACGCTCTGGTAACACCGTGGGTGTACCAGTCAGTGTATGTGTTCCCTCCTCTGCCTCTCATACCAAAAGTACTGAGAATCATAAGAAGGAGAGGAATAAGAACTATTCTCGTGGTTCCGGATTGGCCAAGAAGGACTTGGTACCCGGAACTGCAAGAGATGCTCACGGAAGACCCGTGGCCTCTACCTCTAAGAAAGGACCTGCTCCAGCAGGGGCCTTGTCTGTTCCAAGACTTACCGCGGCTGCGTTTGACGGCATGGCGGTTGAACGCCGGATCCTAAAGGAAAAAGGCATTCCAGATGAAGTCATCCCTACCCTGATCAACGCCAGGAAGGATGTAACCGCAAAGCATTATCACCGTATTTGGCGAAAATATGTTGCGTGGTGTGAGGCCAAAAAGGCCCCTACAGAGGAATTTCAACTGGGTCGTTTCCTCCATTTCCTGCAAACAGGACTGTCTATGGGCCTAAAATTAGGGTCCATTAAGGTTCAAATTTCGGCCCTGTCGATTTTCTTCCAGAAAGAACTGGCTTCAGTGCCTGAAGTTCAGACATTTGTAAAAGGGGTACTGCATATACAACCTCCTTTTGTGCCTCCAGTGAGTTTCCTAAAGTCACATTGGTTTGAACCACTCACAACTGTGGACTTAAAATATCTCACATGGAAGGTGACGATGCTGTTAGCCCTGGCTTCAGCCAGGCGTGTGTCAGAATTGGCGGCTTTATCATATAAAAGCCCTTACTTAATTTTTCATTCTGACAGGGCAGAATTGAGGACTCGTCCTCAATTTCTCCCTAAGGTGGTTTCTGCGTTTCACATGAAACAACCTATTGTGGTACTTGCGGCTACTAGGGACTTGGAGGACTCCAAGTTGCTTGACGTAGTCAGGGCCCTGAAAATATACGTTTCCAGGACGGCTGGAGTCAGGAAGTCTGACTCGCTGTTTATCCTGTATGCACCCAACAAGCTGGGTGCTCCTGCTTCTAAGCAGACTATTGCTCGTTGGATTTGTAGTACAATTCAGCTTGCACATTCTGTGGCAGGCCTGCCACAGCCAAAATCTGTAAAAGCCCATTCCACAAGGAAAGTGGGCTCATCTTGGGCGGCTGCCCGAGGGGTCTCGGCTTTACAACTTTGCCAAGCAGCTACTTGGTCAGGGGCAAACACGTTTGCAAAATTCTACAAATTTGATACCCTGGCAGAGGAGGACCTGGAGTTCTCTCATTCGGTGCTGCAGAGTCATCCGCACTCTCCCGCCCGTTTGGGAGCTTTGGTATAATCCCCATGGTCCTTACGGAGTCCCAGCATCCACTAGGACGTCAGAGAAAATAAGATTTTACTTACCAATAAATCTATTTCTCGTAGTCCGTAGTGGATGCTGGGCGCCCATCCCAAGTGCGGATTGTCTGCAATACTTGTACATAGTTATTGTTACAAAATCGGGTTATTCTTGTTGTGAGCCATCTTTTCAGAGGCTCCTTCGTTGTTATCATACTGTTAACTGGGTTCAGATCACAAGTTGTACGGTGTGATTGGTGTGGCTGGTATGAGTCTTACCCGGGATTCAATATCCTTCCTTATTATGCACGCTCGTCCGGGCACAGTATCCTAACTGAGGCATGGAGGAGGGTCATAGGGGGAGGAGCCAGTGCACACCACCTGATCCTAAGCTTTTATTCTTGTGCCCTGTCTCCTGCGGAGCCGCTATTCCCCATGGTCCTTACGGAGTCCCAGCATCCACTACGGACTACGAGAAATAGATTTATCGGTAAGTAAAATCTTATTTTATGATTATACCCCAGGTACCACATAAAAGGGTATTGTGTTTGGTGAGAGAAAACTATCAGTAGTTTTTCCTGCATCTGAGAAATTAAATGAGTGTGTGAGGAAGCGTGGTCTTCCCCCGGTAAGAAATTGATAATTTCTAAACGGTTATTGGCAGCGTACCCTTTCCCGCCAGAGGATAGATCACGTGGTGAAACACCCCATAGGGTAGATACAGCGTTGACACGCTTATCAGAAAAGGTGGCACTACCGTCTCCGGATACGGCCGTCCTGAAGGAACCTGCTGATAGAAAGCAGGAGGTTACCCTATAAGATATAGTCACACACTAGGGCATTATATTGCGACCAGCCGTTGCTTCGGCATGGATGTGCAATGCTCCCTCTGCGTGGTCAGATTCCCTGTCGGAAAATAACTATGGATAGGGACAATATTTTGCTGACAATAGAGCATATAAAAGACGTGGTCTTATACATGCGTGATGCACAGAGGGATATTTGCCGGCTGGCATCAAAAATAAGCGCTAGGTCCATTGCCGCCAGACGGGGGTTATGGACTCTGCAATGGTCAGGCGATGCCGACTCGAATCGCCACATGGAAGTTTGCCTTATAAGGGGGTAAAACTGTTTGGGGATGGTCTGTCAGACCTCGTTTCCACAGCTACTGCTGGGAAATCGACTTTTTTGCCACAGGTTACCCCACAACAAAAGATAGCACCGTATCATCAAGTACAGTCCTTTTGGCCCCAGAAAAGCAAGAGGGCTAGAGGCTCATCCTTTCTGCCGTGAGGCAAAGGTAGAGGAAAAAGCTACAGCACACAGCTAGTTCCCAAGAGCAGAAGTCCTCCCTGCGTCCAGTAAGCCCACAGCATGACGCTGGGGCTGCTTAGGCGGACCCGGGTACGGTGGGGGCCCGTCTCAGAAATTTCAGCGCCCAGTGGGCTCTCTCACATGGATCCCTGGGTCCTTCAAGTAGTTTCTCAGGGGTACAGGCTGGAGTTCGAGATGTTCGCCCCCCCGCCGTTTCATAAAATCGGCCTTACCGGCACCTCCCTCTGCCAGGGAGGCGGTGTTGGTGGCTATTTAACACTATAATCACAACAAGTGATTGTCAAGGTGCCCCTCCTTCAGCAAGGAAGGGGTTACTATACCACAATGGTCGTGGTACCTAAACAGAATGGTTCGGTGAGACCCATCTTAAAATTAAAATGCTTGAATTTTTTATATCAGAAGATTCAAGTTCAAGATGGAATCGCTCAGGGCGGTTATTACGAGCCTGGACGAGGGGGATTACAGGGTCTCCCTGGACATCAAAGATGCGTACCTGCATGTCCCCAATTACCCTCCTCACCAGGAGTACCTCAGATGTGTGGTACAGGACTGTCACTATCAGTTCCAGACGCTGCCGTTGGAGTTGTCCACGGCACAGAAGGTCTTTACCAAGGTAATGACCGAAATGATGATACTCCTTCGCAAGAAGGAAGTTTTTATTATCCCGTACTTGGACGATCTCCTGATAAAGGCGAGGTCCAAAGAACAGTTGGTAGTGGGGGTAGCACTCTCTCGGGAAGTGCTACAACAGCACGGCTGGATTCTCAATATTCCAAAGTCACAGCTGGTCCCGACGACACGTCTTCTGTTCCTGGGAATGATTCTGGACACAGACCAGAAAAGAGTGTTTCTTCCAGTGGAAAAAGCCGAGGAGTTGTCATCTCTAGTCAGAGACATCCTAAAACCAGGACAGGTGTCGGCACATCAATGCACACGAGTCCTGGGAAAAATGGTAGCTTCGTACGAAGCATAATTCCATTCGGAAGGTTCCACGCAAGGACGTTCCAGTGGGACCTGTGGGACAAATGGTCCGGGTCCCATCTACAGATACAACAGCGGATAACCCTGTCAGCAAGATACAGGGTGTCGCTGCTGTGGTGGCTGCAGAGGGCTCATCTACTAGAGGGCCGCAGATTCGGAATACAGGACTGGGTCCTGGTGACCACGGATGCCAGCCTTCGGGGCTGGGGTGCAGTCACACAGGGAAGAAATTTCCAAGGAAATTTCGCTTCACATTAATATTCTGGAGCTAAGGGCCTTTTACAATGCCCTAAGTCAAGCAAGGCCCCTGCTTCAGAACCAGCCGGGTCTGATCCAATCAGACAACATCACAGCGGTCGCCCATGTAAACAGACAGGGCGGCACAAGAAGCAGGATGGCGATGGCAGAAGCCACAAGGATTCTCCGATGGGCGACCTACACCCGGGAGAATGGGGACTTCATCCAGAAGTTTTCCAAATGCGGGAAAACCGTTGGGTATGACCACGGGTGGACATGATGGCGTCCCGCCTCAACAAAAAGTTGAACAGATATTGCGCCAGGTCAAGGGACCCTCAGGCGATCGCTGTGGACGCTCTAGTGACACCGTGGGTGTACCAGTCGGTTTATGTGTTTCCTCCTCTGCCTCTCATTCCAAAGGTACTGAGAATCATATGAAAGCGAGGAGTGGAAACTATACTCGTGGTTCCGGATTGACCACGAAGAGCTTGGTACCCGGAACTTTAAGAGATGCTTGCAGAGGACCCTTGGCCTCTGCCGCTCAGACAAAACCTGCTGCAGCAGGGATCCTGTCTGTTCCAAGACTTACCGTGGCTACGTTGAACGGCATGGCGGTTGAACACCGGATCCTAATGGGCATTCCGGAGGAAGTCATCCCTACCCTGCTCAAAGCCAGGAAGAATGTCACCGCAAAACGTTATCACCGCATTGGGCGAAAATATGTTGCGTGGTGTGAGGCCAAGAAGGCCCCGACGGAGGAATGCTGGGTCGATTCCTTCAATTCCTGCAAGCAGGAGTGACGTTGGGCCTCAAATTGGGGTCCATCAAGGTCCAGATTTCGGCTCTGTCGATTTTCTTCCAGAAAGAACGGGCTTCACTGCCTGTAGTTCAGACTTTTGTCAAAGGAGTTCTGCATATTCAGCCTCCTTTTGTGCCCCAGTGGCACCTTGGGATCTCAATGTGGTTTTGGAATTCCTGAAATCACATTGGTTCGAACCACTTAAGACTGTGGATTTAAAATATCTCACGTGGAAAGTGGTCATGCTGTTGGCCCTGGCTTCGGCCAGGCGAGTTTCAGAATTGGCGGCTTTGTCTTGTAAAAGCCCTTATCTGATTTTCCATATGGATAGGGCAGAATTGAGGACTCGTCCTCAGTTTCTCCCGAAGGTGGTCTCCGTTTTTCACTTGAACCAACCTATTGTGGTGCCTGCGGCTACTAGGGACTTGGAGGATTCCAAGTTGCTGGACGTAGTCAGGGCCCTGAAAATTTACGTTTCCAGGACGGCTGGATTCAGGAAGTCTGACTCGCTGTTTATCCTGTATGCACCCAACAAGCTGGGTGCTCCTGCTTCTAAGCAGTCTATTGCGCGCTGGATGTGTAGCACTATTCAGCTGGCGCATTCTGCGGTGGGATTACCACAGCTTAAATCTGTTAAAGCCCATCCCACGAGGAAGGTGGGCTCCTCTTGGGCGGCTGCCCGAGGGGTCTCGGCTTTACAACTTTGCCGAGCTGCTGCTTGGTCAGGGGCAAACATGTTTGCTAAATTCTACAAATTTGATACCTTGGCTGAGGAGGACCTGGAGTTCTCTCATTAGGTGCTGCAGAGTCATCCGCACTCTCCCGCCCGTTTGGGAGCTTTGGTATAATCCCCATGGTCCTTACGGAGTTCCCCGCATCCACTAGGACGTCAGAGAAAATAAGAATTTACTTACCGATAATTCTATTTCTCGTTGTCCGTAGTGGATGCTGGGCGCCCATCCCAAGTGCGGATTGTCTGCAATACTTGTACATAGTTATTGTTAAGTAAAACGGGTTATTGTTGTGAGCCATCTATTCAGAGGCTCCTCTGTTATCATGCTGTTAACTGGGTTCAGATCACAGGTTGTACAGTGTGATTGGTGTGGCTGGTATGAGTCTTACCCGGGATTCAAAATCCTTCCTTATTGTGTACGCTCGTCCGGGCACAGTATCCTAACTGAGGCTTGGAGGAGGGTCATAGGGGGAGGAGCCAGTGCACACCAGGTAGTCCTAAAGCTTTCTTTAGTTGTGCCCAGTCTCCTGCGGAGCCGCTATTCCCCATGGTCCTTACGGAGTTCCCAGCATCCACTACTGACTACGAGAAATAGAATTATTGGTAAGTAAATTCTTATTATCTAATGGGTTTTTGGTGCTGCTATAATTGAAGCCCCAGACTGGATTTAGGGGTCATTCCGAGTTGATCACTCGCTACAGCTTTTCGCAGCACAGTGAACAGATTACTACTGCGCATGAGTATGCACCGCAATGCGCAGGTGGATCGCACGGGTACAAAGCGAATCGTTGCTGAGTGATGGATTTAACGAAAAATCCATTCGCAACGGCGGTCGCAAGGTGATTGACAGGAAGAGGGCATTTGTGGGTGGCAACTGACCGTTTTCTGGGTGTGTTTGGGAAAACGCAGGCGTGTCCCGGCATTTGCAGGGCGGGTGTCTGACGTCAATTCCGGCTCCAAAAAGACAGAAATGATCTTAGAAACTGCACAAAATGTTTTTGCAACGCTCCCTCGCACAAGCGATCGCACACTTACAAAGCGAATATACACTCCCCTATAGGTGGCGACTATCTGATCGCTGCGCTGCAAAAAATAGCTAGCGTGCGATCAACTCGGAATGAGGGCCTTAGACGCTACAAAAGTGTTGCAGGGGGAGCGAGAGGGTGACAATGCTGCTGGGCTGTTATCGTACCGGAGGTATGCATTCAGGATCCTGGCAGCCGTAATACCGACGCAGGAATCCCGACAGCCGCCAGAATACCGATGCCGGCATCCCGAGGAGATCAGGATCCCGCCGCCACAGGTTTAGCGTGCGGGAGGGGGGATAGGTTTAGGCACTAAGGGGGCGGGTTAGCTTTAGGCTGTGGGTAAGGAGGGTTAGGTTTAGGCACTGCTGGGGGGAGGTTAGGGTTAGGCTGTGGGTAAGAGGGTTAGGTTTAGGCACTGCTGGGGGGAGGTTAGGGTTAGGCTGTGGGTAAGGGGGGTTAGGTTTAGGCACTGCTGGGGGGAGGTTAGGGTTAGGCTGTGGGTAAGGGGGGTTAGGTTTAGGCACTGCTGGGGGGAGGTTAGGGTTAGGCTGTGGGTAAGGGGGTTAGGTTTAGGCACTGCTGGGGGGAGGTTAGGGTTAGGCTGTGGGTAAGGGGGGTTAGGTTTAGGCACTGCTGGGCGGAGGTTAGGGTTAGGCTGTGGGTAAGGGGGGTTAAGTTTAGGCACTGCTGGGGGGAGGTTAGGGTTAGGCTGTGGGTAAGAGGGTTAGGTTTAGGCACTGCTGGGGGGAGGTTAGGGTTAGGCTGTGGGTAAGGGGGGGTAGGTTTAGGCACTGCTGGGGGGAGATTAGGGTTAGGCTGTGGGTAAGGGGGGTTAGGTTTAGGCACTGCTGGGGGGAGGTTAGGGTTAGGCTGTGGGTAAGGGGGGTTAGGTTTAGGCACTGCTGGGGGGAGGTTAAGGTTAGTCTGTGGGTAAGGGGGGTTAGGTTTAGGCACTGCTGGGGGGAGGTTAGGGTTAGGCTGTGGGTAAGGGGGGTTAGGTTTAGGCACTGCTGGGGGGAGGTTAGTTTTAGGCTGTGGGTAAGGGGGTTTAGGTTTAGGCACTGCTGCGGGGAGGTTAGGTTTAGGCTGTGGGTAAGGGGGTTCAGGTTTTGGCACTGCTGGGGGAGGTTAGGGTTAGGCTGTGGGTAAGGGGGGTTAGGTTTAGGCACTGCTGGGGGGAGGTTAGGGTTAGGCTGTGGGTAAGGGGGGTTAGGTTTAGGCACTGCTAGGGAAAGGTTAGGGTTAGGCTGTGGGTAAGGGGGTTAGGTTTTGGCACTGCTGGGGGGAGGTAACGGTTAGGCTGTGAGTGGAAGGATTAGGTGTCGGCAGTGCTGCGATTGGGATGCCGGTGTGGTTTCTCATTTCTAGCCTTATATGATGTAGCCCTGGCTCAGATCACTTGTATAAATGCTTTTGACTGAAGCAGACGTTTTAGGCAGCTTGACAGGATGATCCCAGAAGTAGCGGGTGCACCACAGGTACCAGCAGTGCTTGCACAGTAGATTCATGTTATATTCTCATAGATCCTTAGCTTGGTCTAGTTGTGAATGGCGCTGGGAATATCAGGGAAACTTACTATAGTGGACGTCTGAAACAACCACTGAGGTCGGTCTACAAGCCCATGACACTCCCAGAAGACACACAAGGCATGCAAGGAAAGCCACCACCCAAGTTCAGCCACCCGCTCCTAGGCTACTTACCCTACCCCGCAGCACTTACACTGTCACCGGCACTCACCTCCCGCCCGCAGCACAGCGTAGAGCAACCGTAGAGCCGTCTTCACTTTCTGCCCGGTCCCTGTGTGAATCTGCGGCTGCATGTGACCAGGAGGGGGAGGCACAACCAGAGGACTGGTAGTGGTAAGGCTCCACCTCCTCTTTTACAGGCAGGAAGCGCAGTCAATTGAGAGCCAGGAATTGGCAGCAGTGCAGCGCGTCCTTCGGGGACCCACACGTTTTTGAAAAGTGAGTCCCCGTCCTCAGATCTGGGTAAAATACATTTGCGAACACTGTGTGTGTGTATATATGTATGTGTATATATATGTGTGTATGTATGTATGTATGTATGTATATATATATATATATATATATATAATATGGTGAGGCACTGCAGTGCCTGGGTATTTGGAGCCTGTGCAGGGCACTGGCTCAGTGTATATTTAAGCAACAATGTGTATAGTGTACTTGAATTGTATTTAAAGTGAAATGCACTTACTTGGTTGTGGGTCCCAGGAGGGGGGGAATCCATTACTGTGCCGGCAGATGGATTCCTCCAGTACTTTCCCCCAAAAATGGAATGCCTTCCTCTCTAGCCTCCCACATGGAAGTATCATGGGGAGAGAGAGGAGCAGCTCAGCTTTAAAACAAGCTGAATGGTTTTCCGGAGCTCCAGGGCAGGAGCTCCAGGGCAGGAAACCCTAACCGGGGATCTAGGCCTCCCATCTCTGGAGCCCAAGTTTAGGCTGGAGATGGTGAGCTGGGTGCCCGGGCAGATTCATGGAAGTAGTTTACATGAGAAAGCTTCCCCCTGCCTAGACTGAACGTCACCAGGGCGGATAACAACCCTCCAGGATGGGACGGTCAAAGGAGAGTGACTACTCCCCACCGTCCACAGAGGACAATGTTAGCTGTGCATTTGGCCAAGGCATGCACATCACATGGGTAAACAATGATTGGTTGAGAACAGCACGGTGGACTTACCCCCTGTGGTATGTGTATTGGAGTAAGAAAAAAAGAGGAGGCCTGTGAGCCTCCAGAGGTATTATACCATTTTCACTCTGCTGTAAACATCTTGCTGCATTGCTGTTGCCCCTAGCAATAGGGAAGAGTCTTTTTTAAGACTGTTTGAGTGAATAAACATCTGCCTCAAGACGACCGCTTCATCTTGTGACCTGCAGTGCTATGCCAAACATAGTTCAGTTTTACTGCTGTCCAGGGTCCACTCAGCATCTCCAAGATCCGCCTCCCACCAGCTACCGTGTGGAGGCCTAGTCCAGTGACTAGTGGTGATTTATCAACACCACGCAGGTGTGGTAAGACAGCGTGTCCACGCATACAGAGCAGTACCATGGTTCCAGACTCCATGGCAACAAAGAGTCTGCTGGCAGCGTAGTACCCACCCACTGCGCAGTGGGTGGAGTCAGTAATAGGTGGTTACTGACGGTAAATGGGAATCCACTAAGTGGCCAGATCCCGTGTGACCTAAACATCCATTCCGTGACTGGGGCGGGATGCGAGGGCTTTCATACAGAACCGTCCGGTCACAGAAATTGCTGGCATAGCGGTGGGATAATCTTAGGTGGCTTTTCAGTCACCTGATTGGAGAAGCCGAGTTAGGAGAGGAGTAACTGCAGCGCAGGAGAACGCACAAGATGGCGGACTTCAGCGGAATGTCTAAGGATGATCGGGAGATCGTGAATCAGGAGAAGGGTGTGGATATCCTTTTTCAACATGTCCAGAAGCATCATGAGGGCGGCACTCATGAGCTTGGTGGAGGTAGAGAGTGCTAAGGGCGTTGGCATCAAAGAGGGCGGCCTACCAGTGGACCTTTGTACAGAACCGGTGAGACCCACAAGCTCCACCCTCTCTACTAGCAGCAGCCATGTTTCATACCTAGCAGGGCCGAAGGTCCAACGTCCCTGGGGGGGCGACACGGATACCTAAGCAGATCGGCTAGTGGAATTCGGAGAAAGGGCAATGGAGCAAGAGTGCTTGATCATCACCTCACTTTCCAAGGGGCTCCGGTGACTGTGCGCAGCCCATTCTGCCCCCTGCAGTAGCAAGAGCCAGTGCTCCCACCTGAGGCAAAAGCGCGGAGCGTGCAAGAAAGACTGGGCGCACTTAGCCCCAGAATACAGCCCATGGCTTCAGCTGTGTCACTAGGCTGCAGCAGTGAACGGTGCCCGGACTGAGCGGCTTTAGGGCAGGAGGAGTGGGGTACTTAATAGATTGGGTCTTGGTCCCAGCCGGTGGCTGAGAGCTATCAAGGAGGGTAGATAAGCCACTTAGTGAGGAGAACTCCAGAAAGCACGTCTGGATGGACTCAGGCCCCTCTTATTTATTATTTTATATACTTAAAAGTGTGGTACATCCCTGCAAAGGCAGATCCAATCTCTTTCTCATCAGACTCTGCTGTCTTCCCGGCACTCTCACTCAGATGTTCACTGCTGCCAGTAGCACACGTATGAGATGCAGAAGTATGGTGGCTGCTGTATAGATCCTGATATGTAATTCTATGTATCATACTTACCGTACACACATCATCCTTATTACTAGTGAGAGAATAGAGGTAAGACACTGAAGATGGGGGTGTTACAGTGGATTATAACCTAGTAGATGATGATGATTACAGGGTATTATATGGTGTATTGCATGTAAAATACCTTGTTCCACACCTACTCTGCTGTAGCAATATACCTTATATAAGGGTGAGTAACACATGTACAGGCTTACCAGCGTATGAGCACACACATAAAGGAATGCTGCCTTACCAATGCTTCCAGGAGTAATGTTAGGAGACATTATTATAAAGCCTTCATTAAAAGTTGTTTTAATACACACATTTACTATTAAGTGTCCCAGAAAGTCATCTTCTCCTATTGTTTACAAGATTAATATTGTTACAGAAAATTTCACATTTCCATAATGTGTTTTATTTCCAGCAGATGGACACACAAGCAGGAATATCTCAGAAGGACATCTAATGTTATCCCCGGATTGTGACATAAAAGATGACAGTAGACAGGATTCTCCAGGAGATAACCCCATTACCCCAATTATACATCCAGCTCTATCAGCTGATCCCTCTGATCCTGGGAAATGTTCTCCTGATCACTCTGATATTGGTGCATCTGTTACAGCTCTGGGAGTAGATACAGTGTTTCTGTGTTCTATAGATGCCAAATGTTTTACACAGAACACAAAGCTTATTACCCATCAGCCTGCTAAGGCAGATGAGAAGCAATTTCCATGTTCTAAGTGTGGAAAATGTTTTACATACAAATCAGGTCTTGTTACACATGAGAGAATACATACAGGTGAGAAACCATATTCCTGTTCTGAGTGTGGGAAATGTTTTACCCAGAAATCACAACTTATTACACATCAGCGAAGCCACACAGGTGACAGGCCATTTCCATGTCCTGAGTGTGGGAAATGTTTTACACATAAATCAGATCTTGTTAGTCATAACAGAAATCACACAGGTGAGAAGCCATTTTCATGTTCTGAGTGTGGGAAATGTTTTACTTGGAAATCACAACTTGTTACACATCTGCGAAGTCACACAGGTGAAAATCCATTTCCATGTTCTGAGTGTGGGAAATGTTTTACATATAAATCACATCTTGTAATACATAAGAGAATACATACAGGTGAGAAACCATATTCCTGTTCTGAGTGTGGGAACTGTTTTACATACAAATCAACTCTTGATGCACATAAGAGAAGTCACACAGGTACATCACCATTTCCATGTTCTGAGTGTGGGAAATATTTTGCACAGAAATCACAACTTGCTAGACATCAGAGAAGTCACACAGGTGAGAAGCCATTTCCATGTCCTGAGTGTGGTAAATGTTTTGCACAAAATTCAGATCTTGTTAGTCATAACAGAAGTCACACAGGTGAGAATCCAATTTCTTGCTCTGAGTGTGGGAAATGTTTTGCCTGGAAATCACAACTTGTTAAACATCAGAGAAGTCACACAGGTGAGAAGCCTTTTCCATGCTCTGAGTGTGGGAAATGTTTTGCAAACAAATCAGATCTTGTTAAACATCAGAGAAGTCACACAGGTGAGAAGCCATTTCCATGTACTGAGTGTGGTAAATGTTTTGCCCGGAAATCACAACTTGTTATACATCACAGAAGTCACACAGGTGAGAAGCCATTTTCTTGCTCTGAGTGTGGGAAATGTTTTGCCCGGAACTCAGATATTGTTAGACATCAGCGAAGTCACACAGGTGCGAGGCCATTTCCATGTTCTGACTGTGGAAAATGTTTTGCACACAAATCATATCTTGTTATTCATCAGAGAAATCACACAGGTGAGAAGCCTTTTTCTTGCTCTGAGTGCACGAAAAGTTATACTCAGAAATCAGAACTTGTTACACATCAGAGAAGTCACACAGGTGAGAAGCCATTTCCATGTCCTGAGTGTGGGAAATGTTTTGCACACAAAAGAGATCTTTTTAAACATGAGAAAAGACACAGGTGAGAAGCCATTTTCTTGCTCTGAGTGTGGGAAATGTTTTACACAGAAATCACATCTTGTTACACATCAGCAAAGTCACACAGGTGAGAATCCATTTCCATGCTCTGAGTGTGGGAAATGTTTTGCACTCAAATCAGCTCTTGTTATACATCACAGAAGTCACACAGGTGAGAAGCCATTTTCTTGCTCTGAGTGTGGGACATGTTTTACACAGAAATCACATCTTGTTAGACATCAGCAAACTCACACAGGTGAGAATCCATTTCCATGCTCTGAGTGTGGGAAAGGTTTTGCACACAAATCAGCTCTTGTTGTACATCACAGAAGTCACACAGGTGAGAAGCCATTTCCATGTTCTGAGTGTGGGAAATGTTTTGCACACAACTCAGCTCTTGTTATACATCACAGAAGTCACACAGGTGAGAAGCCATTTCCATGTTCTGAGTGTGGGAAATGTTTTACACACAAATCACAATTTGTTACACACCAGAGAAGACACACAGGTGAGAAGCCATTTTAATCTTCTGGAGTATACTCATCATTGCCATGCGTTGTTCTTCAAGGTTCTTATCGTATCTCCTATGCTTTTTGTAATATACATGCTCCTGCATGGTGAAATAATCAGATGTCATGCCCTCATCTACCACTGCTATGCAGATGATGTCTTTTGCTCCAGATACTGAGAACCCAGTCCCAATCCTAAATGGTTGTCTAGATGAGCTCCAGGTGTGGGTGATGCCAGTTGGCTGTGACTCAGTCCTGGTGAAACAGGTCCATATGGTAGACGCTCACCAACAAAGGACAGGGCTACAGCTCAGCTTTGCAAACCATCCAGACTTACACTTGGGGGTTTCAGAGTTACAAAATGCTGATCCTGTGCAGAATCTTGGTGTCCTGGATTGTGGAGTGACACTTAGACATCAGGTATCAGCCACAATCAGATCCTCATCTGAGGAACATAGCCAGACTCCAGTACTTATTTCCCTCAGAAGATCTACCTACAGTCATACATGTACTTGTATCATCACGCACAGACTACTGCAATGTCCTCTACCTGGGTCTCCCAGCAAAAGAATTACAGAGCTTGTAGCTTGTACAGAATGCAGCAGCCAGGCTGTTACCTAACCAGCCCGTTCCTGCCACATAACACCCATTCTCTGCTCCCTTCACTGGCTGCCTGTAAGATGATGACTCGGGGCCTAATTCAGGTTTGATCGCAGTGTGTGATCCAAACGGAATTATTGAAAAAAAGTTGCGGGTGCATCCCCTGCACCCATCCCGTGCATGCACCTGCATTTTCTGCAGAGGGGACGCAGAAAATGTGATTGCCTGTCAGGCAGAGGCAGTCACGGGGGTGGGCGGGCAATGCTCCATTTCCAGGGAGGAGACGGATCGGTGCGGGGGCAGTGTGGCGCCAACGGAGGACAGAGATGGGCATGATCACGGCTGTGTGACTTCACATGCAGCCGTCATGATCAAGAAAAATGCAGCGGGCCTCCTGCGCAAGCAACGGCAGCAGGAGGCTTCACTAATTTCTACGATAAAGCAGAAATTGTGAGGCAATCGCAATTTCTGCTTCATCAAGGGGGTAGGCGGTGGTCAGCATGCTGGGTGGCCTTGCGATGGGCGGCCCCTAGCACGCTAGGAAAAGGATTGCTAATTAGCAGCATCTGCTATCCTTACTGAATTTAGACCCTCTATTAAGTAATCTTACTGACTCCCAGCCTTGCATGACCATGATACCAGAAGCAGCTGCTGCATCCGTACTGCCTGGGTTTCTTCCATCTGTTGATGGACTGTTAGCAGTACCATAAATTCCCAAGCAGTGCTAAGATGTCAGGGGAAACAGGGTGGGTGGCAGTAGTGCAGTAGCGGGGGCTACTGGAGGCAATGTCTATGGGTAATATTGTCCCCAAGCAGTGCTGAGGAGGGAGACAGGGCAGGGGGCAGTAGTAGAAGCTGCTGGAGGCAATGTCTATGAGGTTAAACGTCCCCAAGCATGGCTGAGGAGGGAGACAGGGTGGGTGGCAGTAGTGGGAGCTGCTGGAGGCAATGTCTATGTGGGTAAACGTCCCCAAGCAGGGCTGAGGAGGGAGACAGGGCAGCGGGCAGTAGTAGGAGCTGTTGGAGGCAATGTGTATGTGGGTAAACGTCCCCAAGCAGGGCTGAGGAGGGAGACAGGGTGGGTGGCAGTAGTGGGAGCTGCTGGAGGCAATGTCTATGTGGGTAAACATCTGCAAGCAGGGCTGAGGTGTCAGAGCGGGGAGACAGGGCAGGTGGCAGTAGTAAGGTAGACACGGGTGGATGGCAATAGTGGGGGGAGATGGGACGGGCGGCAGTAGTAGGGGAGACAGGGCAGGTGGCAGTAGTAGGGGAGACACGGGTGGATGGCAGTAGTGGGGGGAGACAGGGCAGTGGCAGTAGTGGGGGGAGACAGGGTGGGTGTCAGTAGTGGGGAGGGGAGACAGGGTGCGTGGCAGTAGTGGGGGAGACACGGGGTGGATGGCAATAGTGGGGGGAGATGGGGCGGGTGGTCACAGTGCAGTACCAGGGGCTGCTGGAGACAGTAAAGAGGTGTATGTGTTCCACACAGAATCAGTTGATAATTAGACTTAATGATGATTATGCTTCCTTATTTCTAATTAATCCCTTGTATGTGTTACTGTTATTTGCTGTGTCAGCCTTTATGTGTGTTCTGTGTAATAATCCTGAAAGTAGTGCTGCTACCGATCTCATATCATTTGTAGTAACTTGGAAAAGATGAGATATGAGGTGCACTCTGGTAGCTTATAGGGGGTTAATCAGAGATGAACGCAGATGTGACATCACGCAGCCCCCCCCCCCCCCCCCCCTCCTGGAAAATGGTCCCGGCCCACCCGCGTTCACCCCTCAGGGATGCGACCACAATGTGTGTGTCTGCACGGCCGCTGTGCATTTTGCCACCACCGGGTAAACTGCTGCGGGCCACTATTGCGGATGGGTCTGAATGACCCCCATATGCTGTTGTGCAGAGTAAAGTATTTTTTAAGTTTAAAATACAGACAAAAATATGTGTATTAAAGATATGAAATAAAGTCGTTTAAAAGCAAAATATTTCTGGTGCAATTTTGGCTATGTCCGATTTTGACAGCGCATTTGAATAGTGGGATGATATTACGGGGGGAAGGGGGAGACTCTGTAATTAAATAGTTTTATCATTTGTTGGTTTTAATTAAATTATGTCTGTTCAAATGTTCTGGTTTTTTTTTTACTCTGATAAACTGTTTTTAAAGTAAACTGATGGACAATAGGTTAGTTGCGCAGTTTCCTCAATGTTACGCTGTTTACACTTTATTCCTAGCTACGGGCGTACCTATGCGTAGCACCACTTAGCGTACCTTTTGAGCGTTGATGCACTCATAATACTTTGGTGAATATATATGGCTACAGCAATATAACACACTTAGACCTTAGTATAGTGTTGGAAGTGTCCCTGACGCTTCGCCAGATTAACAAAATAACAGACGAGACAGATGGGTAAGTTTGGAGTAAAGGTCCAATCCAATAACCATATATATTAGTCCCTAGCGGACACAAAGGGATAACTATGCTACACTGTAGCAACACAATACAATTCAAGGATACAGTAATACGTGCAATAATATACAACAGACAGGAAATAAATGCAAGTACAATTAGCAATACAACTATACCAATACAATAGGATCAGTTACCGTCATACATACGCTGCGCCACCGGATTCCAGGCCTCCGTCGCCTTACAAGATGACCTCTGAGAAAGGTGACTGAAACCTGGCCCAGGTGCGTCCTTTATACAATGTTCCACTAATAGTACAATAGGGAATGTAAGATCTTCCATTGGTCCAGGGGCGGGACATATTCAGTACACTGTGTGTCATTGGTCAGCTGGAACACTGAGCGACACCTAATCTTGTGATGTGATTACAGGTTACTTCTGGGCTCCCACCTAAAGACCAGTTCAAACCGACCACAGTATCATACAGTAATATACATGAATCCGGTATCGCTAATAACTTGTTGAGGTAATATGTGACAATATCCTCACCACCACCGAATTATTACTTATGTGACCCTGAACAATTTGATCCCACACACGGTATCCATACACGGTGTCCTTAATATTTAATGGAACAATACATATATACATATATATACCTTGGGTCTTATATACGTGAATGTGATCGTCAGCTCAACGACACATCCACTTATAGGAGACTGACTAGGGACCCAACTCGAGAGTTTAAAAAAGAATTGGACCAGTATTTACAGGATGTTTGTGAACAGGGCCTTATTTCTTCTGAAGTTAAGAAAGCATTGTGTGTAGAATATCCGATAGTGCCCCTTTTTTACACTGTGCCTAAGATACATAAGTCACTCGTAGACCTACCTGGCCGACCTATAGTGTCGGCCAGGGGCTCTTTATATCATCCAGTATCAATATTTTTGGATGCATTTTAAATCCATGCATCCAAGCTACACCGTCTTATTTAAAAGACACAACTACTCTCTTGATACAAATGCAAGAATTGGGTGACTTACCTGAGCACATGTTGATGTGTAGTGCTGATGTCACTAGCCTCTACACCTGCATCTACTACTAAATGAGAACCGTTTAAATACGGGCCCCGACCTAGGAGTTTTTTTTGAAGTTGTTACATTTGGTTTTGAGTCGGAATTACTTTGTCTTTAATGGAGGATTCTTTTTACAAATAGCATGCTGTGCGATGGGGTCGGCAGTGGCCCGATCGTACGCCTGCGCCTTCATGCACTATGTTGAAAAACAAATGTTTTATCTTAACACAACTGTTATGTCGCAGGTAGTTTATTACAAACGCTATATTGATGACCTGGTGTTTTGGCAAG
Organism: Pseudophryne corroboree; assembly: GCF_028390025.1. Lineage (NCBI taxonomy): Eukaryota > Metazoa > Chordata > Amphibia > Anura > Myobatrachidae > Pseudophryne > Pseudophryne corroboree. Next base: position 685,098 of record NW_026967552.1, read on the forward strand.
GTTCTAGGGAAGATCTGGTCCAACTATGGGAAAAACATAAACAGAACATGTAGTGAAGTTCACCACAACATTGGACGAGTTTACAATACATTTTTTAGACGTATCCATCACCCGTAGTGACAAAGGGGTATCTACCTCCATTTACATCAAACCCACCGATCGGAATACATTACTTAGTCATCAAATGTTTCATCCTTTGGCTCTCAAGACCGGACTCCCCTACTCGCAATTTCTGCGGGTTAGAAGAATTACCTCAGACCCGGCAGAAACCATAGTGGCATTGGATAACATGTTGACTAAATTTGCCCAGCGTGGATATCCAATGAAAGCATTAAAGGCGTCAAAGACAAGGGTTCTTAATATGCCACGGGAGCAGGCTCTCACACCCAAAATTAGAAATAGGGTTTCGGGGGTTAAAAAACTAACCTGGGTCAATAAATATACGACAGCAAGTAAACGGGTGGTTAAGAAAGCAAAACAAATGTGGCCAATCATACAGACTGATCAGGCATTGTCCACATTAGCAGAAGCTCGTCTCATGCCTTGCCACACACGTGGCAAAAATCTAGGGGATTATGTTATGAAACTTGATGTTTCTAACCTTACTAAGATTAGTCAGTCCTATTTTCTGTGACAAAAACAGGGATGTTTTAAATGTCTAGGGTGTGCTACCTGTAATACTCTTATTACAGGAGCAACATTTAACCACCCACATAGTGGTCAAAAAATTAAAATCCGGCACAGACTTCCCTGCACAACTACACATGTAATATACCTTTTAACTTGTCCCTGTGGTCTTGCCTATGTGGGCAAGACTATTCGTCAATTTAGGGAGAGGATGGTCCTTCATCGCAGTGCCATTAAAAAGGCCCATGAAAAGAACCAAAGTGATCAACCATTTGCAAGGCACTGCTTAGAGGGCAAACATGGAGTTGCCTTAATTAGGGCGATTCTAATAGACCATGTACCTAAATCCCTCAGGGGCGGTAACAGGGACAGGATGCTGTTACAAAAAGAATCCAGATGGATTTATACACTGGGTACTATTTCCCCTAGGGGGTTAAATGAAATTTAGGGTTACAATGCTTTCTTTAGAGCCAGCTCCCTATATGATTCATTCCATAATTTAAAATTGGAGTTTTGAGAACAATGGCCCTCATTCCGAGTCGTTCGCTCGGTATTTTTCATCGCATCGCAGTGAAAATCCGCTTAGTACGCATGCGCAATATTCGCACTGCGACTGCGCCAAGTATTTTTACAATGAAGTTAGTATTTTTACTTACGGCTTTTTCATCGCTCCGGCGATCGTAGTGTGATTGACAGGAAATGGGTGTTACTGGGCGGAAACACAGCGTTTTAGGGGCGTGTGGATAAAAACGCTACCGTTTCCGGAAAAAACGCAGGAGTGGCCGGAGAAACGGGGGAGTGTCTGGGCGAACGCTGGGTGTGTTTGTGACGTCAAACCAGGAACGACAAGCACTGAACTGATCGCAGATGCCGAGTAAGTCAGATGCTACTCTGAAACTGCTAAGTAGTTTGTAATCGCAATATTGCGAATACATCGTTCGCAATTTTAAGAAGCTAAGATTCACTCCCAGTAGGCGGCGGCTTAGCGTGTGTAACTCTGCTAAAATCGCCTTGCGACCGATCAACTCGGAATGAGGGCCAATGTTAGCTAACACACATAGATTACCAAAAGACACATTAATATGAGGGAAGTTCACATATATAACTCTGGACCCATAATCACTGTTATATGGCATTTCTTAACTTGTGTTTTTGATTCACATTAGTTAATATATATCACTGTATGTCTGTTTCATTGTTAATAAAGCTTATTTCTCTGACATCCTAGTGGATGCTGGGGACTCCGTAAGGACCATGGGGAATAGACAGGCTCCGCAAGAGACTGGGCACTCTAAAGAAAGATTTAGGACTATCTGGTGTGCACTGGCTCCTCCCCCTATGACCCTCCTCCAAGCCTCAGTTAGATTTCTGTGCCCGGCCGAGCTGGATGCACACTAGGGGCTCTCCTGAGCTCCTAGGAAGAAAGTATATGTTAGGTTTTTTATTTTCAGTGAGACCTGCTGGCAACAAGCTCACTGCATCGAGGGACTAAGGGGAGAAGAAGCGAACCTACCTAAGTGGTGGTAGCTTGGGCTTCTTAGGCTACTGGACACCATTAGCTCCAGAGGGATCGAACACAGGACCCGACCTCGTCATCCGTTCCCGGAGCCGCGCCGCCGTCCCCCTTACAGTGCCAGAAGCAAGAAGGTCCGGAAAATCGGCGGCTGAAGACTTCTGTCTTCTCCAAGGTAGCGCACAGCACTGCAGCTGTGCGCCATTGCTCCTCATGCACACCACACACTGCGGTCACTGATGGGTGCAGGGCGCTGGGGCGGGTCGCCCTGCGCAGCAATATTAACACCTTGGCTGGCGAACTGGCACCATATATAGCCCCAGGGGCTATATAGGTGTTTATTAACCCCTTTTCTCTCTCTAGAATGTTTATTAACCCCTGCCAGAACTTTTACAATAGCGGGAGAAAGCCCGCCGAAAAAGGGGCGGAGCCATCTCCCTCAGCACACTGGCGCCATTTTTCCCTCACAGCTCCGCTGGAAGGAAGCTCCCTGGCTCTCCCCTGCGGTCCTGCACTACAGAAAATGGTAAAAAAGAGAGGGGGGGCACAAATTAGGCGCAGTATAAATATATTATGCAGCTATAAGGGGAAAACATGTTTTTATAGGTGATATCCCTGTGATATATAGCGCTCTGGTGTGTGCTGGCATACTCTCCCTCTGTCTCCCCAAAGGGCTTTGTGGGGTCCTGTCCTCTGTAAGAGCATTCCCTGTGTGTCTGCTGTGTCGACATGTATGAGGAGGAAAATGATGTGGAGGCGGAGCAAATGCCTGTGAATGTGATGTCACCCCCTGCTGGGTCGACACCTGTGTGGTTGGACTTATGGAAGGAATTGCGTGAAAGTGTCAACTCCTTACACAAAAGGTTTGACGACATTGGACAGCCGGCTACACAGCTTGTGCCTGTTCCAGCATCTCTAATGTCATCAGGGGCTTTAAAACGCCCGCTACCTCAGGTGACAGATACAGACGTCGACACGGATACCGACTCCAGTGTCGACGATGATGAGACTAGTGTACCCTCCAATAGGTCCACCTGTTACATGATTGAGGCAATGAAAAATGTTTTGCGCATTTCTGATAATACCCCAGGTACCACAAAAAAGGGTATTATGTTTGGTGAGAAAAAACTACCTGTAGTTTTTCGTGCATCTGAGGAATTAAATGAGGTGTGTGAGGAAGCATGGACTTCCCCCGATAAGAAATTGATCATTTCAAAACGTCACATTGGGAAACACCCCCTAGGGTAGATAAGGCGCTGACACGCTTATCAAAGAAGGTGGCACTACCGTCTCCGGATACGGCCACCCTGAAGGAACCTGCTGATAGGAAGCAGGAAGCTACCCTAAAAGCTATTTACACACACACGGGCATTATATTGCGACCAGCTATTGCCTCAGCATGGATGTGCAGGGCTGCTGCTGCGTGGTCAGATTCCCTGTCGGATAATATTGATACCCTGGATAGGGACAATATTTTGCTGACAATAGAGCATATAAAAGACGCCGTCTTATACATGCGTGATGCACAGAGGGATATTTGCCGGCTGGCATCAAGAATAAGCGCTATCTCCATTGCCGCCAGAAGGGGGTTATGGACTAGGCAATGGTCAGGTGATGCAGACTCAAAGCGGCACATGGAAGTTTTACCCTATAAATGGGTGGAACTTTTTGGGGAGGGCCTTTCAGACCTCGTTTCCACAACTACTGCTGGGAAATCGACCTTTTTACCACATGCTGCCCCGCAGCAAAAGAAAGCACCGTATTATCTGGTACAGTCCTTTCGGCCCCAGAAAAGCAAGAGGGCTAGAGGCTCATCCTTTCTGCCGAGGGGCAGAGGAAGGGGGAAAAAGCTGCAGCACACAGCTGGTTCCCAGGAGCAGAAGTCCTCCCCTGCGTCCGGTAAGTCCACAGCATGATGCTGGGGATGCTCAGGCGGAACCGGGAACGGTGGGGTCCCGTCTCAGGAATTTCAGCGCACAGGGGGCTCTCTCACAGGTGGATCCCTGGGTCCTTCAAGTAGTATCTCAGGGGTACAGGCTGGAATTCGAGACGTACCCCCCCCCCCCCCCCCCCGCCGTTTCCTAAAATCTGCCCTACCGGCAACTCCCTCTGCCAGGGAGGCAGTGTTGGTGGCTATTAAAAAACTGTATTCACAACAAGTGATTGTCAAGGTACCCCTCCTTCAGCAAAGAAAGGGTTACTATTCCACAATGTTTGTGGTACCGAAGCCGGACGGTTCGGTGAGACCCATCTTAAATTTAAAATCCTTGAACACTTATCTCAGAAGGTTCAAGTTCAAGACGGAATCGCTCAGGGCGGTTATTGCGAGCCTGGAGGAGGGGGATTACATGGTCTCCCTGGACATCAAGGATGTGTACCTGCATGTCCCCATTTACCCTCCGCACCAGGAGTACCTGGTACAGGACTGTCACTATCAGTTCCAGACGCTGCCGTTTGGGTTATCCACGGCACCAAGGGTCTTTACCAAGGTAATGGCCGAAATGATGATACTCCTTCGCAAGAAGGGAGTTTCAATTATCCCGTACTTGGACGATCTCCTGATAAAGGCGAGGTCCAAAGAACAGTTGGTAGCGGGGGTAGCACTTTCTCGGGAAGTGCTACAACAGCACGGCTGGATTCTCAATATTCCAAAGTCACAGCTGGTCCCGACGACACGTCTTCTGTTCCTGGGAATGATTCTGGACACAGACCAGAAAAGAGTGTTTCTTCCAGTGGAAAAAGCCGAGGAGTTGTCATCTCTAGTCAGAGACATCCGAAAACCAGGAAAAGTGTCGGTACATCAATGCACACGAGTCCTGGGGAAAATGGTAGCTTCATACGAAGCAATTCCATTCGGAAGGTTCCACGCAAGGACGTTCCAGTGGGACCTGTTGGACAAATGGTCCGGGTCCCATCTCCAGATGCAACAGCGGATAACCCTATCGTCAAGAACCAGGGTGTCGCTGCTGTGGTGGCTGCAGAGGGCTCATCTACTAGAGGGCCGCAGATTCGGATTACAGGACTGGGTCCTGGTGACCACGGATGCCAGCCTTCGTGGCTGGGGTGCAGTCACAAAGGGAAGAAATTTCCAAGGACTGTGGTCAGATCAGAAGATTTCTCTTCACATAAATATCCTGGAGCTAAGGGCCATTTACAATGCCCTAAGCCAGGCAAGGCCCCTGCTTCAGAACCAGCCGGTACTGATCCAATCAGACAACATCACGGCGGTCGCCCATGTAAACAGACAGGGCGGCACAAGAAGCAGGATGGCGATGGCAGAAGCCACAAGGATTCTCCAATGGGCAGAGAATCATGTGTTAGCATTCCGGGAGTGGACAACTGGGAAGCAGACTTCCTCAGCAGGCACGACCTCCACCCGGGAGAATGGGGACTTCATCCAGAAGTCTTCCAAATGCTGGTAAACTGTTGGGAAAGACCACAGGTGGACATGATGGTGTCCCGCCTCAACAAAAAGCTAAAAAGATATTGCGCCAGGTCAAGGGACCCTCAGGCGATAGCTGTGGACGCTCTAGTGACACCGTGGGTGTACCAGTCGGTTTATGTGTTTCCTCCTCTACCGCTCATACCCAAGGTACTGAGAATAAGAAGAAGGCGAGGAGTGAAAACTATACTCGTGGTTATGGATTGGCCAAGAAGAGCTTGGTACCCGGAAATTCAAGAGATGCTGTTATGATTCCAGTACTCCTGACCGGAGGAGATCTTATGACAATGGCCAGAGTACTGGAAGGGAATGCTGGTTACGGGAGCAGGAAAGACTAGTTGCCCCTGGCGCCCTAACTCTATTGTCTCACCCGTGCTATCGGAAATCCCTTGCGAGACTATGGTTTCTTGAGCCCCTGGCAGCCACGTTTGAAAGGCGGATTATGTCTGCCCAACTCCGGTGCCCCCCGGTCTTAGTGAGAGACAAAGGGAAATCTGAGGCAGGATGATGACAAGAGGACCTCTGACTAACAACAGGCCAAGGGCAACAAGCTAACTAACCCAACTTAAAGTATGCGCGGAAAAACCGCCAGATAAAAGGACAACCAAAATCCACTAGTCCATACTTCTACCCAGCACCGCTGGATATAAGAGTGGATCTGTGGGAGCGGAATCCTCCGCAAAAAGCTCCGAAACGCAAATAATAAGTAATAAGTAATAAAGCGGCCAAGCCGCAACACACGGCTACGCCGCGACTCACGAACACCACTGGATGTTTAACGGTGCTCTGTCAGGACTCCAGGAACAGATGACGACTTCCGAGTGCAGGACAACTGAGGACAGGAACGACCGGATACAGCAGGACTGAAAACACTCTCAGCAAACAGATACAGCATGCAGGAAGCTATTACCGGCATCTGTGAGAAGCCCTGGGAGTGTACTTAACAGGGAGTCCTCCAATCAGCTGTTTAGAGGCTGATTGGACTAAATGCCGTGCAGCTGCCTTGCTGCACGGCCAGGAAACAGGTGCCCTTACTAATTAAAATGGACCCAGCAACGGGGAACGCGGTCCGCCAGTGGCGTCCCCGTTGCTAGGGTCCGTGCGGCGTCTAGCGTTGCCAGGGAGCCGGCGGCTGTACGCGCACGGCGTCCCTGGTTGCTAGGCGCCGGGCCGCACCGACGAGCGGACCCGGCGCCTAACAGTACCCCCCCCCCCTTGAGGAGGGGTCAAGGAACCCCTAAAGCCAGGTTTCCGAGGAAATTCCCGAAAAAATGCCCTCTTGAGCCTCGGGGCATGGAGATCCTTATCCAGGACCCAAGACCTTTCCTCTGGACCATAGCCTCTCCAGTGTACCAGAAAATAAAGCCGACCCCGGGACAATTTGGAATCGAGAACCTTCTCCACCAAGAACTCCTGTTGTCCCTGTACATCTACTGGTGATTTCCCCTGAGAGATCTTCCCAGGAAATCTACTGGAAGAAAGTATGGTTTCAACAGGGAGCAATGGAACGTATTTCCAATCCGGAGAGCTCTTGGTAAACGTAACCGGAAAGCAACTGGGTTGATTTTTTTAATAATATGAAATGGTCCAATAAATTTGGGGCCCAATCTAGCTGAGGTTTGTCGAAGTCTAATGTTACGAGTCGACAACCATACCCTATCTCCCACCTTAAAAGTACAAGGACGTCGGAGCCTGTCAGAAATTTTTTTCTCTCGAAATGCCGCTTTTCTGAGAGCAAGGTGCACTTTTCTCCAAATGAGTCTGAGATGAGAGGTTAAGGTTAGCGAGGTAACAGAAGAATGTTGAAAAAAAGAATTAGCTCTGGGGTGAAAACCAAAAACTGAAAAAAATGGAGACACATTAGTGGAGGAATGACAAGAATTATTGTAAGCAAACTCCGCCAAAGGAAGAAACTCGGACCAATCATTCTGGAGTTTGGCTGAGTACAAACGCAAATACTGTTTTAATGATTGATTAACTCGCTCGGTCTGCCCGTTGGATTGGGGATGGTAGCCGGATGTTAAAGACAATTTCATCTTTAATGAGGCACAAAAAGACTTCCAGAATTGTGCAATGAATTGTGGACCCCGATCAGAAACAATATCAGTGGGCAACCCATGAAGTCTGAAAACATGGCGGAGAAACAAAACAACCAATCCCTGGGCAGATGGCAGTCGGGGAAGAGCAATGAAATGGGCCATCTTGCTAAAACGGTCCACTACCACCCATATGACTCGGAATCCGGCTGACAGAGGGAGGTCTACCACAAAATCCATGGAAATATGAGACCATGGCCTGAGAGGAAAATTTAAGGGCATAAGTTTCCCGATAGGCAAGGAACGGGGAACCTTATGCTGTGGACAGACCTGACAAGAAAAAACAAACTCCTTAATGTCTTTAGAAAGACCAGGCCACCATACTGAGCGGGAGACTAATTCCAAAGTCTTAGAGATCCCCGGATGCCCGGCAACTTTGCTATCATGAAACTCAGTCAAAACAGTAGCTCTCAAAAACTCAGGGACGTAAAGACGACCAGCAGGAGTATTTCCAGGAGCTTGATGTTGAAGCTGCTTTAACTGGGTAAATAAATCTTGCGTGAGGCCTGCCCAAATGACTGAAGACGGAAGTATGGGAGTAACAGGACTGTTATTATGAACTGGAAGAAAACTGCGTGACAGGGCATCCGCCTTGGTATTCTTGGAACCTGGCCTAAAAGTGATAATAAACTTGAAACGAGTAAAAAATAAAGCCCAACGAGCCTGCCGGGCATTCAGCCGCTTAGCTGATTCGATGTACTGAAGATTTTTGTGGTCAGTCAATACTGAAATGGTATGTGTTGCTCCCTCAAGCCAATGCCTCCACTCCTCGAAAGCCCATTTAATAGCCAGTAACTCCCGGTTACCAACATTGTAGTTGGATTCAGCGGATGAGAATTTCCTGGACATAAAGGCACAAGGATGTAGTTCCAGAGACTCCGGATCCTTTTGAGATAGGATAGCCCCCACTCCAACCTCCGAGGCATCAACCTCAACAATGAAGGGCAATTCTGGGTTGGGATGTCTGAGGACTGGAGCTGAGACAAAAGCTTGTTTCAAGGCCTGAAAGGATAACTCAGCTTCACGTGACCAGTTGGTAGGATCCGCTCCCTTCTTAGTCAGTGCCACAATGGGAGCAACCAGGTCGAAAAAAGAATGAATAAATCTTCTATAATAATTTGCAAACCCTAAAAAGCGCTGAATTGCTTTTAAGTTGGTGGGTTGCGCCCAACTAAGGATGGCTTGGAGCTTCTTAGGTTCCATGCAGAATCCCCGAGGGGAAATAATGTACCCTAAAAAGGATACCTCCGTGACATGAAACTCACACTTCTCCAGCTTGGCATATAGATGATTTTCACGTAATTTTTGAAGAACCTGATGCACCTGGGTAACATGTTGTTCAATTGAGTCAGAATAGATCAGGATGTTATCTAAGTAAACGACCACGAATCTTCCTAGAAAATCACGGAGCACATCGTTAATGAGATCCTGGAAAACTGCCGGAGCGTTAGACAAGCCGAACGGCATCACCAGATACTCGTAGTGACCCGACTGAGTACTGAAAGCCGTCTTCCACTCATCTCCAGACTTGATTCGGATGAGGTTATATGCTCCCCTCAGGTCAATTTTAGAAAAAATCACAGCCGAACGCAGCTGATCAAAGAGGACAGAAATCAGCGGCAGAGGGTAAGTATTTTTAACTGAGATCTTATTCAGGGCTCTAAAGTCAATGCAAGGTCTGAGTGATCCATCTTTTTTCTCCACAAAGAAGAAGCCTGCACTTAAAGGGGATTTAGATGGCCTGATAAATTCTTTCCCTAGGCTCTCCTTAACATACTCATTCATGGCCGCAGTTTCTGGCCCGGATAATGCATATAACCTTCCCTTTGGCAATGTGGCACCAGGAATTAGCTCAATAGCACAATCATAAGGCCGATGGGGAGGCAGAATGTCCGCATTGCCTTTGGAAAACACATCAACAAAGTCCTGGTATTCCACGGGAATGAGTTCGGGAATGGCAGCAGCTATTCTGATGGGAAACGTAATACATTCCTTATTACAGATGGTACCCCATTGTGAAATCTCCCCCGACTGCAAATCAATGGTGGGATTATGAAAGGCCAGCCAAGGGTGACCCAGAACCACTGGAACTGCTGGGCAATGGGTAAGGAAAAACTCGATCTTTTCGGAATGAAGAGCTCCTACCGTAAGTAGTACAGGGGGTGTACAGAGGGAAATAACCCCATTGGACAAGGGACTCCCATCTAAACCATGCATGGTGATACACTTACCCAAGGCTAACTGAGGAAAACCTAAGGCCTTGGCCCACGTTATGTCCATAAAGTTCCCTGCAGCTCCACTGTCAACAAAAGCCGACATCGAAGAACTGAGGCTGCCAAATGAAACTTTAGCTGGGACTAAAAGGGAGTTATTCGAGGAGATAAGCTGCAGACCAAAGTGAACCCCCTCACAATTCACTTGGTCGAGGCGTTTCCCGACTTGTTCGGACAATTACGGGCAAAATGTCCCTTACCCCCACAGTACAAACAAAGACCAGAGTTTTGCCTTCTGGCTCTTTCTTCTGGAGACAGCCGGGAGAGACCCATCTGCATGGGCTCCTCTATGTCCTCAGGAATGGAAAATACACATGGAGTAGACCTGACAGGTGCTCCTTTTTCAGCCCTCCGCTCTCTGAGACGACGATCAATCTTAATAGAAAGCTCCATGAGTTTATCGATAGTCTCAGGAGCGGGATACTGAAGGAGACTGTCTTTTATAGACTCAGATAAGCCGAGGCGAAACTGACTGCGCAGGGCTGGGTCATTCCAGCCACAGTCGTTCGACCAACGGCGAAACTCTGTACAATAAACCTCTGCAGGATTTCTACCCTGTCTGAGAGCACGTAACTGACTCTCAGCGGATGCCTCTCTATCAGGGTCATCATACAAAAGCCATAAAGACCCAAAAAAAGCGTCTACTGACAACAATGCCGGATCCTCTGCTTTTAAACCAAAAGCCCAGGTCTGAGGATCCCCCTGGAGCAAAGAAATAATAATTCCGACCCGCTGAGATTCAGTACCTGAGGAGATCGGTCTTAAACGAAAATAAAGTTTACAGGATTCTTTAAAATTAAAAAACTCCTACCTATCACCAGAAAAACGGTCAGGCAAGTGCATTTTTGGTTCAGGGACTATCCTCGGGGAAGTTCGTAAAAGATCTTCCTGCGACTTCACCCGAAGGGAAAGATCCTGAACCATTTGAGTAAGTTCTTGAATCTGGCTGACTAGGAGCTGGCCAGGATTTGGCCCTAAACCTGTGGGATTCATGAGGCCGATAACTCTTACAAAACTGAATAAGGAAAAAATCAAACCCTGTTTAATTTTAAGTTTTGGTATGGCCGGTAATAATGTTATGATTCCAGTACTCCTGACCGGAGGAGATCTTATGACAATGGCCAGAGTATTGGAAGGGAATGCTGGTTACGGGAGCAGGAAAGACTAGTTGCCCCTGGCGCCCTAACTCTATTGTCTCACCCGTGCTATCGGAAATCCCTTGCGAGACTATGGTTTCTTGAGCCCCTGGCAGCCACGTTTGAAAGGCGGATTATGTCTGCCCAACTCCGGTGCCCCCCGGTCTTAGTGAGAGACAAAGGGAAATCCGAGGCAGGATGATGACAAGAGGACCTCTGACTAACAACAGGCCAAGGGCAACAAGCTAACTAACCCAACTTAAAGTATGCGTGGAAAAACCGCCAGATAAAAGGACAACCAAAATCCACTAGTCCATACTCCTACCCAGCACCGCTGGATACCAGAGTGGATCTGTGGGAGCGGAATCCTCCGCAAAAAGCTCTGAAACGCAAATAATAAGAAATAAGTAATAAAGCGGCCAAGCCGCAACACAAGGCTACGCCGCGACTCACGAACACCACTGGATGTTTAACGGTGCTCAGTCAGGACTCCAGGAACAGATGACGACTTCCGAGTGCAGGACAACTGAGGACAGGAACGACCGGATACAGCAGGACTGGAAACACTCTCAGCAAACAGATACAGCATGCAGGAAGCTATTACCGGCGTCTGTGAGAAGCCCTGGGAGTGTACTTAACAGGGAGTCCTCCAATCAGCTATTTAGAGGTTGATTGGACTAAATGCTGTGCAGCTGCCTTGCTGCACGGCCAGGAAACAGGTGCCCTTACTAATTAAAATGGACCCAGCAACGGGGAACGCGGTCCGCCAGTGGCGTCCCCGTTGCTAGGGTCCGTGCGGCTCCGTGCGCCCGGCGTCTAGCGTTGCCAGGGAGCACGGTGTCCCTGGTTGCTAGGCGCCGGGCCGCACCGACGAGCGGACCCGGTGCCTAACAGATGCTTGCAGAGGACCCTTGGCCTCTGCCGCTCAGACAAGACCTGCTGCAGCAGGGACCCTGTCTGTTCCAAGACTTACCGCGGCTACGTTTGACGGCATGGCGGTTGAACACCGGATCCTAAAGGAAAAGGGTATTCTGGAGGAAGTCATCCCTACCCTGATCAAAGCCAGGAAGGATGTCACCGCAAGACATTATCACCGCATTTGGCGGAAATATGTTGCTTGGTGTGTGGCCATGAAGGCCCCGACGGAGGAATTTCAACTGGGTCGATTCCTGCACTTCCTGCAAGCAGGTAACAAAGCAGAATTCCTTTGTCGTATAAACAACCCTTTATGAAGTCTAAGAACACTGTACGCTGTTTACTTAAGAAGTACCGTATGGGTACGCCGGTTGCGTAACGATCGCTCAGCCGTAGGCGAGACACTCAAGCGTCACGTTCGCTCACGGCCCAGTGATCACAGAACACGTTATTGGTTATGACTAGAGTAATGATTCGCTATGGCGTAGCATACGCTCGAGACCACGAGGAGGTCACCAGCGGCGCAGACGCTCACAATGCTATACCTTTATGTCTAAACCTTATACCAATGAAATACACAGAATACCTTAATGTGAATACAGGGTGTAAGTGCAACCTTGTGTAACCTGACTAACTACAAAGCTGCTTGAGCGTCACCGACGCTCAAGTGAACACTTAACACTATAGGAAATACACAGATACTGGTTTAGGGTCCAAAGCCTATTAACTGTATTATAACTATTATACTTGCAAAAAAGAATCACAGTACAAATGATACACTACAATATAACAGAGACTTCCTAACCAAATAACTATACAAGAAATACACTACAATACTATGCTGATCTGATACAATACAATACTAGTCAATGGGAGATACGAGAGAAAGAGAAGGGAGAGAGAGAGAGAGAGAGAGAGAGATTGGCTCACAGTAAGACAATATGATTACGGAGAGAAACTTACGCACAAGGGTAACGATCGCAAGCGCTTCTGGACAGCCAGCTTCCCGATTATCAGCATTGAGAACCGTTTGATGAGAAGTGCAAGCTGGATGTCACAGACCCGTCTTTTATGCTACTCACACAATGCAATCTAATGGTCCCTACAGTCTCACTGTCCATTGGACGCAGGAACTCGGCTTCGCATTATAACAAAGGTCATAGGTTGATTCATACAGGTAAACTGTATCAGTGGTCTTGGTTATGTAAAACAATGGGTGATAACTAACACATTCCTGTCTTCTGGAGAGCTATTGTTTGGCGAATACAAAACAGAATCCTGTCTGGGTTCTGTTCTATATTCATGATGTCCACTTTCAGTTGAGACAATGACGTCTCAACCCTTATTTTCCTGTATACAAATCCAGCCCCATTTGTAAACACAGGTGTTGGCCTTCTTCATTGAGTCTCAAAGCTCAGTGTAATTAAAGGCTATTGCACTCCGTCTGCGGGAAAGATACTGATTTGGAGTACAATTGATCTTCAATTACTATTCCTGTGTTTACCTTATGCATGTGTAGATATGAGGCCCTCTTAACATGCAAACTATTGTTTGGGGGATCTCTGAGGTCAAAGAGACATTTGAGACCCACTGATGCCTGTCTCCAACTGTTCAGATGCATGACTAAGTAAGAACAAATAAAATGGACATAACTTCTTATGTCCATAACTATTCGCACGAGCGATTAATCCGCTCCAAACCAACACCGGAATATTGCTATTTAAATACTCTTCCGATAGGTACCAAACACCACTGTCTGACTCCTGTTAGACCCTTCGCACAATACAAAGAGGGATTCCTCCGTTCAGGGACATTCTATATTAACCAAACTTTCAGAATCTATCAAAGGGACCATGATCTTCAAACTACATTAATTGTGAAAATATGGCACGAATGAGTCGCACGCTACGACTACATAAACTCTACCGTAAATACGCATACCGCGCCTGCGAGTGCACGCTATTGCGGGTATGCGCCTTCACGGGAGAGCGTACGCACGCGCAGCGCAGACCAGTGTGCGGTGCAAATATGGCAACGTGCATAGAGACATTTTTCTGACTTTGACACAGGAGTGACGTTGAGCCTCAAATTGGGGTCCATCAAGGTCCAGATTTCGGCTCTGTCGATTTTCTTCCAGAAAGAACTGGCTTCATTGCCTGAAGTTCAGACCTTTGTCAAAGGAGTTGTGCATATTCAGCCTCCTTTTGTGCCCCCAGTGGCACCTTGGGATCTCAATGTGGTTTTGGAATTTCTGAAATCACATTGGTTCGAACCACTTAAGACTGTGGATTTAAAATATCTCACGTGGAAAGTGGTCATGCTGTTGGCCCTGGCTTCGGCCAGGAGGGTTTCAGAATTGGCGGCTTTGTCTTGTAAAAGCCCTTATCTGATTTTCCATATGGATAGGGCAGAATTGAGGACTCGTCCTCAGTTTCTCCCGAAGGTGGTCTCAATTTTTCACTTGAACCAACCTATTGTGGTGCCTGCGGCTACTAGGGACTTGGAGGATTCCAAGTTGCTGGACGTAGTCAGGGCCCTGAAAATGTATGTTTCCAGGAAGGCTGGAGTCAGAATAACTGACTCGCTGTTTATCCTGTATGCACCCAACAAGCTGGGTGCTCCTGCTTCTAAGCAGTCTATTGCGCGCTGGATTTGTAGCACTATTCAGCTGGCGCATTCTGCGGTGGGATTACTGCAGCCTAAATCAATAAAAGCCCATTCCACAAGGAAGGTGGGCTCATCTTGGGCGGCTGCCCGAGGGGTCTCGGCTTTACAACTTTGCAGAGTAGCTACTTGGTCAGGGGCAAACACGTTTGCAAAATTCTACAAATTTGATACCCTGGCTGAGGAGGACCTGGAGTTCTCTCATTCGGTGCTGCAGAGTCATCCGCACTCTCCCGCCCGTTTGGGAGCTTTGGTATAATCCCCATGGTCCTTACGGAGTCCCCAGCATCCACTAGGACGTCAGAGAAAATAAGAATTTACTCACCGGTAATTCTATTTCTCGTAGTCTGTAGTGGATGCTGGGCGCCCATCCCAAGTGCGGATTGTCTGCAATACTTGTACATAGTTATTGTTACAAAACTCGGGTTGTTATTGCGAGCCATCTATTCAGAGGCTCCATTGTTATCATACTGTTAACCGGGGTTCCCATCACGTGTTATATGGTGTGATTGGTGTGGCTGGTATGAGTCTTACCCGGGATTCAAAATCCTTCCTTATTGTGTCAGCTCTTCCGGGCACAGTTCCTAACTGAGGCTTGGAGGAGGGTCATAGGGGGAGGAGCCAGTGCACACCAGATAGTCCTAAATCTTTCTTTAGAGTGCCCAGTCTCCTGCGGAGACCGTCTATTCCCCATGGTCCTTACGGAGTCCCCAGCATCCACTACGGACTACGAGAAAGAGATTTACCGGTGAATAAAATCTTATTTTTTCTCTGATTTAGTCACCATATCTCTCCTTTATCTCTGCTGGTGCAATACATAACCACTGCTGTGGGTCAAAACAGTACCCTCTCCTGAAGGGTGGACTCCGGACACTCCATATAAGCCAAGGGGAACAGAAACAGGAGTACAAAATAAAATACATAACCACTGCCGTGGGTCATAACAGTACCCTCTCCTGAAGGGTGGACTCCGGACACTCCATATAAGCCAAGGGGAACAGAAACAGGAGTATAACATAAAATACATAACCACTGCTGTGGCTCATAACAGTACCCTCTCCTGAAGGGTGGACTCCGGACACTCCATATAAGCCAAGGAGAACAGAAACAGGAGTACAACATAAAATACATAACCACTGCTGTGGGTCAAAACAGTACCCTCTCCTGAAGGATGGACTCCGGACTCTCCATATAAGCCAAGGGGAACAGAAACAGGAGTACAACATAAAATACATAACCACTGCCGTGGCTCATAACAGTACCCTCTCCTGAAGGGTGGACTCCGGACGCTCCATATAAGCCAAGGGGAACAGAAACAGGAGTACAACATAAAATACATAACCACTGCCGTGGCTCATAACAGTACCCTCTCCTGAAGGGTGGACTCCGGACTCTCCATATAAGCCAAGGGGAACAGAAACAGGAGTACAACATAAAATACATAACCACTGCCGTGGCTCATAACAGTACCCTCTCCTGAAGGGTGGACTCCGGACTCTCCATATAAGCCAAGGGGAACAGAAACAGGAGTACAACATAAAATACATAACCACTGCTGTGGGTCATAACAGTACCCTCTCCTGAAGGGTGGACTCCGGACACTCCATATAAGCCAAGGGGAACAGAAACAGGAGTACATCATAAAATACATAACCACTGCTGTGGGTCATAACAGTACCCTCTCCTGAAGGGTGGACTCCGGACACTCCATATAAGCCAAGGGGAACAGAAACAGGAGTACAACATAAAATACATAACCACTGCTTGTAGGTCATAACAGTACCCTCTCCTGAAGGGTGGACTCTGGACACTCCATATAAGCCAAGGGGAACAGAAATAGGAGTACAACATAAATACATAACCACTGCTTGTAGGTCATAACAGTACCCTCTCCTGAAGGGTGGACTCTGGACACTCCAAATAAGCCAAGGGGAACAGAAACAGGAGTACAACATAAAATACATAACCACTGCCGTGGGTCATAACAGTACCCTCTCCTGAAGGGTGGACTCCGGACTCTCCATATAAGCCAAGGGGAACAGAAACAGGAGTACAACATAAAATACATAACCACTGCTTGTGGCTCATAACAGTACCCTCTCCTGAAGGGTGAACTCCGGACACTCCATATAAGCCAAGGGGAACAGAAACAGGAGTACAACATAAAATACATAACCACTGCTGTGGGTCATAACAGTACCCTCTCCTGAAGGGTGGACTCCGGACACACCATTATAAGCCAAGGAGAACAGAAACAGGAGTACAACATAAAATACATAACCACTGCTGTGGGTCATAACAGTACCCTCTCCTGAAGGGTGGACTCCGGACACTCCATATAAGCCAAGGGGAACAGAAACAGGAGTACAACATAAAATACATAACCACTGCCGTGGCTCATAACAGTACCCTCTCCTGAAGGGTGGACTCCGGACACTCCATATAAGCCAAGGGGAACAGAAACAGGAGTACAACATAAAATACATAACCACTGCCGTGGGTCATAACAGTACCCTCTCCTGAAGGGTGGACTCCGGACTCTCCATATAAGCCAAGGGGAACAGAAACAGGAGTACATCATAAAATACATAACCACTGCTTGTGGCTCATAACAGTACCCTCTCCTGAAGGGTGGACTCCGGACACTCCATATAAGCCAAGGGGAACAGAAACATGAGTACAACATAAAATACATAACCACTGCTGTGGGTCATAACAGTACCCTCTCCTGAAGGGTGGACTCCGGACACTCCATATAAGCCAAGGGGAACAGAAACAGGAGTACATCATAAAATACATAACCACTGCTTGTAGGTCATAACAGTACCCTCTCCTGAAGGGTGGACTCCGGACTCTCCATATAAGCCAAGGGGAACAGAAACAGGAGTACAACATAAAATACATAACCACTGCTGTGGGTCATAACAGTACCCTCTCCTGAAGGGTGGACTCCGGACTCTCCATATAAGCCAAGGGGAACAGAAACAGGAGTACAACATAAAATACATAACCACTGCTTGTAGGTCATAACAGTACCCTCTCCTGAAGGGTGGACTCCGGACTCTCCATATAAGCCAAGGGGAACAGAAACAGGAGTACAACATAAAATACATAACCACTGCCGTGGGTCATAACAGTACCCTCTCCTGAAGGGTGGACTCCGGACTCTCCATATAAGCCAAGGGGAACAGAAACAGGAGTACATCATAAAATACATAACCACTGCTTGTAGGTCATAACAGTACCCTCTCCTGAAGGGTGGACTCTGGACACTCCAAATAAGCCAAGGGGAACAGAAACAGGAGTACAACATAAAATACATAACCACTGCCGTGGGTCATAACAGTACCCTCTCCTGAAGGGTGGACTCCGGACTCTCCATATAAGCCAAGGGGAACAGAAACAGGAGTACAACATAAAATACATAACCACTGCTGTGGCTCATAACAGTACCCTCTCCTGAAGGGTGGACTCCGGACTCTCCATATAAGCCAAGGGGAACAGAAACAGGAGTACAACATAAAATACATAACCACTGCTTGTGGCTCATAACAGTACCCTCTCCTGAAGGGTGGACTCCGGACTCTCCATATAAGCCAAGGGGAACAGAAACAGGAGTACAACATAAAATACATAACCACTGCCGTGGGTCATAACAGTACCCTCTCCTGAAGGGTGGACTCCGGACACTCCATATAAGCCAAGGGGAACAGAAACAGGAGTACAACATAAAATACATAACCACTGCTGTGGGTCATAACAGTACCCTCTCCTGAAGGGTGGACTCTGGACACTCCATATAAGCCAAGGGGAACAGAAACAGGAGTACAACATAAAATACATAACCACTGCTTGTGGCTCATAACAGTACCCTCTCCTGAAGGGTGGACTCCGGACACACCATATAAGCCAAGGAGAACAGAAACAGGAGTACAACATAAAATACATAACCACTGCCGTGGCTCATAACAGTACCCTCTCCTGAAGGGTGGACTCCGGACACTCCATATAAGCCAAGGGGAACAGAAACAGGAGTACAACATAAAATACATAACCACTGCCGTGGCTCATAACAGTACCCTCTCCTGAAGGGTGGACTCCGGACTCTCCATATAAGCCAAGGGGAACAGAAACAGGAGTACATCATAAAATACATAACCACTGCTTGTAGGTCATAACAGTACCCTCTCCTGAAGGGTGGACTCCGGACTCTCCATATAAGCCAAGGGGAACAGAAACAGGAGTACAACATAAAATACATAACCACTGCCGTGGGTCATAACAGTACCCTCTCCTGAAGGGTGGACTCCGGACTCTCCATATAAGCCAAGGGGAACAGAAACAGGAGTACAACATAAAATACATAACCACTGCCGTGGGTCATAACAGTACCCTCTCCTGAAGGGTGGACTCCGGACACTCCATATAAGCCAAGGGGAACAGAAATAGGAGTACAACATAAAATACATAACCACTGCTTGTGGCTCATAACAGTACCCTCTCCTGAAGGGTGGACTCCGGACTCTCCATATAAGCCAAGGGGAACAGAAACAGGAGTACACCATAAAATACATAACCACTGCCGTGGCTCATAACAGTACCCTCTCCTGAAGGGTGGACTCCGGACTCTCCATATAAGCCAAGGGGAACAGAAACAGGAGTACAACATAAAATACATAACCACTGCCGTGGGTCATAACAGTACCCTCTCCTGAAGGGTGGACTACGGACACTCCATATAAGCCAAGGGGAACAGAAACAGGAGTACATCATAAAATACATAACCACTGCTTGTAGGTCATAACAGTACCCTCTCCTGAAGGGTGGACTCCGGACTCTCCATATAAGCCAAGGGGAACAGAAACAGGAGTACACCATAAAATACATAACCACTGCCGTGGCTCATAACAGTACCCTCTCCTGAAGGGTGAACTCCGGTCACTCCATATAAGCCAAGGGGAACAGAAACAGGAGTACACCATAAAATACATAACCACTGCCGTGGGTCATAACAGTACCCTCTCCTGAAGGGTGGACTACGGACACTCCATATAAGCCAAGGGGAACAGAAACAGGAGTACAACATAAAATACATAACCACTGCCGTGGGTCATAACAGTACCCTCTCCTGAAGGGTGGACTCCGGACTCTCCATATAAGCCAAGGGGAACAGAAACAGGAGTACAACATAAAATACATAACCACTGCCGTGGGTCATAACAGTACCCTCTCCTGAAGGGTGGACTCCGGACACACCATATAAGCCAAGGAGAACAGAAACAGGAGTACAACATAAAATACATAACCACTGCTTGTAGGTCATAACAGTACCCTCTCCTGAAGGGTGGACTCTGGACTCTCCATATAAGCCAAGGGGAACAGAAACAGGAGTACAATATAAAATACATAACCACTGCTGTGGGTCATAACAGTACCCTCTCCTGAAGGGTGGACTCCGGACACAACATATAAGCCAAGGGGAACATAAACTGGAGTACAACATAAAATACATAACCACTGACGAGGGTCATAACAGTACCCTCTCCTGAAGGGTGGACTCCGGACACAACATATAAGCCAAGGGGAACAGAAACAGGAGTACAACATAAAATACATAACCACTGCTTGTGGCTCATAACAGTACCCTCTCCTGAAGGGTGGACTCCGGACTCTCCATATAAGCCAAGGGGAACAGAAACAGGAGTACACCATAAAATACATAACCACTGCCGTGGCTCATAACAGTACCCTCTCCTGAAGGGTGGACTCCGGACTCTCCATATAAGCCAAGGGGAACAGAAACAGGAGTACAACATAAAATACATAACCACTGCTGTGGGTCATAACAGTACCCTCTCCTGAAGGGTGGACTCCGGACTCTCCATATAAGCCAAGGAGAACAGAAACAGGAGTACAACATAAAATACATAACCACTGCTTGTGGCTCATAACAGTACCCTCTCCTGAAGGGTGGACTCCGGACTCTCCATATAAGCCAAGGGGAACAGAAACAGGAGTACAACATAAAATACATAACCACTGCCGTGGGTCATAACAGTACCCTCTCCTGAAGGGTGGAGTCCGGACACTCCATATAAGCCAAGGGGAACAGAAACAGGAGTACAACATAAAATACATAACCACTGCTGTGGGTCATAACAGTCTGATTGTGAACAAAATGTCCCATTATGGGACTTGTGGGTATAGGTCACGCAGCTTAGCATTAAGTGCATCTATCTTTCCTTTAGTTGGGTCACCATAATCATTTGCAGAGAGATCAATACTGGTTGTGAGGGATTCTGCTAAATCCTCAGGTAAAGTATATAATATCTGTTCTAGATCCCTGCAAGTAAACTTATGTACATAATACACCTGTGAGAGGTACCTACAAGTGGCATTAGAGTTTTTCCTCGGTTCTGGGAATCCAGCTTTTACACTTAACAGGTCAGTTTTTGATAGTGGGTAACTGACCTCAACTGAGGAGACTGGCACAGCCGGGCTTACAACGGTATCTCCTTCACCTTTCACTTCTGCCCTACCCGGTAATTTCATTGTGTGCATAGGATTCAGTGCTATGGTCTCACTGTCAGTATCTATGATGGCTTGGTCTGTAGGCACTTGTATGGTGTACGCTGCAAGCTGATCGTGACTGTCTCAATGATTTCTCTTGTCCCTATGCGGTGGAATACACGCTGTCCTGTTATTTAGTATTCTGTAATTAAACCTGGGTCCATCTCTGAGTGTTCTTATGGACTGTGCAATATGTCCTGTGTACTGGTGACATTGAGACATGCTTGATTACCACTTATATATACAGGAGAGGTCACTGGTGGAGTAGCAAAGGAAAGCTTAGGTAGCAGAAGCTGATAGAAATCAGGGGAGTTAGCAGATGGATCGGAGACAGGAGAAGCAGAAGAGTCATCAGATATTATAGAGACAAGGTGTAAGGTTTTCCTGTAATATGTCAATGTCATGTTCTGTGTCACCATCTTGTTCTTGGTGTGGGCTTCTTTGGTCAGAGCCATGTGCCGTAGGTGGACTATGTGTTGTGTACTTGTGGATATTATAGGAGGGGCAGAGCCCTGGGCGTCCTGTGCTGGTGGAGGTATGTAAGAAGGCTGTACAGCAGGAGGAACTGCACTGTGAAAAGCTGGAAACTGGATGAATGCTGCGTCATCCTCTAGGCTGGATATGTCATTAGGTGTATTTTGTAGTGACTAATTCTCTTACTGGATATAGAGATGGTGGTGATGCTGTGATATTGTATGGTGGAGGATTACTATGTGGGTTTGGTGTCAGTACATGTGTCAATACAGAGGTTAATCTTAACGTTATCTGCAGTCCAGTTACACATTTCCTTTTTCCATAAATCTAAAACTTGCAAATGTTTAATGCGCTCATTAGGTTTTATAACTGACTTTACCCGTTTCTCAAGGCATTGAAGTACTACGGGGTCAAAACTGCCCGTGTTAGGAAATGGTACAGTCTCATCCTGTGTGATGTCATTCCACTTAGAAACATACTGGACACACGGTTGTCCATAAAGGCTGAACATACAAGTAACAGCAGTACTGTCATTACTCTCTGAAGAGTCACTTCCCATTTTTCAACAACACAGTATATTATTTCTCCCAATTTGTCGCCTGGACTGCTCTCTGTGGCCACAAAGAGTCTCAAATAGACAGCGTGTGAGCGTCTTTCAGAAATTTGTGATGACAAACGTATAAGTTATATCAACAAGTGACTCACTTCTCTATTCCCTTATTCCTTCACAGGGAATACTATTCCGGAACTAAAACAACATCAAAATCCAAAACTAAACTCACTTTTCTATTCAAGCCGGCATAAATCCTACAATATCTTATCTATGTACTTTAGACTATGAAATAACATAATAATACAGCGGCATCAGTTAGGATGAGGCAATTTCCCTTTATCTCAATGGTATACGCATACTATGCAGTACTATCAGTGCCTTGATAAACAGTGCAGAGAGACGAGAGAATAAAATAATGTAAAAGACATAACAGTATCGTAATGTGTTACTTAGTTATGCATGAATATGGATCGCAAGAACTCACCAACTGTTCCGAGTTCAGTATAACCAGCGTCCCAGCAGCCACAGAATACTTTGACCAGAGGCAGCAGAGCAAGGGTACAGGTATTATATATATATAAAAAAGGTATAGTTACCTCTGAGAGCAGCCGGCTGATGTCCCCTTTGTCTGTTACACCTGGGAAAGGTGGTCTGTCGTAGAAGCGGGTCGAAGTTAATCAGACGTTGCCCCCAAATGATGTCGATTTATCATAAAAAGAATTGGGAAGTCTCCGTTGCGATGATATTCAGCACATAGAATTTATTATCAAATAAGAGGCCACGCCTATAATTCTGCGCAGAGAAACATGACCCAAGACAGACTTCATCAATGATACCTGTGCCTTCAGGGCATTTCAGGCTTACAAATATATAGTACATGATTATACTATAATTCATAACCGATTAATCAATTGGGCATACATCTAGATTTCATGGGGAACATGGATTGGTTGATGGTGAATAACCGTAAGTGCCAAATATGGTCAGCTGAGCTAATTGCACGGCCGATCTTCTCCTGAAGATGGCAGACTGGCTCCATGAGTAATGGATCTCCTAGTCATATCAATTGGGCTTCTCAATAGCCTTGTCAGCATAAAGGTCATTCTTGTTCATCATGGCATGTTGTTTGTCCAAAGCAAAGGTCCATCAGATATTCATAATCATGTCCTCTTTCTCCTGACATAAAACCCTCATAAAATGTCATTAAGTTCTGGATATCTAAATACAAGGGTCTCTATTGTTAGATACGAACACTCTGTCAGGTGATATAACACAAAGGACGAGAAGAAAACGTTACGGTCAGGAGAATTACCTCTATATGAGAATTGAGATAATAATTACCAATGCTAAAATGTTATATGTATAAAAGCACAATTTCTGAGGCAATACAGATGTATATTTGATTATTCTTCTACCAGTAATAATGTTACTTATACATTTCCCCTTCTGTATATGTAACGTATGGTGTAACTAGATCTGACTCCTGTCATTCTCACCAGTAATAATGATACTTATACATTTCCC
This sequence comes from Pseudophryne corroboree, assembly GCF_028390025.1. Classification (NCBI taxonomy): domain Eukaryota; kingdom Metazoa; phylum Chordata; class Amphibia; order Anura; family Myobatrachidae; genus Pseudophryne; species Pseudophryne corroboree. Next base: position 708,885 of record NW_026967552.1, read on the forward strand.
TTTCTGTATATGTAACATATGGTGTAACTAGATCTGACTCCTGTCATTCTCACCAGTAATAATGTTACTTATATAATTCCCCTTCTGTATATGTAACGTATGGTGTAACTAGATCTGACTCCTGTCATTCTCACCAGTAATAATGTTACTTATACATTTCCCCTTCTGTATATGTAACGTATGGTGTAACTAGATCTGACTCCTGTCACTCTCACCAGTAATAATGTTACTTATACATTTCCCCTTCTGTATATGTAACGTATGGTGTAACTAGATCTGACTTCTGTCATTCTCACCAGTAATAATGTTACTTATACATTTCCCCTTCTGTATATGTAACGTATGGTGTAACTAGATCTGACTCCTGTCACTCACCAGTAATAATGTTACTTATACATTTCCCCTTCTGTATATGTAATGTATGGTGTAACTAGATCTGACTCCTGTCATTCTCACCAGTAATAATGTTACTTATACATTTCCCCTTCTGTATATGGAACGTACGGTGTAACTAGATCTGACTCCTGTCATTCTCACCAGTAATATTGTTACTTATACATTTCCCCTTCTGTATATGTAATGTATGGTGTAACTAGATCTGACTCCTGTCATTCTCACCAGTAATAATGTTACTTATACATTTCCCCTTCTGTATATGTAACGTATGATGTAACTAGATCTGACTCCTGTCATTCTCACCAGTAATAATGTTACTTATATATTTCCTCTTCTGTATATGTGACGTATGGTGTAACTAGATCTGACTCCTGTCATTCTCACCAGTAATAATGTTACTTATACATTTCCCCTTCTGTATATGTAACGTATGGTGTAACTAGATCTGACTCCTGTCACTCTGACCAGTAATAATGATACTTATACATTTCCCCTTCTGTATATGGAACGTACGGTGTAACTAGATCTGACTCCTGTCATTCTCACCAGTAATATTGTTACTTATAAATTTCCCCTTCTGTATATGTAACGTATGGTGTAACTAGATCTGACTCCTGTCATTCTCACCAGTAATATTGTTACTTATACATTTCCCCTTCTGTATATGGAACGTATGGTGTAACTAGATCGGACTCCTGTCATTCTCACCAGTTATAATGTTACTTATACATTTCCCCTTCTGTATATGTAACGTATGGTGTAACTAGATCTGACTCCTGTCATTCTCACCAGTAATAATGTTACTTATACATTTCCCCTTCTGTATATGGAACGTATGGTGTAACTAGATCGGACTCCTGTCATTCTCACCAGTTATAATGTTACTTATACATTTCCCCTTCTGTATATGTAACGTATGGTGTAACTAGATCTGACTCCTGTTATTCTCACCAGTAATAATGTTACTTATACATTTCCCCTTCTGTATATGTAACGTATGGTGTAACTAGATCTGACTCCTGTTATTCTCACCAGTAATAATGTTACTTATACATTTCCCCTTCTGTATATGTAATGTATGGTGTAACTAGATCTGACTCCTGTCATTCTCACCAGTAATATTGTTACTTATACATTTCCCCTTCTGTATATGTAACGTATGGTGTAACTAGATCTGACTCCTGTCATTCTCACCAGTAATAATGTTACTTATACATTTCCCCTTCTGTATATGTAACGTATGGTGTAACTAGATCTGACTCCTGTCATTCTCACCAGTAATATTGTTACTTATACATTTCCCCTTCTGTATATGTAACGTATGGTGTAACTAGATCTGACTTCTGTCATTCTCACCAGTAATAATGTTACTTATACATTTCCCCTTCAGTATATGGAACGTATGGTGTAACTAGATCTGACTCCTGTCATTCTCACCAGTAATAATGTTACTTATACATTTCCTCTTCTGTATATGTAACGTATGGTGTAACTAGATCTGACTCCTGTCATTCTCACCAGTAATAATGATACTTATACATTTCCTCTTCTGTATATGTAACGTATGGTGTAACTAGATCTGACTCCTGTCATTCTCACCAGTAATATTGTTACTTATACATTTCCCCTTCTGTATATGTAATGTATAGTGTAACTAGATCTGACTCCTGTCATTCTCACCAGTAATACTGTTACTTATACATTTCCCCTTCTGTATATGTAACGTATGGTGTAACTAGATCTGACTCCTGTCATTCTCACCAGTAATAATGTTACTTATACATTTCCCCTTCTGTATATGGAACGTATGGTGTAACTAGATCGGACTCCTGTCATTCTCACCAGTTATAATGTTACTTATACATTTCCCCTTCTGTATATGTAACGTATGGTGTAACTAGATCTGACTCCTGTCATTCTCACCGGTAATAATGTTACTTATACATTTCCCCTTCTGTATATGTAACGTATGGTGTAACTAGATCTGACTCCTGTCATTCTCTCCAGTAATAATGTTACTTATACATTTCCCCTTCTGTATATGTAACGTATGGTGTAACTAGATCTGACTCCTGTCATTCTCACCAGTAATAATGTTACTTATACATTTCCCCTTCTGTATATGTAACGTATGCTGTAACTAGATCTGACCCGTCATTCTCACCAGTAATAATGTTACTTATACATTTCCCCTTCTGTATATGTAACGTATGGTGTAACTAGATCTGACTCCTGTCATTCTCACCAGTAATAATGTTACTTATATATTTCCCCTTCTGTATATGTAACGTATGGTGTAACTAGATCTGACTCCTGTCATTCTCACCAGTAATAATGTTACTTATACATTTCCACTTCTGTATATGTATCGTATGGTGTAACTAGATCTGACACCTGTCATTCTCACCAGTAATAATGTTACTTATACATTTTCCCTTCTGTATATGGAACGTATGGTGTAACTAGATCTGACTCCTGTCATTCTCACCAGTAATAATGTTACTTATACATTTCCCCTTCTGTATATGTAATGTATGCTGTAACTAGATCTGACTCCTGTCATTCTCTCCAGTAATAATGTTACTTATACATTTTCCCTTCTGTATATGGAACGTATGGTGTAACTAGATCTGACTCCTGTCATTCTCACCAGTAATAATGTTACTTATACATTTCCCCTTCTGTATATGTAACGTATGGTGTAACTAGATCTAACTTCTGTCACTCTCACCAGTAATAATGTTACTTATATAATTCCCCTTCTGTATATGTAACGTATGGTGTAACTAGATCTGACTCCTGTCATTCTCACCAGTAATAATGTTACTTATACATTTCCCCTTCTGTATATGGAACGTATGGTGTAACTAGATCGGACTCCTGTCATTCTCACCAGTTATAATGTTACTTATACATTTCCCCTTCTGTATATGTAACGTATGGTGTAACTAGATCTGACTCCTGTCATTCTCACCAGTAATAATGTTACTTATACATTTCCCCTTCTGTATATGGAACGTATGGTGTAACTAGATCGGACTCCTGTCATTCTCACCAGTTATAATGTTACTTATACATTTCCCCTTCTGTATATGTAACGTATGGTGTAACTAGATCTGACTACTGTCATTCTCACCAGTAATAATGTTACTTATACATTTCCCCTTCTGTATATGTAACGTATGGTGTAACTAGATCTGACTCCTGTCATTCTCACCAGTAATAATGTTACTTATACATTTCCCCTTCTGTATATGTAACGTATGGTGTAACTAGATCTGACTCCTGTCATTCTCACCGGTAATAATGTTACTTATACATTTCCCCTTCTGTATATGTAACGTATGGTGTAACTAGATCTGACTCCTGTCATTCTCACCGGTAATAATGTTACTTATACATTTCCCCTTCTGTATATGTAACGTATGGTGTAACTAGATCTGACTCCTGTCATTCTCACCGGTAATAATGTTACTTATACATTTCCCCTTCTGTATATGTAACGTATGGTGTAACTAGATCTGACTCCTGTCATTCTCACCGGTAATAATGTTACTTATACATTTCCCCTTCTGTATATGTAACGTATGGTGTTACTAGATCTGACTCCTGTCATTCTCACCAGTAATAATGTTACTTATACATTTCCACTTCTGTATATGTAACGTATGGTGTAACTAGATCTGACTCCTGTCATTCTCACCAGTAATAATTTTACTTATACATTTCCCCTTCTGTATATGTAACGTATGGTGTAACTAGATCTGACTCCTGTCATTCTCACCAGTAATAATTTTACTTATACATTTCCCCTTCTGTATATGGAACGTATGGTGTAACTAGATCTGACTTCTGTCATTCTCACCAGTAATAATGTTACTTATACATTTCCCCTTCTGTATATGTAACGTATGGGGTAACTAGATCTGACTCCTGTCATTCTCACCAGTAATAATGTTACTTATATAATTCCCCTTCTGTATATGTAACGTATGGTGTAACTAGATCTGACTCCTGTCATTCTCACCAGTAATAATGTTACTTATACATTTCCCCTTCTGTATATGTAACGTATGGTGTAACTAGATCTGACTCCTGTCACTCTCACCAGTAATAATGTTACTTATACATTTCCCCTTCTGTATATGTAACGTATGGTGTAACTAGATCTGACTTCTGTCATTCTCACCAGTAATAATGTTACTTATACATTTCCCCTTCTGTATATGTAACGTATGGTGTAACTAGATCTGACTCCTGTCACTCACCAGTAATAATGTTACTTATACATTTCCCCTTCTGTATATGTAATGTATGGTGTAACTAGATCTGACTCCTGTCATCCTCACCAGTAATAATGTTACTTATACATTTCCCCTTCTGTATATGTAACGTATGGTGTAACTAGATCTGACTCCTGTCATCCTCACCAGTAATAATGTTACTTATACATTTCCCCTTCTGTATATGTAATGTATGGTGTAACTAGATCTGACTCCTGTCATTCTCACCAGTAATAATGTTACTTATACATTTCCCCTTCTGTATATGTAACGTATGGTGTAACTAGATCTGACTCCTGTCATTCTCACCAGTAATAATGTTACTTATACATTTCCCCTTCTGTATATGTAATGTATGGTGCAAGTAGATCTGACTTCTGTCAATCTCACCAGTAATAATGTTACTTATACATTTCCCCTTCTGTATATGTAACGTATGGTGTAACTAGATCTGACTCCTGTCATTCTCACCAGTAATAATGTTACTTATACATTTCCCCTTCTGTATATGTAACGTATGGTGTAACTAGATCTGACTTCTGTCATTCTCACCAGTAATAATGATACTTATACATTTCCCCTTCTGTATATGGAACGTACGGTGTAACTAGATCTGACTCCTGTCATTCTCACCAGTAATATTGTTACTTATACATTTCCCCTTCTGTATATGTAATGTATGGTGTAACTAGATCTGACTCCTGTCATTCTCACCAGTAATAATGATACTTATACATTTCCCCTTCTGTATATGGAACGTACGGTGTAACTAGATCTGACTCCTGTCATTCTCACCAGTAATATTGTTACTTATAAATTTCCCCTTCTGTATATGTAACGTATGGTGTAACTAGATCTGACTCCTGTCATTCTCACCAGTAATATTGTTACTTATACATTTCCCCTTCTGTATATGGAACGTATGGTGTAAATAGATCGGACTCCTGTCATTCTCACCAGTTATAATGTTACTTATACATTTCCCCTTCTGTATATGTAACGTATGGTGTAACTAGATCTGACTCCTGTCATTCTCACCAGTAATATTGTTACTTATACATTTCCCCTTCTGTATATGTAACGTATGGTGCAACTAGATCTGACTCCTGTCATTCTCACCAGTAATATTGTTACTTATACATTTCCCCTTCTGTATATGTAACGTATGGTGTAACTAGATCTGACTTCTGTCATTCTCACCAGTAATAATGATACTTATACATTTCCCCTTCTGTATATGGAACGTACGGTGTAACTAGATCTGACTCCTGTCATTCTCACCAGTAATATTGTTACTTATACATTTCCCCTTCTGTATATGTAATGTATGGTGTAACTAGATCTGACTCCTGTCATTCTCACCAGTAATAATGTTACTTATACATTTCCCCTTCTGTATATGTAACGTATGGTGTAACTAGATCTGACTCCTGTCATTCTCACCAGTAATAATGATACTTATACATTTCCCTTTCTGTATATGTAAGGTATGGTGTAACTAGATCTGACTACTGTCATTCTCACCAGTAATATTGTTACTTATACATTTCCCCTTCTGTATATGGAACGTATGGTGTAACTAGATCGGACTCCTGTCATTCTCACCAGTTATAATGTTACTTATACATTTCCCCTTCTGTATATGTAACGTATGGTGTAACTAGATCTGACTCCTGTCATTCTCACCAGTAATAATGTTACTTATACATTTCCCCTTCTGTATATGTAATGTATGGTGCAAGTAGATCTGACTTCTGTCAATCTCACCAGTAATAATGTTACTTATACATTTCCCCTTCTGTATATGTAACGTATGGTGTAACTAGATCTGACTCCTGTCATTCTCACCAGTAATAATGTTACTTATACATTTCCCCTTCTGTATATGTAATGTATGGTGTAACTAGATCTGACTCCTGTCATTCTCACCGGTAATAATGTTACTTATACATTTCCCCTTCTGTATATGTAACGTATGGTGTAAGTAGATCTGACTCCTGTCATTCTCACCAGTAATAATGTTACTTATACATTTCCCCTTCTGTATATGTAATGTATGGTGTAACTAGATCTGACTCCTGTCATTCTCACCAGTAATAATGTTACTTATACATTTCCCCTTCTGTATATGTAATGTATGGTGTAACTAGATCTGACTCCTGTCATTCTCACCAGTAATAATGTTACTTATACATTTCCCCTTCTGTATATGTAACGTATGATGTAACTAGATCTGACTCCTGTCATCCTCACCAGTAATAATGTTACTTATACATTTCCCCTTCTGTATATGTAACGTATGGTGTAACTAGATCTGACTCCTGTCATCCTCACCAGTAATAATGTTACTTATACATTTCCCCTTCTGTATATGTAATGTATGGTGTAACTAGATCTGACTCCTGTCATTCTCACCAGTAATAATGTTACTTATACATTTCCCCTTCTGTATATGTAACGTATGGTGTAACTAGATCTGACTCCTGTCATTCTCACCAGTAATAATGTTACTTATACATTTCCCCTTCTGTATATGTAATGTATGGTGCAAGTAGATCTGACTTCTGTCAATCTCACCAGTAATAATGTTACTTATACATTTCCCCTTCTGTATATGTAACGTATGGTGTAACTAGATCTGACTCCTGTCATTCTCACCAGTAATAATGTTACTTATACATTTCCCCTTCTGTATATGTAATGTATGGTGCAAGTAGATCTGACTTCTGTCAATCTCACCAGTAATAATGTTACTTATACATTTCCCCTTCTGTATATGTAACGTATGGTGTAACTAGATCTGACTCCTGTCATTCTCACCGGTAATAATGTTACTTATACATTTCCCCTTCTGTATATGTAACGTATGGTGTAAGTAGATCTGACTCCTGTCATTCTCACCAGTAATAATGTTACTTATACATTTCCCCTTCTGTATATGTAATGTATGGTGTAACTAGATCTGACTCCTGTCATTCTCACCAGTAATAATGTTACTTATACATTTCCCCTTCTGTATATGTAACGTATGGTGTAACTAGATCTGACTCCTGTCATCCTCACCAGTAATAATGTTACTTATACATTTCCCCTTCTGTATATGTAACGTATGGTGTAACTAGATCTGACTCCTGTCATCCTCACCAGTAATAATGTTACTTATACATTTCCCTTCTGTATATGTAACGTATGGTGTAACTAGATCTGACTCCTGTCATTCTCACCAGTAATAATGTTACTTATACATTTCCCCTTCTGTATATGTAATGTATGGTGCAAGTAGATCTGACTTCTGTCAATCTCACCAGTAATAATGTTACTTATACATTTCCCCTTCTGTATATGTAACGTATGGTGTAACTAGATCTGACTCCTGTCATTCTCACCAGTAACAATGTTACTTATACATTTCCCCTTCTGTATATGTAATGTATGGTGTAACTAGATCTGACTCCTGTCACTCTCACCGGTAATAATGTTACTTATACATTTCCCTTCTGTATATGTAATATATGCTGTAACTAGATCTGACTCCTGTCTTTCTCTCCAGTAATAATGTTACTTATACATTTCCCCTTCTGTATATGGAACGTATGGTGTAACTAGATCTGACTCCTGTCATTCTCACCAGTAATATTGTTACTTATACATTTCCCCTTCTGTATATGGAACGTATGGTGTAACTAGATCGGACTCCTGTCATTCTCACCAGTTATAATGTTACTTATACATTTCCCCTTCTGTATATGTAACGTATGGTGTAACTAGATCTGACTCCTGTTATTCTCACCAGTAATAATGTTACTTATACATTTCCCCTTCTGTATATGTAACGTATGGTGTAACTAGATCTGACTCCTGTTATTCTCACCAGTAATAATGTTACTTATACATTTCCCCTTCTGTATATGTAATGTATGGTGTAACTAGATCTGACTCCTGTCATTCTCACCAGTAATATTGTTACTTATACATTTCCCCTTCTGTATATGTAACGTATGGTGTAACTAGATCTGACTCCTGTCATTCTCACCAGTAATAATGTTACTTATACATTTCCCCTTCTGTATATGTAACGTATGGTGTAACTAGATCTGACTCCTGTCATTCTCACCAGTAATATTGTTACTTATACATTTCCCCTTCTGTATATGTGACGTATGGTGTAACTAGATCTGACTTCTGTCATTCTCACCAGTAATAATGTTACTTATACATTTCCCCTTCTGTATATGGAACGTATGGTGTAACTAGATCTGACTCCTGTCATTCTCACCAGTAATAATGTTACTTATACATTTCCTCTTCTGTATATGTAACGTATGGTGTAACAAGATCTGACTCCTGTCATTCTCACCAGTAATAATGATACTTATACATTTCCTCTTCTGTATATGTAACGTATGGTGTAACTAGATCTGACTCCTGTCATTCTCACCAGTAATATTGTTACTTATACATTTCCCCTTCTGTATATGTAATGTATAGTGTAACTAGATCTGACTCCTGTCATTCTCACCAGTAATACTGTTACTTATACATTTCCCCTTCTGTATATGTAACGTATGGTGTAACTAGATCTGACTCCTGTCATTCTCACCAGTAATAATGTTACTTATACATTTCCCCTTCTGTATATGGAACGTATGGTGTAACTAGATCGGACTCCTGTCATTCTCACCAGTTATAATGTTACTTATACATTTCCCCTTCTGTATATGTAACGTATGGTGTAACTAGATCTGACTCCTGTCATTCTCACCGGTAATAATGTTACTTATACATTTCCCCTTCTGTATATGTAACGTATGGTGTAACTAGATCTGACTCCTGTCATTCTCTCCAGTAATAATGTTACTTATACATTTCCCCTTCTGTATATGTAACGTATGGTGTAACTAGATCTGACTCCTGTCATTCTCACCAGTAATAATGTTACTTATACATTTCCCCTTCTGTATATGTAACGTATGCTGTAACTAGATCTGACCCGTCATTCTCACCAGTAATAATGTTACTTATACATTTCCCCTTCTGTATATGTAACGTATGGTGTAACTAGATCTGACTCCTGTCATTCTCACCAGTAATAATGTTACTTATATATTTCCCCTTCTGTATATGTAACGTATGGTGTAACTAGATCTGACTCCTGTCATTCTCACCAGTAATAATGTTACTTATACATTTCCACTTCTGTATATGTATCGTATGGTGTAACTAGATCTGACACCTGTCATTCTCACCAGTAATAATGTTACTTATACATTTTCCCTTCTGTATATGGAACGTATGGTGTAACTAGATCTGACTCCTGTCATTCTCACCAGTAATAATGTTACTTATACATTTCCCCTTCTGTATATGTAATGTATGCTGTAACTAGATCTGACTCCTGTCATTCTCTCCAGTAATAATGTTACTTATACATTTTCCCTTCTGTATATGGAACGTATGGTGTAACTAGATCTGACTCCTGTCATTCTCACCAGTAATAATGTTACTTATACATTTCCCCTTCTGTATATGTAACGTATGGTGTAACTAGATCTGACTCCTGTCACTCTCACCAGTAATAATGTTACTTATACATTTCCCCTTCTGTATATGTAACATATGGTGTAACTAGATCTGACTCCTGTCATTCTCACCAGTAATAATGTTACTTATACATTTCCCCTTCTGTATATGTAACGTATGGTGTAACTAGATCTAACTTCTGTCACTCTCACCAGTAATAATGTTACTTATATAATTCCCCTTCTGTATATGTAACGTATGGTGTAACTAGATCTGACTCCTGTCATTCTCACCAGTAATAATGTTACTTATACATTTCCCCTTCTGTATATGGAACGTATGGTGTAACTAGATCGGACTCCTGTCATTCTCACCAGTTATAATGTTACTTATACATTTCCCCTTCTGTATATGTAACGTATGGTGTAACTAGATCTGACTCCTGTCATTCTCACCAGTAATAATGTTACTTATACATTTCCCCTTCTGTATATGGAACGTATGGTGTAACTAGATCGGACTCCTGTCATTCTCACCAGTTATAATGTTACTTATACATTTCCCCTTCTGTATATGTAACGTATGGTGTAACTAGATCTGACTACTGTCATTCTCACCAGTAATAATGTTACTTATACATTTCCCCTTCTGTATATGTAACGTATGGTGTAACTAGATCTGACTCCTTTCATTCTCACCAGTAATAATGTTACTTATACATTTCCCCTTCTGTATATGTAACGTATGGTGTAACTAGATCTGACTCCTGTCATTCTCACCGGTAATAATGTTACTTATACATTTCCCCTTCTGTATATGTAACGTATGGTGTAACTAGATCTGACTCCTGTCATTCTCACCGGTAATAATGTTACTTATACATTTCCCCTTCTGTATATGTAACGTATGGTGTAACTAGATCTGACTCCTGTCATTCTCACCGGTAATAATGTTACTTATACATTTCCCCTTCTGTATATGTAACGTATGGTGTAACTAGATCTGACTCCTGTCATTCTCACCGGTAATAATGTTACTTATACATTTCCCCTTCTGTATATGTAACGTATGGTGTTACTAGATCTGACTCCTGTCATTCTCACCAGTAATAATGTTACTTATACATTTCCACTTCTGTATATGTAACGTATGGTGTAACTAGATCTGACTCCTGTCATTCTCACCAGTAATAATTTTACTTATACATTTCCCCTTCTGTATATGTAACGTATGGTGTAACTAGATCTGACTCCTGTCATTCTCACCAGTAATAATTTTACTTATACATTTCCCCTTCTGTATATGGAACGTATGGTGTAACTAGATCTGACTTCTGTCATTCTCACCAGTAATAATGTTACTTATACATTTCCCCTTCTGTATATGTAACGTATGGGGTAACTAGATCTGACTCCTGTCACTCTCACCAGTAATAATGTTACTTATATAATTCCCCTTCTGTATATGTAACGTATGGTGTAACTAGATCTGACTCCTGTCATTCTCACCAGTAATAATGTTACTTATACATTTCCCCTTCTGTATATGTAACGTATGGTGTAACTAGATCTGACTCCTGTCACTCTCACCAGTAATAATGTTACTTATACATTTCCCCTTCTGTATATGTAACGTATGGTGTAACTAGATCTGACTTCTGTCATTCTCACCAGTAATAATGTTACTTATACATTTCCCCTTCTGTATATGTAACGTATGGTGTAACTAGATCTGACTCCTGTCACTCACCAGTAATAATGTTACTTATACATTTCCCCTTCTGTATATGTAATGTATGGTGTAACTAGATCTGACTCCTGTCATTCTCACCAGTAATAATGTTACTTATACATTTCCCCTTCTGTATATGGAACGTACGGTGTAACTAGATCTGACTCCTGTCATTCTCACCAGTAATATTGTTACTTATACATTTCCCCTTCTGTATATGTAATGTATGGTGTAACTAGATCTGACTTCTGTCATTCTCACCAGTATTAATGTTACTTATACATTTCCCCTTCTGTATATGTAACGTATGATGTAACTAGATCTGACACCTGTCATTCTCACCAGTAATAATGTTACTTATACATTTCCTCTTCTGTATATGTAACGTATGGTGTAACTAGATCTGACTCCTGTCATTCTCACCAGTAATAATGATACTTATACATTTCCCCTTCTGTATATGGAACGTACGGTGTAACTAGATCTGACTCCTGTCATTCTCACCAGTAATATTGTTACTTATAAATTTCCCCTTCTGTATATGTAACGTATGGTGTAACTAGATCTGACTCCTGTCATTCTCACCAGTAATATTGTTACTTATACATTTCCCCTTCTGTATATGGAACGTATGGTGTAACTAGATCGGACTCCTGTCATTCTCACCAGTTATAATGTTACTTATACATTTCCCCTTCTGTATATGTAACGTATGGTGTAACTAGATCTGACTCCTGTCATTCTCACCAGTAATATTGTTACTTATACATTTCCCCTTCTGTATATGTAACGTATGGTGCAACTAGATCTGACTCCTGTCATTCTCACCAGTAATATTGTTACTTATACATTTCCCCTTCTGTATATGTAACGTATGGTGTAACTAGATCTGACTTCTGTCATTCTCACCAGTAATAATGATACTTATACATTTCCCCTTCTGTATATGGAACGTACGGTGTAACTAGATCTGACTCCTGTCATTCTCACCAGTAATATTGTTACTTATACATTTCCCCTTCTGTATATGTAATGTATGGTGTAACTAGATCTGACTCCTGTCATTCTCACCAGTAATAATGTTACTTATACATTTCCCCTTCTGTATATGTAACGTATGGTGTAACTAGATCTGACTCCTGTCATTCTCACCAGTAATAATGATACTTATACATTTCCCTTTCTGTATATGTAAGGTATGGTGTAACTAGATCTGACTACTGTCATTCTCACCAGTAATATTGTTACTTATACATTTCCCCTTCTGTATATGGAACGTATGGTGTAACTAGATCGGACTCCTGTCATTCTCACCAGTTATAATGTTACTTATACATTTCCCCTTCTGTATATGTAACGTATGGTGTAACTAGATCTGACTCCTGTCATTCTCACCAGTAATAATGTTACTTATACATTTCCCCTTCTGTATATGTAATGTATGGTGCAAGTAGATCTGACTTCTGTCAATCTCACCAGTAATAATGTTACTTATACATTTCCCCTTCTGTATATGTAACGTATGGTGTAACTAGATCTGACTCCTGTCATTCTCACCAGTAATAATGTTACTTATACATTTCCCCTTCTGTATATGTAATGTATGGTGTAACTAGATCTGACTCCTGTCATTCTCACCGGTAATAATGTTACTTATACATTTCCCCTTCTGTATATGTAACGTATGGTGTAAGTAGATCTGACTCCTGTCATTCTCACCAGTAATAATGTTACTTATACATTTCCCCTTCTGTATATGTAATGTATGGTGTAACTAGATCTGACTCCTGTCATTCTCACCAGTAATAATGTTACTTATACATTTCCCCTTCTGTATATGTAATGTATGGTGTAACTAGATCTGACTCCTGTCATTCTCACCAGTAATAATGTTACTTATACATTCCCCCTTCTGTATATGTAACGTATGGTGTAACTAGATCTGACTCCTGTCATCCTCACCAGTAATAATGTTACTTATACATTTCCCCTTCTGTATATGTAACGTATGGTGTAACTAGATCTGACTCCTGTCATCCTCACCAGTAATAATGTTACTTATACATTTCCCCTTCTGTATATGTAATGTATGGTGTAACTAGATCTGACTCCTGTCATTCTCACCAGTAATAATGTTACTTATACATTTCCCCTTCTGTATATGTAACGTATGGTGTAACTAGATCTGACTCCTGTCATTCTCACCAGTAATAATGATACTTATACATTTCCCTTTCTGTATATGTAAGGTATGGTGTAACTAGATCTGACTACTGTCATTCTCACCAGTAATATTGTTACTTATACATTTCCCCTTCTGTATATGGAACGTATGGTATAACTAGATCGGACTCCTGTCATTCTCACCAGTTATAATGTTACTTATACATTTCCCCTTCTGTATATGTAACGTATGGTGTAACTAGATCTGACTCCTGTCATTCTCACCAGTAATATTGTTACTTATACATTTCCCCTTCTGTATATGTAATGTATGGTGTAACTAGATCTGACTCCTGTCATTCTCACCAGTAATATTGTTACTTATACATTTCCCCTTCTGTATATGTAACGTATGGTGTAACTAGATCTGACTCCTGTCACTCTCATCAGTAATAATGTTACTTATACATTTCCCCTTCTGTATATGGAACGTATGGTGTAACTAGATCTGACTTCTGTCATTCTCACCAGTAATAATGATACTTATACATTTCCCCTTCTGTATATGGAACGTACGGTGTAACTAGATCTGACTCCTGTCATTCTCACCAGTAATATTGTTACTTATACATTTCCCCTTCTGTATATGTAATGTATGGTGTAACTAGATCTGACTCCTGTCATTCTCACCAGTAATAATGTTACTTATACATTTCCCCTTCTGTATATGTAACGTATGGTGTAACTAGATCTGACTCCTGTCATTCTCACCAGTAATAATGTTACTTATACATTTCCCCTTCTGTATATGGAACGTATGGTGTAACTAGATCGGACTCCTGTCATTCTCACCAGTTATAATGTTACTTATACATTTCCCCTTCTGTATATGTAACGTATGGTGTAACTAGATCTGACTCCTGTCATTCTCACCAGTAATAATGTTACTTATACATTTCCCCTTCTGTATATGTAATGTATGGTGCAAGTAGATCTGACTTCTGTCAATCTCACCAGTAATAATGTTACTTATACATTTCCCCTTCTGTATATGTAACGTATGGTGTAACTAGATCTGACTCCTGTCATTCTCACCAGTAATAATGTTACTTATACATTTCCCCTTCTGTATATGTAATGTATGGTGTAACTAGATCTGACTCCTGTCATTCTCACCGGTAATAATGTTACTTATACATTTCCCCTTCTGTATATGTAACGTATGGTGTAAGTAGATCTGACTCCTGTCATTCTCACCAGTAATAATGTTACTTATACATTTCCCCTTCTGTATATGTAATGTATGGTGTAACTAGATCTGACTCCTGTCATTCTCACCAGTAATAATGTTACTTATACATTTCCCCTTCTGTATATGTAACGTATGGTGTAACTAGATCTGACTCCTGTCATCCTCACCAGTAATAATGTTACTTATACATTTCCCCTTCTGTATATGTAACGTATGGTGTAACTAGATCTGACTCCTGTCATCCTCACCAGTAATAATGTTACTTATACATTTCCCCTTCTGTATATGTAATGTATGGTGTAACTAGATCTGACTCCTGTCATTCTCACCGGTAATAATGTTACTTATACATTTCCCCTTCTGTATATGTAACGTATGGTGTAAGTAGATCTGACTCCTGTCATTCTCACCAGTAATAATGTTACTTATACATTTCCCCTTCTGTATATGTAACGTATGGTGTAACTACATCTGACTCCTGTCATTCTCACCAGTAATAATGATACTTATACATTTCCCTTCTGTATATGTAACGTATGGTGTAACTAGATCTGACTCCTGTCATTCTCACCAGTAATAATGTTACTTATACATTTCCCCTTCTGTATATGTAATGTATGGTGCAAGTAGATCTGACTTCTGTCAATCTCACCAGTAATAATGTTACTTATACATTTCCCCTTCTGTATATGTAACGTATGGTGTAACTAGATCTGACTCCTGTCATTCTCACCAGTAACAATGTTACTTATACATTTCCCCTTCTGTATATGTAATGTATGGTGTAACTAGATCTGACTCCTGTCACTCTCACCGGTAATAATGTTACTTTAACATTTCCCTTCTGTATATGTAATATATGCTGTAACTAGATCTGACTCCTGTCTTTCTCTCCAGTAATAATGTTACTTATACATTTCCCCTTCTGTATATGGAACGTATGGTGTAACTAGATCTGACTCCTGTCATTCTCACCAGTAATATTGTTACTTATACATTTCCCCTTCTGTATATGGAACGTATGGTGTAACTAGATCGGACTCCTGTCATTCTCACCAGTTATAATGTTACTTATACATTTCCCCTTCTGTATATGTAACGTATGGTGTAACTAGATCTGACTCCTGTTATTCTCACCAGTAATAATGGTACTTATACATTTCCCCTTCTGTATATGTAACGTATGGTGTAACTAGATCTGACTCCTGTCATTCTCACCAGTAATATTGTTACTTATACATTTCCCCTTCTGTGTATATGTAACGGATGGTGTAACTAGATCTGACTCCTGTCATTCTCACCAGTAATAATGTTACTTATACATTTCCCCTTCTGTATATGTAACGTATGTGTAACTAGATCTGACTCCTGTCATTCTCACCAGTAATATTGTTACTTATACATTTCCCTTCTGTATATGTAACGTATGGTGTAACTAGATCTGACTCCTGTCATTCTCACCAGTAATAATGTTACTTATACATTTCCCCTTCTGTATATGTAACGTATGGTGTAACTAGATCTGACTCCTGTCATTCTCACCAGTAATATTGTTACTTATACATTTCCCCTTCTGTATATGTAACGTATGGTGTAACTAGATCTGACTCCTGTCATTCTCACCAGTAATAATGTTACTTATACATTTCCCCTTCTGTATATGGAACGTATGGTGTAACTAGATCGGACTCCTGTCATTCTCACCAGTTATAATGTTACTTATACATTTCCCCTTCTGTATATGTACCGTATGGGTGTAACTAGATCTGACTCCTGTCATTCTCACCGGTAATAATGTTACTTATACATTTCCCCTTCTGTATATGTAACGTATGTGTAACTAGATCTGACTCCTGTCATTCTCTCCAGTAATAATGTTACTTATACATTTCCCCTTCCTGTATATGTAACGTATGGTGTAACTAGATCTGACTCCTGTCATTCTCACCAGTAATAATGTTACTTATACATTTCCCCTTCTGTATATGTAACGTATGGTGTAACTAGATCTGACCCGTCATTCTCACCAGTAATAATGTTACTTATACATTTCCCCTTCTGTATATGTAACGTATGGTGTAACTAGATCTGACTCCTGTCATTCTCACCAGTAATAATGTTACTTATATATTTCCCCTTCAGTATATGTAACGTATGGTGTAACTAGATCTGACTCCTGTCATTCTCACCAGTAATAATGTTACTTATACATTTCCACTTCTGTATATGTAACGTATGGTGTAACTAGATCTGACACCTGTCATTCTCACCAGTAATAATGTTACTTATACATTTTCCCTTCTGTATATGGAACGTATGGTGTAACTAGATCTGACTCCTGTCATTCTCACCAGTAATAATGTTACTTATACATTTCCCCTTCTGTATATGTAATGTATGCTGTAACTAGATCTGACTCCTGTCATTCTCTCCAGTAATAATGTTACTTATACATTTTCCCTTCTGTATATGGAACGTATGGTGTAACTAGATCTGACTCCTGTCATTCTCACCAGTAATAATGTTACTTATACATTTCCCCTTCTGTATATGTAACGTATGGTGTAACTAGATCTGACTCCTGTCACTCTCACCAGTAATAATGTTACTTATACATTTCCCCTTCTGTATATGTAACATAAGGTGTAACTAGATCTGACTCCTGTCATTCTCACCAGTAATAATGTTACTTATACATTTCCCCTTCTGTATATGTAACGTATGGTGTAACTAGATCTAACTTCTGTCACTCTCACCAGTAATAATGTTACTTATATAATTCCCCTTCTGCATATGTAACGTATGGTGTAACTAGATCTGACTCCTGTCATTCTCACCAGTAATAATGTTACTTATACATTTCCCCTTCTGTATATGGAACGTATGGTGTAACTAGATCGGACTCCTGTCATTCTCACCAGTTATAATGTTACTTATACATTTCCCCTTCTGTATATGTAACGTATGGTGTAACTAGATCTGACTACTGTCATTCTCACCAGTAATAATGTTACTTATACATTTCCCCTTCTGTATATGTAACGTATGGTGTAACTAGATCTGACTCCTGTCATTCTCACCAGTAATAATGTTACTAAAACATTTCCCCTTCTGTATATGTAACGTATGGTGTAACTAGATCTGACTCCTGTCATTCTCACCAGTAATAATGTTACTTATACATTTCCCCTTCTGTATATGTAATGTATGGTGTAACTAGATCTGACTCCTGTCATTTTCACCAGTAATAATGTTACTTATACATTTCCCCTTCTGTATATGGAACGTATGGTGTAACTAGATCGGACTCCTGTCATTCTCACCAGTTATAATGTTACTTATACATTTCCCCTTCTGTATATGTAACGTATGGTGTAACTAGATCTGACTCCTGTCATTCTCACCAGTAATAATGTTACTTATACATTTCCCCTTCTGTATATGTAACGTATGGTGTAACTAGATCTGACTCCTGTCATTCTCACCAGTAATAATGTTACTTATACATTTCCCCTTCTGTATATGTAACATATGGTGTAACTAGATCTGACTCCTGTCACTCTCACCAGTAATAATGTTACTTATATAATTCCCCTTCTGTATATGCAACGTATGGTGTAACTAGATCTGACTCCTGTCATTCTCACCAGTAATAATGTTACTTATACATTTCCCCTTCTGTATATGTATCGTATGGTGTAACTAGATCTGACTCCTGTCATTCTCACCAGTAATAATGCTGCTTATACATTTCCCCTTCTGTATATGTAACGTATGGTGTAACTAGATCTGACTCCTGTCATTCTCACCAGTAATAATGTTACTTATACATTTCCCCTTCTGTATATGTAACGTACGGTGTAACTAGATCTGACTCCTGTCATTCTCACCAGTAATAATGTTACTTATACATTTCCCCTTCTGTATATGTAATATATGGTGTAACTAGATCTGACTCCTGTCATTATCACCAGTAATAATACTTATACATTTCCCCTTCTGTATATGTAACGTATGGTGTAACTAGATCTGACTCCTGTCACTCTCACCAGTAATAATGTTACTTATACATTTCCACTTCTGTATATGTAACGTATGGTGTAACTAGATCTGACTCCTGTCATTCTCTCCAGTAATAATGTTACTTATTCATTTTCCCTTCTGTATATGTAACGTATGGTGTAACTAGATCTGACTCCTGTCACTCTCACCAGTAATAATGTTACTTATACATTTCCTCTTCTGTATATGTAACGTATGGTGTAACTAGATCTGACTCCTGTCACTCTCACCAGTAATAATGTTACTTATACATTTCCCCTTCTGTATATGTAACGTATGGTGTAACTAGATCTGACTCCTGTCATTCTCATCAGTAATAATGTTACTTATACATTTCCCCTTCTGTATATGTAACGTATGGTGTAACTAGATCTGACTCCTGTCACTCTCACCAGTAATAATGTTACTTATACATTTCCCCTTCTGTATATGTAACATATGGTGTAACTAGATCTGACTCCTGTCACTCTCACCAGTAATAATGTTACTTATACATTTCCCCTTCTGTATATGTAACGTATGGTGTAACTAGATCTGACTCCTGTCATTCTCACCAGTAATAATGTTATTTATACATTTCCCCTTCTGTATATGTAACGTATGGTGTAACTAGATCTGACTCCTGTCATTCTCACCAGTAATGTTACTTATACATTTCCCCTTCTATATATGTAACGTATGGTGTAACTAGATCTGACTCCTGTCATTCTCACCGGTAATAATGTTACTTATACATTTCCTCTTCTGTATATGTAACGTATGGTGTAACTAGATCTGACTCCTGTCATTCTCACCAGTAATAATGTTACTTATACATTTCCCCTTCTGTATATGTAACGTATGGTGTAACTAGATCTGACTCCTGTCATTCTCACCAGTAATGTTACTTATACATTTCCCCTTCTGTATATGTAACGTATGGTGTAACTAGATCTGACACCTGTCATTCTCACCAGTAATAATGTTACTTATACATTTCCTCTTCTGTATATGTAATGTATGGTGTAACTAGATCTGACTTCTGTCATTCTCACCAGTAATAATGTTACTTATACATTTCCCCTTCTGTATATGTAACATATGGTGTAACTAGATCTGACTCCTGTCATTCTCACCAGTAATAATGTTACTTATATATTTCCCCTTCTGTATATGTAACGTATGGTGTAACTAGATCTGACTCCTGTCATTCTCACCAGTAATAATGTTACTTATACATTTCCCCTTCTGTATATGTAACGTATGGTGTAACTAGATCTGACTCCTGTCATTCTCACCGGTAAAAATGTTACTTATACATTTCCCCTTCTGTATATGTAACGTATGGTGTAACTAGATCTGACTCCTGTCATTCTCACCAGTAATAATTTTACTTATACATTTCCCCTTCTGTATATGTAACGTATGGTGTAACTAGATCTGACTCCTGTCACTCTCACCAGTAATAATGTTACTTATACATTTCCCCTTCTGTATATGGAACGTATGGTGTAACTAGATCTGACTCCTGTCATTCTCACCAGTAATAATGTTACTTATACATTTCCCCTTCTGTATATGTAACGTATGGTGTAACTAGATCTGACTCCTGTCATTCTCACCAGTAATAATGTTACTTATACATTTCCCCTTCTGTATATGTAACGTATGGTGTAACTAGATCTGACTCCTGTCACTCTCACCAGTAATAATGTTACTTATACATTTCCCCTTCTGTATATGTAACGTATGGTGTAACTAGATCTGACTCCTGTCATTCTCACCAGTAATAATGTTACTTATACATTTCCCCTTCTGTATATGAAACGTATGGTGTAACTAGATCTGACTCCTGTCATTCTCACCGGTAATAATGTTACTTATACATTTCCCCTTCTGTATATGTGATGTATGGTGTAACTAGATCTGACTCCTGTCATTCTCACCGGTAATAATGTTACTTATACATTTCCCCTTCTGTATATGTAACGTATGGTGTAACTAGATCTGACACCTGTCATTCTCACCAGTAATAATGTTACTTATACATTTCCTCTTCTGTATATGTAATGTATGGTGTAACTAGATCTGACTTCTGTCATTCTCACCAGTAATAATGTTACTTATACATTTCCACTTCTGTATATGTAACGTATGGTGTTACTAGATCTTACTCCTGTCATTCTCACCAGTAATAATTTTACTTATACATTTCCCCTTCTGTATATGTAACGTATGGTGTTACTAGATCTTACTCCTGTCATTCTCACCAGTAATAATTTTACTTATACATTTCCCCTTCTGTATATGTAACGTATGGTGTTACTAGATCTTACTCCTGTCATTCTCACTGGTAATAATGTTACTTATACATTTCCCCTTCTGTATATGTAACGTATGGTGTAACTAGATCTGACTCCTGTCATTCTCACCAGTAATAATGTTACTTATACATTTCCCCTTCTGTATATGAAACGTATGGTGTAACTAGATCTGACTCCTGTCATTCTCACCGGTAATAATGTTACTTATACATTTCCCCTTCTGTATATGTGATGTATGGTGTAACTAGATCTGACTCCTGTCATTCTCACCGGTAATAATGTTACTTATACATTTCCCCTTCTGTATATGTAACGTATGGTGTAACTAGATCTGACACCTGTCATTCTCACCAGTAATAATGTTACTTATACATTTCCTCTTTTGTATATGTAACATATGGTGTAACTAGATCTGACTTCTGACATTCTCACCAGTAATAATGTTACTTATACATTTCCCCTTCTGTACATGTAACATATGGTGTAACTCGATCTGACTCCTGTCATTCTCACCAGTAATAATGTTACTTATACATTTCTCCTTCTGTATATGTAACGTATGGTGTAACTAGATCTGACTCCTGTCATTCTCACCAGTAATAATGTTACTTATACATTTCCCCTTCTGTATATGTAACGTATGGTGTAACTAGATCTGACTCCTGTCATTCTCACCAGTAATAATGTTACCTTTACATTTCCCCTTCTGTATATGTGATGTATGGTGTAACTAGATCTGACTCCTGTCATTCTCACCGGTAATAATGTTACTTATACATTTCCCCTTCTGTATATGTAATGTATGGTGTAACTAGATCTGACTCCTGTCATTCTCACCAGTAATAATGTTACTTATACATTTCCCCTTCTGTATATGTAACGTATGGTGTAACTAGATCTGACTCCTGTCATTCTCACCAGTAATAATGTTACTTATACATTTCCCCTTCTGTATATGTAACGTATGGTGTAACTAGATCTGACTCCTGTCATTCTCACCAGTAATAATGTTACTTATACATTTCCCCTTCTGTATATGTAACGTATGGTGTAACTAGATCTGACTCCTGTCATTCTCACCAGTAATAATGTTACTTATACATTTCTCCTTCTGTATATGTAACGTATGGTGTAACTAGATCTGACTCCTGTCATTCTCACCAGTAATAATGTTACTTATACATTTCCCCTTCTGTATATGTAACGTATGGTGTAACTAGATCTGACTCCTGTCATTCTCACCAGTAATAATGTTACGTATACATTTCCTCTTCTGTATATGTAACATATGGTGTAACTAGATCTGACTTCTGACATTCTCACCAGTAATAATGTTACTTATACATTTCCACTTCTGTATATGTAACGTATGGTGTAACTAGATCTGACTCCTGTCATTCTCACCAGTAATAATGTTACTTATACATTTCCCCTTCTGTATATGTAACGTATGGTGTAACTAGATCTGACTCCTGTCATTCTCACCAGTAATAATGTTACCTTTACATTTCCCCTTCTGTATATGTGATGTATGGTGTAACTAGATCTGACTCCTGTCATTCTCACCGGTAATAATGTTACTTATACATTTCCCCTTCTGTATATGTAATGTATGGTGTAACTAGATCTGACTCCTGTCATTCTCACCAGTAATAATGTTACTTATACATTTCCCCTTCTGTATATGTAACGTATGGTGTAACTAGATCTGACTCCTGTCATTCTCACCAGTAATAATGTTACTTATACATTTCTCCTTCTGTATATGTAACGTATGGTGTAACTAGATCTGACTCCTGTCCTTCTCACCAGTAATAATGTTACTTATACATTTCTCCTTCTGTATATGTAACGTATGGTGTAACTAGATCTGACTCCTGTCATTCTCACCAGTAATAATGTTACTTATACATTTCCCCTTCTGTATATGTAACGTATGGTGTAACTAGATCTGACTCCTGTCCTTCTCACCAGTAATAATGTTACTTATACATTTCCCCTTCTGTATATGGAATGTATGGTGTAACTAGATCTGGCTCCTGTCTTTCTCACCAGTAATAATGTTACTTATGCATTTCCCCTTCTGTATATGTAACGTATGGTGTAACTAGATCTGACTCCTGTAATTCTCACCAGTAATAATGTTACATATACATTTCCCCTTCTGTATATGTAACGTATGGTGTAACTAGATCTGACTCCTGTCACTCTCATCAGTAATAATGTTACTTATACATTTCCCCTTCTGTATATGGAACGTATGGTGTAACTAGATCTGACTTCTGTCATTCTCACCAGTAATAATGATACTTATACATTTCCCCTTCTGTATATGGAACGTACGGTGTAACTAGATCTGACTCCTGTCATTCTCACCAGTAATATTGTTACTTATACATTTCCCCTTCTGTATATGTAATGTATGGTGTAACTAGATCTGACTCCTGTCATTCTCACCAGTAATAATGTTACTTATACATTTACCCTTCTGTATATGTAACGTATGGTGTAACTAGATCTGACTCCTGTCATTCTCACCAGTAATAATGTTACTTATACATTTCCCCTTCTGTATATGGAACGTATGGTGTAACTAGATCGGACTCCTGTCATTCTCACCAGTTATAATGTTACTTATACATTTCCCCTTCTGTATATGTAACGTATGGTGTAACTAGATCTGACTCCTGTCATTCTCACCGGTAATAATGTTACTTATACATTTCCCCTTCTGTATATGTAACGTATGGTGTAACTAGATCTGACTCCTGTCATTCTCACCAGTAATAATGTTACTTATACATTTCCCCTTCTGTATATGTAATGTATGGTGCAAGTAGATCTGACTTCTGTCAATCTCACCAGTAATAATGTTACTTATACATTTCCCCTTCTGTATATGTAACGTATGGTGTAACTAGATCTGACTCCTGTCATTCTCACCAGTAATAATGTTACTTATACATTTCCCCTTCTGTATATGTAATGTATGGTGTAACTAGATCTGACTCCTGTCATTCTCACCGGTAATAATGTTACTTATACATTTCCCCTTCTGTATATGTAACGTATGGTGTAAGTAGATCTGACTCCTGTCATTCTCACCAGTAATAATGTTACTTATACATTTCCCCTTCTGTATATGTAATGTATGGTGTAACTAGATCTGACTCCTGTCATTCTCACCAGTAATAATGTTACTTATACATTTCCCCTTCTGTATATGTAACGTATGGTGTAACTAGATCTGACTCCTGTCATCCTCACCAGTAATAATGTTACTTATACATTTCCCCTTCTGTATATGTAACGTATGGTGTAACTAGATCTGACTCCTGTCATTCTCACCGGTAATAATGTTACTTATACATTTCCCCTTCTGTATATGTAACGTATGGTGTAACTAGATCTGACTCCTGTCATTCTCACCGGTAATAATGTTACTTATACATTTCCCTTCTGTATATGTAATATATGCTGTAACTAGATCTGACTCCTGTCATTCTCTCCAGTAATAATGTTACTTATACATTTCCCCTTCTGTATATGGAACGTATGGTGTAACTAGATCTGACTCCTGTCATTCTCACCAGTAATATTGTTACTTATACATTTCCCCTTCTGTATATGGAACGTATGGTGTAACTAGATCGGACTCCTGTCATTCTCACCAGTTATAATGTTACTTATACATTTCCCCTTCTGTATATGTAACGTATGGTGTAACTAGATCTGACTCCTGTTATTCTCACCAGTAATAATGTTACTTATACATTTCCCCTTCTGTATATGTAACGTATGGTGTAACTAGATCTGACTCCTGTTATTCTCACCAGTAATAATGTTACTTATACATTTCCCCTTCTGTATATGTAATGTATGGTGTAACTAGATCTGACTCCTGTCATTCTCACCGGTAATAATGTTACTTATACATATCCCCTTCTGTATATGTAACGTATGGTGTAACTAGATCTGACTCCTGTCATTCTCTCTGGTAATACTGTTACTTATACATTTCCTCTTCTGTATATGTAACGTATGGTGTAACTAGATCTGACTCCTGTCATTCTCACCAGTAATAATGTTACTTATACATTTCCCCTTCTGTATATGGAACGTACGGTGTAACTAGATCTGACTCCTGTCATTCTCACCAGTAATAATGTTACTTATACATTTCCCCTTCTGTATATGTAACATATGGTGTAACTAGATCTGACTCCTGTCATTCTCACCAGTAATATTGTTACTTATACATTTCCCCTTCTGTATATGTAACGTATGGTGTAACTAGATCTGACTTCTGTCATTCTCACCAGTAATAATGTTACTTATACATTTCCCCTTCTGTATATGGAACGTATGGTGTAACTAGATCTGACTCCTGTCATTCTCACCGGTAATAATGTTACTTATACATTTCCCCTTCTGTATATGTAACGTATGGTGTAACTAGATCTGACTCCTGTCATTCTCTCCAGTAATAATGTTACTTATACATTTCCCCTTCTGTATATGTAACGTATGGTGTAACTAGATCTGACTCCTGTCATTCTCACCAGTAATAATGTTACTTATACATTTCCCCTTCTGTATATGTAACGTATGGTGTAACTAGATCTGACCCGTCATTCTCACCAGTAATAATGTTACTTATACATTTCCCCTTCTGTATATGTAACGTATGGTGTAACTAGATCTGACTCCTGTCATTCTCACCAGTAATAATGTTACTTATATATTTCCCCTTCTGTATATGTAACGTATGGTGTAACTAGATCTGACTCCTGTCATTCTCACCAGTAATAATGTTACTTATACATTTCCACTTCTGTATATGTAACGTATGGTGTAACTAGATCTGACACCTGTCATTCTCACCAGTAATAATGTTACTTATACATTTTCCCTTCTGTATATGGAACGTATGGTGTAACTAGATCTGACTCCTGTCATTCTCACCAGTAATAATGTTACTTATACATTTCCCCTTCTGTATATGTAATGTATGCTGTAACTAGATCTGACTCCTGTCATTCTCTCCAGTAATAATGTTACTTATACATTTTCCCTTCTGTATATGGAACGTATGGTGTAACTAGATCTGACTCCTGTCATTCTCACCAGTAATAATGTTACTTATACATTTCCCCTTCTGTATATGTAACGTATGGTGTAACTAGATCTGACTCCTGTCACTCTCACCAGTAATAATGTTACTTATACATTTCCCCTTCTGTATATGTAACGTATGGTGTAACTAGATCTGACTCCTGTCATTCTCACCGGTAATAATGTTACTTATACATTTCCCCTTCTGTATATGTAACGTATGGTGTAACTAGATCTGACTCCTGTCATTCTCACCAGTAATAATGTTACTTATACATTTCCACTTCTGTATATGTAACGTATGGTGTAACTAGATCTGACTCCTGTCATTCTCACCAGTAATAATTTTACTTATACATTTCCCCTTCTGTATATGGAACGTATGGTGTAACTAGATCTGACTTCTGTCATTCTCACCAGTAATAATGTTACTTATACATTTCCCCTTCTGTATATGTAACGTATGGTGTAACTAGATCTGACTCCTGTCATTCTCACCAGTAATAATGTTACTTATACATTTCCTCTTCTGTATATGTAACGTATGGTGTAACTAGATCTGACTCCTGTCATTCTCACCAGTAATAATGTTACTTATACATTTCCACTTCTGTATATGTAACGTATGGTGTAACTAGATCTGACTCCTGTCATTCTCACCAGTAATAATGTTACTTATACATTTCCCCTTCTGTATATGTAACGTACGGTGTAACTAGATCTGACTCCTGTCATTCTCACCAGTAATAATGTTACTTATACATTTACCCTTCTGTATATGTAACGTATGGTGTAACTAGATCTGACTCCTGTCACTCTCACCAGTAATAATGTTACTTATACATTTCCCCTTCTGTATATGTAACGTATGGTGTAACTAGATCTGACTCCTGTCATTCTCTCCAGTAATAATGTTACTTATTCATTTTCCCTTCTGTATATGTAACGTATGGTGTAACTAGATCTGACTCCTGTCACTCTCACCAGTAATAATGTTACTTATACATTTCCTCTTCTGTATATGTAACGTATGGTGTAACTAGATCTGACTCCTGTCACTCTCACCAGTAATAATGTTACTTATACATTTCCCCTTCTGTATATGTAACGTATGGTGTAACTAGATCTGACTCCTGTCATTCTCATCAGTAATAATGTTACTTATACATTTCCCCTTCTGTATATGTAACGTATGGTGTAACTAGATCTGACTCCTGTCACTCTCACCAGTAATAATGTTACTTATACATTTCCCCTTCTGTATATGTAACGTATGGTGTAACTAGATCTGACTCCTGTCATTCTCACCAGTAATAATGTTACTTATACATTTCCCCTTCTGTATATGTAACGTATGGTGTAACTAGATCTGACTCCTGTCATTCTCACCAGTAATAATGTTATTTATACATTTCCCCTTCTGTATATGTAACGTATGGTGTAACTAGATCTGACTCCTGTCATTCTCACCAGTAATGTTACTTATACATTTCCCCTTCTATATATGTAACGTATGGTGTAACTAGATCTGACTCCTGTCATTCTCACCGGTAATAATGTTACTTATACATTTCCCCTTCTGTATATGTAACGTATGGTGTAACTAGATCTGACACCTGTCATTCTCACCAGTAATAATGTTACTTATACATTTCCTCTTCTGTATATGTAACGTATGGTGTAACTAGATCTGACTTCTGTCATTCTCACCAGTAATAATGTTACTTATACATTTTCCCTTCTGTATATGTAATGTATGGTGTAACTAGATCTGACTTCTGTCATTCTCACCAGTAATAATGTTACTTATACATTTCCCCTTCTGTATATGTAACATATGGTGTAACTAGATCTGACTCCTGTCATTCTCACCAGTAATAATGTTACTTATACATTTCCACTTCTGTATATGTAACGTATGGTGTAACTAGATCTGACTCCTGTCATTCTCACCAGTAATAATTTTACTTATACATTTCCCCTTCTGTATATGTAACGTATGGTGTTACTAGATCTTACTCCTGTCATTCTCACTGGTAATAATGTTACTTATACATTTCCACTTCTGTACATGTAACGTATGGTGTAACTAGATCTGACTCCTGTCATTCTCACCAGTAATAATGTTACTTATACATTTCCCCTTCTGTATATGAAACGTATGGTGTAACTAGATCTGACTCCTGTCATTCTCACCAGTAATAATGTTACTTATACATTTCCCCTTCTGTATATGTAACGTATGGTGTAACTAGATCTGACTCCTGTCATTCTCACCAGTAATAATGTTACTTATACATTTCCCCTTCTGTATATGTAACGTATGGTGTAACTAGATCTGACTCCTGTCATTCTCACCAGTAATAATGTTACTTATACATTTCCCCTTCTGTATATGAAACGTATGGTGTAACTAGATCTGACTCCTGTCATTCTCACCGGTAATAATGTTACTTATACATTTCCCCTTCTGTATATGTAACGTATGGTGTAACTAGATCTGACACCTGTCATTCTCACCAGTAATAATGTTACTTATACATTTCCTCTTCTGTATATGTAATGTATGGTGTAACTAGATCTGACTTCTGTCATTCTCACCAGTAATAATGTTACTTATACATTCCCCCTTCTGTATATGTAACGTATGGTGTAACTAGATCTGACTCCTGTCATTCTCACCAGTAATAATGTTACCTTTACATTTCCCCTTCTGTATATGTGATGTATGGTGTAACTAGATCTGACTCCTGTCATTCTCACCGGTAATAATGTTACTTATACATTTCCCCTTCTGTATATGGAATGTATGGTGTAACTAGATCTGGCTCCTGTCTTTCTCACCAGTAATAATGTTACTTATGCATTTCCCCTTCTGTATATGTAACGTATGGTGTAACTAGATCTGACTCCTGTAATTCTCACCAGTAATAATGTTACATATACATTTCCCCTTCTGTATATGTAACGTATGGTGTAACTAGATCTGACTCCTGTCATTCTCACCAGTAATAATGTTACTTATACATTTCCCCTTCTGTATATGTAACGTATGGTGTAACTAGATCTGACTCCTGTCATTCTCACCAGTAATAATGTTACTTATACATTTCCCCTTCTGTATATGTAACGTATGGTGTAACTAGATCTGACTCCTGTCACTCTCACCAGTAATAATGTTACTTATATAATTCCCCTTCTGTATATGCAACGTATGGTGTAACTAGATCTGACTCCTGTCATTCTCACCAGTAATAATATTACTTATACATTTCCCCTTCTGTATATGTAACGTATGGTGTAACTAGATCTGACTCCTGTCATTCTCACCAGTAATAATGCTGCTTATACATTTCCCCTTCTGTATATGTAACGTATGGTGTAACTAGATCTGACTCCTGTCATTCTCACCAGTAATAATGTTACTTATACATTTCCCCTTCTGTATATGTAACGTACGGTGTAACTAGATCTGACTCCTGTCATTCTCACCAGTAATGTTACTTATACATTTCCCCTTCTGTATATGTAACATATGGTGTAACTAGATCTGACTCCTGTCATTCTCACCAGTAATAATGCTACTTATACATTTCCCCTTCTGTACATGTAATGTATGGTGTAACTAGATCTGACTCCTGTCATTCTCACCAGTAATAATGTTACTTATAAATTTACCCTTCTGTATATGTAACGTATGGTGTAACTAGATCTGACTCCTGTCATTCTCACCAGTAATGTTACTTATACATTTCCCCTTCTGTATATGTAACATATGGTGTAACTAGATCTGACTCCTGTCATTATCACCAGTAATAATACTTATACATTTCCCCTTCTGTATATGTAACGTATGGTGTAACTAGATCTGACTCCTGTCACTCTCACCAGTAATAATGTTACTTATACATTTCCCCTTCTGTATATGTAACGTATGGTGTAACTAGATCTGACTCCTGTCATTCTCTCCAGTAATAATGTTACTTATACATTTCCCCTTCTGTATATGTAACGTATGGTGTAACTACATCTGACTCCTGTCATTCTCACCAGTAATAATGATACTTATACATTTCCCCTTCTGTATATGTAACGTATGGTGTAACTACATCTGACTCCTGTCATTCTCACCAGTAATAATGTTACTTATACATTTCCTCTTCTGTATATGTAACGTATGGTGTAACTAGATCTGACTCCTGTCATTATCACCAGTAATAATGTTACTTATACATTTCCCCTTCTGTATATGTAACGTATGGTGTAACTAGATCTGACTCCTGTCATTCTCATCAGTAATAATGTTACTTATACATTTCCTCTTCTGTATATGTAACATATGGTGTAACTAGATCTGACTCCTGTCATTCTCACCAGTAATAATGTTACTTATACATTTCCCCTTCTGTATATGTAATGTATGGTGTAACTAGATCTGACTCCTGTCATTCTCACCAGTAACAATGTTACTTATACATTTCCCCTTCTGTATATGTAACGTATGGTGTAACTAGATCTGACTCCTGTCATTCTCACCAGTAATAATGATACTTATTCATTTTCCCTTCTGTATATGTAACGTATGGTGTAACTAGATCTGACTCCTGTCATTCTCACCAGTAATAATGTTACTTATACATTTCCTCTTCTGTATATGTAACGTATGGTGTAACTAGATCTGACTCCTGTCATTATCACCATTAATAATGTTACTTATACATTTCCCCTTCTGTATATGTAACGTATGGTGTAACTAGATCTGACTCCTGTCATTCTCACCAGTAATAATGTTACTTATACATTTCCCCTTCTGTATATGCAACGTATGGTGTAACTAGATCTGACTCCTGTCATTCTCACCAGTAATAATGTTACTTATACATTTCCCCTTCTGTATATGTAATGTATGGTGTAACTAGATCTGACCCCTGTCATTCTCACCAGTAATAATGTTACTTATACATTTCCCCTTCTGTATATGTAATGTATGGTGTAACTAGATCTGACTCCTGTCATTCTCACCAGTAATAATGTTACTTCTACATTTCCCCTTCTGTATATGGAATGTATGGTGTAACTAGATCTGACTCCTGTCATTCTCACCAGTAACAATGTTACTTATACATTTCCCCTTCTGTATATGTAATGTATGGTGTAACTAGATCTGACTCCTGTCACTCTCACCGGTAATAATGTTACTTATACATTTCCCTTCTGTATATGTAATGTATGGTGTAACTAGATCTGACTCCTGTCATTCTCTCCAGTAATAATGTTACTTATACATTTCCCCTTCTGTATATGGAACGTATGGTGTAACTAGATCTGACTCCTGTCATTCTCACCAGTAATATTGTTACTTATACATTTCCCCTTCTGTATATGGAACGTATGGTGTAACTAGATCGGACTCCTGTCATTCTCACCAGTTATAATGTTACTTATACATTTCCCCTTCTGTATATGTAACGTATGGTGTAACTAGATCTGACTCCTGTCATTCTCACCAGTAATAATGTTACTTATACATTTCCCCTTCTGTATATGTAACATATGGTGTAACTAGATCTGACTCCTGTCATTCTCACCAGTAATAATGTTACTTATATATTTCCCCTTCTGTATATGTAATGTATGGTGTAACTAGATCTGACTCCTGTCATTCTCACCAGTAATAATGTTACTTATACATTTCCCCTTCTGTATATGTAACATATGGTGTAACTAGATCTGACTCCTGTCATTCTCACCAGTAATAATGTTACTTATATATTTCCCCTTCTGTATATGTAACGTATGGTGTAACTAGATCTGACTCCTGTCATTCTCACCAGTAATAATGTTACTTATACATTTCCCCTTCTGTATATGTAACGTATGGTGTAACTAGATCTGACTCCTGTCATTCTCACCGGTAATAATGTTACTTATACATTTCCCCTTCTGTATATGTAACGTATGGTGTAACTAGATCTGACTCCTGTCATTCTCACCAGTAATAATTTTACTTATACATTTCCCCTTCTGTATATGTAACGTATGGTGTAACTAGATCTGACTCCTGTCACTCTCACCAGTAATAATGTTACTTATACATTTCCCCTTCTGTATATGGAACGTATGGTGTAACTAGATCTGACTCCTGTCATTCTCACCAGTAATAATGTTACTTATACATTTCCCCTTCTGTATATGTAACGTATTGTGTAACTAGATCTGACTCCTGTCATTCTCACCAGTAATAATGTTACTTATACATTTCCCCTTCTGTATATGAAATGTATGGTGTAACTAGATCTGACTCCTGTCATTCTCACCGGTAATAATGTTACTTATACATTTCCCCTTCTGTATATGTAATGTATGGTGTAACTAGATCTGACTCCTGTCATTCTCACCGGTAATAATGTTACTTATACATTTCCCCTTCTGTATATGTAACGTATGGTGTAACTAGATCTGACTCCTGTCATTCTCACCGGTAATAATGTTACTTATACATTTCCCCTTCTGTATATGTAATGTATGGTGTAACTAGATCTGACTCCTGTCATTCTCACCAGTAATAATGTTACTTATACATTTCCACTTCTGTATATGTAACGTATGGTGTAACTAGATCTGACTCCTGTCATTCTCACCAGTAATAATTTTACTTATACATTTCCCCTTCTGTATATGTAACGTATGGTGTAACTAGATCTGACTCCAGTCACTCTCACCAGTAATAATGTTACTTATACATTTCCCCTTCTGTATATGTAACGTATGGTGTAACTAGATCTGACTCCTGTCATTCTCACTGGTAATAATGTTACTTATATATTTCCACTTCTGTACATGTAACGTATGGTGGTACTAGATCTGACTCCTGTCATTCTCACCAGTAATAATGTTACTTATACATTTCCCCTTCTGTATATGAAACGTATGGTGTAACTAGATCTGACTCCTGTCATTCTCACCGGTAATAATGTTACTTATACATTTCCCCTTCTGTATATGAAACGTATGGTGTAACTAGATCTGACTCCTGTCATTCTCACCAGTAATAATGTTACTTATACATTTCCCCTTCTGTATATGTAACGTATGGTGTAACTAGATCTGACTCCTGTCATTCTCACCAGTAATAATGTTACTTATACATTTCCCCTTCTGTATATGTAACGTATGGTGTAACTAGATCTGACTCCTGTCATTCTCACCAGTAATAATGTTACTTATACATTTCCCCTTCTGTATATGAAACGTATGGTGTAACTAGATCTGACTCCTGTCATTCTCACCGGTAATAATGTTACTTATACATTTCCCCTTCTGTATATGTAACGTATGGTGTAACTAGATCTGACACCTGTCATTCTCACCAGTAATAATGTTACTTATACATTTCCTCTTCTGTATATGTAATGTATGGTGTAACTAGATCTGACTTCTGTCATTCTCACCAGTAATAATGTTACTTATACATTCCCCCTTCTGTATATGTAACGTATGGTGTAACTAGATCTGACTCCTGTCATTCTCACCAGTAATAATGTTACCTTTACATTTCCCCTTCTGTATATGTGATGTATGGTGTAACTAGATCTGACTCCTGTCATTCTCACCAGTAATAATGTTACCTTTACATTTCCCCTTCTGTATATGTGATGTATGGTGTAACTAGATCTGACTCCTGTCATTCTCACCGGTAATAATGTTACTTATACATTTCCCCTTCTGTATATGGAATGTATGGTGTAACTAGATCTGGCTCCTGTCTTTCTCACCAGTAATAATGTTACTTATGCATTTCCCCTTCTGTATATGTAACGTATGGTGTAACTAGATCTGACTCCTGTAATTCTCACCAGTAATAATGTTACATATACATTTCCCCTTCTGTATATGTAACGTATGGTGTAACTAGATCTGACTCCTGTCATTCTCACCAGTAATAATGTTACTTATACATTTCCCCTTCTGTATATGTAACGTATGGTGTAACTAGATCTGACTCCTGTCATTCTCACCAGTAATAATGTTACTTATACATTTCCCCTTCTGTATATGTAACGTATGGTGTAACTAGATCTGACTCCTGTCACTCTCACCAGTAATAATGTTACTTATATAATTCCCCTTCTGTATATGCAACGTATGGTGTAACTAGATCTGACTCCTGTCATTCTCACCAGTAATAATATTACTTATACATTTCCCCTTCTGTATATGTAACGTATGGTGTAACTAGATCTGACTCCTGTCATTCTCACCAGTAATAATGCTGCTTATACATTTCCCCTTCTGTATATGTAACGTATGGTGTAACTAGATCTGACTCCTGTCATTCTCACCAGTAATAATGTTACTTATACATTTCCCCTTCTGTATATGTAACGTACGGTGTAACTAGATCTGACTCCTGTCATTCTCACCAGTAATGTTACTTATACATTTCCCCTTCTGTATATGTAACATATGGTGTAACTAGATCTGACTCCTGTCATTCTCACCAGTAATAATGTTACTTATACATTTCCCCTTCTGTACATGTAATGTATGGTGTAACTAGATCTGACTCCTGTCATTCTCACCAGTAATAATGTTACTTATAAATTTACCCTTCTGTATATGTAACGTATGGTGTAACTAGATCTGACTCCTGTCATTCTCACCAGTAATGTTACTTATACATTTCCCCTTCTGTATATGTAACATATGGTGTAACTAGATCTGACTCCTGTCATTATCACCAGTAATAATACTTATACATTTCCCCTTCTGTATATGTAACGTATGGTGTAACTAGATCTGACTCCTGTCACTCTCACCAGTAATAATGTTACTTATACATTTCCCCTTCTGTATATGTAACGTATGGTGTAACTAGATCTGACTCCTGTCATTCTCTCCAGTAATAATGTTACTTATACATTTCCCCTTCTGTATATGTAACGTATGGTGTAACTACATCTGACTCCTGTCATTCTCACCAGTAATAATGATACTTATACATTTCCCCTTCTGTATATGTAACGTATGGTGTAACTACATCTGACTCCTGTCATTCTCACCAGTAATAATGTTACTTATACATTTCCTCTTCTGTATATGTAACGTATGGTGTAACTAGATCTGACTCCTGTCATTATCACCAGTAATAATGTTACTTATACATTTCCCCTTCTGTATATGTAACGTATGGTGTAACTAGATCTGACTCCTGTCATTCTCATCAGTAATAATGTTACTTATACATTTCCTCTTCTGTATATGTAACGTATGGTGTAACTAGATCTGACTCCTGTCATTCTCATCAGTAATAATGTTACTTATACATTTCCTCTTCTGTATATGTAACATATGGTGTAACTAGATCTGACTCCTGTCATTCTCACCAGTAACAATGTTACTTATACATTTCCCCTTCTGTATATGTAATGTATGGTGTAACTAGATCTGACTCCTGTCATTCTCACCAGTAACAATGTTACTTATACATTTCCCCTTCTGTATATGTAACGTATGGTGTAACTAGATCTGACTCCTGTCATTCTCACCAGTAATAATGATACTTATTCATTTTCCCTTCTGTATATGTAACGTATGGTGTAACTAGATCTGACTCCTGTCATTATCACCATTAATAATGTTACTTATACATTTCCCCTTCTGTATATGTAACGTATGGTGTAACTAGATCTGACTCCTGTCATTATCACCATTAATAATGTTACTTATACATTTCCCCTTCTGTATATGTAACGTATGGTGTAACTAGATCTGACTCCTGTCATTCTCACCAGTAATAATGTTACTTATACATTTCCCCTTCTGTATATGCAACGTATGGTGTAACTAGATCTGACTCCTGTCATTCTCACCAGTAATAATGTTACTTATACATTTCCCCTTCTGTATATGTAATGTATGGTGTAACTAGATCTGACTCCTGTCATTCTCACCAGTAATAATGTTACTTCTACATTTCCCCTTCTGTATATGGAATGTATGGTGTAACTAGATCTGACTCCTGTCATTCTCACCAGTAACAATGTTACTTATACATTTCCCCTTCTGTATATGTAATGTATGGTGTAACTAGATCTGACTCCTGTCACTCTCACCGGTAATAATGTTACTTATACATTTCCCTTCTGTATATGTAATGTATGCTGTAACTAGATCTGACTCCTGTCATTCTCTCCAGTAATAATGTTACTTATACATTTCCCCTTCTGTATATGGAACGTATGGTGTAACTAGATCTGACTCCTGTCATTCTCACCAGTAATATTGTTACTTATACATTTCCCCTTCTGTATATGGAACGTATGGTGTAACTAGATCGGACTCCTGTCATTCTCACCAGTTATAATGTTACTTATACATTTCCCCTTCTGTATATGTAACGTATGGTGTAACTAGATCTGACTCCTGTCATTCTCACCAGTAATAATGTTACTTATACATTTCCCCTTCTGTATATGTAACATATGGTGTAACTAGATCTGACTCCTGTCATTCTCACCAGTAATAATGTTACTTATATATTTCCCCTTCTGTATATGTAATGTATGGTGTAACTAGATCTGACTCCTGTCATTCTCACCAGTAATAATGTTACTTATACATTTCCCCTTCTGTATATGTAACATATGGTGTAACTAGATCTGACTCCTGTCATTCTCACCAGTAATAATGTTACTTATATATTTCCCCTTCTGTATATGTAACGTATGGTGTAACTAGATCTGACTCCTGTCATTCTCACCAGTAATAATGTTACTTATACATTTCCCCTTCTGTATATGTAACGTATGGTGTAACTAGATCTGACTCCTGTCATTCTCACCGGTAATAATGTTACTTATACATTTCCCCTTCTGTATATGTAACGTATGGTGTAACTAGATCTGACTCCTGTCATTCTCACCAGTAATAATTTTACTTATACATTTCCCCTTCTGTATATGTAACGTATGGTGTAACTAGATCTGACTCCTGTCACTCTCACCAGTAATAATGTTACTTATACATTTCCCCTTCTGTATATGGAACGTATGGTGTAACTAGATCTGACTCCTGTCATTCTCACCAGTAATAATGTTACTTATACATTTCCCCTTCTGTATATGTAACGTATGGTGTAACTAGATCTGACTCCTGTCATTCTCACCAGTAATAATGTTACTTATACATTTCCCCTTCTGTATATGAAACGTATGGTGTAACTAGATCTGACTCCTGTCATTCTCACCGGTAATAATGTTACTTATACATTTCCCCTTCTGTATATGTAATGTATGGTGTAACTAGATCTGACTCCTGTCATTCTCACCGGTAATAATGTTACTTATACATTTCCCCTTCTGTATATGTAACGTATGGTGTAACTAGATCTGACTCCTGTCATTCTCACCGGTAATAATGTTACTTATACATTTCCCCTTCTGTATATGTAATGTATGGTGTAACTAGATCTGACTCCTGTCATTCTCACCAGTAATAATGTTACTTATACATTTCCACTTCTGTATATGTAACGTATGGTGTAACTAGATCTGACTCCTGTCATTCTCACCAGTAATAATTTTACTTATACATTTCCCCTTCTGTATATGTAACGTATGGTGTAAC
The DNA here is from genome assembly GCF_028390025.1 of Pseudophryne corroboree. Classification (NCBI taxonomy): domain Eukaryota; kingdom Metazoa; phylum Chordata; class Amphibia; order Anura; family Myobatrachidae; genus Pseudophryne; species Pseudophryne corroboree. Next base: position 747,338 of record NW_026967552.1, read on the forward strand.
TAGATCTGACTCCAGTCACTCTCACCAGTAATAATGTTACTTATACATTTCCCCTTCTGTATATGTAACGTATGGTGTAACTAGATCTGACTCCTGTCATTCTCACCGGTAATAATGTTACTTATATATTTCCACTTCTGTACATGTAACGTATGGTGTAACTAGATCTGACTCCTGTCATTCTCACCAGTAATAATGTTACTTATACATTTCCCCTTCTGTATATGAAACGTATGGTGTAACTAGATCTGACTCCTGTCATTCTCACCGGTAATAATGTTACTTATACATTTCCCCTTCTGTATATGTGACGTATGGTGTAACTAGATCTGACTCCTGTCATTCTCACCGGTAATAATGTTACTTATACATTTCCCCTTCTGTATATGTGATGTATGGTGTAACTAGATCTGACTCCTGTCATTCTCACCGGTAATAATGTTACTTGTACATTTCCCCTTCTGTATATGTAACGTATGGTGTAACTAGATCTGACACCTGTCCTTTTCACCAGTAATAATGTTACTTATACATTTCCTCTTCTGTATATGTAATGTATGGTGAAACTAGATCTGACTTCTGTCATTCTCACCAGTAATAATAGTACTTATACATTTCCCCTTCTGTATATGTAACATATGGTGTAACTAGATCTGACTCCTGTCATTCTCACCAGTAATAATGTTACTTATACATTTCCACTTCTGTATATGTAACGTATGGTGTAACTAGATCTGACTCCTGTCATTCTCACCAGTAATAATGTTACTTATACATTTCCCCTTCTGTATATGTAACGTATGGTGTTACTAGATCTTACTCCTGTCATTCTCACCAGTAATAATTTTACTTATACATTTCCCCTTCTGTATATGTAACGTATGGTGTTACTAGATCTTACTCCTGTCATTCTCACCAGTAATAATTTTACTTATACATTTCCCCTTCTGTATATGTAACGTATGGTGTTACTAGATCTTACTCCTGTCATTCTCACTGGTAATAATGTTACTTATACATTTCCTCTTCTGTATATGTAACATATGGTGTAACTAGATCTGACTTCTGACATTCTCACCAGTAATAATGTTACTTATACATTTCCCCTTCTGTACATGTAACGTATGGTGTAACTAGATCTGACTCCTGTCATTCTCACCAGTAATAATGTTACTTATACATTTCCTCTTCTGTATATGTAACATATGGTGTAACTAGATCTGACTTCTGACATTCTCACCAGTAATAATGTTACTTATACATTTCCACTTCTGTATATGTAACGTATGGTGTAACTAGATCTGACTCCTGTCATTCTCACCAGTAATAATGTTACTTATACATTTCCCCTTCTGTATATGTAACGTATGGTGTTACTAGATCTTACTCCTGTCACTCTCACCGGTAATAATGTTACCTTTACATTTCCCCTTCTGTATATGTGATGTATGGTGTAACTAGATCTGACTCCTGTCATTCTCACCGGTAATAATGTTACTTATACATTTCCCCTTCTGTATATGTAATGTATGGTGTAACTAGATCTGACTCCTGTCATTCTCACCAGTAATAATGTTACTTATACATTTCCCCTTCTGTATATGTAATGTATGGTGTAACTAGATCTGACTCCTGTCATTCTCACCAGTAATAATGTTACTTATACATTTCCCCTTCTGTATATGTAACGTATGGTGTAACTAGATCTGACTCCTGTCATTCTCACCAGTAATAATGTTACTTATACATTTCCCCTTCTGTATATGTAACGTATGGTGTAACTAGATCTGACTCCTGTCATTCTCACCAGTAATAATGCTACTTATACATTTCTCCTTCTGTATATGTAACGTATGGTGTAACTAGATCTGACTCCTGTCATTCTCACCAGTAATAATGTTACTTATAAATTTCCCCTTCTGTATATGTAACGTATGGTGTAACTAGATCTGACTCCTGTCCTTCTCACCAGTAATAATGTTACTTATGCATTTCCCCTTCTGTATATGGAATGTATGGTGTAACTAGATCTGGCTCCTGTCTTTCTCACCAGTAATAATGTTACTTATGCATTTCCCCTTCTGTATATGTAACGTATGGTGTAACTAGATCTGACTCCTGTAATTCTCACCAGTAATAATGTTACATATACATTTCCCCTTCTGTATATGTAACGTATGGTGTAACTAGATCTGACTCCTGTCACTCTCATCAGTAATAATGTTACTTATACATTTCCCCTTCTGTATATGGAACGTATGGTGTAACTAGATCTGACTTCTGTCATTCTCACCAGTAATAATGATACTTATACATTTCCCCTTCTGTATATGGAACGTACGGTGTAACTAGATCTGACTCCTGTCATTCTCACCAGTAATATTGTTACTTATACATTTCCCCTTCTGTATATGTAATGTATGGTGTAACTAGATCTGACTCCTGTCATTCTCACCAGTAATAATGTTACTTATACATTTACCCTTCTGTATATGTAACGTATGGTGTAACTAGATCTGACTCCTGTCATTCTCACCAGTAATAATGTTACTTATACATTTCCCCTTCTGTATATGGAACGTATGGTGTAACTAGATCGGACTCCTGTCATTCTCACCAGTTATAATGTTACTTATACATTTCCCCTTCTGTATATGTAACGTATGGTGTAACTAGATCTGACTCCTGTCATTCTCACCAGTAATAATGTTACTTATACATTTCCCCTTCTGTATATGTAACGTATGGTGTAACTAGATCTGACTTCTGTCAATCTCACCAGTAATAATGTTACTTATACATTTCCCCTTCTGTATATGTAATGTATGGTGCAAGTAGATCTGACTTCTGTCAATCTCACCAGTAATAATGTTACTTATACATTTCCCCTTCTGTATATGTAACGTATGGTGTAACTAGATCTGACTCCTGTCATTCTCACCAGTAATAATGTTACTTATACATTTCCCCTTCTGTATATGTAATGTATGGTGTAACTAGATCTGACTCCTGTCATTCTCACCGGTAATAATGTTACTTATACATTTCCCCTTCTGTATATGTAACGTATGGTGTAAGTAGATCTGACTCCTGTCATTCTCACCAGTAATAATGTTACTTAGATAAGCTGAAGGCTGCATAAGCCTGAGGCAATATAAGCGATCAACTTTTTGTGATTGGTTGTTAAATGACTAAGCAGTTGCTAGGCAGATCAGTTTCCCAGTTGGGTTTTTTCCTATTGGATTAGAGGGTTGTGCATCAGGATGGAGAGGAGGGTCTCAGTTTAGTATATAAGGGGTGGCCATTTTGCCAGACTTCCTCTTGCCTTCAGTTTTGCCCAGGAAGGATAAGTATCACACTGCTTGTCTTTTCTTTGCTATAGATTTGTGAGTTTTAGTTGCCTTCACTGGGCATTATTTAACAGCCTTATCTCTGTTGCTGTGTGCTTTGATTGTGGTGCAGACTGTCCCCTCACCCTCCTGTCATGCCTCGTCCTCGTCGCTCTGCTCCCCCTCCCAGGCGCCTCGTGGAGGCAGGGAGTGCCCTCCGCTCCCGCTCTCCGAGCGTCGCTCCCCAGAGTGGGCTTTCCCCTGCTGCGGACAGGCGGCGGGGGCGGGCAGTTACAGCCCGCTCCCCTGCCGCACGGAGACGGGCGGCCAGCGGCCGCTCGTCACGTGGTTCCGGGGCGCGCGGCTCGGCCGAGCCGCGCACCCCGGCGCTTGCAGCAGGACGGGCCTCTCCCCGCCCTCCAGCTCCGGTCTCTTCCAGTCCCCCTCCGTCCCCCACCAGCAGCCGCATGTCACAGGGCGCGGGTGCGCGCGACCCGGCTGGGCCGCGTGACCCGGCGCTTCCGGCGGCAAGTTCGTTCACTCACCCTCAGCCTGGCACCGCGGACGGCTCCCTTCCTCCACCCTCGCTCGTGGCTCCCGGCGGCGTCCTGGTGGCACAGGACCGCCGCAGCAGAGCTGCGGGGGGGGAGGTGGGGTTTAATGTGCAGAGTGATATGAGCCCAGGGCAGCGGGTAGCGCCTCCCGCTGTCCCTGGGACAGTTCAGGACAGCACACTGCCAAATTACATCAGGGAGGCCAGCGCACCCCTGAAGATTGGTGGCGACGCGGGGCCCCTGGTGTCCGGGACGGGGGACGTGGCGCCGGCTGCCGCCACGCCCGCCCCGGCTGCATCAGCATGGCAGGTTTTCCCCCCGGCATCAGAGCCCTGCTTGGGCGCCCCCTGGGCGTCGGCTGCCCCGCCGCCATGGGCGGCGCCCTCGCTTACAGGGTATCAGTCTCCCCACGCCCTCCACGGTCCTTTGCAATGCGGGTCCACGCAGGCGTCCGTATCGACGGCTTATTTTACGCACGGCGGGGCGCTCGCGGTAACAGCTCAGCAAGGCTACGCGGGGAGCCAGTCCTTCCCCGGGGGGTTTGCGTGGCCTCCGGCCCCAGCATTCCCTTTTGCCGCCAGTATGCCTTCCATGGGTTTCTTGACCACGGCCGACACACAGTTTTCCCCGCGTGGGGCCAGCACGTGCGCCGGCGGGCAGTCCACGTGGTCGGTCGGGGGACCCCGAGTCGCGGTGCCCATGCCGGCCTTTGCGGGCCTGCAGCCAGGACAGGCACCGGGCGGGGGGTATCAGGTGGCACAAGGTTGGCCCCCTCTCCCGGCGCCCCCTCAGTTCCTTCCGGCTTCATACGGAGGGGCAGGAGCAGGCGTCTGCCTGCCGCATGCGGCTTGGCGGCCATCTTACCCCGCGATTTTTGGCGCAGCAAGCGGGTCGGCCTTTACGCAGTCGATCGGGTACACCTCGGCGGGGGCCCCCTCCCTACAGTTGCCGGGCGGCCATCCGCCGCAGAGCGGAGGGGCGGTCCCTCCGCCGCCGCAATTGCGGGCAAGTGTTAATAATGTTCTGGTTCCCCCTGTGCCTGTGGTCCCCTCTTCTTCTCCCTCACAGGTCCCGCCTAGTTCGGGGGCTACAACCGGCATGAGGCGAAGATCACGGACAAGTGGGACGGCGAACGTGGAGGTACGGCCATCAGCGGAGGCGGGTGCAGCGGACGAAGAGGTTCCGGGTCCTTCGAACTCCGGTGAGCTAGATATTTCTTTACACGTTTCAACATGTAGTTCATCGTCTTCCAGCAGCATATCATCCGGCTCTCCGCGGCGCCCGCGTAAATTAGCTAGGCTCATCGCGCGGCGAATGGCTAAGGAGGCGCATAAGGCGGCCGCTCCTGCGCAGGTGGTCCCTTCGGACCCTCCCCGTTTCGGCGAGATGGTGCATTGCGCCAACACGGCGGTTACAAGGGGAGTTCGCAAGCGCATGCGGGAAAAGATCCGCAAGGGGAAGTAGGTGGACGTATTCACCCTTACGGAGGAAATGCGGCAGGGTTTTGAGGCAGCCAAGAAACCGGGCGGTATGGGGGAAAATGCGTTCCGCAATTTCCACCAGTGGCTGCGTGGGTTTTTGGTGTTCATGGTTTGCTACACGGAATCCCGTCCCGCGGAGTATGCCAATTTGGTGAAATATTTGTTTTTAGTACACGATATGTACTTAAAATCCAAAGGGTCTGCGTGGCGGGATTACGACGAGAAGTTTCGTCGCAATCAGGATGGCAACCCCATCCTGCCCGCGGGTTTTAAGGACGTTGAGGTGTGGTTGGAGGGCACGCAGCAGGTCAAACCCACCCCAGACGTCACGGCCAAGAAGCCCGGGGCGTCCGGGGTGGCAGCTTCCCGATTGACGGGGAAAGGGAAGTGTTTCGCCTACAACGACGGTAAATGCGTCAAAGGAACGAGCTGTCGTTTTCGCCACTCATGCAGGGTGTGCGGATCCAATCACCCGGCCAAGGAATGCACCGCGTCAACAGGCAGTAAGCCTGCCTCTTCCACCGAGGCCGGTGGAATTGGCAAGTAAGGCCTTCTCCCCGATTATAGTTTCCGAGTTGCTGCGCTGGCTTGCGTTATATCCCGATCGGACGGCCGCATCGTTTCTCTCGGAGGGTTTTCAGCAGGGTTTTCGCTTGCCGATTCCGGATTCGGTGTATGTGGTTGCACGCCAGAATTTGAGATCGGCTCGTGAATTCCCGCAGGAGATCCGGCGGAAGGTCGACGGGGAGATTGAGCGAGGGCGCATGGCTGGGCCCTACGCCTTTTCCCCGTTGCCCTCCTTGTGCATTTCCCCAATAGGGGTGGTGCCCAAGAAGGCCATAGGCAAGTTTTGTTTGATACAGCACTTGTCTCACCCGCCGGGGGTGTCGGTCAACGACGCTATCCCGGAAGCCCAATGCAGAGTTCGATATCAATCGTTTGACGACGCGCTGCGCTTAGTGCGGGATGATGGTCCAGGGAGTCTGTTGGCAAAATTGGACGTGGAGTCAGCCTTTCGCCTACTCCCGCTGCACCCAGATTCCTTGCGGTTTCTGGGTTTCAAAATAGGGGGCGAATTCTACGTCGATCGGTGTCTCCCCATGGGCTGTTCTGTATCCTGCGCCTACTTTGAGTGTTTTAGCACATTTTTGCACTGGTGCGTCCAGACCGCCTCCGGGCAACCGGGGGTGGCTCACTATCTGGATGATTTTCTTTTTGTAGGACCCGGGGACAGTTCGGTCTGTGGGGACATTCTCTCGGTGGCCAGGTCGTTATTCTGCGCTTTAGGGGTACCTGTTGCGCAGGATAAGTGCGAGGGTCCTTGCACTTGTCTTAGCTATTTAGGTATCGAGATCGACATGGTGGGGGGGTGCTGTCGCTTGCCCGAGGATAAGGTGCAGAAGCTATTGGGTTTGATTACAGACTGTTTAGGAAAACGCAGGGTTCGGCTTAAGCAGGTGCAGTCCTTGCTTGGCTCTCTCAATTTTGCGTGTCGGATTATCCCCATGGGTAGGATTTTCTGTCGCAAACTTGAGCGGGCCACAGCGGGGACGGTTCGACAGAATCACTCCGTTTACCTGTCCCGCGAGATCAAGGATGATTTGCGGGTTTGGGTCTCTTTCCTGGTGTCCTTCAACAGGGAAGTGTTGTGGCCCGCTCCTTGTTGTTCCAGTGAGCAGCTGCAGTTGTTCACGGATGCTTCAGGCAGTCGGGGTTTCGGAGCGTTCTTTGCTGGCGCGTGGTGCGCTGCGGCCTGGCCGGCATTTTGGGTAACGCGTGGGTTTACCAAGAACCTGCTGCTGCTGGAATTGTTCCCAATCTTAGTGGCGCTGGAGTTATGGGCCGGACAGTTCGCAAATAGGGACATTTTGTTTCTTTGCGACAACCTAGGGGTAGTGCATGCGATAAATAATCAGCGTTCATCATCGCCGCAGGCCCTGCGATTACTAAGGCATTTAGTGCTAGTTTGTTTACAGCGTAATATTAATTTTAGGGCTCGCCACGTTCCCGGAGTTGACAATGGAATTGCGGATGCATTGTCCCGGTTCCAGTTTGACAAATTCAGGACGTTGGTTCCGGGAGCGGAGGCAGAGGGGTTACAGTGCCCACCTTCTGTCTGGCAGATGGTCGAAGCGGTTTAACGGCGTTGGCCAGGTGTGCACTGGCTCCCTCCACGCTACGTGCGTACGATGCTGCATGGCGGGATTGGTCAGCCTTTCAGAGTAGGTACGGGGTAGCAGGTGAGTTCTCGGCCGACGCCCTGTTGACCTTTGTTTGGGAGCATTACCAAAACGGTAGGTCAAAAGCGGCCATGGCTACTGCCCTTGCGGGCATCGCCTTTCACTCGCGACTCCACGGGACAACGGACCCCACGGGGTCGTTTGTCCTTTCCAGAGCGCTGAAAGGTTGGGCTAGGTTGCACCCGGCGCCCGCGGATTCACGTAGGCCTATAACGTTGCAGCTGCTAGCGGACTTGCTGCATGTGCTACCTCGGATTGCGTCCTCGGAATTTGAGGTGGCTTTGTTTAGTAGCGCGTATGCCCTGGCCTTTTTCGGGGCGTTTCGGGTGAGCGAGCTAGTGGCGAGCAGCAAGGCGTCCCGGGAATCGGGTCTGCTCTATGAGAATGTGCGCTTGCAGGAGGGCCTGTTGCTCTGTAGGATTGTGCGATCCAAGACAGATCAAACAGGTCGGGGTCGCTGGTTGTCCTTGGAGGCTCAGGAGGGTATGGGCGTTTGCCCGCTGCGGCTGACGCAAGAGTATGTGCGGTTAAGACCTCCGGGGGGCAACCAGTTGCTGGTACACGCGCAGTCGGACCCTCTGACGAAGTTTCAGTTTTCATCGGTGTTTAAGAAATGTTTAACGGCGTTGGGCTTGCAGGAGGCGGACTTCGGTACTCATTCCTTTCGGATTGGGGCGGCTACCCATGCGGCAGCCGCTGGTTCATCACCAGCGGCTATTCGGGAGTTGGGTCGCTGGAAGTCGGCCTCCTATAAGTCCTACGTCCGTATAGATAAGTTATAAGTGCGCCGGTTGCGCTAACCCAAAAACGTGTTTACTCGTCGGTTTTTGAACGCTTACCGTTCAGGAATCGAGGGTGTGAAGCGAATTTTTAAAATTTTTCCTCCGAGGGGGCCTAATTTCAATTGGCTGTTCTACCAAGGTCCACGGGAGGTTTTTTGAGTTTTCTCCTTCACTTGGGTTTAATTGGTTTACGTTGTGTTTCAGTTACAGATTATGTGCATAATCTGACATTAGGATATTTTCTTTTACAGCTGTCATCAATTTTGGAGACCACATATGGATGGTTGGTCATTCATACGTTTTTTGGGCAGAGAAACATCCCATGGCGGCTAGGGCGAATGAGATTTTTGGGTCCAGGCAGTTTAGATGGCTAGGTGTTAGGGGCATGTTATGGGGTGATTTGTTGCGCGTCCTGTTTGCACGGGAGCGCCGCTGGGGTCGCCCCAGTTGTATTATCATCCATCTGGGTGGTAATGATCTGGGCCGAGTGAAAGGCATAGACTTGATTTTGTCTATAAAGGCGGATGTAGTGGCTATACGTTGTCACTGGCCTGGGGTATGCATTGTCTGGTCGGAAATGGTGCCCCGTTTCCATTGGCGTGGTGCGGTGCGTTTCTCGGCGCTGGAGAAAGCACGCAAAAAGGTGAACTCGACGGTGTCTCTGTTTGTCAAGGCCATAGGCGGAGTGGCAATTAAGCATCCTCTGCTGGTGCTGCGGAACAGACAGTTCTATAGAGACGATGGGGTTCACCTTTCTCCGGAAGGAGTGCAGTTTTTTCTGGAAGATATTTTCGGTCTTTTTCGGTAGAGCTAGTTTGTTTCTGGTTGGTTAAGTTTCTGTTTGCGGATGGCGGTGGCGGTTTGGTAAACCTTGGTGGCGGGAAATCGCTGCCAACCAGCTGTCACACAGGCATAAGTGGTCATTGTGGGGCTCCCTCTTTAAATGGACGGCAGGTGTGTCCTTTTCTTGCGGTTGGACATTTAGACGTTCCCCTGCGGGAACCGAACGTTTGCCAGAGAAAGAGGGGTAAGGCCAGCACAATGCGGGTTATGCGGGAAGGAGGCGGGGTATGTGTACTCCCCTCCTTGGTTTGGTGGTTTCCATCTAGGTGACGGGTGCTGGTGGTTTGGCAGCGGTTTTCTGTTTTTGCCATCCTCCAAACTAGAGTTAATTATATATTCAATTTCAATTCTAATTCGGCCTCAATTATTAGTTTAAAGAGTTGGTCAGCGATTAATAAACATCGTCTGACCTTTAACTCCAGCTACTGTGTCCGTGTCTTTATTTCAGTGTGTGGTGTGGTTTTATTTAGTGATAAGCTAGCTTAAATACAAGGTTTATGTAATCACAATAAAGTTATGAGCGGCTTATACATTTCCCCTTCTGTATATGTAATGTATGGTGTAACTAGATCTGACTCCTGTCATTCTCACCAGTAATAATGTTACTTATACATTTCCCCTTCTGTATATGTAACGTATGGTGTAACTAGATCTGACTCCTGTCATCCTCACCAGTAATAATGTTACTTATACATTTCCCCTTCTGTATATGTAACGTATGGTGTAACTAGATCTGACTCCTGTCATTCTCACCGGTAATAATGTTACTTATACATTTCCCCTTCTGTATATGTAACGTATGGTGTAACTAGATCTGACTCCTGTCATTCTCACCGGTAATAATGTTACTTATACATTTCCCTTCTGTATATGTAATATATGCTGTAACTAGATCTGACTCCTGTCATTCTCTCCAGTAATAATGTTACTTATACATTTCCCCTTCTGTATATGGAACGTATGGTGTAACTAGATCTGACTCCTGTCATTCTCACCAGTAATATTGTTACTTATACATTTCCCCTTCTGTATATGGAACGTATGGTGTAACTAGATCGGACTCCTGTCATTCTCACCAGTTATAATGTTACTTATACATTTCCCCTTCTGTATATGTAACGTATGGTGTAACTAGATCTGACTCCTGTTATTCTCACCAGTAATAATGTTACTTATACATTTCCCCTTCTGTATATGTAACGTATGGTGTAACTAGATCTGACTCCTGTTATTCTCACCAGTAATAATGTTACTTATACATTTCCCCTTCTGTATATGTAATGTATGGTGTAACTAGATCTGACTCCTGTCATTCTCAACGGTAATAATGTTACTTATACATATCCCCTTCTGTATATGTAACGTATGGTGTAACTAGATCTGACTCCTGTCATTCTCTCTGGTAATAATGTTACTTATACATTTCCCCTTCTGTATATGTAATGTATGGTGTAACTAGATCTGACTCCTGTCATTCTCACCGGTAATAATGTTACTTATACATTTCCCCTTCTGTATATGTAATGTATGGTGTAACTAGATCTGACTCCTGTCATTCTCACCAGTAATAATGTTACTTATACATTTCCCCTTCTGTATATGGAACGTACGGTGTAACTAGATCTGACTCCTGTCATTCTCACCAGTAATAATGTTACTTATACATTTCCCCTTCTGTATATGTAACATATGGTGTAACTAGATCTGACTCCTGTCATTCTCACCAGTAATATTGTTACTTATACATTTCCCCTTCTGTATATGTAACGTATGGTGTAACTAGATCTGACTCCTGTCATTCTCACCAGTAATATTGTTACTTATACATTTCCCCTTCTGTATATGTAACGTATGGTGTAACTAGATCTGACTTCTGTCATTCTCACCAGTAATAATGTTACTTATACATTTGCCCTTCTGTATATGGAACGTATGGTGTAACTAGATCTGACTCCTGTCATTCTCACCGGTAATAATGTTACTTATACATTTCCCCTTCTGTATATGTAACGTATGGTGTAACTAGATCTGACTCCTGTCATTCTCTCCAGTAATAATGTTACTTATACATTTCCCCTTCTGTATATGTAACGTATGGTGTAACTAGATCTGACTCCTGTCATTCTCACCAGTAATAATGTTACTTATACATTTCCCCTTCTGTATATGTAACGTATGGTGTAACTAGATCTGACCCGTCATTCTCACCAGTAATAATGTTACTTATACATTTCCCCTTCTGTATATGTAACGTATGGTGTAACTAGATCTGACTCCTGTCATTCTCACCAGTAATAATGTTACTTATATATTTACCCCTTCTGTATATGTAACGTATGGTGTAACTAGATCTGACTCCTGTCATTCTCACCAGTAATAATGTTACTTATACATTTCCACTTCTGTATATGTAACGTATGGTGTAACTAGATCTGACACCTGTCATTCTCACCAGTAATAATGTTACTTATACATTTTCCCTTCTGTATATGGAACGTATGGTGTAACTAGATCTGACTCCTGTCATTCTCACCAGTAATAATGTTACTTATACATTTCCCCTTCTGTATATGTAACGTATGGTGTAACTAGATCTGACTCCTGTCATTCTCTCCAGTAATAATGTTACTTATACATTTTCCCTTCTGTATATGGAACGTATGGTGTAACTAGATCTGACTCCTGTCATTCTCACCAGTAATAATGTTACTTATACATTTCCCCTTCTGTATATGTAATGTATGCTGTAACTAGATCTGACTCCTGTCATTCTCTCCAGTAATAATGTTACTTATACATTTCCCCTTCTGTATATGTAACGTATGGTGTAACTAGATCTGACTCCTGTCACTCTCACCAGTAATAATGTTACTTATACATTTCCCCTTCTGTATATGTAACGTATGGTGTAACTAGATCTGACTCCTGTCACTCTCACCAGTAATAATGTTACTTATACATTTCCCCTTCTGTATATGTAACGTATGGTGTAACTAGATCTGACTCCTGTCATTCTCACCGGTAATAATGTTACTTATACATTTCCCCTTCTGTATATGTAACGTATGGTGTAACTAGATCTGACTCCTGTCATTCTCACCGGTAATAATGTTACTTATACATTTCCCCTTCTGTATATGTAACGTATGGTGTAACTAGATCTGACTCCTGTCATTCTCACCGGTAATAATGTTACTTATACATTTCCCCTTCTGTATATGTAACGTATGGTGTTACTAGATCTGACTCCTGTCATTCTCACCAGTAATAATGTTACTTATACATTTCCACTTCTGTATATGTAACGTATGGTGTAACTAGATCTGACTCCTGTCATTCTCACCAGTAATAATTTTACTTATACATTTCCCCTTCTGTATATGTAACGTATGGTGTAACTAGATCTGACTCCTGTCACTCTCACTAGTAATAATGTTACTTATACATTTCCCCTTCTGTATATGTAACGTATGGTGTAACTAGATCTGACTCCTGTCATTCTCACCAGTAATAATTTTACTTATACATTTCCCCTTCTGTATATGGAACGTATGGTGTAACTAGATCTGACTTCTGTCATTCTCACCAGTAATAATGTTACTTATACATTTCCCCTTCTGTATATGTAACATATGGTGTAACTAGATCTGACTCCTGTCATTCTCACCAGTAATAATGTTACTTATACATTTCCTCTTCTGTATATGTAACGTATGGTGTAACTAGATCTGACTCCTGTCATTCTCACCAGTAATAATGTTACTTATACATTTCCACTTCTGTATATGTAACGTATGGTGTAACTAGATCTGACTCCTGTCATTCTCACCAGTAATAATTTTACTTATACATTTCCCCTTCTGTATATGTAATGTATGGTGTAACTAGATCTGACTCCTGTCATTCTCACCGGTAATAATGTTACTTATACATTTCCCCTTCTGTATATGTAACGTATGGTGTAACTAGATCTGACTCCTGTCATTCTCACCGGTAATAATGTTACTTATACATTTCCCCTTCTGTATATGTAACGTATGGTGTTACTAGATCTGACTCCTGTCATTCTCACCAGTAATAATGTTACTTATACATTTTCCCTTCTGTATATGGAACGTATGGTGTAACTAGATCTGACTCCTGTCATTCTCACCAGTAATAATGTTACTTATACATTTCCCCTTCTGTATATGTAATGTATGCTGTAACTAGATCTGACTCCTGTCATTCTCTCCAGTAATAATGTTACTTATACATTTCCCCTTCTGTATATGTAACGTATGGTGTAACTAGATCTGACTCCTGTCACTCTCACCAGTAATAATGTTACTTATACATTTCCCCTTCTGTATATGTAATGTATGCTGTAACTAGATCTGACTTCTGTCATTCTCACCAGTAATAATTTTACTTATACATTTCCCCTTCTGTATATGTAACGTATGGTGTAACTAGATCTGACTCCTGTCATTCTCACCAGTAATAATGTTACTTATACATTTCCACTTCTGTATATGTAACGTATGGTGTAACTAGATCTGACTCCTGTCATTCTCACCAGTAATAATGTTACTTATACATTTCCTCTTCTGTATATGTAACGTATGGTGTAACTAGATCTGACTCCTGTCATTCTCACCAGTAATAATGTTACTTATACATTTCCCCTTCTGTATATGTAACGTAGGTGTAACTAGATCTGACTCCTGTCATTCTCACCAGTAATAATGTTACTTATACATTTACCCTTCTGTATATGTAACGTATGGTGTAACTAGATCTGACTCCTGTCATTCTCACCAGTAATGTTACTTATACATTTCCCCTTCTGTATATGTAATATATGGTGTAACTAGATCTGACTCCTGTCATTATCACCAGTAATAATACTTATACATTTCCCCTTCTGTATATGTAACGTATGGTGTAACTAGATCTGACTCCTGTCATTCTCATCAGTAATAATGTTACTTATACATTTCCTCTTCTGTATATGTAACATATGGTGTAACTAGATCTGACTCCTGTCATTCTCACCAGTAATAATGTTACTTATACATTTCCCCTTCTGTATATGTAATGTATGGTGTAACTAGATCTGACTCCTGTCATTCTCACCAGTAATAATGTTACTTATACATTTCCCCTTCTGTATATGTAACGTATGGTGTAACTAGATCTGACTCCTGTAATTCTCACCAGTAATAATGTTACATATACATTTCCCCTTCTGTATATGTAACGTATGGTGTAACTAGATCTGACTCCTGTCATTCTCACCAGTAATAATGTTACTTATACATTTCCCCTTCTGTATATGTAACGTATGGTGTAACTAGATCTGACTCCTGTCACTCTCACCAGTAATAATGTTACTTATATAATTCCCCTTCTGTATATGCAACGTATGGTGTAACTAGATCTGACTCCTGTCATTCTCACCAGTAATAATGTTACTTATACATTTCCCCTTCTGTATATGTAACGTATGGTGTAACTAGATCTGACTCCTGTCATTCTCACCAGTAATAATGCTGCTTATACATTTCCCCTTCTGTATATGTAACGTATGGTGTAACTAGATCTGACTCCTGTCATTCTCACCAGTAATAATGTTACTTATACATTTCCCCTTCTGTATATGTAACGTAGGTGTAACTAGATCTGACTCCTGTCATTCTCACCAGTAATAATGTTACTTATACATTTACCCTTCTGTATATGTAACGTATGGTGTAACTAGATCTGACTCCTGTCATTCTCACCAGTAATGTTACTTATACATTTCCCCTTCTGTATATGTAATATATGGTGTAACTAGATCTGACTCCTGTCATTATCACCAGTAATAATACTTATACATTTCCCCTTCTGTATATGTAACGTATGGTGTAACTAGATCTGACTCCTGTCACTCTCACCAGTAATAATGTTACTTATACATTTCCCCTTCTGTATATGTAACGTATGGTGTAACTAGATCTGACTCCTGTCATTCTCTCCAGTAATAATGTTACTTATTCATTTTCCCTTCTGTATATGTAACGTATGGTGTAACTAGATCTGACTCCTGTCATTCTCATCAGTAATAATGTTACTTATACATTTCCTCTTCTGTATATGTAACATATGGTGTAACTAGATCTGACTCCTGTCATTCTCACCAGTAATAATGTTACTTATACATTTCCCCTTCTGTATATGTAATGTATGGTGTAACTAGATCTGACTCCTGTCATTCTCACCAGTAATAATGTTACTTATACATTTCCCCTTCTGTATATGTAACGTATGGTGTAACTAGATCTGACTCCTGTAATTCTCACCAGTAATAATGTTACATATACATTTCCCCTTCTGTATATGTAACGTATGGTGTAACTAGATCTGACTCCTGTCATTCTCACCAGTAATAATGTTACTTATACATTTCCCCTTCTGTATATGTAACGTATGGTGTAACTAGATCTGACTCCTGTCACTCTCACCAGTAATAATGTTACTTATATAATTCCCCTTCTGTATATGCAACGTATGGTGTAACTAGATCTGACTCCTGTCATTCTCACCAGTAATAATGTTACTTATACATTTCCCCTTCTGTATATGTAACGTATGGTGTAACTAGATCTGACTCCTGTCATTCTCACCAGTAATAATGCTGCTTATACATTTCCCCTTCTGTATATGTAACGTATGGTGTAACTAGATCTGACTCCTGTCATTCTCACCAGTAATAATGTTACTTATACATTTCCCCTTCTGTATATGTAACGTAGGTGTAACTAGATCTGACTCCTGTCATTCTCACCAGTAATAATGTTACTTATACATTTACCCTTCTGTATATGTAACGTATGGTGTAACTAGATCTGACTCCTGTCATTCTCACCAGTAATGTTACTTATACATTTCCCCTTCTGTATATGTAATATATGGTGTAACTAGATCTGACTCCTGTCATTATCACCAGTAATAATACTTATACATTTCCCCTTCTGTATATGTAACGTATGGTGTAACTAGATCTGACTCCTGTCACTCTCACCAGTAATAATGTTACTTATACATTTCCCCTTCTGTATATGTAACGTATGGTGTAACTAGATCTGACTCCTGTCATTCTCTCCAGTAATAATGTTACTTATTCATTTTCCCTTCTGTATATGTAACGTATGGTGTAACTAGATCTGACTCCTGTCACTCTCACCAGTAATAATGTTACTTATACATTTCCTCTTCTGTATATGTAACGTATGGTGTAACTAGATCTGACTCCTGTCACTCTCACCAGTAATAATGTTACTTATACATTTCCCCTTCTGTATATGTAACGTATGGTGTAACTAGATCTGACTCCTGTCATTCTCATCAGTAATAATGTTACTTATACATTTCCCCTTCTGTATATGTAACGTATGGTGTAACTAGATCTGACTCCTGTCACTCTCACCGGTAATAATGTTACTTATACATTTCCCCTTCTGTATATGTAACGTATGGTGTAACTAGATCTGACTCCTGTCATTCTCACCGGTAATAATGTTACTTATACATTTCCCCTTCTGTATATGTAACGTATGGTGTAACTAGATCTGACTCCTGTCATTCTCACCAGTAATAATGTTATTTATACATTTCCCCTTCTGTATATGTAACGTATGGTGTAACTAGATCTGACTCCTGTCATTCTCACCAGTAATGTTTCTTATACATTTCCCCTTCTATATATGTAACGTATGGTGTAACTAGATCTGACTCCTGTCATTCTCACCGGTAATAATGTTACTTATACATTTCCCCTTCTGTATATGTAACGTATGGTGTAACTAGATCTGACACCTGTCATTCTCACCAGTAATAATGTTACTTATACATTTCCTCTTCTGTATATGTAACGTATGGTGTAACTAGATCTGACTTCTGTCATTCTCACCAGTAATAATGTTACTTATACATTTCCACTTCTGTATATGTAATGTATGGTGTAACTAGATCTGACTTCTGTCATTCTCACCAGTAATAATGTTACTTATACATTTCCCCTTCTGTATATGTAACATATGGTGTAACTAGATCTGACTCCTGTCATTCTCACCAGTAATAATGTTACTTATACATTTCCACTTCTGTATATGTAACGTATGGTGTAACTAGATCTGACTCCTGTCATTCTCACCAGTAATAACGTTACTTATACATTTCCCCTTCTGTATATGGAACGTATGGTGTAACTAGATCTGACTCCTGTCATTCTCACCAGTAATAATTTTACTTATACATTTCCCCTTCTGTATATGTAACGTATGGTGTTACTAGATCTTACTCCTGTCATTCTCACTGGTAATAATGTTACTTATACATTTCCACTTCTGTACATGTAACGTATGGTGTAACTAGATCTGACTCCTGTCATTCTCACCAGTAATAATGTTACTTATACATTTCCCCTTCTGTATATGAAACGTATGGTGTAACTAGATCTGACTCCTGTCATTCTCACCAGTAATAATGTTACTTATACATTTCCCCTTCTGTATATGTAACGTATGGTGTAACTAGATCTGACTCCTGTCATTCTCACCGGTAATAATGTTACTTATACATTTCCCCTTCTGTATATGTAATGTATGGTGTAACTAGATCTGACTCCTGTCATTCTCACCGGTAATAATGTTACTTATACATTTCCCCTTCTGTATATGTAATGTATGGTGTAACTAGATCTGACTCCTGTCATTCTCACCGGTAATAATGTTACTTATACATTTCCCCTTCTGTATATGTAACATATGGTGTAACTAGATCTGACTCCTGTCATTCTCACCAGTAATAATGTTACTTATACATTTCCACTTCTGTATATGTAACGTATGGTGTAACTAGATCTGACTCCTGTCATTCTCACCAGTAATAATTTTACTTATACATTTCCCCTTCTGTATATGTAACGTATGGTGTTACTAGATCTTACTCCTGTCATTCTCACTGGTAATAATGTTACTTATACATTTCCACTTCTGTACATGTAACGTATGGTGTAACTAGATCTGACTCCTGTCATTCTCACCAGTAATAATGTTACGTATACATTTCCTCTTCTGTATATGTAACATATGGTGTAACTAGATCTGACTTCTGACATTCTCACCAGTAATAATGTTACTTATACATTTCCACTTCTGTATATGTAACGTATGGTGTAACTAGATCTGACTTCTGTCATTCTCACCAGTAATAATGATACTTATACATTTCCCCTTCTGTATATGGAACGTACGGTGTAACTAGATCTGACTCCTGTCATTCTCACCAGTAATATTGTTACTTATACATTTCCCCTTCTGTATATGTAATGTATGGTGTAACTAGATCTGACTCCTGTCATTCTCACCAGTAATAATGTTACTTATACATTTCCCCTTCTGTATATGTAACGTATGGTGTAACTAGATCTGACTCCTGTCATTCTCACCAGTAATAATGTTACTTATACATTTCCCCTTCTGTATATGTAATGTATGGTGTAACTAGATCTGACTCCTGTCATTCTCACCAGTAATAATGTTACCTTTACATTTCCCCTTCTGTATATGTGATGTATGGTGTAACTAGATCTGACTCCTGTCATTCTCACCGGTAATAATGTTACTTATACATTTCCCCTTCTGTATATGGAATGTATGGTGTAACTAGATCTGGCTCCTGTCTTTCTCACCAGTAATAATGTTACTTATGCATTTCCCCTTCTGTATATGTAACGTATGGTGTAACTAGATCTGACTCCTGTAATTCTCACCAGTAATAATGTTACATATACATTTCCCCTTCTGTATATGTAACGTATGGTGTAACTAGATCTGACTCCTGTCATTCTCACCAGTAATAATGTTACTTATACATTTCCCCTTCTGTATATGTAACGTATGGTGTAACTAGATCTGACTCCTGTCACTCTCACCAGTAATAATGTTACTTATATAATTCCCCTTCTGTATATGCAACGTATGGTGTAACTAGATCTGACTCCTGTCATTCTCACCAGTAATAATATTACTTATACATTTCCCCTTCTGTATATGTAACGTATGGTGTAACTAGATCTGACTCCTGTCATTCTCACCAGTAATAATGCTGCTTATACATTTCCCCTTCTGTATATGTAACGTATGGTGTAACTAGATCTGACTCCTGTCATTCTCACCAGTAATAATGTTACTTATACATTTCCCCTTCTGTATATGTAACGTACGGTGTAACTAGATCTGACTCCTGTCATTCTCACCAGTAATGTTACTTATAAATTTACCCTTCTGTATATGTAACGTATGGTGTAACTAGATCTGACTCCTGTCATTCTCACCAGTAATGTTACTTATACATTTCCCCTTCTGTATATGTAACATATGGTGTAACTAGATCTGACTCCTGTCATTATCACCAGTAATAATACTTATACATTTCCCCTTCTGTATATGTAACGTATGGTGTAACTAGATCTGACTCCTGTCACTCTCACCAGTAATAATGTTACTTATACATTTCCCCTTCTGTATATGTAACGTATGGTGTAACTAGATCTGACTCCTGTCATTCTCTCCAGTAATAATGTTACTTATACATTTCCCCTTCTGTATATGTAACGTATGGTGTAACTACATCTGACTCCTGTCATTCTCACCAGTAATAATGATACTTATACATTTCCCCTTCTGTATATGTAACGTATGGTGTAACTACATCTGACTCCTGTCATTCTCACCAGTAATAATGATACTTATACATTTCCCCTTCTGTATATGTAACGTATGGTGTAACTAGATCTGACTCCTGTCATTCTCACCAGTAATAATGATACTTATTCATTTTCCCTTCTGTATATGTAACGTATGGTGTAACTAGATCTGACTCCTGTCATTCTCACCAGTAATAATGTTACTTATACATTTCCTCTTCTGTATATGTAACGTATGGTGTAACTAGATCTGACTCCTGTCATTATCACCAGTAATAATGTTACTTATACATTTCCCCTTCTGTATATGTAACGTATGGTGTAACTAGATCTGACTCCTGTCATTCTCATCAGTAATAATGTTACTTATACATTTCCTCTTCAGTATATGTAACATATGGTGTAACTAGATCTGACTCCTGTCATTCTCACCAGTAATAATGTTACTTATACATTTCCCCTTCTGTATATGTAATGTATGGTGTAACTAGATCTGACTCCTGTCATTCTCACCAGTAATAATGTTACTTATACATTTCCCCTTCTGTATATGTAACGTATGGTGTAACTAGATCTGACTCCTGTAATTCTCACCAGTAATAATGTTACATATACATTTCCCCTTCTGTATATGTAACGTATGGTGTAACTAGATCTGACTCCTGTCATTCTCACCAGTAATAATGTTACTTATACATTTCCCCTTCTGTATATGTAACGTATGGTGTAACTAGATCTGACTCCTGTCACTCTCACCAGTAATAATGTTACTTATATAATTCCCCTTCTGTATATGCAACGTATGGTGTAACTAGATCTGACTCCTGTCATTCTCACCAGTAATAATGTTACTTATACATTTCCCCTTCTGTATATGTAACGTACGGTGTAACTAGATCTGACTCCTGTCATTCTCACCAGTAATAATGCTGCTTATACATTTCCCCTTCTGTATATGTAACGTATGGTGTAACTAGATCTGACTCCTGTCATTCTCACCAGTAATAATGTTACTTATACATTTCCCCTTCTGTATATGTAACGTACGGTGTAACTAGATCTGACTCCTGTCATTCTCACCAGTAATGTTACTTATACATTTCCCCTTCTGTATATGTAACGTATGGTGTAACTAGATCTGACTCCTGTCATTCTCACCAGTAATAATGTTACTTATACATTTCCCCTTCTGTATATGTAACGTATGGTGTAACTAGATCTGACTCCTGTAATTCTCACCAGTAATAATGTTACATATACATTTCCCCTTCTGTATATGTAACGTATGGTGTAACTAGATCTGACTCCTGTCATTCTCACCAGTAATAATGTTACTTATACATTTCCCCTTCTGTATATGTAACGTATGGTGTAACTAGATCTGACTCCTGTCACTCTCACCAGTAATAATGTTACTTATATAATTCCCCTTCTGTATATGCAACGTATGGTGTAACTAGATCTGACTCCTGTCATTCTCACCAGTAATAATGTTACTTATACATTTCCCCTTCTGTATATGTAACGTATGGTGTAACTAGATCTGACTCCTGTCATTCTCACCAGTAATAATGCTGCTTATACATTTCCCCTTCTGTATATGTAACGTATGGTGTAACTAGATCTGACTCCTGTCATTCTCACCAGTAATAATGTTACTTATACATTTCCCCTTCTGTATATGTAACGTAGGTGTAACTAGATCTGACTCCTGTCATTCTCACCAGTAATAATGTTACTTATACATTTACCCTTCTGTATATGTAACGTATGGTGTAACTAGATCTGACTCCTGTCATTCTCACCAGTAATGTTACTTATACATTTCCCCTTCTGTATATGTAATATATGGTGTAACTAGATCTGACTCCTGTCATTATCACCAGTAATAATACTTATACATTTCCCCTTCTGTATATGTAACGTATGGTGTAACTAGATCTGACTCCTGTCACTCTCACCAGTAATAATGTTACTTATACATTTCCCCTTCTGTATATGTAACGTATGGTGTAACTAGATCTGACTCCTGTCATTCTCTCCAGTAATAATGTTACTTATTCATTTTCCCTTCTGTATATGTAACGTATGGTGTAACTAGATCTGACTCCTGTCATTCTCATCAGTAATAATGTTACTTATACATTTCCTCTTCTGTATATGTAACATATGGTGTAACTAGATCTGACTCCTGTCATTCTCACCAGTAATAATGTTACTTATACATTTCCCCTTCTGTATATGTAATGTATGGTGTAACTAGATCTGACTCCTGTCATTCTCACCAGTAATAATGTTACTTATACATTTCCCCTTCTGTATATGTAACGTATGGTGTAACTAGATCTGACTCCTGTAATTCTCACCAGTAATAATGTTACATATACATTTCCCCTTCTGTATATGTAACGTATGGTGTAACTAGATCTGACTCCTGTCATTCTCACCAGTAATAATGTTACTTATACATTTCCCCTTCTGTATATGTAACGTATGGTGTAACTAGATCTGACTCCTGTCACTCTCACCAGTAATAATGTTACTTATATAATTCCCCTTCTGTATATGCAACGTATGGTGTAACTAGATCTGACTCCTGTCATTCTCACCAGTAATAATGTTACTTATACATTTCCCCTTCTGTATATGTAACGTATGGTGTAACTAGATCTGACTCCTGTCATTCTCACCAGTAATAATGCTGCTTATACATTTCCCCTTCTGTATATGTAACGTATGGTGTAACTAGATCTGACTCCTGTCATTCTCACCAGTAATAATGTTACTTATACATTTCCCCTTCTGTATATGTAACGTAGGTGTAACTAGATCTGACTCCTGTCATTCTCACCAGTAATAATGTTACTTATACATTTACCCTTCTGTATATGTAACGTATGGTGTAACTAGATCTGACTCCTGTCATTCTCACCAGTAATGTTACTTATACATTTCCCCTTCTGTATATGTAATATATGGTGTAACTAGATCTGACTCCTGTCATTATCACCAGTAATAATACTTATACATTTCCCCTTCTGTATATGTAACGTATGGTGTAACTAGATCTGACTCCTGTCACTCTCACCAGTAATAATGTTACTTATACATTTCCCCTTCTGTATATGTAACGTATGGTGTAACTAGATCTGACTCCTGTCATTCTCTCCAGTAATAATGTTACTTATTCATTTTCCCTTCTGTATATGTAACGTATGGTGTAACTAGATCTGACTCCTGTCACTCTCACCAGTAATAATGTTACTTATACATTTCCTCTTCTGTATATGTAACGTATGGTGTAACTAGATCTGACTCCTGTCACTCTCACCAGTAATAATGTTACTTATACATTTCCCCTTCTGTATATGTAACGTATGGTGTAACTAGATCTGACTCCTGTCATTCTCATCAGTAATAATGTTACTTATACATTTCCCCTTCTGTATATGTAACGTATGGTGTAACTAGATCTGACTCCTGTCACTCTCACCGGTAATAATGTTACTTATACATTTCCCCTTCTGTATATGTAACGTATGGTGTAACTAGATCTGACTCCTGTCATTCTCACCGGTAATAATGTTACTTATACATTTCCCCTTCTGTATATGTAACGTATGGTGTAACTAGATCTGACTCCTGTCATTCTCACCAGTAATAATGTTATTTATACATTTCCCCTTCTGTATATGTAACGTATGGTGTAACTAGATCTGACTCCTGTCATTCTCACCAGTAATGTTTCTTATACATTTCCCCTTCTATATATGTAACGTATGGTGTAACTAGATCTGACTCCTGTCATTCTCACCGGTAATAATGTTACTTATACATTTCCCCTTCTGTATATGTAACGTATGGTGTAACTAGATCTGACACCTGTCATTCTCACCAGTAATAATGTTACTTATACATTTCCTCTTCTGTATATGTAACGTATGGTGTAACTAGATCTGACTTCTGTCATTCTCACCAGTAATAATGTTACTTATACATTTCCACTTCTGTATATGTAATGTATGGTGTAACTAGATCTGACTTCTGTCATTCTCACCAGTAATAATGTTACTTATACATTTCCCCTTCTGTATATGTAACATATGGTGTAACTAGATCTGACTCCTGTCATTCTCACCAGTAATAATGTTACTTATACATTTCCACTTCTGTATATGTAACGTATGGTGTAACTAGATCTGACTCCTGTCATTCTCACCAGTAATAACGTTACTTATACATTTCCCCTTCTGTATATGGAACGTATGGTGTAACTAGATCTGACTCCTGTCATTCTCACCAGTAATAATTTTACTTATACATTTCCCCTTCTGTATATGTAACGTATGGTGTTACTAGATCTTACTCCTGTCATTCTCACTGGTAATAATGTTACTTATACATTTCCACTTCTGTACATGTAACGTATGGTGTAACTAGATCTGCCTCCTGTCATTCTCACCAGTAATAATGTTACTTATACATTTCCCCTTCTGTATATGAAACGTATGGTGTAACTAGATCTGACTCCTGTCATTCTCACCAGTAATAATGTTACTTATACATTTCCCCTTCTGTATATGTAACGTATGGTGTAACTAGATCTGACTCCTGTCATTCTCACCGGTAATAATGTTACTTATACATTTCCCCTTCTGTATATGTAATGTATGGTGTAACTAGATCTGACTCCTGTCATTCTCACCGGTAATAATGTTACTTATACATTTCCCCTTCTGTATATGTAACATATGGTGTAACTAGATCTGACTCCTGTCATTCTCACCAGTAATAATGTTACTTATACATTTCCACTTCTGTATATGTAACGTATGGTGTAACTAGATCTGACTCCTGTCATTCTCACCAGTAATAATTTTACTTATACATTTCCCCTTCTGTATATGTAACGTATGGTGTTACTAGATCTTACTCCTGTCATTCTCACTGGTAATAATGTTACTTATACATTTCCACTTCTGTACATGTAACGTATGGTGTAACTAGATCTGACTCCTGTCATTCTCACCAGTAATAATGTTACGTATACATTTCCTCTTCTGTATATGTAACATATGGTGTAACTAGATCTGACTTCTGACATTCTCACCAGTAATAATGTTACTTATACATTTCCACTTCTGTATATGTAACGTATGGTGTAACTAGATCTGACTTCTGTCATTCTCACCAGTAATAATGATACTTATACATTTCCCCTTCTGTATATGGAACGTACGGTGTAACTAGATCTGACTCCTGTCATTCTCACCAGTAATATTGTTACTTATACATTTCCCCTTCTGTATATGTAATGTATGGTGTAACTAGATCTGACTCCTGTCATTCTCACCAGTAATAATGTTACTTATACATTTCCCCTTCTGTATATGTAACGTATGGTGTAACTAGATCTGACTCCTGTCATTCTCACCAGTAATAATGTTACTTATACATTTCCCCTTCTGTATATGTAATGTATGGTGTAACTAGATCTGACTCCTGTCATTCTCACCAGTAATAATGTTACCTTTACATTTCCCCTTCTGTATATGTGATGTATGGTGTAACTAGATCTGACTCCTGTCATTCTCACCGGTAATAATGTTACTTATACATTTCCCCTTCTGTATATGGAATGTATGGTGTAACTAGATCTGGCTCCTGTCTTTCTCACCAGTAATAATGTTACTTATGCATTTCCCCTTCTGTATATGTAACGTATGGTGTAACTAGATCTGACTCCTGTAATTCTCACCAGTAATAATGTTACATATACATTTCCCCTTCTGTATATGTAACGTATGGTGTAACTAGATCTGACTCCTGTCATTCTCACCAGTAATAATGTTACTTATACATTTCCCCTTCTGTATATGTAACGTATGGTGTAACTAGATCTGACTCCTGTCACTCTCACCAGTAATAATGTTACTTATATAATTCCCCTTCTGTATATGCAACGTATGGTGTAACTAGATCTGACTCCTGTCATTCTCACCAGTAATAATATTACTTATACATTTCCCCTTCTGTATATGTAACGTATGGTGTAACTAGATCTGACTCCTGTCATTCTCACCAGTAATAATGCTGCTTATACATTTCCCCTTCTGTATATGTAACGTATGGTGTAACTAGATCTGACTCCTGTCATTCTCACCAGTAATAATGTTACTTATACATTTCCCCTTCTGTATATGTAACGTACGGTGTAACTAGATCTGACTCCTGTCATTCTCACCAGTAATGTTACTTATACATTTCCCCTTCTGTATATGTAACATATGGTGTAACTAGATCTGACTCCTGTCATTCTCACCAGTAATAATGTTACTTATACATTTCCCCTTCTGTACATGTAATGTATGGTGTAACTAGATCTGACTCCTGTCATTCTCACCAGTAATAATGTTACTTATAAATTTACCCTTCTGTATATGTAACGTATGGTGTAACTAGATCTGACTCCTGTCATTCTCACCAGTAATGTTACTTATACATTTCCCCTTCTGTATATGTAACATATGGTGTAACTAGATCTGACTCCTGTCATTATCACCAGTAATAATACTTATACATTTCCCCTTCTGTATATGTAACGTATGGTGTAACTAGATCTGACTCCTGTCACTCTCACCAGTAATAATGTTACTTATACATTTCCCCTTCTGTATATGTAACGTATGGTGTAACTAGATCTGACTCCTGTCATTCTCTCCAGTAATAATGTTACTTATACATTTCCCCTTCTGTATATGTAACGTATGGTGTAACTACATCTGACTCCTGTCATTCTCACCAGTAATAATGATACTTATACATTTCCCCTTCTGTATATGTAACGTATGGTGTAACTACATCTGACTCCTGTCATTCTCACCAGTAATAATGATACTTATACATTTCCCCTTCTGTATATGTAACGTATGGTGTAACTAGATCTGACTCCTGTCATTCTCACCAGTAATAATGATACTTATTCATTTTCCCTTCTGTATATGTAACGTATGGTGTAACTAGATCTGACTCCTGTCATTCTCACCAGTAATAATGTTACTTATACATTTCCTCTTCTGTATATGTAACGTATGGTGTAACTAGATCTGACTCCTGTCATTATCACCAGTAATAATGTTACTTATACATTTCCCCTTCTGTATATGTAACGTATGGTGTAACTAGATCTGACTCCTGTCATTCTCATCAGTAATAATGTTACTTATACATTTCCTCTTCTGTATATGTAACATATGGTGTAACTAGATCTGACTCCTGTCATTCTCACCAGTAATAATGTTACTTATACATTTCCCCTTCTGTATATGTAATGTATGGTGTAACTAGATCTGACTCCTGTCATTCTCACCAGTAATAATGTTACTTATACATTTCCCCTTCTGTATATGTAACGTATGGTGTAACTAGATCTGACTCCTGTAATTCTCACCAGTAATAATGTTACATATACATTTCCCCTTCTGTATATGTAACGTATGGTGTAACTAGATCTGACTCCTGTCATTCTCACCAGTAATAATGTTACTTATACATTTCCCCTTCTGTATATGTAACGTATGGTGTAACTAGATCTGACTCCTGTCACTCTCACCAGTAATAATGTTACTTATATAATTCCCCTTCTGTATATGCAACGTATGGTGTAACTAGATCTGACTCCTGTCATTCTCACCAGTAATAATGTTACTTATACATTTCCCCTTCTGTATATGTAACGTACGGTGTAACTAGATCTGACTCCTGTCATTCTCACCAGTAATAATGCTGCTTATACATTTCCCCTTCTGTATATGTAACGTATGGTGTAACTAGATCTGACTCCTGTCATTCTCACCAGTAATAATGTTACTTATACATTTCCCCTTCTGTATATGTAACGTACGGTGTAACTAGATCTGACTCCTGTCATTCTCACCAGTAATGTTACTTATACATTTCCCCTTCTGTATATGTAACGTATGGTGTAACTAGATCTGACTCCTGTCATTCTCACCAGTAATAATGTTACTTATACATTTCCCCTTCTGTATATGTAACGTATGGTGTAACTAGATCTGACTCCTGTCATTCTCACCAGTAATGTTACTTATACATTTCCCCTTCTGTATATGTAATATATGGTGTAACTAGATCTGACTCCTGTCATTATCACCAGTAATAATACTTATACATTTCCCCTTCTGTATATGTAACGTATGGTGTAACTAGATCTGACTCCTGTCACTCTCACCAGTAATAATGTTACTTATACATTTCCCCTTCTGTATATGTAACGTATGGTGTAACTAGATCTGACTTCTGTCATTCTCACCAGTAATAATGTTACTTATACATTTCCCCTTCTGTATATGTAACGTATGGTGTAACTAGATCTGACTTCTGTCATTCTCACCAGTAATAATGTTACTTATACATTTCCCTTCTGTATATGGAATGTATGGTGTAACTAGATCTGACTCCTGTCATTCTCACCAGTAATAATGTTACTTATACATTTCCTCTACTGTATATGTAACGTATGGTGTAACTAGATCTGACTCCTGTCACTCTCACCGGTAATAATGTTACTTATACATTTCCCCTTCTGTATATGTAACGTATGGTGTAACTAGATCTGACTCCTGTCATTCTCACCGGTAATAATGTTACTTATACATTTCCCCTTCTGTATATGTAATGTATGGTGTAACTAGATCTGACTCCTGTCATTCTCACCGGTAATAATGTTACTTATACATTTCCCCTTCTGTATATGTAACATATGGTGTAACTAGATCTGACTCCTGTCATTCTCACCAGTAATAATGTTACTTATACATTTCCACTTCTGTATATGTAACGTATGGTGTAACTAGATCTGACTCCTGTCATTCTCACCAGTAATAATTTTACTTATACATTTCCCCTTCTGTATATGTAACGTATGGTGTTACTAGATCTTACTCCTGTCATTCTCACTGGTAATAATGTTACTTATACATTTCCACTTCTGTACATGTAACGTATGGTGTAACTAGATCTGACTCCTGTCATTCTCACCAGTAATAATGTTACGTATACATTTCCTCTTCTGTATATGTAACATATGGTGTAACTAGATCTGACTTCTGACATTCTCACCAGTAATAATGTTACTTATACATTTCCACTTCTGTATATGTAACGTATGGTGTAACTAGATCTGACTTCTGTCATTCTCACCAGTAATAATGATACTTATACATTTCCCCTTCTGTATATGGAACGTACGGTGTAACTAGATCTGACTCCTGTCATTCTCACCAGTAATATTGTTACTTATACATTTCCCCTTCTGTATATGTAATGTATGGTGTAACTAGATCTGACTCCTGTCATTCTCACCAGTAATAATGTTACTTATACATTTCCCCTTCTGTATATGTAACGTATGGTGTAACTAGATCTGACTCCTGTCATTCTCACCAGTAATAATGTTACTTATACATTTCCCCTTCTGTATATGTAACGTATGGTGTAACTAGATCTGACTCCTGTCATTCTCACCAGTAATAATGTTACCTTTACATTTCCCCTTCTGTATATGTGATGTATGGTGTAACTAGATCTGACTCCTGTCATTCTCACCGGTAATAATGTTACTTATACATTTCCCCTTCTGTATATGGAATGTATGGTGTAACTAGATCTGGCTCCTGTCTTTCTCACCAGTAATAATGTTACTTATGCATTTCCCCTTCTGTATATGTAACGTATGGTGTAACTAGATCTGACTCCTGTAATTCTCACCAGTAATTATGTTACATATACATTTCCCCTTCTGTATATGTAACGTATGGTGTAACTAGATCTGACTCCTGTCATTCTCACCAGTAATAATGTTACTTATACATTTCCCCTTCTGTATATGTAACGTATGGTGTAACTAGATCTGACTCCTGTCACTCTCACCAGTAATAATGTTACTTATATAATTCCCCTTCTGTATATGCAACGTATGGTGTAACTAGATCTGACTCCTGTCATTCTCACCAGTAATAATATTACTTATACATTTCCCCTTCTGTATATGTAACGTATGGTGTAACTAGATCTGACTCCTGTCATTCTCACCAGTAATAATGCTGCTTATACATTTCCCCTTCTGTATATGTAACGTATGGTGTAACTAGATCTGACTCCTGTCATTCTCACCAGTAATAATGTTACTTATACATTTCCCCTTCTGTATATGTAACGTACGGTGTAACTAGATCTGACTCCTGTCATTCTCACCAGTAATGTTACTTATACATTTCCCCTTCTGTATATGTAACATATGGTGTAACTAGATCTGACTCCTGTCATTCTCACCAGTAATAATGTTACTTATACATTTCCCCTTCTGTATATGTAATGTATGGTGTAACTAGATCTGACTCCTGTCATTCTCACCAGTAATAATGTTACTTATAAATTTACCCTTCTGTATATGTAACGTATGGTGTAACTAGATCTGACTCCTGTCATTCTCACCAGAAATGTTACTTATACATTTCCCCTTCTGTATATGTAACATATGGTGTAACTAGATCTGACTCCTGTCATTATCACCAGTAATAATACTTATACATTTCCCCTTCTGTATATGTAACGTATGGTGTAACTAGATCTGACTCCTGTCACTCTCACCAGTAATAATGTTACTTATACATTTCCCCTTCTGTATATGTAACGTATGGTGTAACTAGATCTGACTCCTGTCATTCTCTCCAGTAATAATGTTACTTATACATTTCCCCTTCTGTATATGTAACGTATGGTGTAACTACATCTGACTCCTGTCATTCTCACCAGTAATAATGATACTTATACATTTCCCCTTCTGTATATGTAACGTATGGTGTAACTACATCTGACTCCTGTCATTCTCACCAGTAATAATGATACTTATACATTTCCCCTTCTGTATATGTAACGTATGGTGTAACTAGATCTGACTCCTGTCATTCTCACCAGTAATAATGATACTTATTCATTTTCCCTTCTGTATATGTAACGTATGGTGTAACTAGATCTGACTCCTGTCATTCTCACCAGTAATAATGTTACTTATACATTTCCTCTTCTGTATATGTAACGTATGGTGTAACTAGATCTGACTCCTGTCATTATCACCAGTAATAATGTTACTTATACATTTCCCCTTCTGTATATGTAACGTATGGTGTAACTAGATCTGACTCCTGTCATTCTCATCAGTAATAATGTTACTTATACATTTCCTCTTCTGTATATGTAACATATGGTGTAACTAGATCTGACTCCTGTCATTCTCACCAGTAATAATGTTACTTATACATTTCCCCTTCTGTATATGTAATGTATGGTGTAACTAGATCTGACTCCTGTCATTCTCACCAGTAATAATGTTACTTATACATTTCCCCTTCTGTATATGTAACGTATGGTGTAACTAGATCTGACTCCTGTAATTCTCACCAGTAATAATGTTACATATACATTTCCCCTTCTGTATATGTAACGTATGGTGTAACTAGATCTGACTCCTGTCATTCTCACCAGTAATAATGTTACTGATATATTTCCCCTTCTGTATATGTAACGTATGGTGTAACTAGATCTGACTCCTGTCACTCTCACCAGTAATAATGTTACTTATATAATTCCCCTTCTGTATATGCAACGTATGGTGTAACTAGATCTGACTCCTGTCATTCTCACCAGTAATAATGTTACTTATACATTTCCCCTTCTGTATATGTAACGTATGGTGTAACTAGATCTGACTCCTGTCATTCTCACCAGCAATAATGCTGCTTATACATTTCCCCTTCTGTATATGTAACGTATGGTGTAACTAGATCTGACTCCTGTCATTCTCACCAGTAATAATGTTACTTATACATTTCCCCTTCTGTATATGTAACGTACGGTGTAACTAGATCTGACTCCTGTCATTCTCACCAGTAATGTTACTTATACATTTCCCCTTCTGTATATGTAACGTATGGTGTAACTAGATCTGACTCCTGTCATTCTCACCAGTAATAATGTTACTTATACATTTCCCCTTCTGTATATGTAACGTATGGTGTAACTAGATCTGACTCCTGTCATTCTCACCAGTAATAATGTTACTTATACATTTCCCCTTCTGTATATGTAATATATGGTGTAACTAGATCTGACTCCTGTCATTATCACCAGTAATAATACTTATACATTTCCCCTTCTGTATATGTAACGTATGGTGTAACTAGATCTGACTCCTGTCACTCTCACCAGTAATAATGTTACTTATACATTTCCCCTTCTGTATATGTAACGTATGGTGTAACTAGATCTGACTTCTGTCATTCTCACCAGTAATAATGTTACTTATACATTTCCCCTTCTGTATATGTAACGTATGGTGTAACTAGATCTGACTCCTGTCATTCTCACCAGTAATAATGTTACTTATACATTTCCCCTTCTGTATATGTAACGTATGGTGTAACTAGATCTGACTCCTGTCATTCTCACCAGTAATAATGTTACCTTTACATTTCCCCTTCTGTATATGTGATGTATGGTGTAACTAGATCTGACTCCTGTCATTCTCACCGGTAATAATGTTACTTATACATTTCCCCTTCTGTATATGGAATGTATGGTGTAACTAGATCTGGCTCCTGTCTTTCTCACCAGTAATAATGTTACTTATGCATTTCCCCTTCTGTATATGTAACGTATGGTGTAACTAGATCTGACTCCTGTAATTCTCACCAGTAATTATGTTACATATACATTTCCCCTTCTGTATATGTAACGTATGGTGTAACTAGATCTGACTCCTGTCATTCTCACCAGTAATAATGTTACTTATACATTTCCCCTTCTGTATATGTAACGTATGGTGTAACTAGATCTGACTCCTGTCACTCTCACCAGTAATAATGTTACTTATATAATTCCCCTTCTGTATATGCAACGTATGGTGTAACTAGATCTGACTCCTGTCATTCTCACCAGTAATAATATTACTTATACATTTCCCCTTCTGTATATGTAACGTATGGTGTAACTAGATCTGACTCCTGTCATTCTCACCAGTAATAATGCTGCTTATACATTTCCCCTTCTGTATATGTAACGTATGGTGTAACTAGATCTGACTCCTGTCATTCTCACCAGTAATAATGTTACTTATACATTTCCCCTTCTGTATATGTAACGTACGGTGTAACTAGATCTGACTCCTGTCATTCTCACCAGTAATGTTACTTATACATTTCCCCTTCTGTATATGTAACATATGGTGTAACTAGATCTGACTCCTGTCATTCTCACCAGTAATAATGTTACTTATACATTTCCCCTTCTGTATATGTAATGTATGGTGTAACTAGATCTGACTCCTGTCATTCTCACCAGTAATAATGTTACTTATAAATTTACCCTTCTGTATATGTAACGTATGGTGTAACTAGATCTGACTCCTGTCATTCTCACCAGAAATGTTACTTATACATTTCCCCTTCTGTATATGTAACATATGGTGTAACTAGATCTGACTCCTGTCATTATCACCAGTAATAATACTTATACATTTCCCCTTCTGTATATGTAACGTATGGTGTAACTAGATCTGACTCCTGTCACTCTCACCAGTAATAATGTTACTTATACATTTCCCCTTCTGTATATGTAACGTATGGTGTAACTAGATCTGACTCCTGTCATTCTCTCCAGTAATAATGTTACTTATACATTTCCCCTTCTGTATATGTAACGTATGGTGTAACTACATCTGACTCCTGTCATTCTCACCAGTAATAATGATACTTATACATTTCCCCTTCTGTATATGTAACGTATGGTGTAACTACATCTGACTCCTGTCATTCTCACCAGTAATAATGATACTTATACATTTCCCCTTCTGTATATGTAACGTATGGTGTAACTAGATCTGACTCCTGTCATTCTCACCAGTAATAATGATACTTATTCATTTTCCCTTCTGTATATGTAACGTATGGTGTAACTAGATCTGACTCCTGTCATTCTCACCAGTAATAATGTTACTTATACATTTCCTCTTCTGTATATGTAACGTATGGTGTAACTAGATCTGACTCCTGTCATTATCACCAGTAATAATGTTACTTATACATTTCCCCTTCTGTATATGTAACGTATGGTGTAACTAGATCTGACTCCTGTCATTCTCATCAGTAATAATGTTACTTATACATTTCCTCTTCTGTATATGTAACATATGGTGTAACTAGATCTGACTCCTGTCATTCTCACCAGTAATAATGTTACTTATACATTTCCCCTTCTGTATATGTAATGTATGGTGTAACTAGATCTGACTCCTGTCATTCTCACCAGTAATAATGTTACTTATACATTTCCCCTTCTGTATATGTAACGTATGGTGTAACTAGATCTGACTCCTGTAATTCTCACCAGTAATAATGTTACATATACATTTCCCCTTCTGTATATGTAACGTATGGTGTAACTAGATCTGACTCCTGTCATTCTCACCAGTAATAATGTTACTTATATATTTCCCCTTCTGTATATGTAACGTATGGTGTAACTAGATCTGACTCCTGTCACTCTCACCAGTAATAATGTTACTTATATAATTCCCCTTCTGTATATGCAACGTATGGTGTAACTAGATCTGACTCCTGTCATTCTCACCAGTAATAATGTTACTTATACATTTCCCCTTCTGTATATGTAACGTATGGTGTAACTAGATCTGACTCCTGTCATTCTCACCAGCAATAATGCTGCTTATACATTTCCCCTTCTGTATATGTAACGTATGGTGTAACTAGATCTGACTCCTGTCATTCTCACCAGTAATAATGTTACTTATACATTTCCCCTTCTGTATATGTAACGTACGGTGTAACTAGATCTGACTCCTGTCATTCTCACCAGTAATGTTACTTATACATTTCCCCTTCTGTATATGTAACGTATGGTGTAACTAGATCTGACTCCTGTCATTCTCACCAGTAATAATGTTACTTATACATTTCCCCTTCTGTATATGTAACGTATGGTGTAACTAGATCTGACTCCTGTCATTCTCACCAGTAATAATGTTACTTATACATTTCCCCTTCTGTATATGTAATATATGGTGTAACTAGATCTGACTCCTGTCATTATCACCAGTAATAATACTTATACATTTCCCCTTCTGTATATGTAACGTATGGTGTAACTAGATCTGACTCCTGTCACTCTCACCAGTAATAATGTTACTTATACATTTCCCCTTCTGTATATGTAACGTATGGTGTAACTAGATCTGACTTCTGTCATTCTCACCAGTAATAATGTTACTTATACATTTCCCCTTCTGTATATGTAACGTATGGTGTAACTAGATCTGACTTCTGTCATTCTCACCAGTAATAATGTTACTTATACATTTCCCCTTCTGTATATGTAACGTATGGTGTAACTAGATCTGACTCCTGTCATTCTCTCCAGTAATAATGTTACTTATACATTTCCCCTTCTGTATATGGAACGTATGGTGTAACTAGATCTGACTCCTGTCATTCTCACCAGTAATATTGTTACTTATACATTTCCCCTTCTGTATATGGAACGTATGGTGTAACTAGATCGGACTCCTGTCATTCTCACCAGTTATAATGTTACTTATACATTTCCCCTTCTGTATATGTAACGTATGGTGTAACTAGATCTGACTCCTGTCATTCTCACCAGTAATAATGTTACTTATACATTTCCCCTTCTGTATATGTAACGTATGGTGTAACTAGATCTGACTCCTGTCATTCTCACCAGTAATATTGTTACTTATACATTTCCCCTTCTGTATATGTAACGTATGGTGTAACTAGATCTGACTCCTGTCATTCTCACCAGTAATATTGTTACTTATACATTTCCCCTTCTGTATATGTAACGTATGGTGTAACTAGATCTGACTTCTGTCATTCTCACCAGTAATAATGATACTTATACATTTCCCCTTCTGTATATGGAACGTACGGTGTAACTAGATCTGACTCCTGTCATTCTCACCAGTAATATTGTTACTTATACATCTCCCCTTCTGTATATGTAATGTATGGTGTAACTAGATCTGACTCCTGTCATTCTCACCAGTAATAATGTTACTTATACATTTCCCCTTCTGTATATGGAACGTATGGTGTAACTAGATCGGACTCCTGTCATTCTCACCAGTTATAATGTTACTTATACATTTCCCCTTCTGTATATGTAACGTATGGTGTAACTAGATCTGACTCCTGTCATTCTCACCAGTAATAATGTTACTTATACATTTCCCCTTCTGTATATGTAATGTATGGTGTAACTAGATCTGACTCCTGTCATTCTCACCGGTAATAATGTTACTTATACATTTCCCCTTCTGTATATGTAACGTATGGTGTAACTAGATCTGACTCCAGTCATTCTCTCCAGTAATAATGTTACTTATACATTTCCCCTTCTGTATATGTAACGTATGGTGTAACTAGATCTGACTCCTGTCATTCTCACCAGTAATAATGTTACTTATACATTTCCCCTTCTGTATATGTAACGTATGGTGTAACTAGATCTGACCCGTCATTCTCACCAGTAATAATGTTACTTATACATTTCCCCTTCTGTATATGTAACGTATGGTGTAACTAGATCTGACTCCTGTCATTCTCACCAGTAATAATGTTACTTATATATTTCCCCTTCTGTATATGTAACGTATGGTGTAACTAGATCTGACTCCTGTCATTCTCACCAGTAATAATGTTACTTATACATTTCCCCTTCTGTATATGGAACGTATGGTGTAACTAGATCTGACTCCTGTCATTCTCACCAGTAATAATGTTACTTATACATTTCCCCTTCTGTATATGTAACATATGGTGTAACTAGATCTGACTCCTGTCATTCTCACCGGTAATAATGTTACTTATACATTTCCTCTTCTGTATATGTAATGTATGGTGTAACTAGATCTGACTTCTGTCATTCTCACCAGTAATAATGTTACTTATACATTTCCCCTTCTGTATATGTAACGTATGATGTAACTAGATCTGACTCCTGTCATTCTCACCAGTAATAATTTTACTTATACATTTCCCCTTCTGTATATGTAACGTATGGTGTTACTAGATCTTACTCCTGTCATTCTCACTGGTAATAATGTTACTTATACATTTCCACTTCTGTACATGTAACGTATGGTGTAACTAGATCTGACTCCTGTCATTCTCACCAGTAATAATGTTACTTATACATTTCCCCTTCTGTATATGAAACGTATGGTGTAACTAGATCTGACTCCTGTCATTCTCACCAGTAATAATGTTACTTATACATTTCCCCTTCTGTATATGTAACGTATGGTGTAACTAGATCTGACTCCTGTCATTCTCACCGGTAATAATGTTACTTATACATTTCCCCTTCTGTATATGTAATGTATGGTGTAACTAGATCTGACTCCTGTCATTCTCACCGGTAATAATGTTACTTATACATTTCCCCTTCTGTATATGTAACGTATGGTGTAACTAGATCTGACACCTGTCATTCTCACCAGTAATAATGTTACTTATACATTTCCTCTTCTGTATATGTAACGTATGGTGTAACTAGATCTGACTTCTGTCATTCTCACCAGTAATAATGTTACTTATACATTTCCCCTTCTGTATATGTAACATATGGTGTAACTAGATCTGACTCCTGTCATTCTCACCAGTAATAATGTTACTTATACATTTCCACTTCTGTATATGTAACGTATGGTGTAACTAGATCTGACTCCTGTCATTCTCACCAGTAATAATTTTACTTATACATTTCCCCTTCTGTATATGTAACGTATGGTGTTACTAGATCTTACTCCTGTCATTCTCACTGGTAATAATGTTACTTATACATTTCCACTTCTGTACATGTAACGTATGGTGTAACTAGATCTGACTCCTGTCATTCTCACCAGTAATAATGTTACGTATACATTTCCTCTTCTGTATATGTAACATATGGTGTAACTAGATCTGACTTCTGACATTCTCACCAGTAATAATGTTACTTATACATTTCCACTTCTGTATATGTAACGTATGGTGTAACTAGATCTGACTCCTGTCATTCTCACCAGTAATATTGTTACTTATACATTTCCCCTTCTGTATATGTAACGTATGGTGTAACTAGATCTGACTTCTGTCATTCTCACCAGTAATAATGATACTTATACATTTCCCCTTCTGTATATGGAACGTACGGTGTAACTAGATCTGACTCCTGTCATTCTCACCAGTAATAATGTTACTTATACATTTCCCCTTCTGTATATGTAACGTATGGTGTAACTAGATCTGACTCCTGTAATTCTCACCAGTAATAATGTTACATATACATTTCCCCTTCTGTATATGTAACGTATGGTGTAACTAGATCTGACTCCTGTCATTCTCACCAGTAATAATGTTACTTATACATTTCCCCTTCTGTATATGTAACGTATGGTGTAACTAGATCTGACTCCTGTCACTCTCACCAGTAATAATGTTACTTATATAATTCCCCTTCTGTATATGCAATGTATGGTGTAACTAGATCTGACTCCTGTCATTCTCACCAGTAATAATGTTACTTATACATTTCCCCTTCTGTATATGTAACGTATGGTGTAACTAGATCTGACTCCTGTCATTCTCACCAGTAATAATGCTGCTTATACATTTCCCCTTCTGTATATGTAACGTATGGTGTAACTAGATCTGACTCCTGTCATTCTCACCAGTAATAATGTTACTTATACATTTCCCCTTCTGTATATGTAACGTACGGTGTAACTAGATCTGACTCCTGTCATTCTCACCAGTAATGTTACTTATACATTTCCCCTTCTGTATATGTAACGTATGGTGTAACTAGATCTGACTCCTGTCATTCTCACCAGTAATAATGTTACTTATACATTTCCCCTTCTGTATATGTAACGTATGGTGTAACTAGATCTGACTCCTGTCATTCTCACCAGTAATGTTACTTATACATTTCCCCTTCTGTATATGTAATATATGGTGTAACTAGATCTGACTCCTGTCATTATCACCAGTAATAATACTTATACATTTCCCCTTCTGTATATGTAACGTATGGTGTAACTAGATCTGACTCCTGTCACTCTCACCAGTAATAATGTTACTTATACATTTCCCCTTCTGTATATGTAACGTATGGTGTAACTAGATCTGACTTCTGTCATTCTCACCAGTAATAATGTTACTTATACATTTCCCCTTCTGTATATGTAACGTATGGTGTAACTAGATCTGACTTCTGTCATTCTCACCAGTAATAATGTTACTTATACATTTCCCCTTCTGTATATGTAACGTATGGTGTAACTAGATCTGACTCCTGTCATTCTCACCAGTAATAATGTTACTTATACATTTCCTCTTCTGTATATGTAACATATGGTGTAACTAGATCTGACTCCTGTCATTTTCACCAGTAATAATGTTACTTATACATTTCCCCTTCTGTATATGTAATGTATGGTGTAACTAGATCTGACTCCTGTCATTCTCACCAGTAATAATGTTACTTATACATTTCCCCTTCTGTATATGTAATGTATGGTGTAACTAGATCTGACTCCTGTCATTCTCACCAGTAATAATGTTACTTCTACATTTCCCCTTCTGTATATGGAATGTATGGTGTAACTAGATCTGACTCCTGTCATTCTCACCAGTAACAATGTTACTTATACATTTCCCCTTCTGTATATGTAATGTATGGTGTAACTAGATCTGACTCCTGTCACTCTCACCGGTAATAATGTTACTTATACATTTCCCTTCTGTATATGTAATGTATGCTGTAACTAGATCTGACTCCTATCATTCTCTCCAGTAATAATGTTACTTATACATTTCCCCTTCTGTATATGGAACGTATGGTGTAACTAGATCTGACTCCTGTTATTCTCACCAGTAATATTGTTACTTATACATTTCCCCTTCTGTATATGGAACGTATGGTGTAACTAGATCGGACTCCTGTCATTCTCACCAGTTATAATGTTACTTATACATTTCCCTTCTGTATATGTAATGTATGCTGTAACTAGATCTGACTCCTGTCATTCTCTCCAGTAATAATGTTACTTATACATTTCCCCTTCTGTATATGTAACGTATGGTGTAACTAGATCTGACTCCTGTCATTCTCACCAGTAATATTGTTACTTATACATTTCCCCTTCTGTATATGGAACGTATGGTGTAACTAGATCGGACTCCTGTCATTCTCACCAGTTATAATGTTACTTATACATTTCCCCTTCTGTATATGTAACGTATGGTGTAACTAGATCTGACTCCTGTTATTCTCACCAGTAATAATGTTACTTATACATTTCCCCTTCTGTATATGTAACGTATGGTGTAACTAGATCTGACTCCTGTTATTCTCACCAGTAATAATGTTACTTATACCTTTCCCCTTCTGTATATGTCACGTATGGTGTAACTAGATCTGACTCCTGTCATTCTCACCAGTAATATTGTTACTTATACATTTCCCCTTCTGTATATGTAACGTATGGTGTAACTAGATCTGACTTCTGTCATTCTCACCAGTAATATTGTTACTTATACATTTCCCCTTCTGTATATGTAACGTATGGTGTAACTAGATCTGACTTCTGTCATTCTCACCAGTAATAATGATACTTATACATTTCCCCTTCTGTATATGGAACGTACGGTGTAACTAGATCTGACTCCTGTCATTCTCACCAGTAATATTGTTACTTATACATTTCCCCTTCTGTATATGTAATGTATGGTGTAACTAGATCTGACTCCTGTCATTCTCACCTGTAATAATGTTACTTATACATTTCCCCTTCTGTATATGGAACGTATGGTGTAACTAGATCGGACTCCTGTCATTCTCACCAGTTATAATGTTACTTATACATTTCCCCTTCTGTATATGTAACGTATGGTGTAACTAGATCTGACTCCTGTCATTCTCACCAGTAATAATGTTACTTATACATTTCCCCTTCTGTATATGTAATGTATGGTGTAACTAGATCTGACTCCTGTCATTCTCACCGGTAATAATGTTACTTATACATTTCCCCTTCTGTATATGTAACGTATGGTGTAACTAGATCTGACTCCAGTCATTCTCTCCAGTAATAATGTTACTTATACATTTCCCCTTCTGTATATGTAACGTATGGTGTAACTAGATCTGACTCCTGTCATTCTCACCAGTAATAATGTTACTTATACATTTCCCCTTCTGTATATGTAACGTATGGTGTAACTAGATCTGACCCGTCATTCTCACCAGTAATAATGTTACTTATACATTTCCCCTTCTGTATATGTAACGTATGGTGTAACTAGATCTGACTCCTGTCATTCTCACCAGTAATAATGTTACTTATATATTTCCCCTTCTGTATATGTAACGTATGGTGTAACTAGATCTGACTCCTGTCATTCTCACCAGTAATAATGTTACTTATACATTTCCCCTTCTGTATATGGAACGTATGGTGTAACTAGATCTGACTCCTGTCATTCTCACCAGTAATAATGTTACTTATACATTTCCCCTTCTGTATATGTAACATATGGTGTAACTAGATCTGACTCCTGTCATTCTCACCGGTAATAATGTTACTTATACATTTCCTCTTCTGTATATGTAATGTATGGTGTAACTAGATCTGACTTCTGTCATTCTCACCAGTAATAATGTTACTTATACATTTCCCCTTCTGTATATGTAACATATGGTGTAACTAGATCTGACTCCTGTCATTCTCACCAGTAATAATGTTACTTATACATTTCCACTTCTGTATATGTAACGTATGGTGTAACTAGATCTGACTCCTGTCATTCTCACCAGTAATAATTTTACTTATACATTTCCCCTTCTGTATATGTAACGTATGGTGTTACTAGATCTTACTCCTGTCATTCTCACTGGTAATAATGTTACTTATACATTTCCACTTCTGTACATGTAACGTATGGTGTAACTAGATCTGACTCCTGT
This sequence comes from Pseudophryne corroboree, assembly GCF_028390025.1. Classification (NCBI taxonomy): domain Eukaryota; kingdom Metazoa; phylum Chordata; class Amphibia; order Anura; family Myobatrachidae; genus Pseudophryne; species Pseudophryne corroboree. Next base: position 789,430 of record NW_026967552.1, read on the forward strand.
CATTCTCACCAGTAATAATGTTACTTATACATTTCCCCTTCTGTATATGTAACATATGGTGTAACTAGATCTGACACCTGTCATTCTCACCAGTAATAATGTTACTTATACATTTCCTCTTCTGTATATGTAACGTATGGTGTAACTAGATCTGACTTCTGTCATTCTCACCAGTAATAATGTTACTTATACATTTCCCCTTCTGTATATGTAACGTATGGTGTAACTAGATCTGACTCCTGTCATTCTCACCAGTAATAATGTTACTTATACATTTCCACTTCTGTATATGTAACGTATGGTGTAACTAGATCTGACTCCTGTCATTCTCACCAGTAATAATTTTACTTATACATTTCCCCTTCTGTATATGTAACGTATGGTGTTACTAGATCTTACTCCTGTCATTCTCACTGGTAATAATGTTACTTATACATTTCCACTTCTGTACATGTAACGTATGGTGTAACTAGATCTGACTCCTGTCATTCTCACCGGTAATAATGTTACTTATACATTTCCACTTCTGTACATGTAACGTATGGTGTAACTAGATCTGACTCCTGTCATTCTCACCAGTAATAATGTTACGTATACATTTCCTCTTCTGTATATGTAACATATGGTGTAACTAGATCTGACTTCTGACATTCTCACCAGTAATAATGTTACTTATACATTTCCACTTCTGTATATGTAACGTATGGTGTAACTAGATCTGACTCCTGTCATTCTCACCAGTAATATTGTTACTTATACATTTCCCCTTCTGTATATGTAACGTATGGTGTAACTAGATCTGACTTCTGTCATTCTCACCAGTAATAATGATACTTATACATTTCCCCTTCTGTATATGGAACGTACGGTGTAACTAGATCTGACTCCTGTCATTCTCACCAGTAATATTGTTACTTATACATTTCCCCTTCTGTATATGTAACGTATGGTGTAACTAGATCTGACTCCTGTCATTCTCACCAGTAATAATGTTACTTATACATTTCCCCTTCTGTATATGTAACGTATGGTGTAACTAGATCTGACTTCTGCCATTCTCACCAGTAATATTGTTACTTATACATTTCCCCTTCTGTATATGTAACGTATGGTGTAACTAGATCTGACTCCTGTCATTCTCACCAGTAATAATGTTACTTATACATTTCCCCTTCTGTATATGTAACGTATGGTGTAACTAGATCTGACTCCTGTCATTCTCACCAGTAATAATGTTACCTTTACATTTCCCCTTCTGTATATGTGATGTATGGTGTAACTAGATCTGACTCCTGTCATTCTCACCGGTAATAATGTTACTTATACATTTCCCCTTCTGTATATGGAATGTATGGTGTAACTAGATCTGACTCCTGTCATTCTCACCAGTAATAATGTTACATATACATTTCCCCTTCTGTATATGTAACGTATGGTGTAACTAGATCTGACTCCTGTCATTCTCACCAGTAATAATGTTACTTATACATTTCCCCTTCTGTATATGTAACGTATGGTGTAACTAGATCTGACTCCTGTCATTCTCACCGGTAATAATGTTACTTATACATTTCCCCTTCTGTATATGTAATGTATGGTGTAACTAGATCTGACTCCTGTCATTCTCACCGGTAATAATGTTACTTATACATTTCCCCTTCTGTATATGTAACGTATGGTGTAACTAGATCTGACACCTGTCATTCTCACCAGTAATAATGTTACTTATACATTTCCTCTTCTGTATATGTAACGTATGGTGTAACTAGATCTGACTTCTGTCATTCTCACCAGTAATAATGTTACTTATACATTTCCCCTTCTGTATATGTAACGTATGGTGTAACTAGATCTGACTCCTGTCATTCTCACCAGTAATAATGTTACTTATACATTTCCACTTCTGTATATGTAACGTATGGTGTAACTAGATCTGACTCCTGTCATTCTCACCAGTAATAATTTTACTTATACATTTCCACTTCTGTATATGTAACATATGGTGTAACTAGATCTGACTCCTGTCATTCTCACCAGTAATAATGTTACTTATACATTTCCACTTCTGTATATGTAACGTATGGTGTAACTAGATCTGACTCCTGTCATTCTCACCAGTAATAATTTTACTTATACATTTCCCCTTCTGTATATGTAACGTATGGTGTTACTAGATCTTACTCCTGTCATTCTCACTGGTAATAATGTTACTTATACATTTCCACTTCTGTACATGTAACGTATGGTGTAACTAGATCTGACTCCTGTCATTCTCACCAGTAATAATGTTACGTATACATTTCCTCTTCTGTATATGTAACATATGGTGTAACTAGATCTGACTTCTGACATTCTCACCAGTAATAATGTTACTTATACATTTCCACTTCTGTATATGTAACGTATGGTGTAACTAGATCTGACTCCTGTCATTCTCACCAGTAATATTGTTACTTATACATTTCCCCTTCTGTATATGTAACGTATGGTGTAACTAGATCTGACTTCTGTCATTCTCACCAGTAATAATGATACTTATACATTTCCCCTTCTGTATATGGAACGTACGGTGTAACTAGATCTGACTCCTGTCATTCTCACCAGTAATATTGTTACTTATACATTTCCCCTTCTGTATATGTAATGTATGGTGTAACTAGATCTGACTCCTGTCATTCTCACCAGTAATAATGTTACTTATACATTTCCCCTTCTGTATATGTAACGTATGGTGTAACTAGATCTGACTTCTGCCATTCTCACCAGTAATATTGTTACTTATACATTTCCCCTTCTGTATATGTAACGTATGGTGTAACTAGATCTGACTCCTGTCATTCTCACCAGTAATAATGTTACTTATACATTTCCCCTTCTGTATATGTAACGTATGGTGTAACTAGATCTGACTCCTGTCATTCTCACCAGTAATAATGTTACCTTTACATTTCCCCTTCTGTATATGTGATGTATGGTGTAACTAGATCTGACTCCTGTCATTCTCACCGGTAATAATGTTACTTATACATTTCCCCTTCTGTATATGGAATGTATGGTGTAACTAGATCTGACTCCTGTAATTCTCACCAGTAATAATGTTACATATACATTTCTCCTTCTGTATATGTAACGTATGGTGTAACTAGATCTGACTCCTGTCATTCTCACCAGTAATAATGTTACTTATACATTTCCCCTTCTGTATATGTAACGTATGGTGTAACTAGATCTGACTCCTGTCACTCTCACCAGTAATAATGTTACTTATATAATTCCCCTTCTGTATATGCAACGTATGGTGTAACTAGATCTGACTCCTGTCATTCTCACCAGTAATAATGTTACTTATACATTTCCCCTTCTGTATATGTAACGTATGGTGTAACTAGATCTGACTCCTGTCATTCTCACCAGTAATAATGCTGCTTATACATTTCCCCTTCTGTATATGTAACGTATGGTGTAACTAGATCTGACTCCTGTCATTCTCACCAGTAATAATGTTACTTATACATTTCCCCTTCTGTATATGTAACGTACGGTGTAACTAGATCTGACTCCTGTCATTCTCACCAGTAATGTTACTTATACATTTCCCCTTCTGTATATGTAACATATGGTGTAACTAGATCTGACTCCTGTCATTCTCACCAGTAATAATGTTACTTATACATTTCCCCTTCTGTACATGCAATGTATGGTGTAACTAGATCTGACTCCTGTCATTCTCACCAGTAATAATGTTACTTATACATTTACCCTTCTGTATATGTAACGTATGGTGTAACTAGATCTGACTCCTGTCATTCTCACCAGTAATGTTACTTATACATTTCCCCTTCTGTTTATGTAATATATGGTGTAACTAGATCTGACTCCTGTCATTATCACCAGTAATAATACTTATACATTTCCCCTTCTGTATATGTAACGTATGGTGTAACTAGATCTGACTCCTGTCACTCTCACCAGTAATAATGTTACTTATACATTTCCCCTTCTGTATATGTAACGTATGGTGTAACTAGATCTGACTCCTGTCATTCTCACCAGTAATAATGTTACTTATACATTTCCCCTTCTGTATATGTAACGTATGGTGTAACTAGATCTGACTCCTGTCATTCCCACCAGTAATAATGTTACTTATACATTTCCCCTTCTGTATATGTAACGTATGGTGTAACTAGATCTGACTCCTGTCATTCTCACCAGTAATAATGTTACTTATACATTTCCCCTTCTGTATATGTAACGTATGGTGTAACTAGATCTGACTCCTGTCATTCTCTCCAGTAATAATGTTACTTATTCATTTTCCCTTCTGTATATGTAACGTATGGTGTAACTAGATCTGACTCCTGTCATTCTCACCAGTAATAATGTTACTTATACATTTCCCCTTCTGTATATGTAACGTACGGTGTAACTAGATCTGACTCCTGTCATTCTCACCAGTAATGTTACTTATACATTTCCCCGTCTGTATATGTAACATATGGTGTAACTAGATCTGACTCCTGTCATTCTCACCAGTAATAATGTTACTTATACATTTCCCCTTCTGTACATGTAATGTATGGTGTAACTAGATCTGACTCCTGTCATTCTCACCAGTAATAATGTTACTTATACATTTACCCTTCTGTATATGTAACGTATGGTGTAACTAGATCTGACTCCTGTCATTCTCACCAGTAATGTTACTTATACATTTCCCCTTCTGTATATGTAATATATGGTGTAACTAGATCTGACTCCTGTCATTATCACCAGTAATAATACTTATACATTTCCCCTTCTGTATATGTAACGTATGGTGTAACTAGATCTGACTCCTGTCATTCTCACCAGTAATAATGTTACTTATACATTTCCCCTTCTGTATATGTAACGTATGGTGTAACTAGATCTGACTCCTGTCATTCTCTCCAGTAATAATGTTACTTATTCATTTTCCCTTCTGTATATGTAACGTATGGTGTAACTAGATCTGACTCCTGTCATTCTCACCAGTAATAATGTTACTTATACATTTCCTCTTCTGTATATGTAACGTATGGTGTAACTAGATCTGACTCCTGTCACTCTCACCAGTAATAATGTTAATTATACATTTCCCCTTCTGTATATGTAACGTATGGTGTAACTAGATCTGACTCCTGTCATTCTCATCAGTAATAATGTTACTTATACATTTCCTCTTCTGTATATGTAACATATGGTGTAACTAGATCTGACTCCTGTCATTTTCACCAGTAATAATGTTACTTATACATTTCCCCTTCTGTATATGTAATGTATGGTGTAACTAGATCTGACTCCTGTCATTCTCACCAGTAATAATGTTACTTATACATTTCCCCTTCTGTATATGTAATGTATGGTGTAACTAGATCTGACTCCTGTCATTCTCACCAGTAATAATGTTACTTCTACATTTCCCCTTCTGTATATGGAATGTATGGTGTAACTAGATCTGACTCCTGTCATTCTCACCAGTAACAATGTTACTTATACATTTCCCCTTCTGTATATGGAATGTATGGTGTAACTAGATCTGATTCCTGTCACTCTCACCGGTAATAATGTTACTTATACATTTCCCTTCTGTATATGTAATGTATGCTGTAACTAGATCTGACTCCTGTCATTCTCTCCAGTAATAATGTTACTTATACATTTCCCCTTCTGTATATGGAACGTATGGTGTAACTAGATCTGACTCCTGTCATTCTCACCAGTAATATTGTTACTTATACATTTCCCCTTCTGTATATGGAACGTATGGTGTAACTAGATCGGACTCCTATCATTCTCACCAGTTATAATGTTACTTATACATTTCCCCTTCTGTATATGTAACGTATGGTGTAACTAGATCTGACTCCTGTTATTCTCACCAGTAATAATGTTACTTATACATTTCCCCTTCTGTATATGTAACGTATGGTGTAACTAGATCTGACTCCTGTTATTCTCACCAGTAATAATGTTACTTATACATTTCCCCTTCTGTATATGTAATGTATGGTGTAACTAGATCTGACTCCTGTCATTCTCACCAGTAATATTGTTACTTATACATTTCCCCTTCTGTATATGTAACGTATGGTGTAACTAGATCTGACTCCTGTCATTCTCACCAGTAATAATGATACTTATACATTTCCCCTTCTGTATATGGAACGTACGGTGTAACTAGATCTGACTCCTGTCATTCTCACCAGTAATATTGTTACTTATACATTTCCCCTTCTGTATATGTAATGTATGGTGTAACTAGATCTGACTCCTGTCATTCTCACCAGTAATAATGTTACTTATACATTTCCCCTTCTGTATATGGAACGTATGGTGTAACTAGATCGGACTCCTGTCATTCTCACCAGTTATAATGTTACTTATACATTTCCCCTTCTGTATATGTAACGTATGGTGTAACTAGATCTGACTCCTGTCATTCTCACCAGTAATAATGTTACTTATACATTTCCCCTTCTGTATATGTAACGTATGGTGTAACTAGATCTGACTCCTGTCATTCTCACCAGTAATATTGTTACTTATACATTTCCCCTTCTGTATATGTAATGTATGGTGTAACTAGATCTGACTCCTGTCATTCTCACCAGTAATATTGTTACTTATACATTTCCCCTTCTGTATATGTAACGTATGGTGTAACTAGATCTGACTTCTGTCATTCTCACCAGTAATAATGATACTTATACATTTCCCCTTCTGTATATGGAACGTACGGTGTAACTAGATCTGACTCCTGTCATTCTCACCAGTAATATTGTTACTTATACATTTCCCCTTCTGTATATGGAACGTACGGTGTAACTAGATCTGACTCCTGTCATTCTCACCAGTAATATTGTTACTTATACATTTCCCCTTCTGTATATGTAATGTATGGTGTAACTAGATCTGACTCCTGTCATTCTCACCAGTAATAATGTTACTTATACATTTCCCCTTCTGTATATGGAACGTATGGTGTAACTAGATCGGACTCCTGTCATTCTCACCAGTAATAATGATACTTATACATTTCCCCTTCTGTACATGTAATGTATGGTGTAACTAGATCTGACTCCTGTCATTCTCACCAGTAATAATGTTACTTATACATTTCCCCTTCTGTATATGTAATGTATGGTGTAACTAGATCTGACTCCTGTCATTCTCACCGGTAATAATGTTACTTATACATTTCCCCTTCTGTATATGTAACGTATGGTGTAACTAGATCTGACTCCTGTCATTCTCTCCAGTAATAATGTTACTTATACATTTCCCCTTCTGTATATGTAACGTATGGTGTAACTAGATCTGACTCCTGTCATTCTCACCAGTAATAATGTTACTTATACATTTCCCCTTCTGTATATGTAACGTATGGTGTAACTAGATCTGACCCGTCATTCTCACCAGTAATAATGTTACTTATACATTTCCCCTTCTGTATATGTAACGTATGGTGTAACTAGATCTGACTCCTGTCATTCTCACCAGTAATAATGTTACTTATATATTTCCCCTTCTGTATATGTAACGTATGGTGTAACTAGATCTGACTCCTGTCATTCTCACCAGTAATAATGTTACTTATACATTTCCACTTCTGTATATGTTATGTATGGTGTAACTAGATCTGACACCTGTCATTCTCACCAGTAATAATGTTACTTATACATTTTCCCTTCTGTATATGGAACGTATGGTGTAACTAGATCTGACTCCTGTCATTCTCACCAGTAATAATGTTACTTATACATTTCCCCTTCTGTATATGTAATGTATGCTGTAACTAGATCTGACTCCTGTCATTCTCTCCAGTAATAATGTTACTTATACATTTTCCCTTCTGTATATGGAACGTATGGTGTAACTAGATCTGACTCCTGTCATTCTCACCAGTAATAATGTTACTTATACATTTCCCCTTCTGTATATGTAACGTATGGTGTAACTAGATCTGACTCCTGTCACTCTCACCAGTAATAATGTTACTTATACATTTCCCCTTCTGTATATGTAACGTATGGTGTAACGAGATCTGACTCCAGTCATTCTCACCGGTAATAATGTTACTTATACATTTCCTCTTCTGTATATGTAATGTATGGTGTAACTAGATCTGACTCCTGTCATTCTCACCAGTAATAATTTTACTTATACATTTCCCCTTCTGTATATGTAACGTATGGTGTTACTAGATCTTACTCCTGTCATTCTCACTGGTAATAATGTTACTTATACATTTCCACTTCTGTACATGTAACGTATGGTGTAACTAGATCTGACTCCTGTCATTCTCACCAGTAATAATGTTACTTATACATTTCCCCTTCTGTATATGAAACGTATGGTGTAACTAGATCTGACTCCTGTCATTCTCACCGGTAATAATGTTACTTATACATTTCCCCTTCTGTATATGTAATGTATGGTGTAACTAGATCTGACTCCTGTCATTCTCACCGGTAATAATGTTACTTATACATTTCCCCTTCTGTATATGTAACGTATGGTGTAACTAGATCTGACACCTGTCATTCTCACCAGTAATAATGTTACTTATACATTTCCTCTTCTGTATATGTAACGTATGGTGTAACTAGATCTGACTTCTGTCATTCTCACCAGTAATAATGTTACTTATACATTTCCCCTTCTGTATATGTAACATATGGTGTAACTAGATCTGACTCCTGTCATTCTCACCAGTAATAATGTTACTTATACATTTCCACTTCTGTATATGTAACGTATGGTGTAACTAGATCTGACTCCTGTCATTCTCACCAGTAATAATTTTACTTATACATTTCCCCTTCTGTATATGTAACGTATGGTGTTACTAGATCTTACTCCTGTCATTCTCACTGGTAATAATGTTACTTATACATTTCCACTTCTGTACATGTAACGTATGGTGTAACTAGATCTGACTCCTGTCATTCTCACCAGTAATAATGTTACGTATACATTTCCCCTTCTGTATATGTAACGTATGGTATAACTAGATCTGACTCCTGTCACTCTCACCAGTAATAATGTTACTTATACATTTCCTCTTCTGTATATGTAACATATGGTGTAACTAGATCTGACTTCTGACATTCTCACCAGTAATAATGTTACTTATACATTTCCACTTCTGTATATGTAACGTATGGTGTAACTAGATCTGACTCCTGTCATTCTCACCAGTAATATTGTTACTTATACATTTCCCCTTCTGTATATGTAACGTATGGTGTAACTAGATCTGACTCCTGTCATTCTCACCAGTAATAATGTTACTTATACATTTCCCCTTCTGTATATGGAACGTATGGTGTAACTAGATCTGACTTCTGTCATTCTCACCAGTAATAATGATACTTATACATTTCCCCTTCTGTATATGGAACGTACGGTGTAACTAGATCTGACTCCTGTCATTCTCACCAGTAATATTGTTACTTATACATTTCCCCTTCTGTATATGTAATGTATGGTGTAACTAGATCTGACTCCTGTCATTCTCACCAGTAATAATGTTACTTATACATTTCCCCTTCTGTATATGTAACGTATGGTGTAACTAGATCTGACTCCTGTCATTCTCACCAGTAATAATGTTACTTATACATTTCCCCTTCTGTATATGTAACGTATGGTGTAACTAGATCTGACTCCTGTCACTCTCACCAGTAATAATGTTACTTAAATAATTCCCCTTCTGTATATGCAACGTATGGTGTAACTAGATCTGACTCCTGTCATTCTCACCGGTAATAATGTTACTTATACATTTCCCCTTCTGTATATGTAACGTATGGTGTAACTAGATCTGACTCCTGTCATTCTCTCCAGTAATAATGTTACTTATACATTTCCCCTTCTGTATATGTAACGTATGGTGTAACTAGATCTGATTCCTGTCATTCTCACCAGTAATAATGTTACTTATACATTTCCCCTTCTGTATATGTAACGTATGGTGTAACTAGATCTGACCCGTCATTCTCACCAGTAATAATGTTACTTATACATTTCCCCTTCTGTATATGTAACGTATGGTGTAACTAGATCTGACTACTGTCATTCTCACCAGTAATAATGTTACTTATATATTTCCCCTTCTGTATATGTAACGTATGGTGTAACTAGATCTGACTCCTGTCATTCTCACCAGTAATAATGTTACTTATACATTTCCACTTCTGTATATGTAACGTATGGTGTAACTAGATCTGACACCTGTCATTCTCTCCAGTAATAATGTTACTTATACATTTTCCCTTCTGTATATGGAACGTATGGTGTAACTAGATCTGACTCCTGTCATTCTCACCAGTAATAATGTTACTTATACATTTCCCCTTCTGTATATGTAACGTATGGTGTAACTAGATCTGACTCCTGTCACTCTCACCAGTAATAATGTTACTTATACATTTCCCCTTCTGTATATGTAACGTATGGTGTAACTAGATCTGACTCCTGTCATTCTCACCGGTAATAATGTTACTTATACATTTCCCCTTCTGTATATGTAACGTATGGTGTAACTAGATCTGACTCCTGTCATTCTCACCGGTAATAATGTTACTTATACATTTCCCCTTCTGTATATGTAACGTATGGTGTAACTAGATCTGACACCTGTCATTCTCACCAGTAATAATGTTACTTATACATTTCCTCTTCTGTATATGTAATGTATGGTGTAACTAGATCTGACTTCTGTCATTCTCACCAGTAATAATGTTACTTATACATTTCCCCTTCTGTATATGTAACATATGGTGTAACTAGATCTGACTCCTGTCATTCTCACCAGTAATAATGTTACTTATACATTTCCACTTCTGTATATGTAACGTATGGTGTAACTAGATCTGACTCCTGTCATTCTCACCAGTAATAATTTTACTTATACATTTCCCCTTCTGTATATGTAACGTATGGTGTTACTAGATCTTACTCCTGTCATTCTCACTGGTAATAATGTTACTTATACATTTCCACTTCTGTACATGTAACGTATGGTGTAACTAGATCTGACTCCTGTCATTCTCACCAGTAATAATGTTACTTATACATTTCCCCTTCTGTATATGAAACGTATGGTGTAACTAGATCTGACTCCTGTCATTCTCACCGGTAATAATGTTACTTATACATTTCCCCTTCTGTATATGTAATGTATGGTGTAACTAGATCTGACTCCTGTCATTCTCACCGGCAATAAGGTTACTTATACATTTCCCCTTCTGTATATGTAACGTATGGTGTAACTAGATCTGACACCTGTCATTCTCACCAGTAATAATGTTACTTATACATTTCCTCTTCTGTATATGTAATGTATGGTGTAACTAGATCTGACTTCTGTCATTCTCACCAGTAATAATGTTACTTATACATTTCCCCTTCTGTATATGTAACATATGGTGTAACTAGATCTGACTCCTGTCATTCTCACCAGTAATAATGTTACTTATACATTTCCACTTCTGTATATGTAACGTATGGTGTAACTCGATCTGACTCCTGTCATTCTCACCAGTAATAATTTTACTTATACATTTCCCCTTCTGTATATGTAACGTATGGTGTTACTAGATCTTACTCCTGTCATTCTCACTGGTAATAACGTTACTTATACATTTCCACTTCTGTACATGTAACGTATGGTGTAACTAGATCTGACTCCTGTCATTCTCACCAGTAATAATGTTACGTATACATTTCCTCTTCTGTATATGTAACGTATGGTGTAACTAGATCTGACTTCTGACATTCTCACCAGTAATAATGTTACTTATACATTTCCACTTCTGTATATGTAACGTATGGTGTAACTAGATCTGACTCCTGTCATTCTCACCAGTAATAATGTTACTTATACATTTCCCCTTCTGTATATGTAACGTATGGTGTAACTAGATCTGACTCCTGTCAATCTCACCAGTAATAATGTTACCTTTACATTTCCCCTTCTGTATATGTGATGTATGGTGTAACTAGATCTGACTCCTGTCATTCTCACCGGTAATAATGTTACTTATACATTTCCCCTTCTGTATATGGAATGTATGGTGTAACTAGATCTGGCTCCTGTCTTTCTCACCAGTAATAATGTTACTTATGCATTTCCCCTTCTGTATATGTAACGTATGTTGTAACTAGATCTGACTCCTGTAATTCTCACCAGTAATAATGTTACATATACATTTCCCCTTCTGTATATGTAACGTATGGTGTAACTAGATCTGACTCCTGTCATTCTCACCAGTAATAATGTTACTTATACATTTCCCCTTCTGTATATGTAACGTATGGTGTAACTAGATCTGACTCCTGTCACTCTCACCAGTAATAATGTTACTTATATAATTCCCCTTCTGTATATGTAACATATGGTGTAACTAGATCTGACTCCTGTCATTCTCACCAGTAATAATGTTACTTATACATTTACCCTTCTGTATATGTAACGTATGGTGTAACTAGATCTGACTCCTGTCATTCTCACCAGTAATGTTACTTATACATTTCCCCTTCTGTATATGTAACATATGGTGTAACTAGATCTGACTCCTGTCATTCTCACCAGTAATAATGTTACTTATACATTTCCCCTTCTGTACATGTAATGTATGGTGTAACTAGATCTGACTCCTGTCATTCTCACCAGTAATAATGTTACTTATACATTTACCCTTCTGTATATGTAACGTATGGTGTAACTAGATCTGACTCCTGTCATTCTCACCAGTAATGTTACTTATACATTTCCCCTTCTGTATATGTAACGTATGGTGTAACTAGATCTGACTCCTGTCACTCTCACCAGTAATAATGTTACTTATACATTTCCCCTTCTGTATATGTAATGTATGGTGTAACTAGATCTGACTCCTGTCATTCTCACCAGTAATAATGTTACTTATACATTTCCCCTTCTGTATATGTAACGTATGGTGTAACTAGATCTGACTCCTGTCATTCTCTCCAGTAATAATGTTACTTATTCATTTTCCCTTCTGTATATGTAACGTATGGTGTAACTAGATCTGACTCCTGTCATTCTCACCAGTAATAATGTTACTTATACATTTCCCCTTCTGTATATGTAACGTATGGTGTAACTAGATCTGACCCGTCATTCTCACCAGTAATAATGTTACTTATTCATTTTCCCTTCTGTATATGTAACGTATGGTGTAACTAGATCTGACCCGTCATTCTCACCAGTAATAATGTTACTTATACATTTCCCCTTCTGTATATGTAACGTATGGTGTAACTAGATCTGACTCCTGTCATTCTCACCAGTAATAATGTTACTTATATATTTCCCCTTCTGTATATGTAACGTATGGTGTAACTAGATCTGACTCCTGTCATTCTCACCAGTAATAATGTTACTTATACATTTCCACTTCTGTATATGTAACGTATGGTGTAACTAGATCTGACACCTGTCATTCTCACCAGTAATAATGTTACTTATACATTTTCCCTTCTGTATATGTAATGTATGGTGTAACTAGATCTGACTCCTGTCATTCTCACCAGTAATAATGTTACTTATACATTTCCCCTTCTGTATATGTAACGTATGGTGTAACTAGATCTGACTCCTGTCATTCTCACCAGTAATAATGTTACTTATACATTTCCCCTTCTGTATATGTAACGTATGGTGTAACTAGATCTGACTCCTGTCATTCTCTCCAGTAATAATGTTACTTATTCATTTTCCCTTCTGTATATGTAATGTATGGTGTAACTAGATCTGACTCCTGTCATTCTCACCAGTAATAATGTTACTTATACATTTCCCCTTCTGTATATGTAACGTATGCTGTAACTAGATCTGACCCGTCATTCTCACCAGTAATAATGTTACTTATACATTTCCCCTTCTGTATATGTAACGTATGGTGTAACTAGATCTGACTCCTGTCATTCTCACCAGTAATAATGTTGCTTATATATTTCCCCTTCTGTATATGTAACGTATGGTGTAACTAGATCTGACTCCTGTCATTCTCACCTGTAATAATGTTACTTATACATTTCCACTTCTGTATATGTAACGTATGGTGTAACTAGATCTGACACCTGTCATTCTCACCAGTAATAATGTTACTTATACATTTTCCATTCTGTATATGGAACGTATGGTGTAACTAGATCTTACTCCTGTCATTCTCACTGGTAATAATGTTACTTATACATTTCCACTTCTGTACATGTAACGTATGGTGTAACTAGATCTGACTCCTGTCATTCTCACCAGTAATAATGTTACTTATACATTTCCCCTTCTGTATATGAAACGTATGGTGTAACTAGATCTGACTCCTGTCATTCTCACCGGTAATAATGTTACTTATACATTTCCCCTTCTGTATATGTAATGTATGGTGTAACTAGATCTGACTCCTGTCATTCTCACCGGTAATAATGTTACTTATACATTTCCATTTCTGTATATGTAACGTATGGTGTAACTAGATCTGACACCTGTCATTCTCACCAGTAATAATGTTACTTATACATTTCCTCTTCTGTATATGTAACGTATGGTGTAACTAGATCTGACACCTGTCATTCTCACCAGTAATAATGTTACTTATACATTTCCTCTTCTGTATATGTAACGTATGGTGTAACTAGATCTGACTCCTGTCATTCTCACCGGTAATAATGTTACTTATACATTTCCCCTTCTGTATATGTAACGTATGGTGTAACTAGATCTGACACCTGTCATTCTCACCAGTAATAATGTTACTTATACATTTCCTCTTCTGTATATGTAACGTATGGTGTTACTAGATCTTACTCCTGTCATTCTCACTGGTAATAATGTTACTTATACATTTCCACTTCTGTACATGTAACGTATGGTGTAACTAGATCTGACTCCTGTCATTCTCACCAGTAATAATGTTACGTATACATTTCCCCTTCTGTATATGTAACGTATGGTATAACTAGATCTGACTCCTGTCACTCTCACCAGTAATAATGTTACTTATACATTTCCTCTTCTGTATATGTAACATATGGTGTAACTAGATCTGACTTCTGACATTCTCACCAGTAATAATGTTACTTATACATTTCCACTTCTGTATATGTAACGTATGGTGTAACTAGATCTGACTCCTGTCATTCTCACCAGTAATATTGTTACTTATACATTTCCCCTTCTGTATATGTAACGTATGGTGTAACTAGATCTGACTCCTGTCATTCTCACCAGTAATAATGTTACTTATACATTTCCCCTTCTGTATATGGAACGTATGGTGTAACTAGATCTGACTTCTGTCATTCTCACCAGTAATAATGATACTTATACATTTCCCCTTCTGTATATGGAACGTACGGTGTAACTAGATCTGACTCCTGTCATTCTCACCAGTAATATTGTTACTTATACATTTCCCCTTCTGTATATGTAATGTATGGTGTAACTAGATCTGACTCCTGTCATTCTCACCAGTAATAATGTTACTTATACATTTCCCCTTCTGTATATGTAACGTATGGTGTAACTAGATCTGACTCCTGTCATTCTCACCAGTAATAATGTTACTTATACATTTCCCCTTCTGTATATGTAACGTATGGTGTAACTAGATCTGACTCCTGTCACTCTCACCAGTAATAATGTTACTTATATAATTCCCCTTCTGTATATGCAACGTATGGTGTAACTAGATCTGACTCCTGTCATTCTCACCGGTAATAATGTTACTTATACATTTCCCCTTCTGTATATGTAACGTATGGTGTAACTAGATCTGACTCCTGTCATTCTCTCCAGTAATAATGTTACTTATACATTTCCCCTTCTGTATATGTAACGTATGGTGTAACTAGATCTGACTCCTGTCATTCTCACCAGTAATAATGTTACTTATACATTTCCCCTTCTGTATATGTAACGTATGGTGTAACTAGATCTGACCCGTCATTCTCACCAGTAATAATGTTACTTATACATTTCCCCTTCTGTATATGTAACGTATGGTGTAACTAGATCTGACTCCTGTCATTCTCACCAGTAATAATGTTACTTATATATTTCCCCTTCTGTATATGTAACGTATGGTGTAACTAGATCTGACTCCTGTCATTCTCACCAGTAATAATGTTACTTATACATTTCCACTTCTGTATATGTAACGTATGGTGTAACTAGATCTGACACCTGTCATTCTCACCAGTAATAATGTTACTTATACATTTTCCCTTCTGTATATGGAACGTATGGTGTAACTAGATCTGACTCCTGTCATTCTCACCAGTAATAATGTTACTTATACATTTCCCCTTCTGTATATGTAATGTATGCTGTAACTAGATCTGACTCCTGTCATTCTCTCCAGTAATAATGTTACTTATACATTTTCCCTTCTGTATATGGAACGTATGGTGTAATTAGATCTGACTCCTGTCATTCTCACCAGTAATAATGTTACTTATACATTTCCCCTTCTGTATATGTAACGTATGGTGTAACTAGATCTGACTCCTGTCACTCTCACCAGTAATAATGTTACTTATACATTTCCCCTTCTGTATATGTAACGTATGGTGTAACTAGATCTGACTCCTGTCATTCTCACCGGTAATAATGTTACTTATACATTTCCCCTTCTGTATATGTAACGTATGGTGTAACTAGATCTGACTCCTGTCATTCTCACCGGTAATAATGTTACTTATACATTTCCCCTTCTGTATATGTAACGTATGGTGTAACTAGATCTGACACCTGTCATTCTCACCAGTAATAATGTTACTTATACATTTCCTCTTCTGTATATGTAATGTATGGTGTAACTAGATCTGACTTCTGTCATTCTCACCAGTAATAATGTTACTTATACATTTCCCCTTCTGTATATGTAACATATGGTGTAACTAGATCTGACTCCTGTCATTCTCACCAGTAATAATGTTACTTATACATTTCCACTTCTGTATATGTAACGTATGGTGTAACTAGATCTGACTCCTGTCATTCTCACCAGTAATAATTTTACTTATACATTTCCCCTTCTGTATATGTAACGTATGGTGTTACTAGATCTTACTCCTGTCATTCTCACTGGTAATAATGTTACTTATACATTTCCACTTCTGTACATGTAACGTATGGTGTAACTAGATCTGACTCCTGTCATTCTCACCAGTAATAATGTTACTTATACATTTCCCCTTCTGTATATGAAACGTATGGTGTAACTAGATCTGACTCCTGTCATTCTCACCGGTAATAATGTTACTTATACATTTCCCCTTCTGTATATGTAATGTATGGTGTAACTAGATCTGACTCCTGTCATTCTCACCGGCAATAAGGTTACTTATACATTTCCCCTTCTGTATATGTAACGTATGGTGTAACTAGATCTGACACCTGTCATTCTCACCAGTAATAATGTTACTTATACATTTCCTCTTCTGTATATGTAATGTATGGTGTAACTAGATCTGACTTCTGTCATTCTCACCAGTAATAATGTTACTTATACATTTCCCCTTCTGTATATGTAACATATGGTGTAACTAGATCTGACTCCTGTCATTCTCACCAGTAATAATGTTACTTATACATTTCCACTTCTGTATATGTAACGTATGGTGTAACTAGATCTGACTCCTGTCATTCTCACCAGTAATAATTTTACTTATACATTTCCCCTTCTGTATATGTAACGTATGGTGTTACTAGATCTTACTCCTGTCATTCTCACTGGTAATAACGTTACTTATACATTTCCACTTCTGTACATGTAACGTATGGTGTAACTAGATCTGACTCCTGTCATTCTCACCAGTAATAATGTTACGTATACATTTCCTCTTCTGTATATGTAACGTATGGTGTAACTAGATCTGACTTCTGACATTCTCACCAGTAATAATGTTACTTATACATTTCCACTTCTGTATATGTAACGTATGGTGTAACTAGATCTGACTCCTGTCATTCTCACCAGTAATAATGTTACTTATACATTTCCCCTTCTGTATATGTAACGTATGGTGTAACTAGATCTGACTCCTGTCAATCTCACCAGTAATAATGTTACCTTTACATTTCCCCTTCTGTATATGTGATGTATGGTGTAACTAGATCTGACTCCTGTCATTCTCACCGGTAATAATGTTACTTATACATTTCCCCTTCTGTATATGGAATGTATGGTGTAACTAGATCTGGCTCCTGTCTTTCTCACCAGTAATAATGTTACTTATGCATTTCCCCTTCTGTATATGTAAAGTATGTTGTAACTAGATCTGACTCCTGTAATTCTCACCAGTAATAATGTTACATATACATTTCCCCTTCTGTATATGTAACGTATGGTGTAACTAGATCTGACTCCTGTCATTCTCACCAGTAATAATGTTACTTATACATTTCCCCTTCTGTATATGTAACGTATGGTGTAACTAGATCTGACTCCTGTCACTCTCACCAGTAATAATGTTACTTATATAATTCCCCTTCTGTATATGTAACATATGGTGTAACTAGATCTGACTCCTGTCATTCTCACCAGTAATAATGTTACTTATACATTTACCCTTCTGTATATGTAACGTATGGTGTAACTAGATCTGACTCCTGTCATTCTCACCAGTAATGTTACTTATACATTTCCCCTTCTGTATATGTAACATATGGTGTAACTAGATCTGACTCCTGTCATTCTCACCAGTAATAATGTTACTTATACATTTCCCCTTCTGTACATGTAATGTATGGTGTAACTAGATCTGACTCCTGTCATTCTCACCAGTAATAATGTTACTTATACATTTACCCTTCTGTATATGTAACGTATGGTGTAACTAGATCTGACTCCTGTCATTCTCACCAGTAATAATGTTACTTATACATTTCCCCTTCTGTATATGTAATGTATGGTGTAACTAGATCTGACTCCTGTCATTCTCTCCAGTAATAATGTTACTTATTCATTTTCCCTTCTGTATATGTAACGTATGGTGTAACTAGATCTGACTCCTGTCATTCTCACCAGTAATAATGTTACTTATACATTTCCTCTTCTGTATATGTAACGTATGGTGTAACTAGATCTGACTCCTGTCATTCTCACCAGTAATAATGTTACTTATACATTTCCCCTTCTGTATATGTAACGTATGGTGTAACTAGATCTGACTCCTGTCATTCTCATCAGTAATAATGTTACTTATACATTTCCTCTTCTGTATATGTAACATATGGTGTAACTAGATC
The DNA here is from genome assembly GCF_028390025.1 of Pseudophryne corroboree. Taxonomy (NCBI): domain Eukaryota; kingdom Metazoa; phylum Chordata; class Amphibia; order Anura; family Myobatrachidae; genus Pseudophryne; species Pseudophryne corroboree. Next base: position 808,739 of record NW_026967552.1, read on the forward strand.
TGACTCCTGTCATTCTCACCAGTAATAATGTTACTTATACATTTCCCCTTCTGTATATGTAATGTATGGTGTAACTAGATCTGACTCCTGTCATTCTCACCAGTAATAATGTTACTTATACATTTCCCCTTCTGTATATGTAACGTATGGTGTATCTAGATCTGACTCCTGTAATTCTCACCAGTAATAATGTTACATATACATTTCCCCTTCTGTATATGTAACGTATGGTGTAACTAGATCTGACTACTGTCATTCTCCTCAGTAATAATGTTACTTATACATTTCCCCTTCTGTATATGTAACGTATGGTGTAACTAGATCTGACTCCTGTCATTCTCACCAGTAATAATGTTACTTATACATTTCCCCTTCTGTATATGTAACGTATGGTGTAACTAGATCTGACTCCTGTCACTCTCACCAGTAATAATGTTACTTATATAATTCCCCTTCTGTATATGCAACGTATGGTGTAACTAGATCTGACTCCTGTCATTCTCACCAGTAATAATGTTACTTATACATTTCCCCTTCTGTATATGTAACGTACTGTGTAACTAGATCTGACTCCTGTCATTCTCACCAGTAATGTTACTTATACATTTCCCCTTCTGTATATGTAACATATGGTGTAACTAGATCTGACTCCTGTCATTCTCACCAGTAATAATGTTACTTATACATTTCCCCTTCTGTACATGTAATGTATGGTGTAACTAGATCTGACTCCTGTCATTCTCACCAGTAATAATGTTACTTATACATTTACCCTTCTGTATATGTAACGTATGGTGTAACTAGATCTGACTCCTGTCATTCTCACCAGTAATGTTACTTATACATTTCCCCTTCTGTATATGTAACATATGGTGTAACTAGATCTGACTCCTGTCATTATCACCAGTAATAATACTTATACATTTCCCCTTCTGTATATGTAACGTATGGTGTAACTAGATCTGACTCCTGTCACTCTCACCAGTAATAATGTTACTTATACATTTCCCCTTCTGTATATGTAACGTATGGTGTAACTAGATCTGACTCCTGTCATTCTCTCCAGTAATAATGTTACTTATTCATTTTCCCTTCTGTATATGTAACGTATGGTGTAACTAGATCTGACTCCTGTCATTCTCACCAGTAATAATGTTACTTATACATTTCCTCTTCTGTATATGTAACGTATGGTGTAACTAGATCTGACTCCTGTCACTCTCACCAGTAATAATGTTACTTATACATTTCCTCTTCTGTATATGTAATGTATGGTGTAACTAGATCTGACTTCTGTCATTCTCACCAGTAATAATGTTACTTATACATTTCCCCTTCTGTATATGTAACATATGGTGTAACTAGATCTGACTCCTGTCATTCTCACCAGTAATAATGTTACTTATACATTTCCACTTCTGTATATGTAACGTATGGTGTAACTAGATCTGACTCCTGTCATTCTCACCAGTAATAATTTTACTTATACATTTCCCCTTCTGTATATGTAACGTATGGTGTTACTAGATCTTACTCCTGTCATTCTCACTGGTAATAATGTTACTTATACATTTCCACTTCTGTACATGTAACGTATGGTGTAACTAGATCTGACTCCTGTCATTCTCACCAGTAATAATGTTACTTATACATTTCCCCTTCTGTATATGAAACGTATGGTGTAACTAGATCTGACTCCTGTCATTCTCACCGGTAATAATGTTACTTATACATTTCCCCTTCTGTATATGTAATGTATGGTGTAACTAGATCTGACTCCTGTCATTCTCACCGGCAATAAGGTTACTTATACATTTCCCCTTCTGTATATGTAACGTATGGTGTAACTAGATCTGACACCTGTCATTCTCACCAGTAATAATGTTACTTATACATTTCCTCTTCTGTATATGTAATGTATGGTGTAACTAGATCTGACTTCTGTCATTCTCACCAGTAATAATGTTACTTATACATTTCCCCTTCTGTATATGTAACATATGGTGTAACTAGATCTGACTCCTGTCATTCTCACCAGTAATAATGTTACTTATACATTTCCACTTCTGTATATGTAACGTATGGTGTAACTAGATCTGACTCCTGTCATTCTCACCAGTAATAATTTTACTTATACATTTCCCCTTCTGTATATGTAACGTATGGTGTTACTAGATCTTACTCCTGTCATTCTCACTGGTAATAACGTTACTTATACATTTCCACTTCTGTACATGTAACGTATGGTGTAACTAGATCTGACTCCTGTCATTCTCACCAGTAATAATGTTACGTATACATTTCCTCTTCTGTATATGTAACGTATGGTGTAACTAGATCTGACTTCTGACATTCTCACCAGTAATAATGTTACTTATACATTTCCACTTCTGTATATGTAACGTATGGTGTAACTAGATCTGACTCCTGTCATTCTCACCAGTAATAATGTTACTTATACATTTCCCCTTCTGTATATGTAACGTATGGTGTAACTAGATCTGACTCCTGTCAATCTCACCAGTAATAATGTTACCTTTACATTTCCCCTTCTGTATATGTGATGTATGGTGTAACTAGATCTGACTCCTGTCATTCTCACCGGTAATAATGTTACTTATACATTTCCCCTTCTGTATATGGAATGTATGGTGTAACTAGATCTGGCTCCTGTCTTTCTCACCAGTAATAATGTTACTTATGCATTTCCCCTTCTGTATATGTAAAGTATGTTGTAACTAGATCTGACTCCTGTAATTCTCACCAGTAATAATGTTACATATACATTTCCCCTTCTGTATATGTAACGTATGGTGTAACTAGATCTGACTCCTGTCATTCTCACCAGTAATAATGTTACTTATACATTTCCCCTTCTGTATATGTAACGTATGGTGTAACTAGATCTGACTCCTGTCACTCTCACCAGTAATAATGTTACTTATATAATTCCCCTTCTGTATATGTAACATATGGTGTAACTAGATCTGACTCCTGTCATTCTCACCAGTAATAATGTTACTTATACATTTACCCTTCTGTATATGTAACGTATGGTGTAACTAGATCTGACTCCTGTCATTCTCACCAGTAATGTTACTTATACATTTCCCCTTCTGTATATGTAACATATGGTGTAACTAGATCTGACTCCTGTCATTCTCACCAGTAATAATGTTACTTATACATTTCCCCTTCTGTACATGTAATGTATGGTGTAACTAGATCTGACTCCTGTCATTCTCACCAGTAATAATGTTACTTATACATTTACCCTTCTGTATATGTAACGTATGGTGTAACTAGATCTGACTCCTGTCATTCTCACCAGTAATAATGTTACTTATACATTTCCCCTTCTGTATATGTAATGTATGGTGTAACTAGATCTGACTCCTGTCATTCTCTCCAGTAATAATGTTACTTATTCATTTTCCCTTCTGTATATGTAACGTATGGTGTAACTAGATCTGACTCCTGTCATTCTCACCAGTAATAATGTTACTTATACATTTCCTCTTCTGTATATGTAACGTATGGTGTAACTAGATCTGACTCCTGTCATTCTCACCAGTAATAATGTTACTTATACATTTCCCCTTCTGTATATGTAACGTATGGTGTAACTAGATCTGACTCCTGTCATTCTCATCAGTAATAATGTTACTTATACATTTCCTCTTCTGTATATGTAACATATGGTGTAACTAGATCTGACTCCTGTCATTCTCACCAGTAATAATGTTACTTATACATTTCCCCTTCTGTATATGTAATGTATGGTGTAACTAGATCTGACTCCTGTCATTCTCACCAGTAATAATGTTACTTATACATTTCCCCTTCTGTATATGTAACGTATGGTGTATCTAGATCTGACTCCTGTCATTCTCACCAGTAATAATGTTACATATACATTTCCCCTTCTGTATATGTAACGTATGGTGTAACTAGATCTGACTACTGTCATTCTCCTCAGTAATAATGTTACTTATACATTTCCCCTTCTGTATATGTAACGTATGGTGTAACTAGATCTGACTCCTGTCATTCTCACCAGTAATAATGTTACTTATACATTTCCCCTTCTGTATATGTAACGTATGGTGTAACTAGATCTGACTCCTGTCACTCTCACCAGTAATAATGTTACTTATATAATTCCCCTTCTGTATATGCAACGTATGGTGTAACTAGATCTGACTCCTGTCATTCTCACCAGTAATAATGTTACTTATACATTTCCCCTTCTGTATATGTAACGTACTGTGTAACTAGATCTGACTCCTGTCATTCTCACCAGTAATGTTACTTATACATTTCCCCTTCTGTATATGTAACATATGGTGTAACTAGATCTGACTCCTGTCATTCTCACCAGTAATAATGTTACTTATACATTTCCCCTTCTGTACATGTAATGTATGGTGTAACTAGATCTGACTCCTGTCATTCTCACCAGTAATAATGTTACTTATACATTTACCCTTCTGTATATGTAACGTATGGTGTAACTAGATCTGACTCCTGTCATTCTCACCAGTAATGTTACTTATACATTTCCCCTTCTGTATATGTAACATATGGTGTAACTAGATCTGACTCCTGTCATTATCACCAGTAATAATACTTATACATTTCCCCTTCTGTATATGTAACGTATGGTGTAACTAGATCTGACTCCTGTCACTCTCACCAGTAATAATGTTACTTATACATTTCCCCTTCTGTATATGTAACGTATGGTGTAACTAGATCTGACTCCTGTCATTCTCTCCAGTAATAATGTTACTTATTCATTTTCCCTTCTGTATATGTAACGTATGGTGTAACTAGATCTGACTCCTGTCATTCTCACCAGTAATAATGTTACTTATACATTTCCTCTTCTGTATATGTAACGTATGGTGTAACTAGATCTGACTCCTGTCACTCTCACCAGTAATAATGTTACTTATACATTTCCCCTTCTGTATATGTAACGTATGGTGTAACTAGATCTGACTCCTGTAATTCTCATCAGTAATAATGTTACTTATACATTTCCTCTTCTGTATATGTAACATATGGTGTAACTAGATCTGACTCCTGTCATTCTCACCAGTAATAATGTTACTTATACATTTCCTCTTCTGTATATGTAACATATGGTGTAACTAGATCTGACTCCTGTCATTCTCACCAGTAATAATGTTACTTATACATTTCCCCTTCTGTATATGTAACATATGGTGTAACTAGATATGACTCCTGTAATTCTCACCAGTAATAATGTTACATATACATTTCCCCTTCTGTATATGTAACGTATGGTGTAACTAGATCTGACTACTGTCATTCTCCTCAGTAATAATGTTACTTATACATTTCCCCTTCTGTATATGTAATGTATGGTGTAACTAGATCTGACTCCTGTCATTCTCACCAGTAATAATGTTACTTATACATTTCCCCTTCTGTATATGTAACGTATGGTGTAACTAGATCTGACTCCTGTCATTCTCACCAGTAATAATGCTGCTTATACATTTCCCCTTCTGTACATGTAATGTATGGTGTAACTAGATCTGACTCCTGTCATTCTCACCAGTAATAATGTTACTTATACATTTCCCCTTCTGTATATGTAACATATGGTGTAACTAGATCTGACTCCTGTCATTCTCACCAGTAATAATGTTACTTATACATTTCCCCTTCTGTACATGTAATGTATGGTGTAACTAGATCTGACTCCTGTCATTCTCACCAGTAATAATGTTACTTATACATTTACCCTTCTGTATATGTAACGTATGGTGTAACTAGATCTGACTCCTGTCATTCTCACCAGTAATGTTACTTATACATTTCCCCTTCTGTATATGTAATATATGGTGTAACTAGATCTGACTCCTGTCATTCTCACCAGTAATAATGTTACTTATACATTTCCCCTTCTGTACATGTAATGTATGGTGTAACTAGATCTGACTCCTGTCATTCTCACCAGTAATAATGTTACTTATACATTTCCCCTTCTGTATATGTAACGTATGGTGTAACTAGATCTGACTCCTGTCACTCTCACCAGTAATAATGTTACTTATTCATTTTCCCTTCTGTATATGTAACGTATGGTGTAACTAGATCTGACTCCTGTCATTCTCACCAGTAATAATGTTACTTATACATTTCCCCTTCTGTATATGTGACGTATGGTGTAACTAGATCTGACTCCTGTCATTCTCATCAGTAATAATGTTACTTATACATTTCCTCTTCTGTATATGTAACATATGGTGTAACTAGATCTGACTCCTGTCATTTTCACCAGTAATAATGTTACTTATACATTTCCCCTTCTGTATATGTAATGTATGGTGTAACTAGATCTGACTCCTGTCATTTTCACCAGTAATAATGTTACTTATACATTTCCCCTTCTGTATATGTAATGTATGGTGTAACTAGATCTGACTCCTGTCATTCTCACCAGTAATAATGTTACTTATACATTTCCCCTTCTGTATATGTAATGTATGGTGTAACTAGATCTGACTCCTGTCATTCTCACCAGTAATAATGTTACTTATACATTTCCCCTTCTGTATATGTAACGTATGGTGTAACTAGATCTGACTCCTGTCACTCTCACCAGTAATAATGTTACTTATACATTTCCCCTTCTGTATATGTAACGTATGGTGTAACTAGATCTGACTCCTGTCACTCTCACCAGTAATAATGTTACTTATATAATTCCCCTTCTGTATATGCAACGTATGGTGTAACTAGATCTGACTCCTGTCATTCTCACCGGTAATAATGTTACTTATACATTTCCCCTTCTGTATATGTAACGTATGGTGTAACTAGATCTGACTCCTGTCACTCTCACCAGTAATAATGTTACTTATATAATTCCCCTTCTGTATATGCAACGTATGGTGTAACTAGATCTGACTCCTGTCATTCTCACCAGTAATAATGTTACTTATACATTTCCCCTTCTGTATATGGAACGTACGGTGTAACTAGATCTGACTCCTGTCATTCTCACCAGTAATATTGTTACTTATACATTTCCCCTTCTGTATATGTAATGTATGGTGTAACTAGATCTGACTCCTGTCATTCTCACCAGTAATAATGTTACTTATACATTTCCCCTTCTGTATATGTAACGTATGGTGTAACTAGATCTGACTCCTGTCATTCTCACCAGTAATAATGTTACTTATACATTTCCCCTTCTGTATATGTAACGTATGGTGTAACTAGATCTGACTCCTGTCATTCTCACCAGTAATAATTTTACTTATACATTTCCCCTTCTGTATATGTAACGTATGGTGTTACTAGATCTTACTCCTGTCATTCTCACTGGTAATAATGTTACTTATACATTTCCACTTCTGTACATGTAACGTATGGTGTAACTAGATCTGACTCCTGTCATTCTCACCAGTAATAATGTTACTTATACATTTCCCCTTCTGTATATGAAACGTATGGTGTAACTAGATCTGACTCCTGTCATTCTCACCGGTAATAATGTTACTTATACATTTCCCCTTCTGTATATGTAATGTATGGTGTAACTAGATCTGACTCCTGTCATTCTCACCGGCAATAAGGTTACTTATACATTTCCCCTTCTGTATATGTAACGTATGGTGTAACTAGATCTGACACCTGTCATTCTCACCAGTAATAATGTTACTTATACATTTCCTCTTCTGTATATGTAATGTATGGTGTAACTAGATCTGACTTCTGTCATTCTCACCAGTAATAATGTTACTTATACATTTCCCCTTCTGTATATGTAACATATGGTGTAACTAGATCTGACTCCTGTCATTCTCACCAGTAATAATGTTACTTATACATTTCCACTTCTGTATATGTAACGTATGGTGTAACTAGATCTGACTCCTGTCATTCTCACCAGTAATAATTTTACTTATACATTTCCCCTTCTGTATATGTAACGTATGGTGTTACTAGATCTTACTCCTGTCATTCTCACTGGTAATAACGTTACTTATACATTTCCACTTCTGTACATGTAACGTATGGTGTAACTAGATCTGACTCCTGTCATTCTCACCAGTAATAATGTTACGTATACATTTCCTCTTCTGTATATGTAACGTATGGTGTAACTAGATCTGACTTCTGACATTCTCACCAGTAATAATGTTACTTATACATTTCCACTTCTGTATATGTAACGTATGGTGTAACTAGATCTGACTCCTGTCATTCTCACCAGTAATAATGTTACTTATACATTTCCCCTTCTGTATATGTAACATATGGTGTAACTAGATATGACTCCTGTAATTCTCACCAGTAATAATGTTACATATACATTTCCCCTTCTGTATATGTAACGTATGGTGTAACTAGATCTGACTACTGTCATTCTCCTCAGTAATAATGTTACTTATACATTTCCCCTTCTGTATATGTAATGTATGGTGTAACTAGATCTGACTCCTGTCATTCTCACCAGTAATAATGTTACTTATACATTTCCCCTTCTGTATATGTAACGTATGGTGTAACTAGATCTGACTCCTGTCATTCTCACCAGTAATAATGCTGCTTATACATTTCCCCTTCTGTATATGTAACGTATGGTGTAACTAGATCTGACTCCTGTCATTCTCACCAGTAATAATGTTACTTATACATTTCCCCTTCTGTATATGTAACATATGGTGTAACTAGATATGACTCCTGTAATTCTCACCAGTAATAATGTTACATATACATTTCCCCTTCTGTATATGTAACGTATGGTGTAACTAGATCTGACTACTGTCATTCTCCTCAGTAATAATGTTACTTATACATTTCCCCTTCTGTATATGTAATGTATGGTGTAACTAGATCTGACTCCTGTCATTCTCACCAGTAATAATGTTACTTATACATTTCCCCTTCTGTATATGTAACGTATGGTGTAACTAGATCTGACTCCTGTCATTCTCACCAGTAATAATGCTGCTTATACATTTCCCCTTCTGTATATGTAACGTATGGTGTAACTAGATCTGACTCCTGTCATTCTCACCAGTAATAATGTTACTTATACATTTCCCCTTCTGTATATGTAACATATGGTGTAACTAGATCTGACTCCTGTCATTCTCACCAGTAATAATGTTACTTATACATTTCCCCTTCTGTACATGTAATGTATGGTGTAACTAGATCTGACTCCTGTCATTCTCACCAGTAATAATGTTACTTATACATTTACCCTTCTGTATATGTAACGTATGGTGTAACTAGATCTGACTCCTGTCATTCTCACCAGTAATGTTACTTATACATTTCCCCTTCTGTATATGTAATATATGGTGTAACTAGATCTGACTCCTGTCATTCTCACCAGTAATAATGTTACTTATACATTTCCCCTTCTGTACATGTAATGTATGGTGTAACTAGATCTGACTCCTGTCATTCTCACCAGTAATAATGTTACTTATACATTTCCCCTTCTGTATATGTAACGTATGGTGTAACTAGATCTGACTCCTGTCACTCTCACCAGTAATAATGTTACTTATTCATTTTCCCTTCTGTATATGTAACGTATGGTGTAACTAGATCTGACTCCTGTCATTCTCACCAGTAATAATGTTACTTATACATTTCCCCTTCTGTATATGTGACGTATGGTGTAACTAGATCTGACTCCTGTCATTCTCATCAGTAATAATGTTACTTATACATTTCCTCTTCTGTATATGTAACATATGGTGTAACTAGATCTGACTCCTGTCATTTTCACCAGTAATAATGTTACTTATACATTTCCCCTTCTGTATATGTAATGTATGGTGTAACTAGATCTGACTCCTGTCATTCTCACCAGTAATAATGTTACTTATACATTTCCCCTTCTGTATATGTAATGTATGGTGTAACTAGATCTGACTCCTGTCATTCTCACCAGTAATAATGTTACTTATACATTTCCCCTTCTGTATATGTAACGTATGGTGTAACTAGATCTGACTCCTGTCACTCTCACCAGTAATAATGTTACTTATACATTTCCCCTTCTGTATATGTAACGTATGGTGTAACTAGATCTGACTCCTGTCACTCTCACCAGTAATAATGTTACTTATATAATTCCCCTTCTGTATATGCAACGTATGGTGTAACTAGATCTGACTCCTGTCATTCTCACCGGTAATAATGTTACTTATACATTTCCCCTTCTGTATATGTAACGTATGGTGTAACTAGATCTGACTCCTGTCACTCTCACCAGTAATAATGTTACTTATATAATTCCCCTTCTGTATATGCAACGTATGGTGTAACTAGATCTGACTCCTGTCATTCTCACCAGTAATAATGTTACTTATACATTTCCCCTTCTGTATATGGAACGTACGGTGTAACTAGATCTGACTCCTGTCATTCTCACCAGTAATATTGTTACTTATACATTTCCCCTTCTGTATATGTAATGTATGGTGTAACTAGATCTGACTCCTGTCATTCTCACCAGTAATAATGTTACTTATACATTTCCCCTTCTGTATATGTAACGTATGGTGTAACTAGATCTGACTCCTGTCATTCTCACCAGTAATAATGTTACTTATACATTTCCCCTTCTGTATATGTAACGTATGGTGTAACTAGATCTGACTCCTGTCATTCTCACCAGTAATAATTTTACTTATACATTTCCCCTTCTGTATATGTAACGTATGGTGTTACTAGATCTTACTCCTGTCATTCTCACTGGTAATAATGTTACTTATACATTTCCACTTCTGTACATGTAACGTATGGTGTAACTAGATCTGACTCCTGTCATTCTCACCAGTAATAATGTTACTTATACATTTCCCCTTCTGTATATGAAACGTATGGTGTAACTAGATCTGACTCCTGTCATTCTCACCGGTAATAATGTTACTTATACATTTCCCCTTCTGTATATGTAATGTATGGTGTAACTAGATCTGACTCCTGTCATTCTCACCAGTAATAATGTTACTTATACATTTCCCCTTCTGTATATGTAACGTATGGTGTAACTAGATCTGACTCCTGTCACTCTCACCAGTAATAATGTTACTTATTCATTTTCCCTTCTGTATATGTAACGTATGGTGTAACTAGATCTGACTCCTGTCATTCTCACCAGTAATAATGTTACTTATACATTTCCCCTTCTGTATATGTGACGTATGGTGTAACTAGATCTGACTCCTGTCATTCTCATCAGTAATAATGTTACTTATACATTTCCTCTTCTGTATATGTAACATATGGTGTAACTAGATCTGACTCCTGTCATTTTCACCAGTAATAATGTTACTTATACATTTCCCCTTCTGTATATGTAATGTATGGTGTAACTAGATCTGACTCCTGTCATTTTCACCAGTAATAATGTTACTTATACATTTCCCCTTCTGTATATGTAATGTATGGTGTAACTAGATCTGACTCCTGTCATTCTCACCAGTAATAATGTTACTTATACATTTCCCCTTCTGTATATGTAATGTATGGTGTAACTAGATCTGACTCCTGTCATTCTCACCAGTAATAATGTTACTTATACATTTCCCCTTCTGTATATGTAACGTATGGTGTAACTAGATCTGACTCCTGTCACTCTCACCAGTAATAATGTTACTTATACATTTCCCCTTCTGTATATGTAACGTATGGTGTAACTAGATCTGACTCCTGTCACTCTCACCAGTAATAATGTTACTTATATAATTCCCCTTCTGTATATGCAACGTATGGTGTAACTAGATCTGACTCCTGTCATTCTCACCGGTAATAATGTTACTTATACATTTCCCCTTCTGTATATGTAACGTATGGTGTAACTAGATCTGACTCCTGTCACTCTCACCAGTAATAATGTTACTTATATAATTCCCCTTCTGTATATGCAACGTATGGTGTAACTAGATCTGACTCCTGTCATTCTCACCAGTAATAATGTTACTTATACATTTCCCCTTCTGTATATGGAACGTACGGTGTAACTAGATCTGACTCCTGTCATTCTCACCAGTAATATTGTTACTTATACATTTCCCCTTCTGTATATGTAATGTATGGTGTAACTAGATCTGACTCCTGTCATTCTCACCAGTAATAATGTTACTTATACATTTCCCCTTCTGTATATGTAACGTATGGTGTAACTAGATCTGACTCCTGTCATTCTCACCAGTAATAATGTTACTTATACATTTCCCCTTCTGTATATGTAACGTATGGTGTAACTAGATCTGACTCCTGTCATTCTCACCAGTAATAATTTTACTTATACATTTCCCCTTCTGTATATGTAACGTATGGTGTTACTAGATCTTACTCCTGTCATTCTCACTGGTAATAATGTTACTTATACATTTCCACTTCTGTACATGTAACGTATGGTGTAACTAGATCTGACTCCTGTCATTCTCACCAGTAATAATGTTACTTATACATTTCCCCTTCTGTATATGAAACGTATGGTGTAACTAGATCTGACTCCTGTCATTCTCACCGGTAATAATGTTACTTATACATTTCCCCTTCTGTATATGTAATGTATGGTGTAACTAGATCTGACTCCTGTCATTCTCACCGGCAATAAGGTTACTTATACATTTCCCCTTCTGTATATGTAACGTATGGTGTAACTAGATCTGACACCTGTCATTCTCACCAGTAATAATGTTACTTATACATTTCCTCTTCTGTATATGTAATGTATGGTGTAACTAGATCTGACTTCTGTCATTCTCACCAGTAATAATGTTACTTATACATTTCCCCTTCTGTATATGTAACATATGGTGTAACTAGATCTGACTCCTGTCATTCTCACCAGTAATAATGTTACTTATACATTTCCACTTCTGTATATGTAACGTATGGTGTAACTAGATCTGACTCCTGTCATTCTCACCAGTAATAATTTTACTTATACATTTCCCCTTCTGTATATGTAACGTATGGTGTTACTAGATCTTACTCCTGTCATTCTCACTGGTAATAACGTTACTTATACATTTCCACTTCTGTACATGTAACGTATGGTGTAACTAGATCTGACTCCTGTCATTCTCACCAGTAATAATGTTACGTATACATTTCCTCTTCTGTATATGTAACGTATGGTGTAACTAGATCTGACTTCTGACATTCTCACCAGTAATAATGTTACTTATACATTTCCACTTCTGTATATGTAACGTATGGTGTAACTAGATCTGACTCCTGTCATTCTCACCAGTAATAATGTTACTTATACATTTCCCCTTCTGTATATGTAACATATGGTGTAACTAGATATGACTCCTGTAATTCTCACCAGTAATAATGTTACATATACATTTCCCCTTCTGTATATGTAACGTATGGTGTAACTAGATCTGACTACTGTCATTCTCCTCAGTAATAATGTTACTTATACATTTCCCCTTCTGTATATGTAATGTATGGTGTAACTAGATCTGACTCCTGTCATTCTCACCAGTAATAATGTTACTTATACATTTCCCCTTCTGTATATGTAACGTATGGTGTAACTAGATCTGACTCCTGTCATTCTCACCAGTAATAATGCTGCTTATACATTTCCCCTTCTGTATATGTAACGTATGGTGTAACTAGATCTGACTCCTGTCATTCTCACCAGTAATAATGTTACTTATACATTTCCCCTTCTGTATATGTAACATATGGTGTAACTAGATATGACTCCTGTAATTCTCACCAGTAATAATGTTACATATACATTTCCCCTTCTGTATATGTAACGTATGGTGTAACTAGATCTGACTACTGTCATTCTCCTCAGTAATAATGTTACTTATACATTTCCCCTTCTGTATATGTAATGTATGGTGTAACTAGATCTGACTCCTGTCATTCTCACCAGTAATAATGTTACTTATACATTTCCCCTTCTGTATATGTAACGTATGGTGTAACTAGATCTGACTCCTGTCATTCTCACCAGTAATAATGCTGCTTATACATTTCCCCTTCTGTATATGTAACGTATGGTGTAACTAGATCTGACTCCTGTCATTCTCACCAGTAATAATGTTACTTATACATTTCCCCTTCTGTATATGTAACATATGGTGTAACTAGATCTGACTCCTGTCATTCTCACCAGTAATAATGTTACTTATACATTTCCCCTTCTGTACATGTAATGTATGGTGTAACTAGATCTGACTCCTGTCATTCTCACCAGTAATAATGTTACTTATACATTTACCCTTCTGTATATGTAACGTATGGTGTAACTAGATCTGACTCCTGTCATTCTCACCAGTAATGTTACTTATACATTTCCCCTTCTGTATATGTAATATATGGTGTAACTAGATCTGACTCCTGTCATTCTCACCAGTAATAATGTTACTTATACATTTCCCCTTCTGTACATGTAATGTATGGTGTAACTAGATCTGACTCCTGTCATTCTCACCAGTAATAATGTTACTTATACATTTCCCCTTCTGTATATGTAACGTATGGTGTAACTAGATCTGACTCCTGTCACTCTCACCAGTAATAATGTTACTTATTCATTTTCCCTTCTGTATATGTAACGTATGGTGTAACTAGATCTGACTCCTGTCATTCTCACCAGTAATAATGTTACTTATACATTTCCCCTTCTGTATATGTGACGTATGGTGTAACTAGATCTGACTCCTGTCATTCTCATCAGTAATAATGTTACTTATACATTTCCTCTTCTGTATATGTAACATATGGTGTAACTAGATCTGACTCCTGTCATTTTCACCAGTAATAATGTTACTTATACATTTCCCCTTCTGTATATGTAATGTATGGTGTAACTAGATCTGACTCCTGTCATTCTCACCAGTAATAATGTTACTTATACATTTCCCCTTCTGTATATGTAATGTATGGTGTAACTAGATCTGACTCCTGTCATTCTCACCAGTAATAATGTTACTTATACATTTCCCCTTCTGTATATGTAACGTATGGTGTAACTAGATCTGACTCCTGTCACTCTCACCAGTAATAATGTTACTTATACATTTCCCCTTCTGTATATGTAACGTATGGTGTAACTAGATCTGACTCCTGTCACTCTCACCAGTAATAATGTTACTTATATAATTCCCCTTCTGTATATGCAACGTATGGTGTAACTAGATCTGACTCCTGTCATTCTCACCGGTAATAATGTTACTTATACATTTCCCCTTCTGTATATGTAACGTATGGTGTAACTAGATCTGACTCCTGTCACTCTCACCAGTAATAATGTTACTTATATAATTCCCCTTCTGTATATGCAACGTATGGTGTAACTAGATCTGACTCCTGTCATTCTCACCAGTAATAATGTTACTTATACATTTCCCCTTCTGTATATGGAACGTACGGTGTAACTAGATCTGACTCCTGTCATTCTCACCAGTAATATTGTTACTTATACATTTCCCCTTCTGTATATGTAATGTATGGTGTAACTAGATCTGACTCCTGTCATTCTCACCAGTAATAATGTTACTTATACATTTCCCCTTCTGTATATGTAACGTATGGTGTAACTAGATCTGACTCCTGTCATTCTCACCAGTAATAATGTTACTTATACATTTCCCCTTCTGTATATGTAACGTATGGTGTAACTAGATCTGACTCCTGTCATTCTCACCAGTAATAATTTTACTTATACATTTCCCCTTCTGTATATGTAACGTATGGTGTTACTAGATCTTACTCCTGTCATTCTCACTGGTAATAATGTTACTTATACATTTCCACTTCTGTACATGTAACGTATGGTGTAACTAGATCTGACTCCTGTCATTCTCACCAGTAATAATGTTACTTATACATTTCCCCTTCTGTATATGAAACGTATGGTGTAACTAGATCTGACTCCTGTCATTCTCACCGGTAATAATGTTACTTATACATTTCCCCTTCTGTATATGTAATGTATGGTGTAACTAGATCTGACTCCTGTCATTCTCACCGGCAATAAGGTTACTTATACATTTCCCCTTCTGTATATGTAACGTATGGTGTAACTAGATCTGACACCTGTCATTCTCACCAGTAATAATGTTACTTATACATTTCCTCTTCTGTATATGTAATGTATGGTGTAACTAGATCTGACTTCTGTCATTCTCACCAGTAATAATGTTACTTATACATTTCCCCTTCTGTATATGTAACATATGGTGTAACTAGATCTGACTCCTGTCATTCTCACCAGTAATAATGTTACTTATACATTTCCACTTCTGTATATGTAACGTATGGTGTAACTAGATCTGACTCCTGTCATTCTCACCAGTAATAATTTTACTTATACATTTCCCCTTCTGTATATGTAACGTATGGTGTTACTAGATCTTACTCCTGTCATTCTCACTGGTAATAACGTTACTTATACATTTCCACTTCTGTACATGTAACGTATGGTGTAACTAGATCTGACTCCTGTCATTCTCACCAGTAATAATGTTACGTATACATTTCCTCTTCTGTATATGTAACGTATGGTGTAACTAGATCTGACTTCTGACATTCTCACCAGTAATAATGTTACTTATACATTTCCACTTCTGTATATGTAACGTATGGTGTAACTAGATCTGACTCCTGTCATTCTCACCAGTAATAATGTTACTTATACATTTCCCCTTCTGTATATGTAACGTATGGTGTAACTAGATCTGACTCCTGTCAATCTCACCAGTAATAATGTTACCTTTACATTTCCCCTTCTGTATATGTGATGTATGGTGTAACTAGATCTGACTCCTGTCATTCTCACCGGTAATAATGTTACTTATACATTTCCCCTTCTGTATATGGAATGTATGGTGTAACTAGATCTGGCTCCTGTCTTTCTCACCAGTAATAATGTTACTTATGCATTTCCCCTTCTGTATATGTAACGTATGTTGTAACTAGATCTGACTCCTGTAATTCTCACCAGTAATAATGTTACATATACATTTCCCCTTCTGTATATGTAACGTATGGTGTAACTAGATCTGACTCCTGTCATTCTCACCAGTAATAATGTTACTTATACATTTCCCCTTCTGTATATGTAACGTATGGTGTAACTAGATCTGACTCCTGTCACTCTCACCAGTAATAATGTTACTTATATAATTCCCCTTCTGTATATGTAACATATGGTGTAACTAGATCTGACTCCTGTCATTCTCACCAGTAATAATGTTACTTATACATTTACCCTTCTGTATATGTAACGTATGGTGTAACTAGATCTGACTCCTGTCATTCTCACCAGTAATGTTACTTATACATTTCCCCTTCTGTATATGTAACATATGGTGTAACTAGATCTGACTCCTGTCATTCTCACCAGTAATAATGTTACTTATACATTTCCCCTTCTGTACATGTAATGTATGGTGTAACTAGATCTGACTCCTGTCATTCTCACCAGTAATAATGTTACTTATACATTTACCCTTCTGTATATGTAACGTATGGTGTAACTAGATCTGACTCCTGTCATTCTCACCAGTAATGTTACTTATACATTTCCCCTTCTGTATATGTAACGTATGGTGTAACTAGATCTGACTCCTGTCACTCTCACCAGTAATAATGTTACTTATACATTTCCCCTTCTGTATATGTAATGTATGGTGTAACTAGATCTGACTCCTGTCATTCTCACCAGTAATAATGTTACTTATACATTTCCCCTTCTGTATATGTAACGTATGGTGTAACTAGATCTGACTCCTGTCATTCTCTCCAGTAATAATGTTACTTATTCATTTTCCCTTCTGTATATGTAACGTATGGTGTAACTAGATCTGACTCCTGTCACTCTCACCAGTAATAATGTTACTTATACATTTCCTCTTCTGTATATGTAACGTATGGTGTAACTAGATCTGACTCCTGTCATTCTCACCAGTAATAATGTTACTTATACATTTCCCCTTCTGTATATGTAACGTATGGTGTAACTAGATCTGACTCCTGTCATTCTCATCAGTAATAATGTTACTTATACATTTCCTCTTCTGTATATGTAACATATGGTGTAACTAGATCTGACTCCTGTCATTCTCACCAGTAATAATGTTACTTATACATTTCCCCTTCTGTATATGTAATGTATGGTGTAACTAGATCTGACTCCTGTCATTCTCACCAGTAATAATGTTACTTATACATTTCCCCTTCTGTATATGTAACGTATGGTGTATCTAGATCTGACTCCTGTAATTCTCACCAGTAATAATGTTACATATACATTTCCCCTTCTGTATATGTAACGTATGGTGTAACTAGATCTGACTACTGTCATTCTCCTCAGTAATAATGTTACTTATACATTTCCCCTTCTGTATATGTAACGTATGGTGTAACCAGATCTGACTCCTGTCATTCTCACCAGTAATAATGTTACTTATACATTTCCCCTTCTGTATATGTAACGTATGGTGTAACTAGATCTGACTCCTGTCACTCTCACCAGTAATAATGTTACTTATATAATTCCCCTTCTGTATATGCAACGTATGGTGTAACTAGATCTGACTCCTGTCATTCTCACCAGTAATAATGTTACTTATACATTTCCCCTTCTGTATATGTAACGTACTGTGTAACTAGATCTGACTCCTGTCATTCTCACCAGTAATGTTACTTATACATTTCCCCTTCTGTATATGTAACAAATGGTGTAACTAGATCTGACTCCTGTCATTCTCACCAGTAATAATGTTACTTATACATTTCCCCTTCTGTACATGTAATGTATGGTGTAACTAGATCTGACTCCTGTCATTCTCACCAGTAATAATGTTACTTATACATTTACCCTTCTGTATATGTAACGTATGGTGTAACTAGATCTGACTCCTGTCATTCTCACCAGTAATGTTACTTATACATTTCCCCTTCTGTATATGTAACATATGGTGTAACTAGATCTGACTCCTGTCATTATCACCAGTAATAATACTTATACATTTCCCCTTCTGTATATGTAACGTATGGTGTAACTAGATCTGACTCCTGTCACTCTCACCAGTAATAATGTTACTTATACATTTCCCCTTCTGTATATGTAACGTATGGTGTAACTAGATCTGACTCCTGTCATTCTCTCCAGTAATAATGTTACTTATTCATTTTCCCTTCTGTATATGTAACGTATGGTGTAACTAGATCTGACTCCTGTCATTCTCACCAGTAATAATGTTACTTATACATTTCCTCTTCTGTATATGTAACGTATGGTGTAACTAGATCTGACTCCTGTCACTCTCACCAGTAATAATGTTACTTATACATTTCCCCTTCTGTATATGTAACGTATGGTGTAACTAGATCTGACTCCTGTAATTCTCATCAGTAATAATGTTACTTATACATTTCCTCTTCTGTATATGTAACATATGGTGTAACTAGATCTGACTCCTGTCATTCTCACCAGTAATAATGTTACTTATACATTTCCTCTTCTGTATATGTAACATATGGTGTAACTAGATCTGACTCCTGTCATTCTCACCAGTAATAATGTTACTTATACATTTCCCCTTCTGTATATGTAACATATGGTGTAACTAGATATGACTCCTGTAATTCTCACCAGTAATAATGTTACATATACATTTCCCCTTCTGTATATGTAACGTATGGTGTAACTAGATCTGACTACTGTCATTCTCCTCAGTAATAATGTTACTTATACATTTCCCCTTCTGTATATGTAATGTATGGTGTAACTAGATCTGACTCCTGTCATTCTCACCAGTAATAATGTTACTTATACATTTCCCCTTCTGTATATGTAACGTATGGTGTAACTAGATCTGACTCCTGTCATTCTCACCAGTAATAATGCTGCTTATACATTTCCCCTTCTGTATATGTAACGTATGGTGTAACTAGATCTGACTCCTGTCATTCTCACCAGTAATAATGTTACTTATACATTTCCCCTTCTGTATATGTAACATATGGTGTAACTAGATCTGACTCCTGTCATTCTCACCAGTAATAATGTTACTTATACATTTCCCCTTCTGTATATGTAACATATGGTGTAACTAGATCTGACTCCTGTCATTATCACCAGTAATAATACTTATACATTTCCCCTTCTGTATATGTAACGTATGGTGTAACTAGATCTGACTCCTGTCACTCTCACCAGTAATAATGTTACTTATACATTTCCCCTTCTGTATATGTAACGTATGGTGTAACTAGATCTGACTCCTGTCATTCTCTCCAGTAATAATGTTACTTATTCATTTTCCCTTCTGTATATGTAACGTATGGTGTAACTAGATCTGACTCCTGTCATTCTCACCAGTAATAATGTTACTTATACATTTCCTC
The DNA here is from genome assembly GCF_028390025.1 of Pseudophryne corroboree. NCBI lineage: Eukaryota > Metazoa > Chordata > Amphibia > Anura > Myobatrachidae > Pseudophryne > Pseudophryne corroboree. The sequence goes on from NW_026967552.1 coordinate 829,151, forward strand.
TTCTGTATATGTAACGTATGGTGTAACTAGATCTGACTCCTGTCACTCTCACCAGTAATAATGTTACTTATACATTTCCCCTTCTGTATATGTAACGTATGGTGTAACTAGATCTGACTCCTGTAATTCTCATCAGTAATAATGTTACTTATACATTTCCTCTTCTGTATATGTAACATATGGTGTAACTAGATCTGACTCCTGTCATTCTCACCAGTAATAATGTTACTTATACATTTCCCCTTCTGTATATGTAACGTATGGTGTAACTAGATCTGACTCCTGTCATTCTCACCAGTAATAATGCTGCTTATACATTTCCCCTTCTGTATATGTAACGTATGGTGTAACTAGATCTGACTCCTGTCATTCTCACCAGTAATAATGTTACTTATACATTTCCCCTTCTGTATATGTAACATATGGTGTAACTAGATCTGACTCCTGTCATTCTCACCAGTAATAATGTTACTTATACATTTCCCCTTCTGTATATGTAACATATGGTGTAACTAGATCTGACTACTGTCATTCTCCTCAGTAATAATGTTACTTATACATTTCCCCTTCTGTATATGTAATGTATGGTGTAACTAGATCTGACTCCTGTCATTCTCACCAGTAATAATGTTACTTATACATTTCCCCTTCTGTATATGTAACGTATGGTGTAACTAGATCTGACTCCTGTCATTCTCACCAGTAATAATGCTGCTTATACATTTCCCCTTCTGTATATGTAACGTATGGTGTAACTAGATCTGACTCCTGTCATTCTCACCAGTAATAATGTTACTTATACATTTCCCCTTCTGTATATGTAACATATGGTGTAACTAGATCTGACTCCTGTCATTCTCACCAGTAATAATGTTACTTATACATTTCCCCTTCTGTACATGTAATGTATGGTGTAACTAGATCTGACTCCTGTCATTCTCACCAGTAATAATGTTACTTATACATTTACCCTTCTGTATATGTAACGTATGGTGTAACTAGATCTGACTCCTGTCATTCTCACCAGTAATGTTACTTATACATTTCCCCTTCTGTATATGTAATATATGGTGTAACTAGATCTGACTCCTGTCATTCTCACCAGTAATAATGTTACTTATACATTTCCCCTTCTGTACATGTAATGTATGGTGTAACTAGATCTGACTCCTGTCATTCTCACCAGTAATAATGTTACTTATACATTTCCCCTTCTGTATATGTAACGTATGGTGTAACTAGATCTGACTCCTGTCACTCTCACCAGTAATAATGTTACTTATTCATTTTCCCTTCTGTATATGTAACGTATGGTGTAACTAGATCTGACTCCTGTCATTCTCACCAGTAATAATGTTACTTATACATTTCCCCTTCTGTATATGTGACGTATGGTGTAACTAGATCTGACTCCTGTCATTCTCATCAGTATTAATGTTACTTATACATTTCCTCTTCTGTATATGTAACATATGGTGTAACTAGATCTGACTCCTGTCATTTTCACCAGTAATAATGTTACTTATACATTTCCCCTTCTGTATATGTAATGTATGGTGTAACTAGATCTGACTCCTGTCATTTTCACCAGTAATAATGTTACTTATACATTTCCCCTTCTGTATATGTAATGTATGGTGTAACTAGATCTGACTCCTGTCATTCTCACCAGTAATAATGTTACTTATACATTTCCCCTTCTGTATATGTAACGTATGGTGTAACTAGATCTGACTCCTGTCACTCTCACCAGTAATAATGTTACTTATACATTTCCCCTTCTGTATATGTAACGTATGGTGTAACTAGATCTGACTCCTGTCACTCTCACCAGTAATAATGTTACTTATATAATTCCCCTTCTGTATATGCAACGTATGGTGTAACTAGATCTGACTCCTGTCATTCTCACCGGTAATAATGTTACTTATACATTTCCCCTTCTGTATATGTAACGTATGGTGTAACTAGATCTGACTCCTGTCACTCTCACCAGTAATAATGTTACTTATATAATTCCCCTTCTGTATATGCAACGTATGGTGTAACTAGATCTGACTCCTGTCATTCTCACCAGTAATAATGTTACTTATACATTTCCCCTTCTGTATATGGAACGTACGGTGTAACTAGATCTGACTCCTGTCATTCTCACCAGTAATATTGTTACTTATACATTTCCCCTTCTGTATATGTAATGTATGGTGTAACTAGATCTGACTCCTGTCATTCTCACCAGTAATAATGTTACTTATACATTTCCCCTTCTGTATATGTAACGTATGGTGTAACTAGATCTGACTCCTGTCATTCTCACCAGTAATAATGTTACTTATACATTTCCCCTTCTGTATATGTAACGTATGGTGTAACTAGATCTGACTCCTGTCATTCTCACCAGTAATAATTTTACTTATACATTTCCCCTTCTGTATATGTAACGTATGGTGTTACTAGATCTTACTCCTGTCATTCTCACTGGTAATAATGTTACTTATACATTTCCACTTCTGTACATGTAACGTATGGTGTAACTAGATCTGACTCCTGTCATTCTCACCAGTAATAATGTTACTTATACATTTCCCCTTCTGTATATGAAACGTATGGTGTAACTAGATCTGACTCCTGTCATTCTCACCGGTAATAATGTTACTTATACATTTCCCCTTCTGTATATGTAATGTATGGTGTAACTAGATCTGACTCCTGTCATTCTCACCGGCAATAAGGTTACTTATACATTTCCCCTTCTGTATATGTAACGTATGGTGTAACTAGATCTGACACCTGTCATTCTCACCAGTAATAATGTTACTTATACATTTCCTCTTCTGTATATGTAATGTATGGTGTAACTAGATCTGACTTCTGTCATTCTCACCAGTAATAATGTTACTTATACATTTCCCCTTCTGTATATGTAACATATGGTGTAACTAGATCTGACTCCTGTCATTCTCACCAGTAATAATGTTACTTATACATTTCCACTTCTGTATATGTAACGTATGGTGTAACTAGATCTGACTCCTGTCATTCTCACCAGTAATAATTTTACTTATACATTTCCCCTTCTGTATATGTAACGTATGGTGTTACTAGATCTTACTCCTGTCATTCTCACTGGTAATAACGTTACTTATACATTTCCACTTCTGTACATGTAACGTATGGTGTAACTAGATCTGACTCCTGTCATTCTCACCAGTAATAATGTTACGTATACATTTCCTCTTCTGTATATGTAACGTATGGTGTAACTAGATCTGACTTCTGACATTCTCACCAGGAATAATGTTACTTATACATTTCCACTTCTGTATATGTAACGTATGGTGTAACTAGATCTGACTCCTGTCATTCTCACCAGTAATAATGTTACTTATACATTTCCCCTTCTGTATATGTAACATATGGTGTAACTAGATATGACTCCTGTAATTCTCACCAGTAATAATGTTACATATACATTTCCCCTTCTGTATATGTAACGTATGGTGTAACTAGATCTGACTACTGTCATTCTCCTCAGTAATAATGTTACTTATACATTTCCCCTTCTGTATATGTAATGTATGGTGTAACTAGATCTGACTCCTGTCATTCTCACCAGTAATAATGTTACTTATACATTTCCCCTTCTGTATATGTAACGTATGGTGTAACTAGATCTGACTCCTGTCATTCTCACCAGTAATAATGCTGCTTATACATTTCCCCTTCTGTATATGTAACGTATGGTGTAACTAGATCTGACTCCTGTCATTCTCACCAGTAATAATGTTACTTATACATTTCCCCTTCTGTATATGTAACATATGGTGTAACTAGATATGACTCCTGTAATTCTCACCAGTAATAATGTTACATATACATTTCCCCTTCTGTATATGTAACGTATGGTGTAACTAGATCTGACTACTGTCATTCTCCTCAGTAATAATGTTACTTATACATTTCCCCTTCTGTATATGTAATGTATGGTGTAACTAGATCTGACTCCTGTCATTCTCACCAGTAATAATGTTACTTATACATTTCCCCTTCTGTATATGTAACGTATGGTGTAACTAGATCTGACTCCTGTCATTCTCACCAGTAATAATGCTGCTTATACATTTCCCCTTCTGTATATGTAACGTATGGTGTAACTAGATCTGACTCCTGTCATTCTCACCAGTAATAATGTTACTTATACATTTCCCCTTCTGTATATGTAACATATGGTGTAACTAGATCTGACTCCTGTCATTCTCACCAGTAATAATGTTACTTATACATTTCCCCTTCTGTACATGTAATGTATGGTGTAACTAGATCTGACTCCTGTCATTCTCACCAGTAATAATGTTACTTATACATTTACCCTTCTGTATATGTAACGTATGGTGTAACTAGATCTGACTCCTGTCATTCTCACCAGTAATGTTACTTATACATTTCCCCTTCTGTATATGTAATATATGGTGTAACTAGATCTGACTCCTGTCATTCTCACCAGTAATAATGTTACTTATACATTTCCCCTTCTGTACATGTAATGTATGGTGTAACTAGATCTGACTCCTGTCATTCTCACCAGTAATAATGTTACTTATACATTTCCCCTTCTGTATATGTAACGTATGGTGTAACTAGATCTGACTCCTGTCACTCTCACCAGTAATAATGTTACTTATTCATTTTCCCTTCTGTATATGTAACGTATGGTGTAACTAGATCTGACTCCTGTCATTCTCACCAGTAATAATGTTACTTATACATTTCCCCTTCTGTATATGTGACGTATGGTGTAACTAGATCTGACTCCTGTCATTCTCATCAGTAATAATGTTACTTATACATTTCCTCTTCTGTATATGTAACATATGGTGTAACTAGATCTGACTCCTGTCATTTTCACCAGTAATAATGTTACTTATACATTTCCCCTTCTGTATATGTAATGTATGGTGTAACTAGATCTGACTCCTGTCATTCTCACCAGTAATAATGTTACTTATACATTTCCCCTTCTGTATATGTAATGTATGGTGTAACTAGATCTGACTCCTGTCATTCTCACCAGTAATAATGTTACTTATACATTTCCCCTTCTGTATATGTAACGTATGGTGTAACTAGATCTGACTCCTGTCACTCTCACCAGTAATAATGTTACTTATACATTTCCCCTTCTGTATATGTAACGTATGGTGTAACTAGATCTGACTCCTGTCACTCTCACCAGTAATAATGTTACTTATATAATTCCCCTTCTGTATATGCAACGTATGGTGTAACTAGATCTGACTCCTGTCATTCTCACCGGTAATAATGTTACTTATACATTTCCCCTTCTGTATATGTAACGTATGGTGTAACTAGATCTGACTCCTGTCACTCTCACCAGTAATAATGTTACTTATATAATTCCCCTTCTGTATATGCAACGTATGGTGTAACTAGATCTGACTCCTGTCATTCTCACCAGTAATAATGTTACTTATACATTTCCCCTTCTGTATATGGAACGTACGGTGTAACTAGATCTGACTCCTGTCATTCTCACCAGTAATATTGTTACTTATACATTTCCCCTTCTGTATATGTAATGTATGGTGTAACTAGATCTGACTCCTGTCATTCTCACCAGTAATAATGTTACTTATACATTTCCCCTTCTGTATATGTAACGTATGGTGTAACTAGATCTGACTCCTGTCATTCTCACCAGTAATAATGTTACTTATACATTTCCCCTTCTGTATATGTAACGTATGGTGTAACTAGATCTGACTCCTGTCATTCTCACCAGTAATAATTTTACTTATACATTTTCCCTTCTGTATATGTAACGTATGGTGTTACTAGATCTTACTCCTGTCATTCTCACTGGTAATAATGTTACTTATACATTTCCACTTCTGTACATGTAACGTATGGTGTAACTAGATCTGACTCCTGTCATTCTCACCAGTAATAATGTTACTTATACATTTCCCCTTCTGTATATGAAACGTATGGTGTAACTAGATCTGACTCCTGTCATTCTCACCGGTAATAATGTTACTTATACATTTCCCCTTCTGTATATGTAATGTATGGTGTAACTAGATCTGACTCCTGTCATTCTCACCGGCAATAAGGTTACTTATACATTTCCCCTTCTGTATATGTAACGTATGGTGTAACTAGATCTGACACCTGTCATTCTCACCAGTAATAATGTTACTTATACATTTCCTCTTCTGTATATGTAATGTATGGTGTAACTAGATCTGACTTCTGTCATTCTCACCAGTAATAATGTTACTTATACATTTCCCCTTCTGTATATGTAACATATGGTGTAACTAGATCTGACTCCTGTCATTCTCACCAGTAATAATGTTACTTATACATTTCCACTTCTGTATATGTAACGTATGGTGTAACTAGATCTGACTCCTGTCATTCTCACCAGTAATAATTTTACTTATACATTTCCCCTTCTGTATATGTAACGTATGGTGTTACTAGATCTTACTCCTGTCATTCTCACTGGTAATAACGTTACTTATACATTTCCACTTCTGTACATGTAACGTATGGTGTAACTAGATCTGACTCCTGTCATTCTCACCAGTAATAATGTTACGTATACATTTCCTCTTCTGTATATGTAACGTATGGTGTAACTAGATCTGACTTCTGACATTCTCACCAGTAATAATGTTACTTATACATTTCCACTTCTGTATATGTAACGTATGGTGTAACTAGATCTGACTCCTGTCATTCTCACCAGTAATAATGTTACTTATACATTTCCCCTTCTGTATATGTAACGTATGGTGTAACTAGATCTGACTCCTGTCAATCTCACCAGTAATAATGTTACCTTTACATTTCCCCTTCTGTATATGTGATGTATGGTGTAACTAGATCTGACTCCTGTCATTCTCACCGGTAATAATGTTACTTATACATTTCCCCTTCTGTATATGGAATGTATGGTGTAACTAGATCTGGCTCCTGTCTTTCTCACCAGTAATAATGTTACTTATGCATTTCCCCTTCTGTATATGTAACGTATGTTGTAACTAGATCTGACTCCTGTAATTCTCACCAGTAATAATGTTACATATACATTTCCCCTTCTGTATATGTAACGTATGGTGTAACTAGATCTGACTCCTGTCATTCTCACCAGTAATAATGTTACTTATACATTTCCCCTTCTGTATATGTAACGTATGGTGTAACTAGATCTGACTCCTGTCACTCTCACCAGTAATAATGTTACTTATATAATTCCCCTTCTGTATATGTAACATATGGTGTAACTAGATCTGACTCCTGTCATTCTCACCAGTAATAATGTTACTTATACATTTACCCTTCTGTATATGTAACGTATGGTGTAACTAGATCTGACTCCTGTCATTCTCACCAGTAATGTTACTTATACATTTCCCCTTCTGTATATGTAACATATGGTGTAACTAGATCTGACTCCTGTCATTCTCACCAGTAATAATGTTACTTATACATTTCCCCTTCTGTACATGTAATGTATGGTGTAACTAGATCTGACTCCTGTCATTCTCACCAGTAATAATGTTACTTATACATTTACCCTTCTGTATATGTAACGTATGGTGTAACTAGATCTGACTCCTGTCATTCTCACCAGTAATGTTACTTATACATTTCCCCTTCTGTATATGTAACGTATGGTGTAACTAGATCTGACTCCTGTCACTCTCACCAGTAATAATGTTACTTATACATTTCCCCTTCTGTATATGTAATGTATGGTGTAACTAGATCTGACTCCTGTCATTCTCACCAGTAATAATGTTACTTATACATTTCCCCTTCTGTATATGTAACGTATGGTGTAACTAGATCTGACTCCTGTCATTCTCTCCAGTAATAATGTTACTTATTCATTTTCCCTTCTGTATATGTAACGTATGGTGTAACTAGATCTGACTCCTGTCACTCTCACCAGTTATAATGTTACTTATACATTTCCTCTTCTGTATATGTAACGTATGGTGTAACTAGATCTGACTCCTGTCATTCTCACCAGTAATAATGTTACTTATACATTTCCCCTTCTGTATATGTAACGTATGGTGTAACTAGATCTGACTCCTGTCATTCTCATCAGTAATAATGTTACTTATACATTTCCTCTTCTGTATATGTAACATATGGTGTAACTAGATCTGACTCCTGTCATTCTCACCAGTAATAATGTTACTTATACATTTCCCCTTCTGTATATGTAATGTATGGTGTAACTAGATCTGACTCCTGTCATTCTCACCAGTAATAATGTTACTTATACATTTCCCCTTCTGTATATATAACGTATGGTGTATCTAGATCTGACTCCTGTAATTCTCACCAGTAATAATGTTACATATACATTTCCCCTTCTGTATATGTAACGTATGGTGTAACTAGATCTGACTACTGTCATTCTCCTCAGTAATAATGTTACTTATACATTTCCCCTTCTGTATATGTAACGTATGGTGTAACTAGATCTGACTCCTGTCATTCTCACCAGTAATAATGTTACTTATACATTTCCCCTTCTGTATATGTAACGTATGGTGTAACTAGATCTGACTCCTGTCACTCTCACCAGTAATAATGTTACTTATATAATTCCCCTTCTGTATATGCAACGTATGGTGTAACTAGATCTGACTCCTGTCATTCTCACCAGTAATAATGTTACTTATACATTTCCCCTTCTGTATATGTAACGTACTGTGTAACTAGATCTGACTCCTGTCATTCTCACCAGTAATGTTACTTATACATTTCCCCTTCTGTATATGTAACATATGGTGTAACTAGATCTGACTCCTGTCATTCTCACCAGTAATAATGTTACTTATACATTTCCCCTTCTGTACATGTAATGTATGGTGTAACTAGATCTGACTCCTGTCATTCTCACCAGTAATAATGTTACTTATACATTTACCCTTCTGTATATGTAACGTATGGTGTAACTAGATCTGACTCCTGTCATTCTCACCAGTAATGTTACTTATACATTTCCCCTTCTGTATATGTAACATATGGTGTAACTAGATCTGACTCCTGTCATTATCACCAGTAATAATACTTATACATTTCCCCTTCTGTATATGTAACGTATGGTGTAACTAGATCTGACTCCTGTCACTCTCACCAGTAATAATGTTACTTATACATTTCCCCTTCTGTATATGTAACGTATGGTGTAACTAGATCTGACTCCTGTCATTCTCTCCAGTAATAATGTTACTTATTCATTTTCCCTTCTGTATATGTAACGTATGGTGTAACTAGATCTGACTCCTGTCATTCTCACCAGTAATAATGTTACTTATACATTTCCTCTTCTGTATATGTAACGTATGGTGTAACTAGATCTGACTCCTGTCACTCTCACCAGTAATAATGTTACTTATACATTTCCCCTTCTGTATATGTAACGTATGGTGTAACTAGATCTGACTCCTGTAATTCTCATCAGTAATAATGTTACTTATACATTTCCTCTTCTGTATATGTAACATATGGTGTAACTAGATCTGACTCCTGTCATTCTCACCAGTAATAATGTTACTTATACATTTCCTCTTCTGTATATGTAACATATGGTGTAACTAGATCTGACTCCTGTCATTCTCACCAGTAATAATGTTACTTATACATTTCCCCTTCTGTATATGTAACATATGGTGTAACTAGATATGACTCCTGTAATTCTCACCAGTAATAATGTTACATATACATTTCCCCTTCTGTATATGTAACGTATGGTGTAACTAGATCTGACTACTGTCATTCTCCTCAGTAATAATGTTACTTATACATTTCCCCTTCTGTATATGTAATGTATGGTGTAACTAGATCTGACTCCTGTCATTCTCACCAGTAATAATGTTACTTATACATTTCCCCTTCTGTATATGTAACGTATGGTGTAACTAGATCTGACTCCTGTCATTCTCACCAGTAATAATGCTGCTTATACATTTCCCCTTCTGTATATGTAACGTATGGTGTAACTAGATCTGACTCCTGTCATTCTCACCAGTAATAATGTTACTTATACATTTCCCCTTCTGTATATGTAACATATGGTGTAACTAGATCTGACTCCTGTCATTCTCACCAGTAATAATGTTACTTATACATTTCCCCTTCTGTACATGTAATGTATGGTGTAACTAGATCTGACTCCTGTCATTCTCACCAGTAATAATGTTACTTATACATTTACCCTTCTGTATATGTAACGTATGGTGTAACTAGATCTGACTCCTGTCATTCTCACCAGTAATGTTACTTATACATTTCCCCTTCTGTATATGTAATATATGGTGTAACTAGATCTGACTCCTGTCATTCTCACCAGTAATAATGTTACTTATACATTTCCCCTTCTGTACATGTAATGTATGGTGTAACTAGATCTGACTCCTGTCATTCTCACCAGTAATAATGTTACTTATACATTTCCCCTTCTGTATATGTAACGTATGGTGTAACTAGATCTGACTCCTGTCACTCTCACCAGTAAAAATGTTACTTATTCATTTTCCCTTCTGTATATGTAACGTATGGTGTAACTAGATCTGACTCCTGTCATTCTCACCAGTAATAATGTTACTTATACATTTCCCCTTCTGTATATGTGACGTATGGTGTAACTAGATCTGACTCCTGTCATTCTCATCAGTAATAATGTTACTTATACATTTCCTCTTCTGTATATGTAACATATGGTGTAACTAGATCTGACTCCTGTCATTTTCACCAGTAATAATGTTACTTATACATTTCCCCTTCTGTATATGTAATGTATGGTGTAACTAGATCTGACTCCTGTCATTCTCACCAGTAATAATGTTACTTATACATTTCCCCTTCTGTATATGTAATGTATGGTGTAACTAGATCTGACTCCTGTCATTCTCACCAGTAATAATGTTACTTATACATTTCCCCTTCTGTATATGTAACGTATGGTGTAACTAGATCTGACTCCTGTCACTCTCACCAGTAATAATGTTACTTATACATTTCCCCTTCTGTATATGTAACGTATGGTGTAACTAGATCTGACTCCTGTCACTCTCACCAGTAATAATGTTACTTATATAATTCCCCTTCTGTATATGCAACGTATGGTGTAACTAGATCTGACTCCTGTCATTCTCACCGGTAATAATGTTACTTATACATTTCCCCTTCTGTATATGTAACGTATGGTGTAACTAGATCTGACTCCTGTCACTCTCACCAGTAATAATGTTACTTATATAATTCCCCTTCTGTATATGCAACATATGGTGTAACTAGATCTGACTCCTGTCATTCTCACCAGTAATAATGTTACTTATACATTTCCCCTTCTGTATATGTAACATATGGTGTAACTAGATATGACTCCTGTAATTCTCACCAGTAATAATGTTACATATACATTTCCCCTTCTGTATATGTAACGTATGGTGTAACTAGATCTGACTACTGTCATTCTCCTCAGTAATAATGTTACTTATACATTTCCCCTTCTGTATATGTAATGTATGGTGTAACTAGATCTGACTCCTGTCATTCTCACCAGTAATAATGTTACTTATACATTTCCCCTTCTGTATATGTAACGTATGGTGTAACTAGATCTGACTCCTGTCATTCTCACCAGTAATAATGCTGCTTATACATTTCCCCTTCTGTATATGTAACGTATGGTGTAACTAGATCTGACTCCTGTCATTCTCACCAGTAATAATGTTACTTATACATTTCCCCTTCTGTATATGTAACATATGGTGTAACTAGATATGACTCCTGTAATTCTCACCAGTAATAATGTTACATATACATTTCCCCTTCTGTATATGTAACGTATGGTGTAACTAGATCTGACTACTGTCATTCTCCTCAGTAATAATGTTACTTATACATTTCCCCTTCTGTATATGTAATGTATGGTGTAACTAGATCTGACTCCTGTCATTCTCACCAGTAATAATGTTACTTATACATTTCCCCTTCTGTATATGTAACGTATGGTGTAACTAGATCTGACTCCTGTCATTCTCACCAGTAATAATGCTGCTTATACATTTCCCCTTCTGTATATGTAACGTATGGTGTAACTAGATCTGACTCCTGTCATTCTCACCAGTAATAATGTTACTTATACATTTCCCCTTCTGTATATGTAACATATGGTGTAACTAGATCTGACTCCTGTCATTCTCACCAGTAATAATGTTACTTATACATTTCCCCTTCTGTACATGTAATGTATGGTGTAACTAGATCTGACTCCTGTCATTCTCACCAGTAATAATGTTACTTATACATTTACCCTTCTGTATATGTAACGTATGGTGTAACTAGATCTGACTCCTGTCATTCTCACCAGTAATGTTACTTATACATTTCCCCTTCTGTATATGTAATATATGGTGTAACTAGATCTGACTCCTGTCATTCTCACCAGTAATAATGTTACTTATACATTTCCCCTTCTGTACATGTAATGTATGGTGTAACTAGATCTGACTCCTGTCATTCTCACCAATAATAATGTTACTTATACATTTCCCCTTCTGTATATGTAACGTATGGTGTAACTAGATCTGACTCCTGTCACTCTCACCAGTAATAATGTTATTTATTCATTTTCCCTTCTGTATATGTAACGTATGGTGTAACTAGATCTGACTCCTGTCATTCTCACCAGTAATAATGTTACTTATACATTTCCCCTTCTGTATATGTGACGTATGGTGTAACTAGATCTGACTCCTGTCATTCTCATCAGTAATAATGTTACTTATACATTTCCTCTTCTGTATATGTAACATATGGTGTAACTAGATCTGACTCCTGTCATTTTCACCAGTAATAATGTTACTTATACATTTCCCCTTCTGTATATGTAATGTATGGTGTAACTAGATCTGACTCCTGTCATTCTCACCAGTAATAATGTTACTTATACATTTCCCCTTCTGTATATGTAATGTATGGTGTAACTAGATCTGACTCCTGTCATTCTCACCAGTAATAATGTTACTTATACATTTCCCCTTCTGTATATGTAACGTATGGTGTAACTAGATCTGACTCCTGTCACTCTCACCAGTAATAATGTTACTTATACATTTCCCCTTCTGTATATGTAACGTATGGTGTAACTAGATCTGACTCCTGTCACTCTCACCAGTAATAATGTTACTTATATAATTCCCCTTCTGTATATGCAACGTATGGTGTAACTAGATCTGACTCCTGTCATTCTCACCGGTAATAATGTTACTTATACATTTCCCCTTCTGTATATGTAACGTATGGTGTAACTAGATCTGACTCCTGTCACTCTCACCAGTAATAATGTTACTTATATAATTCCCCTTCTGTATATGCAACGTATGGTGTAACTAGATCTGACTCCTGTCATTCTCACCAGTAATAATGTTACTTATACATTTCCCCTTCTGTATATGGAACGTACGGTGTAACTAGATCTGACTCCTGTCATTCTCACCAGTAATATTGTTACTTATACATTTCCCCTTCTGTATATGTAATGTATGGTGTAACTAGATCTGACTCCTGTCATTCTCACCAGTAATAATGTTACTTATACATTTCCCCTTCTGTATATGTAACGTATGGTGTAACTAGATCTGACTCCTGTCATTCTCACCAGTAATAATGTTACTTATACATTTCCCCTTCTGTATATGTAACGTATGGTGTAACTAGATCTGACTCCTGTCATTCTCACCAGTAATAATTATACTTATACATTTCCCCTTCTGTATATGTAACGTATGGTGTTACTAGATCTTACTCCTGTCATTCTCACTGGTAATAATGTTACTTATACATTTCCACTTCTGTACATGTAACGTATGGTGTAACTAGATCTGACTCCTGTCATTCTCACCAGTAATAATGTTACTTATACATTTCCCCTTCTGTATATGAAACGTATGGTGTAACTAGATCTGACTCCTGTCATTCTCACCGGTAATAATGTTACTTATACATTTCCCCTTCTGTATATGTAATGTATGGTGTAACTAGATCTGACTCCTGTCATTCTCACCGGCAATAAGGTTACTTATACATTTCCCCTTCGGTATATGTAACGTATGGTGTAACTAGATCTGACACCTGTCATTCTCACCAGTAATAATGTTACTTATACATTTCCTCTTCTGTATATGTAATGTATGGTGTAACTAGATCTGACTTCTGTCATTCTCACCAGTAATAATGTTACTTATACATTTCCCCTTCTGTATATGTAACATATGGTGTAACTAGATCTGACTCCTGTCATTCTCACCAGTAATAATGTTACTTATACATTTCCACTTCTGTATATGTAACGTATGGTGTAACTAGATCTGACTCCTGTCATTCTCACCAGTAATAATTTTACTTATACATTTCCCCTTCTGTATATGTAACGTATGGTGTTACTAGATCTTACTCCTGTCATTCTCACTGGTAATAACGTTACTTATACATTTCCACTTCTGTACATGTAACGTATGGTGTAACTAGATCTGACTCCTGTCATTCTCACCAGTAATAATGTTACGTATACATTTCCTCTTCTGTATATGTAACGTATGGTGTAACTAGATCTGACTTCTGACATTCTCACCAGTAATAATGTTACTTATACATTTCCACTTCTGTATATGTAACGTATGGTGTAACTAGATCTGACTCCTGTCATTCTCACCAGTAATAATGTTACTTATACATTTCCCCTTCTGTATATGTAACGTATGGTGTAACTAGATCTGACTCCTGTCAATCTCACCAATAATAATGTTACCTTTACATTTCCCCTTCTGTATATGTGATGTATGGTGTAACTAGATCTGACTCCTGTCATTCTCACCGGTAATAATGTTACTTATACATTTCCCCTTCTGTATATGGAATGTATGGTGTAACTAGATCTGGCTCCTGTCTTTCTCACCAGTAATAATGTTACTTATGCATTTCCCCTTCTGTATATGTAACGTATGTTGTAACTAGATCTGACTCCTGTAATTCTCACCAGTAATAATGTTACATATACATTTCCCCTTCTGTATATGTAACGTATGGTGTAACTAGATCTGACTCCTGTCATTCTCACCAGTAATAATGTTACTTATACATTTCCCCTTCTGTATATGTAACGTATGGTGTAACTAGATCTGACTCCTGTCACTCTCACCAGTAATAATGTTACTTATATAATTCCCCTTCTGTATATGTAACATATGGTGTAACTAGATCTGACTCCTGTCATTCTCACCAGTAATAATGTTACTTATACATTTACCCTTCTGTATATGTAACGTATGGTGTAACTAGATCTGACTCCTGTCATTCTCACCAGTAATGTTACTTATACATTTCCCCTTCTGTATATGTAACATATGGTGTAACTAGATCTGACTCCTGTCATTCTCACCAGTAATAATGTTACTTATACATTTCCCCTTCTGTACATGTAATGTATGGTGTAACTAGATCTGACTCCTGTCATTCTCACCAGTAATAATGTTACTTATACATTTCCCCTTCTGTATATGTAACGTATGGTGTAACTAGATCTGACTCCTGTCATTCTCACCGGCAATAAGGTTACTTATACATTTCCCCTTCTGTATATGTAACGTATGGTGTAACTAGATCTGACACCTGTCATTCTCACCAGTAATAATGTTACTTATACATTTCCTCTTCTGTATATGTAATGTATGGTGTAACTAGATCTGACTTCTGTCATTCTCACCAGTAATAATGTTACTTATACATTTCCCCTTCTGTATATGTAACATATGGTGTAACTAGATCTGACTCCTGTCATTCTCACCAGTAATAATGTTACTTATACATTTCCACTTCTGTATATGTAACGTATGGTGTAACTAGATCTGACTCCTGTCATTCTCACCAGTAATAATTTTACTTATACATTTCCCCTTCTGTATATGTAACGTATGGTGTTACTAGATCTTACTCCTGTCATTCTCACTGGTAATAACGTTACTTATACATTTCCACTTCTGTACATGTAACGTATGGTGTAACTAGATCTGACTCCTGTCATTCTCACCAGTAATAATGTTACGTATACATTTCCTCTTCTGTATATGTAACGTATGGTGTAACTAGATCTGACTTCTGACATTCTCACCAGTAATAATGTTACTTATACATTTCCACTTCTGTATATGTAACGTATGGTGTAACTAGATCTGACTCCTGTCATTCTCACCAGTAATAATGTTACTTATACATTTCCCCTTCTGTATATGTAACGTATGGTGTAACTAGATCTGACTCCTGTCAATCTCACCAGTAATAATGTTACCTTTACATTTCCCCTTCTGTATATGTGATGTATGGTGTAACTAGATCTGACTCCTGTCATTCTCACCGGTAATAATGTTACTTATACATTTCCCCTTCTGTATATGTAACGTATGGTGTAACTAGATCTGACTCCTGTCACTCTCACCAGTAATAATGTTACTTATATAATTCCCCTTCTGTATATGTAACATATGGTGTAACTAGATCTGACTCCTGTCATTCTCACCAGTAATAATGTTACTTATACATTTACCCTTCTGTATATGTAACGTATGGTGTAACTAGATCTGACTCCTGTCATTCTCACCAGTAATGTTACTTATACATTTCCCCTTCTGTATATGTAACATATGGTGTAACTAGATCTGACTCCTGTCATTCTCACCAGTAATAATGTTACTTATACATTTCCCCTTCTGTACATGTAATGTATGGTGTAACTAGATCTGACTCCTGTCATTCTCACCAGTAATAATGTTACTTATACATTTACCCTTCTGTATATGTAACGTATGGTGTAACTAGATCTGACTCCTGTCATTCTCACCAGTAATGTTACTTATACATTTCCCCTTCTGTATATGTAACGTATGGTGTAACTAGATCTGACTCCTGTAATTCTCACCAGTAATAATGTTACATATACATTTCCCCTTCTGTATATGTAACGTATGGTGTAACTAGATCTGACTCCTGTCATTCTCACCAGTAATAATGTTACTTATACATTTCCCCTTCTGTATATGTAACGTATGGTGTAACTAGATCTGACTCCTGTCACTCTCACCAGTAATAATGTTACTTATATAATTCCCCTTCTGTATATGTAACATATGGTGTAACTAGATCTGACTCCTGTCATTCTCACCAGTAATAATGTTACTTATACATTTACCCTTCTGTATATGTAACGTATGGTGTAACTAGATCTGACTCCTGTCATTCTCACCAGTAATGTTACTTATACATTTCCCCTTCTGTATATGTAACATATGGTGTAACTAGATCTGACTCCTGTCATTCTCACCAGTAATAATGTTACTTATACATTTCCCCTTCTGTACATGTAATGTATGGTGTAACTAGATCTGACTCCTGTCATTCTCACCAGTAATAATGTTACTTATACATTTCCCCTTCTGTATATGTAACGTATGGTGTAACTAGATCTGACTCCTGTCATTCTCACCGGCAATAAGGTTACTTATACATTTCCCCTTCTGTATATGTAACGTATGGTGTAACTAGATCTGACACCTGTCATTCTCACCAGTAATAATGTTACTTATACATTTCCTCTTCTGTATATGTAATGTATGGTGTAACTAGATCTGACTTCTGTCATTCTCACCAGTAATAATGTTACTTATACATTTCCCCTTCTGTATATGTAACATATGGTGTAACTAGATCTGACTCCTGTCATTCTCACCAGTAATAATGTTACTTATACATTTCCACTTCTGTATATGTAACGTATGGTGTAACTAGATCTGACTCCTGTCATTCTCACCAGTAATAATTTTACTTATACATTTCCCCTTCTGTATATGTAACGTATGGTGTTACTAGATCTTACTCCTGTCATTCTCACTGGTAATAACGTTACTTATACATTTCCACTTCTGTACATGTAACGTATGGTGTAACTAGATCTGACTCCTGTCATTCTCACCAGTAATAATGTTACGTATACATTTCCTCTTCTGTATATGTAACGTATGGTGTAACTAGATCTGACTTCTGACATTCTCACCAGTAATAATGTTACTTATACATTTCCACTTCTGTATATGTAACGTATGGTGTAACTAGATCTGACTCCTGTCATTCTCACCAGTAATAATGTTACTTATACATTTCCCCTTCTGTATATGTAACGTATGGTGTAACTAGATCTGACTCCTGTCAATCTCACCAGTAATAATGTTACCTTTACATTTCCCCTTCTGTATATGTGATGTATGGTGTAACTAGATCTGACTCCTGTCATTCTCACCGGTAATAATGTTACTTATACATTTCCCCTTCTGTATATGTAACGTATGGTGTAACTAGATCTGACTCCTGTCACTCTCACCAGTAATAATGTTACTTATATAATTCCCCTTCTGTATATGTAACATATGGTGTAACTAGATCTGACTCCTGTCATTCTCACCAGTAATAATGTTACTTATACATTTACCCTTCTGTATATGTAACGTATGGTGTAACTAGATCTGACTCCTGTCATTCTCACCAGTAATGTTACTTATACATTTCCCCTTCTGTATATGTAACATATGGTGTAACTAGATCTGACTCCTGTCATTCTCACCAGTAATAATGTTACTTATACATTTCCCCTTCTGTACATGTAATGTATGGTGTAACTAGATCTGACTCCTGTCATTCTCACCAGTAATAATGTTACTTATACATTTACCCTTCTGTATATGTAACGTATGGTGTAACTAGATCTGACTCCTGTCATTCTCACCAGTAATGTTACTTATACATTTCCCCTTCTGTATATGTAACGTATGGTGTAACTAGATCTGACTCCTGTCACTCTCACCAGTAATAATGTTACTTATACATTTCCCCTTCTGTATATGTAATGTATGGTGTAACTAGATCTGACTCCTGTCATTCTCACCAGTAATAATGTTACTTATACATTTCCCCTTCTGTATATGTAACGTATGGTGTAACTAGATCTGACTCCTGTCATTCTCTCCAGTAATAATGTTACTTATTCATTTTCCCTTCTGTATATGTAACGTATGGTGTAACTAGATCTGACTCTTGTCACTCTCACCAGTAATAATGTTACTTATACATTTCCTCTTCTGTATATGTAACGTATGGTGTAACTAGATCTGACTCCTGTCATTCTCACCAGTAATAATGTTACTTATACATTTCCCCTTCTGTATATGTAACGTATGGTGTAACTAGATCTGACTCCTGTCATTCTCATCAGTAATAATGTTACTTATACATTTCCTCTTCTGTATATGTAACATATGGTGTAACTAGATCTGACTCCTGTCATTCTCACCAGTAATAATGTTACTTATACATTTCCCCTTCTGTATATGTAATGTATGGTGTAACTAGATCTGACTCCTGTCATTCTCACCAGTAATAATGTTACTTATACATTTCCCCTTCTGTATATATAACGTATGGTGTATCTAGATCTGACTCCTGTAATTCTCACCAGTAATAATGTTACATATACATTTCCCCTTCTGTATATGTAACGTATGGTGTAACTAGATCTGACTACTGTCATTCTCCTCAGTAATAATGTTACTTATACATTTCCCCTTCTGTATATGTAACGTATGGTGTAACTAGATCTGACTCCTGTCATTCTCACCAGTAATAATGTTACTTATACATTTCCCCTTCTGTATATGTAACGTATGGTGTAACTAGATCTGACTCCTGTCACTCTCACCAGTAATAATGTTACTTATATAATTCCCCTTCTGTATATGCAACGTATGGTGTAACTAGATCTGACTCCTGTCATTCTCACCAGTAATAATGTTACTTATACATTTCCCCTTCTGTATATGTAACGTACTGTGTAACTAGATCTGACTCCTGTCATTCTCACCAGTAATGTTACTTATACATTTCCCCTTCTGTATATGTAACATATGGTGTAACTAGATCTGACTCCTGTCATTCTCACCAGTAATAATGTTACTTATACATTTCCCCTTCTGTACATGTAATGTATGGTGTAACTAGATCTGACTCCTGTCATTCTCACCAGTAATAATGTTACTTATACATTTACCCTTCTGTATATGTAACGTATGGTGTAACTAGATCTGACTCCTGTCATTCTCACCAGTAATGTTACTTATACATTTCCCCTTCTGTATATGTAACATATGGTGTAACTAGATCTGACTCCTGTCATTATCACCAGTAATAATACTTATACATTTCCCCTTCTGTATATGTAACGTATGGTGTAACTAGATCTGACTCCTGTCACTCTCACCAGTAATAATGTTACTTATACATTTCCCCTTCTGTATATGTAACGTATGGTGTAACTAGATCTGACTCCTGTCATTCTCTCCAGTAATAATGTTACTTATTCATTTTCCCTTCTGTATATGTAACGTATGGTGTAACTAGATCTGACTCCTGTCATTCTCACCAGTAATAATGTTACTTATACATTTCCTCTTCTGTATATGTAACGTATGGTGTAACTAGATCTGACTCCTGTCACTCTCACCAGTAATAATGTTACTTATACATTTCCCCTTCTGTATATGTAACGTATGGTGTAACTAGATCTGACTCCTGTAATTCTCATCAGTAATAATGTTACTTATACATTTCCTCTTCTGTATATGTAACATATGGTGTAACTAGATCTGACTCCTGTCATTCTCACCAGTAATAATGTTACTTATACATTTCCTCTTCTGTATATGTAACATATGGTGTAACTAGATCTGACTCCTGTCATTCTCACCAGTAATAATGTTACTTATACATTTCCCCTTCTGTATATGTAACATATGGTGTAACTAGATATGACTCCTGTAATTCTCACCAGTAATAATGTTACATATACATTTCCCCTTCTGTATATGTAACGTATGGTGTAACTAGATCTGACTACTGTCATTCTCCTCAGTAATAATGTTACTTATACATTTCCCCTTCTGTATATGTAATGTATGGTGTAACTAGATCTGACTCCTGTCATTCTCACCAGTAATAATGTTACTTATACATTTCCCCTTCTGTATATGTAACGTATGGTGTAACTAGATCTGACTCCTGTCATTCTCACCAGTAATAATGCTGCTTATACATTTCCCCTTCTGTATATGTAACGTATGGTGTAACTAGATCTGACTCCTGTCATTCTCACCAGTAATAATGTTACTTATACATTTCCCCTTCTGTATATGTAACATATGGTGTAACTAGATCTGACTCCTGTCATTCTCACCAGTAATAATGTTACTTATACATTTCCCCTTCTGTACATGTAATGTATGGTGTAACTAGATCTGACTCCTGTCATTCTCACCAGTAATAATGTTACTTATACATTTACCCTTCTGTATATGTAACGTATGGTGTAACTAGATCTGACTCCTGTCATTCTCACCAGTAATGTTACTTATACATTTCCCCTTCTGTATATGTAATATATGGTGTAACTAGATCTGACTCCTGTCATTCTCACCAGTAATAATGTTACTTATACATTTCCCCTTCTGTACATGTAATGTATGGTGTAACTAGATCTGACTCCTGTCATTCTCACCAGTAATAATGTTACTTATACATTTCCCCTTCTGTATATGTAACGTATGGTGTAACTAGATCTGACTCCTGTCACTCTCACCAGTAATAATGTTACTTATTCATTTTCCCTTCTGTATATGTAACGTATGGTGTAACTAGATCTGACTCCTGTCATTCTCACCAGTAATAATGTTACTTATACATTTCCCCTTCTGTATATGTGACGTATGGTGTAACTAGATCTGACTCCTGTCATTCTCATCAGTAATAATGTTACTTATATATTTCCTCTTCTGTATATGTAACATATGGTGTAACTAGATCTGACTCCTGTCATTTTCACCAGTAATAATGTTACTTATACATTTCCCCTTCTGTATATGTAATGTATGGTGTAACTAGATCTGACTCCTGTCATTCTCACCAGTAATAATGTTACTTATACATTTCCCCTTCTGTATATGTAATGTATGGTGTAACTAGATCTGACTCCTGTCATTCTCACCAGTAATAATGTTACTTATACATTTCCCCTTCTGTATATGTAACGTATGGTGTAACTAGATCTGACTCCTGTCACTCTCACCAGTAATAATGTTACTTATACATTTCCCCTTCTGTATATGTAACGTATGGTGTAACTAGATCTGACTCCTGTCACTCTCACCAGTAATAATGTTACTTATATAATTCCCCTTCTGTATATGCAACGTATGGTGTAACTAGATCTGACTCCTGTCATTCTCACCGGTAATAATGTTACTTATACATTTCCCCTTCTGTATATGTAACGTATGGTGTAACTAGATCTGACTCCTGTCACTCTCACCAGTAATAATGTTACTTATATAATTCCCCTTCTGTATATGCAACGTATGGTGTAACTAGATCTGACTCCTGTCATTCTCACCAGTAATAATGTTACTTATACATTTCCCCTTCTGTATATGTAACATATGGTGTAAATAGATATGACTCCTGTAATTCTCACCAGTAATAATGTTACATATACATTTCCCCTTCTGTATATGTAACGTATGGTGTAACTAGATCTGACTACTGTCATTCTCCTCAGTAATAATGTTACTTATACATTTCCCCTTCTGTATATGTAATGTATGGTGTAACTAGATCTGACTCCTGTCATTCTCACCAGTAATAATGTTACTTATACATTTCCCCTTCTGTATATGTAACGTATGGTGTAACTAGATCTGACTCCTGTCATTCTCACCAGTAATAATGCTGCTTATACATTTCCCCTTCTGTATATGTAACGTATGGTGTAACTAGATCTGACTCCTGTCATTCTCACCAGTAATAATGTTACTTATACATTTCCCCTTCTGTATATGTAACATATGGTGTAACTAGATATGACTCCTGTAATTCTCACCAGTAATAATGTTACATATACATTTCCCCTTCTGTATATGTAACGTATGGTGTAACTAGATCTGACTACTGTCATTCTCCTCAGTAATAATGTTACTTATACATTTCCCCTTCTGTATATGTAATGTATGGTGTAACTAGATCTGACTCCTGTCATTCTCACCAGTAATAATGTTACTTATACATTTCCCCTTCTGTATATGTAACGTATGGTGTAACTAGATCTGACTCCTGTCATTCTCACCAGTAATAATGCTGCTTATACATTTCCCCTTCTGTATATGTAACGTATGGTGTAACTAGATCTGACTCCTGTCATTCTCACCAGTAATAATGTTACTTATACATTTCCCCTTCTGTATATGTAACATATGGTGTAACTAGATCTGACTCCTGTCATTCTCACCAGTAATAATGTTACTTATACATTTCCCCTTCTGTACATGTAATGTATGGTGTAACTAGATCTGACTCCTGTCATTCTCACCAGTAATAATGTTACTTATACATTTACCCTTCTGTATATGTAACGTATGGTGTAACTAGATCTGACTCCTGTCATTCTCACCAGTAATGTTACTTATACATTTCCCCTTCTGTATATGTAATATATGGTGTAACTAGATCTGACTCCTGTCATTCTCACCAGTAATAATGTTACTTATACATTTCCCCTTCTGTACATGTAATGTATGGTGTAACTAGATCTGACTCCTGTCATTCTCACCAGTAATAATGTTACTTATACATTTCCCCTTCTGTATATGTAACGTATGGTGTAACTAGATCTGACTCCTGTCACTCTCACCAGTAATAATGTTACTTATTCATTTTCCCTTCTGTATATGTAACGTATGGTGTAACTAGATCTGACTCCTGTCATTCTCACCAGTAATAATGTTACTTATACATTTCCCCTTCTGTATATGTGACGTATGGTGTAACTAGATCTGACTCCTGTCATTCTCATCAGTAATAATGTTACTTATACATTTCCTCTTCTGTATATGTAACATATGGTGTAACTAGATCTGACTCCTGTCATTTTCACCAGTAATAATGTTACTTATACATTTCCCCTTCTGTATATGTAATGTATGGTGTAACTAGATCTGACTCCTGTCATTCTCACCAGTAATAATGTTACTTATACATTTCCCCTTCTGTATATGTAATGTATGGTGTAACTAGATCTGACTCCTGTCATTCTCACCAGTAATAATGTTACTTATACATTTCCCCTTCTGTATATGTAACGTATGGTGTAACTAGATCTGACTCCTGTCACTCTCACCAGTAATAATGTTACTTATACATTTCCCCTTCTGTATATGTAACGTATGGTGTAACTAGATCTGACTCCTGTCACTCTCACCAGTAATAATGTTACTTATATAATTCCCCTTCTGTATATGCAACGTATGGTGTAACTAGATCTGACTCCTGTCATTCTCACCGGTAATAATGTTACTTATACATTTCCCCTTCTGTATATGTAACGTATGGTGTAACTAGATCTGACTCCTGTCACTCTCACCAGTAATAATGTTACTTATATAATTCCCCTTCTGTATATGCAACGTATGGTGTAACTAGATCTGACTCCTGTCATTCTCACCAGTAATAATGTTACTTATACATTTCCCCTTCTGTATATGGAACGTACGGTGTAACTAGATCTGACTCCTGTCATTCTCACCAGTAATATTGTTACTTATACATTTCCCCTTCTGTATATGTAATGTATGGTGTAACTAGATCTGACTCCTGTCATTCTCACCAGTAATAATGTTACTTATACATTTCCCCTTCTGTATATGTAACGTATGGTGTAACTAGATCTGACTCCTGTCATTCTCACCAGTAATAATGTTACTTATACATTTCCCCTTCTGTATATGTAACGTATGGTGTAACTAGATCTGACTCCTGTCATTCTCACCAGTAATAATTTTACTTATACATTTCCCCTTCTGTATATGTAACGTATGGTGTTACTAGATCTTACTCCTGTCATTCTCACTGGTAATAATGTTACTTATACATTTCCACTTCTGTACATGTAACGTATGGTGTAACTAGATCTGACTCCTGTCATTCTCACCAGTAATAATGTTACTTATACATTTCCCCTTCTGTATATGAAACGTATGGTGTAACTAGATCTGACTCCTGTCATTCTCACCGGTAATAATGTTACTTATACATTTCCCCTTCTGTATATGTAATGTATGGTGTAACTAGATCTGACTCCTGTCATTCTCACCGGCAATAAGGTTACTTATACATTTCCCCTTCTGTATATGTAACGTATGGTGTAACTAGATCTGACACCTGTCATTCTCACCAGTAATAATGTTACTTATACATTTCCTCTTCTGTATATGTAATGTATGGTATAACTAGATCTGACTTCTGTCATTCTCACCAGTAATAATGTTACTTATACATTTCCCCTTCTGTATATGTAACATATGGTGTAACTAGATCTGACTCCTGTCATTCTCACCAGTAATAATGTTACTTATACATTTCCACTTCTGTATATGTAACGTATGGTGTAACTAGATCTGACTCCTGTCATTCTCACCAGTAATAATTTTACTTATACATTTCCCCTTCTGTATATGTAACGTATGGTGTTACTAGATCTTACTCCTGTCATTCTCACTGGTAATAACGTTACTTATACATTTCCACTTCTGTACATGTAACGTATGGTGTAACTAGATCTGACTCCTGTCATTCTCACCAGTAATAATGTTACGTATACATTTCCTCTTCTGTATATGTAACGTATGGTGTAACTAGATCTGACTTCTGACATTCTCACCAGTAATAATGTTACTTATACATTTCCACTTCTGTATATGTAACGTATGGTGTAACTAGATCTGACTCCTGTCATTCTCACCAGTAATAATGTTACTTATACATTTCCCCTTCTGTATATGTAACGTATGGTGTAACTAGATCTGACTCCTGTCAATCTCACCAGTAATAATGTTACCTTTACATTTCCCCTTCTGTATATGTGATGTATGGTGTAACTAGATCTGACTCCTGTCATTCTCACCGGTAATAATGTTACTTATACATTTCCCCTTCTGTATATGGAATGTATGGTGTAACTAGATCTGGCTCCTGTCTTTCTCACCAGTAATAATGTTACTTATGCATTTCCCCTTCTGTATATGTAACGTATGGTGTAACTAGATCTGACTCCTGTAATTCTCACCAGTAATAATGTTACATATACATTTCCCCTTCTGTATATGTAACGTATGGTGTAACTAGATCTGACTCCTGTCACTCTCACCAGTAATAATGTTACTTATATAATTCCCCTTCTGTATATGTAACATATGGTGTAACTAGATCTGACTCCTGTCATTCTCACCAGTAATAATGTTACTTATACATTTACCCTTCTGTATATGTAACGTATGGTGTAACTAGATCTGACTCCTGTCATTCTCACCAGTAATGTTACTTATACATTTCCCCTTCTGTATATGTAACATATGGTGTAACTAGATCTGACTCCTGTCATTCTCACCAGTAATAATGTTACTTATACATTTCCCCTTCTGTACATGTAATGTATGGTGTAACTAGATCTGACTCCTGTCATTCTCACCAGTAATAATGTTACTTATACATTTACCCTTCTGTATATGTAACGTATGGTGTAACTAGATCTGACTCCTGTCATTCTCACCAGTAATGTTACTTATACATTTCCCCTTCTGTATATGTAACGTATGGTGTAACTAGATCTGACTCCTGTCACTCTCACCAGTAATAATGTTACTTATACATTTCCCCTTCTGTATATGTAATGTATGGTGTAACTAGATCTGACTCCTGTCATTCTCACCAGTAATAATGTTACTTATACATTTCCCCTTCTGTATATGTAACGTATGGTGTAACTAGATCTGACTCCTGTCATTCTCTCCAGTAATAATGTTACTTATTCATTTTCCCTTCTGTATATGTAACGTATGGTGTAACTAGATCTGACTCCTGTCACTCTCACCAGTAATAATGTTACTTATACATTTCCTCTTCTGTATATGTAACGTATGGTGTAACTAGATCTGACTCCTGTCATTCTCACCAGTAATAATGTTACTTATACATTTCCCCTTCTGTATATGTAACGTATGGTGTAACTAGATCTGACTCCTGTCATTCTCATCAGTAATAATGTTACTTATACATTTCCTCTTCTGTATATGTAACATATGGTGTAACTAGATCTGACTCCTGTCATTCTCACCAGTAATAATGTTACTTATACATTTCCCCTTCTGTATATGTAATGTATGGTGTAACTAGATCTGACTCCTGTCATTCTCACCAGTAATAATGTTACTTATACATTTCCCCTTCTGTATATATAACGTATGGTGTATCTAGATCTGACTCCTGTAATTCTCACCAGTAATAATGTTACATATACATTTCCCCTTCTGTATATGTAACGTATGGTGTAACTAGATCTGACTACTGTCATTCTCCTCAGTAATAATGTTACTTATACATTTCCCCTTCTGTATATGTAACGTATGGTGTAACTAGATCTGACTCCTGTCATTCTCACCAGTAATAATGTTACTTATACATTTCCCCTTCTGTATATGTAACGTATGGTGTAACTAGATCTGACTCCTGTTACTCTCACCAGTAATAATGTTACTTATATAATTCCCCTTCTGTATATGCAACGTATGGTGTAACTAGATCTGACTCCTGTCATTCTCACCAGTAATAATGTTACTTATACATTTCCCCTTCTGTATATGTAACGTACTGTGTAACTAGATCTGACTCCTGTCATTCTCACCAGTAATGTTACTTATACATTTCCCCTTCTGTATATGTAACATATGGTGTAACTAGATCTGACTCCTGTCATTCTCACCAGTAATAATGTTACTTATACATTTCCCCTTCTGTACATGTAATGTATGGTGTAACTAGATCTGACTCCTGTCATTCTCACCAGTAATAATGTTACTTATACATTTACCCTTCTGTATATGTAACGTATGGTGTAACTAGATCTGACTCCTGTCATTCTCACCAGTAATGTTACTTATACATTTCCCCTTCTGTATATGTAACATATGGTGTAACTAGATCTGACTCCTGTCACTCTCACCAGTAATAATGTTACTTATACATTTCCCCTTCTGTATATGTAACGTATGGTGTAACTAGATCTGACTCCTGTCATTCTCTCCAGTAATAATGTTACTTATTCATTTTCCCTTCTGTATATGTAACGTATGGTGTAACTAGATCTGACTCCTGTCATTCTCACCAGTAATAATGTTACTTATACATTTCCTCTTCTGTATATGTAACGTATGGTGTAACTAGATCTGACTCCTGTCACTCTCACCAGTAATAATGTTACTTATACATTTCCCCTTCTGTATATGTAACGTATGGTGTAACTAGATCTGACTCCTGTAATTCTCATCAGTAATAATGTTACTTATACATTTCCTCTTCTGTATATGTAACATATGGTGTAACTAGATCTGACTCCTGTCATTCTCACCAGTAATAATGTTACTTATACATTTCCTCTTCTGTATATGTAACATATGGTGTAACTAGATCTGACTCCTGTCATTCTCACCAGTAATAATGTTACTTATACATTTCCCCTTCTGTATATGTAACATATGGTGTAACTAGATATGACTCCTGTAATTCTCACCAGTAATAATGTTACATATACATTTCCCCTTCTGTATATGTAACGTATGGTGTAACTAGATCTGACTACTGTCATTCTCCTCAGTAATAATGTTACTTATACATTTCCCCTTCTGTATATGTAATGTATGGTGTAACTAGATCTGACTCCTGTCATTCTCACCAGTAATAATGTTACTTATACATTTCCCCTTCTGTATATGTAACGTATGGTGTAACTAGATCTGACTCCTGTCATTCTCACCAGTAATAATGCTGCTTATACATTTCCCCTTCTGTATATGTAACGTATGGTGTAACTAGATCTGACTCCTGTCATTCTCACCAGTAATAATGTTACTTATACATTTCCCCTTCTGTATATGTAACATATGGTGTAACTAGATCTGACTCCTGTCATTCTCACCAGTAATAATGCTGCTTATACATTTCCCCTTCTGTATATGTAACGTATGGTGTAACTAGATCTGACTCCTGTCATTCTCACCAGTAATAATGTTACTTATACATTTCCCCTTCTGTATATGTAACATATGGTGTAACTAGATCTGACACCTGTCATTCTCACCAGTAATAATGTTACTTATACATTTCCTCTTCTGTATATGTAATGTATGGTATAACTAGATCTGACTTCTGTCATTCTCACCAGTAATAATGTTACTTATACATTTCCCCTTCTGTATATGTAACATATGGTGTAACTAGATCTGACTCCTGTCATTCTCACCAGTAATAATGTTACTTATACATTTCCACTTCTGTATATGTAACGTATGGTGTAACTAGATCTGACTCCTGTCATTCTCACCAGTAATAATTTTACTTATACATTTCCCCTTCTGTATATGTAACGTATGGTGTTACTAGATCTTACTCCTGTCATTCTCACTGGTAATAACGTTACTTATACATTTCCACTTCTGTACATGTAACGTATGGTGTAACTAGATCTGACTCCTGTCATTCTCACCAGTAATAATGTTACGTATACATTTCCTCTTCTGTATATGTAACGTATGGTGTAACTAGATCTGACTTCTGACATTCTCACCAGTAATAATGTTACTTATACATTTCCACTTCTGTATATGTAACGTATGGTGTAACTAGATCTGACTCCTGTCATTCTCACCAGTAATAATGTTACTTATACATTTCCCCTTCTGTATATGTAACGTATGGTGTAACTAGATCTGACTCCTGTCAATCTCACCAGTAATAATGTTACCTTTACATTTCCCCTTCTGTATATGTGATGTATGGTGTAACTAGATCTGACTCCTGTCATTCTCACCGGTAATAATGTTACTTATACATTTCCCCTTCTGTATATGGAATGTATGGTGTAACTAGATCTGGCTCCTGTCTTTCTCACCAGTAATAATGTTACTTATGCATTTCCCCTTCTGTATATGTAACGTATGGTGTAACTAGATCTGACTCCTGTAATTCTCACCAGTAATAATGTTACATATACATTTCCCCTTCTGTATATGTAACGTATGGTGTAACTAGATCTGACTCCTGTCACTCTCACCAGTAATAATGTTACTTATATAATTCCCCTTCTGTATATGTAACATATGGTGTAACTAGATCTGACTCCTGTCATTCTCACCAGTAATAATGTTACTTATACATTTACCCTTCTGTATATGTAACGTATGGTGTAACTAGATCTGACTCCTGTCATTCTCACCAGTAATGTTACTTATACATTTCCCCTTCTGTATATGTAACATATGGTGTAACTAGATCTGACTCCTGTCATTCTCACCAGTAATAATGTTACTTATACATTTCCCCTTCTGTACATGTAATGTATGGTGTAACTAGATCTGACTCCTGTCATTCTCACCAGTAATAATGTTACTTATACATTTACCCTTCTGTATATGTAACGTATGGTGTAACTAGATCTGACTCCTGTCATTCTCACCAGTAATGTTACTTATACATTTCCCCTTCTGTATATGTAACGTATGGTGTAACTAGATCTGACTCCTGTCACTCTCACCAGTAATAATGTTACTTATACATTTCCCCTTCTGTATATGTAATGTATGGTGTAACTAGATCTGACTCCTGTCATTCTCACCAGTAATAATGTTACTTATACATTTCCCCTTCTGTATATGTAACGTATGGTGTAACTAGATCTGACTCCTGTCATTCTCTCCAGTAATAATGTTACTTATTCATTTTCCCTTCTGTATATGTAACGTATGGTGTAACTAGATCTGACTCCTGTCACTCTCACCAGTAATAATGTTACTTATACATTTCCTCTTCTGTATATGTAACGTATGGTGTAACTAGATCTGACTCCTGTCATTCTCACCAGTAATAATGTTACTTATACATTTCCCCTTCTGTATATGTAACGTATGGTGTAACTAGATCTGACTCCTGTCATTCTCATCAGTAATAATGTTACTTATACATTTCCTCTTCTGTATATGTAACATATGGTGTAACTAGATCTGACTCCTGTCATTCTCACCAGTAATAATGTTACTTATACATTTCCCCTTCTGTATATGTAATGTATGGTGTAACTAGATCTGACTCCTGTCATTCTCACCAGTAATAATGTTACTTATACATTTCCCCTTCTGTATATATAACGTATGGTGTATCTAGATCTGACTCCTGTAATTCTCACCAGTAATAATGTTACATATACATTTCCCCTTCTGTATATGTAACGTATGGTGTAACTAGATCTGACTACTGTCATTCTCCTCAGTAATAATGTTACTTATACATTTCCCCTTCTGTATATGTAACGTATGGTGTAACTAGATCTGACTCCTGTCATTCTCACCAGTAATAATGTTACTTATACATTTCCCCTTCTGTATATGTAACGTATGGTGTAACTAGATCTGACTCCTGTTACTCTCACCAGTAATAATGTTACTTATATAATTCCCCTTCTGTATATGCAACGTATGGTGTAACTAGATCTGACTCCTGTCATTCTCACCAGTAATAATGTTACTTATACATTTCCCCTTCTGTATATGTAACGTACTGTGTAACTAGATCTGACTCCTGTCATTCTCACCAGTAATGTTACTTATACATTTCCCCTTCTGTATATGTAACATATGGTGTAACTAGATCTGACTCCTGTCATTCTCACCAGTAATAATGTTACTTATACATTTCCCCTTCTGTACATGTAATGTATGGTGTAACTAGATCTGACTCCTGTCATTCTCACCAGTAATAATGTTACTTATACATTTACCCTTCTGTATATGTAACGTATGGTGTAACTAGATCTGACTCCTGTCATTCTCACCAGTAATGTTACTTATACATTTCCCCTTCTGTATATGTAACATATGGTGTAACTAGATCTGACTCCTGTCACTCTCACCAGTAATAATGTTACTTATACATTTCCCCTTCTGTATATGTAACGTATGGTGTAACTAGATCTGACTCCTGTCATTCTCTCCAGTAATAATGTTACTTATTCATTTTCCCTTCTGTATATGTAACGTATGGTGTAACTAGATCTGACTCCTGTCATTCTCACCAGTAATAATGTTACTTATACATTTCCTCTTCTGTATATGTAACGTATGGTGTAACTAGATCTGACTCCTGTCACTCTCACCAGTAATAATGTTACTTATACATTTCCCCTTCTGTATATGTAACGTATGGTGTAACTAGATCTGACTCCTGTAATTCTCATCAGTAATAATGTTACTTATACATTTCCTCTTCTGTATATGTAACATATGGTGTAACTAGATCTGACTCCTGTCATTCTCACCAGTAATAATGTTACTTATACATTTCCTCTTCTGTATATGTAACATATGGTGTAACTAGATCTGACTCCTGTCATTCTCACCAGTAATAATGTTACTTATACATTTCCCCTTCTGTATATGTAACATATGGTGTAACTAGATATGACTCCTGTAATTCTCACCAGTAATAATGTTACATATACATTTCCCCTTCTGTATATGTAACGTATGGTGTAACTAGATCTGACTACTGTCATTCTCCTCAGTAATAATGTTACTTATACATTTCCCCTTCTGTATATGTAATGTATGGTGTAACTAGATCTGACTCCTGTCATTCTCACCAGTAATAATGTTACTTATACATTTCCCCTTCTGTATATGTAACGTATGGTGTAACTAGATCTGACTCCTGTCATTCTCACCAGTAATAATGCTGCTTATACATTTCCCCTTCTGTATATGTAACGTATGGTGTAACTAGATCTGACTCCTGTCATTCTCACCAGTAATAATGTTACTTATACATTTCCCCTTCTGTATATGTAACATATGGTGTAACTAGATCTGACTCCTGTCATTCTCACCAGTAATAATGTTACTTATACATTTCCCCTTCTGTACATGTAATGTATGGTGTAACTAGATCTGACTCCTGTCATTCTCACCAGTAATAATGTTACTTATACATTTACCCTTCTGTATATGTAACGTATGGTGTAACTAGATCTGACTCCTGTCATTCTCACCAGTAATGTTACTTATACATTTCCCCTTCTGTATATGTAATATATGGTGTAACTAGATCTGACTCCTGTCATTCTCACCAGTAATAATGTTACTTATACATTTCCCCTTCTGTACATGTAATGTATGGTGTAACTAGATCTGACTCCTGTCATTCTCACCAGTAATAATGTTACTTATACATTTCCCCTTCTGTATATGTAACGTATGGTGTAACTAGATCTGACTCCTGTCACTCTCACCAGTAATAATGTTACTTATTCATTTTCCCTTCTGTATATGTAACGTATGGTGTAACTAGATCTGACTCCTGTCATTCTCACCAGTAATAATGTTACTTATACATTTCCCCTTCTGTATATGTGACGTATGGTGTAACTAGATCTGACTCCTGTCATTCTCATCAGTAATAATGTTACTTATACATTTCCTCTTCTGTATATGTAACATATGGTGTAACTAGATCTGACTCCTGTCATTTTCACCAGTAATAATGTTACTTATACATTTCCCCTTCTGTATATGTAATGTATGGTGTAACTAGATCTGACTCCTGTCATTCTCACCAGTAATAATGTTACTTATACATTTCCCCTTCTGTATATGAAATGTATGGTGTAACTAGATCTGACTCCTGTCATTCTCACCAGTAATAATGTTACTTATACATTTCCCCTTCTGTATATGTAACGTATGGTGTAACTAGATCTGACTCCTGTCACTCTCACCAGTAATAATGTTACTTATACATTTCCCCTTCTGTATATGTAACGTATGGTGTAACTAGATCTGACTCCTGTCACTCTCACCAGTAATAATGTTACTTATATAATTCCCCTTCTGTATATGCAACGTATGGTGTAACTAGATCTGACTCCTGTCATTCTCACCGGTAATAATGTTACTTATACATTTCCCCTTCTGTATATGTAACGTATGGTGTAACTAGATCTGACTCCTGTCACTCTCACCAGTAATAATGTTACTTATATAATTCCCCTTCTGTATATGCAACGTATGGTGTAACTAGATCTGACTCCTGTCATTCTCACCAGTAATAATGTTACTTATACATTTCCCCTTCTGTATATGGAACGTACGGTGTAACTAGATCTGACTCCTGTCATTCTCACCAGTAATATTGTTACTTATACATTTCCCCTTCTGTATATGTAATGTATGGTGTAACTAGATCTGACTCCTGTCATTCTCACCAGTAATAATGTTACTTATACATTTCCCCTTCTGTATATGTAACGTATGGTGTAACTAGATCTGACTCCTGTCATTCTCACCAGTAATAATGTTACTTATACATTTCCCCTTCTGTATATGTAACGTATGGTGTAACTAGATCTGACTCCTGTCATTCTCACCAGTAATAATGTTACCTTTACATTTCCCCTTCTGTATATGTGATGTATGGTGTAACTAGATCTGACTCCTGTCATTCTCACCGGTAATAATGTTACTTATACATTTCCCCTTCTGTATATGGAATGTATGGTGTAACTAGATCTGGCTCCTGTCTTTCTCACCAGTAATAATGTTACTTATGCATTTCCCCTTCTGTATATGTAACGTATGGTGTAACTAGATCTGACTCCTGTAATTCTCACCAGTAATAATGTTACATATACATTTCCCCTTCTGTATATGTAACGTATGGTGTAACTAGATCTGACTCCTGTCATTCTCACCAGTAATAATGTTACTTATACATTTCCCCTTCTGTATATGTAACGTATGGTGTAACTAGATCTGACTCCTGTCACTCTCACCAGTAATAATGTTACTTATATAATTCCCCTTCTGTATATGCAACGTATGGTGTAACTAGATCTGACTCCTGTCATTCTCACCGGTAATAATGTTACTTATACATTTCCCCTTCTGTATATGTAACGTATGGTGTAACTAGATCTGACTCCTGTCATTCTCTCCAGTAATAATGTTACTTATACATTTCCCCTTCTGTATATGTAACGTATGGTGTAACTAGATCTGACCCGTCATTCTCACCAGTAATAATGTTACTTATACATTTCCCCTTCTGTATATGTAACGTATGGTGTAACTAGATCTGACTCCTGTCATTCTCACCAGTAATAATGTTACTTATATATTTCCCCTTCTGTATATGTAACGTATGGTGTAACTAGATCTGACTCCTGTCATTCTCACCAGTAATAATGTTACTTATACATTTCCACTTCTGTATATGTAATATATGGTGTAACTAGATCTGACTCCTGTCATTCTCACCAGTAATAATGTTACTTATACATTTCCCCTTCTGTACATGTAATGTATGGTGTAACTAGATCTGACTCCTGTCATTCTCACCAGTAATAATGTTACTTATACATTTCCCCTTCTGTATA
This sequence comes from Pseudophryne corroboree, assembly GCF_028390025.1. Taxonomy (NCBI): domain Eukaryota; kingdom Metazoa; phylum Chordata; class Amphibia; order Anura; family Myobatrachidae; genus Pseudophryne; species Pseudophryne corroboree. The sequence goes on from NW_026967552.1 coordinate 864,873, forward strand.
TGTAACGTATGGTGTAACTAGATCTGACTCCTGTCACTCTCACCAGTAATAATGTTACTTATTCATTTTCCCTTCTGTATATGTAACGTATGGTGTAACTAGATCTGACTCCTGTCATTCTCACCAGTAATAATGTTACTTATACATTTCCCCTTCTGTATATGTGACGTATGGTGTAACTAGATCTGACTCCTGTCATTCTCATCAGTAATAATGTTACTTATACATTTCCTCTTCTGTATATGTAACATATGGTGTAACTAGATCTGACTCCTGTCATTTTCACCAGTAATAATGTTACTTATACATTTCCCCTTCTGTATATGTAATGTATGGTGTAACTAGATCTGACTCCTGTCATTCTCACCAGTAATAATGTTACTTATACATTTCCCCTTCTGTATATGTAATGTATGGTGTAACTAGATCTGACTCCTGTCATTCTCACCAGTAATAATGTTACTTATACATTTCCCCTTCTGTATATGTAACGTATGGTGTAACTAGATCTGACTCCTGTCACTCTCACCAGTAATAATGTTACTTATACATTTCCCCTTCTGTATATGTAACGTATGGTGTAACTAGATCTGACTCCTGTCACTCTCACCAGTAATAATGTTACTTATATAATTCCCCTTCTGTATATGCAACGTATGGTGTAACTAGATCTGACTCCTGTCATTCTCACCGGTAATAATGTTACTTATACATTTCCCCTTCTGTATATGTAACGTATGGTGTAACTAGATCTGACTCCTGTCACTCTCACCAGTAATAATGTTACTTATATAATTCCCCTTCTGTATATGCAACGTATGGTGTAACTAGATCTGACTCCTGTCATTCTCACCAGTAATAATGTTACTTATACATTTCCCCTTCTGTATATGGAACGTACGGTGTAACTAGATCTGACTCCTGTCATTCTCACCAGTAATATTGTTACTTATACATTTCCCCTTCTGTATATGTAATGTATGGTGTAACTAGATCTGACTCCTGTCATTCTCACCAGTAATAATGTTACTTATACATTTCCCCTTCTGTATATGTAACGTATGGTGTAACTAGATCTGACTCCTGTCATTCTCACCAGTAATAATGTTACTTATACATTTCCCCTTCTGTATATGTAACGTATGGTGTAACTAGATCTGACTCCTGTCATTCTCACCAGTAATAATGTTACCTTTACATTTCCCCTTCTGTATATGTGATGTATGGTGTAACTAGATCTGACTCCTGTCATTCTCACCGGTAATAATGTTACTTATACATTTCCCCTTCTGTATATGGAATGTATGGTGTAACTAGATCTGGCTCCTGTCTTTCTCACCAGTAATAATGTTACTTATGCATTTCCCCTTCTGTATATGTAACGTATGGTGTAACTAGATCTGACTCCTGTAATTCTCACCAGTAATAATGTTACATATAAATTTCCCCTTCTGTATATGTAACGTATGGTGTAACTAGATCTGACTCCTGTCATTCTCACCAGTAATAATGTTACTTATACATTTCCCCTTCTGTATATGTAACGTATGGTGTAACTAGATCTGACTCCTGTCACTCTCACCAGTAATAATGTTACTTATATAATTCCCCTTCTGTATATGCAACGTATGGTGTAACTAGATCTGACTCCTGTCATTCTCACCGGTAATAATGTTACTTATACATTTCCCCTTCTGTATATGTAACGTATGGTGTAACTAGATCTGACTCCTGTCATTCTCTCCAGTAATAATGTTACTTATACATTTCCCCTTCTGTATATGTAACGTATGGTGTAACTAGATCTGACCCGTCATTCTCACCAGTAATAATGTTACTTATACATTTCCCCTTCTGTATATGTAACGTATGGTGTAACTAGATCTGACTCCTGTCATTCTCACCAGTAATAATGTTACTTATGCATTTCCCCTTCTGTATATGTAACGTATGGTGTAACTAGATCTGACTCCTGTAATTCTCACCAGTAATAATGTTACATATACATTTCCCCTTCTGTATATGTAACGTATGGTGTAACTAGATCTGACTCCTGTCATTCTCACCAGTAATAATGTTACTTATACATTTCCCCTTCTGTATATGTAACGTATGGTGTAACTAGATCTGACTCCTGTCACTCTCACCAGTAATAATGTTACTTATATAATTCCCCTTCTGTATATGCAACGTATGGTGTAACTAGATCTGACTCCTGTCATTCTCACCGGTAATAATGTTACTTATACATTTCCCCTTCTGTATATGTAACGTATGGTGTAACTAGATCTGACTCCTGTCATTCTCTCCAGTAATAATGTTACTTATACATTTCCCCTTCTGTATATGTAACGTATGGTGTAACTAGATCTGACCCGTCATTCTCACCAGTAATAATGTTACTTATACATTTCCCCTTCTGTATATGTAACGTATGGTGTAACTAGATCTGACTCCTGTCATTCTCACCAGTAATAATGTTACTTATATATTTCCCCTTCTGTATATGTAACGTATGGTGTAACTAGATCTGACTCCTGTCATTCTCACCAGTAATAATGTTACTTATACATTTCCACTTCTGTATATGTAACGTATGGTGTAACTAGATCTGACACCTGTCATTCTCACCAGTAATAATGTTACTTATACATTTTCCCTTCTGTATATGGAACGTATGGTGTAACTAGATCTGACTCCTGTCATTCTCACCAGTAATAATGTTACTTATACATTTCCCCTTCTGTATATGTAACGTATGGTGTAACTAGATCTGACTCCTGTCACTCTCACCAGTAATAATGTTACTTATACATTTCCCCTTCTGTATATGTAACGTATGGTGTAACTAGATCTGACTCCTGTCATTCTCACCGGTAATAATGTTACTTATACATTTCCCCTTCTGTATATGTAACGTATGGTGTAACTAGATCTGACACCTGTCATTCTCACCAGTAATAATGTTACTTATACATTTCCTCTTCTGTATATGTAATGTATGGTGTAACTAGATCTGACTTCTGTCATTCTCACCAGTAATAATGTTACTTATACATTTCCCCTTCTGTATATGTAACATATGGTGTAACTAGATCTGACTCCTGTCATTCTCACCAGTAATAATGTTACTTATACATTTCCACTTCTGTATATGTAACATATGGTGTAACTAGATCTGACTCCTGTCATTCTCACCGGTAATAATGTTACTTATACATTTCCCCTTCTGTATATGTAACGTATGGTGTAACTAGATCTGACACCTGTCATTCTCACCAGTAATAATGTTACTTATACATTTCCACTTCTGTATATGTAACGTATGGTGTAACTAGATCTGACTCCTGTCATTCTCACCAGTAATAATTTTACTTATACATTTCCCCTTCTGTATATGTAACGTATGGTGTTACTAGATCTTACTCCTGTCATTCTCACTGGTAATAATGTTACTTATACATTTCCACTTCTGTACATGTAACGTATGGTGTAACTAGATCTGACTCCTGTCATTCTCACCAGTAATAATGTTACTTATACATTTCCCCTTCTGTATATGAAACGTATGGTGTAACTAGATCTGACTCCTGTCATTCTCACCGGTAATAATGTTACTTATACATTTCCCCTTCTGTATATGTAATGTATGGTGTAACTAGATCTGACTCCTGTCATTCTCACCGGCAATAAGGTTACTTATACATTTCCCCTTCTGTATATGTAACGTATGGTGTAACTAGATCTGACACCTGTCATTCTCACCAGTAATAATGTTACTTATACATTTCCTCTTCTGTATATGTAATGTATGGTGTAACTAGATCTGACTTCTGTCATTCTCACCAGTAATAATGTTACTTATACATTTCCCCTTCTGTATATGTAACATATGGTGTAACTAGATCTGACTCCTGTCATTCTCACCAGTAATAATGTTACTTATACATTTCCACTTCTGTATATGTAACGTATGGTGTAACTAGATCTGACTCCTGTCATTCTCACCAGTAATAATTTTACTTATACATTTCCCCTTCTGTATATGTAACGTATGGTGTTACTAGATCTTACTCCTGTCATTCTCACTGGTAATAACGTTACTTATACATTTCCACTTCTGTACATGTAACGTATGGTGTAACTAGATCTGACTCCTGTCATTCTCACCAGTAATAATGTTACGTATACATTTCCTCTTCTGTATATGTAACGTATGGTGTAACTAGATCTGACTTCTGACATTCTCACCAGTAATAATGTTACTTATACATTTCCACTTCTGTATATGTAACGTATGGTGTAACTAGATCTGACTCCTGTCATTCTCACCAGTAATAATGTTACTTATACATTTCCCCTTCTGTATATGTAACGTATGGTGTAACTAGATCTGACTCCTGTCAATCTCACCAGTAATAATGTTACCTTTACATTTCCCCTTCTGTATATGTGATGTATGGTGTAACTAGATCTGACTCCTGTCATTCTCACCGGTAATAATGTTACTTATACATTTCCCCTTCTGTATATGGAATGTATGGTGTAACTAGATCTGGCTCCTGTCTTTCTCACCAGTAATAATGTTACTTATGCATTTCCCCTTCTGTATATGTAACGTATGGTGTAACTAGATCTGACTCCTGTAATTCTCACCAGTAATAATGTTACATATACATTTCCCCTTCTGTATATGTAACGTATGGTGTAACTAGATCTGACTCCTGTCATTCTCACCAGTAATAATGTTACTTATACATTTCCCCTTCTGTATATGTAACGTATGGTGTAACTAGATCTGACTCCTGTCACTCTCACCAGTAATAATGTTACTTATATAATTCCCCTTCTGTATATGCAACGTATGGTGTAACTAGATCTGACTCCTGTCATTCTCACCAGTAATAATATTACTTATACATTTCCCCTTCTGTATATGTAACGTATGGTGTAACTAGATCTGACTCCTGTCACTCTCACCAGTAATAATGTTACTTATACATTTCCCCTTCTGTATATGTAACGTACGGTGTAACTAGATCTGACTCCTGTCATTCTCACCAGTAATGTTACTTATACATTTCCCCTTCTGTATATGTAACATATGGTGTAACTAGATCTGACTCCTGTCATTCTCACCAGTAATGTTACTTATACATTTCCCCTTCTGTATATGTAACATATGGTGTAACTAGATCTGACTCCTGTCATTCTCACCAGTAATAATGCTGCTTATACATTTCCCCTTCTGTATATGTAACGTATGGTGTAACTAGATCTGACTCCTGTCATTCTCACCAGTAATAATGTTACTTATACATTTCCCCTTCTGTATATGTAACGTACGGTGTAACTAGATCTGACTCCTGTCATTCTCACCAGTAATGTTACTTATACATTTCCCCTTCTGTATATGTAACATATGGTGTAACTAGATCTGACTCCTGTCATTCTCACCAGTAATAATGTTACTTATACATTTCCCCTTCTGTACATGTAATGTATGGTGTAACTAGATCTGACTCCTGTCATTCTCACCAGTAATAATGTTACTTATACATTTACCCTTCTGTATATGTAACGTATGGTGTAACTAGATCTGACTCCTGTCATTCTCACCAGTAATGTTACTTATACATTTCCCCTTCTGTATATGTAACGTATGGTGTAACTAGATCTGACTCCTGTCACTCTCACCAGTAATAATGTTACTTATACATTTCCCCTTCTGTATATGTAACGTATGGTGTAACTAGATCTGACTCCTGTCATTCTCTCCAGTAATAATGTTACTTATTCATTTTCCCTTCTGTATATGTAACGTATGGTGTAACTAGATCTGACTCCTGTCATTCTCACCAGTAATAATGTTACTTATACATTTCCTCTTCTGTATATGTAACGTATGGTGTAACTAGATCTGACTCCTGTCACTCTCACCAGTAATAATGTTACTTATACATTTCCCCTTCTGTATATGTAACGTATGGTGTAACTAGATCTGACTCCTGTCATTCTCATCAGTAATAATGTTACTTATACATTTCCTCTTCTGTATATGTAACATATGGTGTAACTAGATCTGACTCCTGTCATTCTCACCAGTAATAATGTTACTTATACATTTCCCCTTCTGTATATGTAATGTATGGTGTAACTAGATCTGACTCCTGTCATTCTCACCAGTAATAATGTTACTTATACATTTCCCCTTCTGTATATGTAACGTATGGTGTAACTAGATCTGACTCCTGTAATTCTCACCAGTAATAATGTTACATATACATTTCCCCTTCTGTATATGTAACGTATGGTGTAACTAGATCTGACTACTGTCATTCTCCTCAGTAATAATGTTACTTATACATTTCCCCTTCTGTATATGTAACGTATGGTGTAACTAGATCTGACTCCTGTCATTCTCACCAGTAATAATGTTACTTATACATTTCCCCTTCTGTATATGTAACGTATGGTGTAACTAGATCTGACTCCTGTCACTCTCACCAGTAATAATGTTACTTATATAATTCCCCTTCTGTATATGCAACGTATGGTGTAACTAGATCTGACTCCTGTCATTCTCACCAGTAATAATGTTACTTATACATTTCCCCTTCTGTATATGTAACGTACGGTGTAACTAGATCTGACTCCTGTCATTCTCACCAGTAATGTTACTTATACATTTCCCCTTCTGTATATGTAACATATGGTGTAACTAGATCTGACTCCTGTCATTCTCACCAGTAATAATGTTACTTATACATTTCCCCTTCTGTACATGTAATGTATGGTGTAACTAGATCTGACTCCTGTCATTCTCACCAGTAATAATGTTACTTATACATTTACCCTTCTGTATATGTAACGTATGGTGTAACTAGATCTGACTCCTGTCATTCTCACCAGTAATGTTACTTATACATTTCCCCTTCTGTATATGTAACATATGGTGTAACTAGATCTGACTCCTGTCATTATCACCAGTAATAATACTTATACATTTCCCCTTCTGTATATGTAACGTATGGTGTAACTAGATCTGACTCCTGTCACTCTCACCAGTAATAATGTTACTTATACATTTCCCCTTCTGTATATGTAACGTATGGTGTAACTAGATCTGACTCCTGTCATTCTCTCCAGTAATAATGTTACTTATTCATTTTCCCTTCTGTATATGTAACGTATGGTGTAACTAGATCTGACTCCTGTCATTCTCACCAGTAATAATGTTACTTATACATTTCCTCTTCTGTATATGTAACGTATGGTGTAACTAGATCTGACTCCTGTCACTCTCACCAGTAATAATGTTACTTATACATTTCCCCTTCTGTATATGTAACGTATGGTGTAACTAGATCTGACTCCTGTCATTCTCATCAGTAATAATGTTACTTATACATTTCCTCTTCTCTATATGTAACATATGGTGTAACTAGATCTGACTCCTGTCATTCTCACCAGTAATAATGTTACTTATACATTTCCTCTTCTGTATATGTAACATATGGTGTAACTAGATCTGACTCCTGTCATTCTCACCAGTAATAATGTTACTTATACATTTCCCCTTCTGTATATGTAATGTATGGTGTAACTAGATCTGACTCCTGTCATTCTCACCAGTAATAATGTTACTTATACATTTCCCCTTCTGTATATGTAACGTATGGTGTAACTAGATCTGACTCCTGTAATTCTCACCAGTAATAATGTTACATATACATTTCCCCTTCTGTATATGTAACGTATGGTGTAACTAGATCTGACTACTGTCATTCTCCTCAGTAATAATGTTACTTATACATTTCCCCTTCTGTATATGTAATGTATGGTGTAACTAGATCTGACTCCTGTCATTCTCACCAGTAATAATGTTACTTATACATTTCCCCTTCTGTATATGTAACGTATGGTGTAACTAGATCTGACTCCTGTCATTCTCACCAGTAATAATGCTGCTTATACATTTCCCCTTCTGTATATGTAACGTATGGTGTAACTAGATCTGACTCCTGTCATTCTCACCAGTAATAATGTTACTTATACATTTCCCCTTCTGTATATGTAACATATGGTGTAACTAGATCTGACTCCTGTCATTCTCACCAGTAATAATGTTACTTATACATTTCCCCTTCTGTACATGTAATGTATGGTGTAACTAGATCTGACTCCTGTCATTCTCACCAGTAATAATGTTACTTATACATTTACCCTTCTGTATATGTAACGTATGGTGTAACTAGATCTGACTCCTGTCATTCTCACCAGTAATGTTACTTATACATTTCCCCTTCTGTATATGTAATATATGGTGTAACTAGATCTGACTCCTGTCATTCTCACCAGTAATAATGTTACTTATACATTTCCCCTTCTGTACATGTAATGTATGGTGTAACTAGATCTGACTCCTGTCATTCTCACCAGTAATAATGTTACTTATACATTTCCCCTTCTGTATATGTAACGTATGGTGTAACTAGATCTGACTCCTGTCATTCTCTCCAGTAATAATGTTACTTATTCATTTTCCCTTCTGTATATGTAACGTATGGTGTAACTAGATCTGACTCCTGTCATTCTCACCAGTAATAATGTTACTTATACATTTCCCCTTCTGTATATGTGACGTATGGTGTAACTAGATCGGACTCCTGTCATTCTCACCAGTTATAATGTTACTTATACATTTCCCCTTCTGTATATGTAACGTATGGTGTAACTAGATCTGACTCCTGTCATTCTCACCAGTAATAATGTTACTTATACATTTCCCCTTCTGTATATGTAACGTATAGTGTAACTAGATCTGACTCCTGTCATTCTCACCAGTAATATTGTTACTTATACATTTCCCCTTCTGTATATGTAATGTATGGTGTAACTAGATCTGACTCCTGTCATTCTCACCAGTAATATTGTTACTTATACATTTCCCCTTCTGTATATGTAACGTATAGTGTAACTAGATCTGACTCCTGTCATTCTCACCGGTAATAATGTTACTTATACATTTCCCCTTCTGTATATGTAACGTATGGTGTAACTAGATCTGACTCCTGTCATTCTCTCCAGTAATAATGTTACTTATACATTTCCCCTTCTGTATATGTAACGTATGGTGTAACTAGATCTGACTCCTGTCATTCTCACCAGTAATAATGTTACTTATACATTTCCCCTTCTGTATATGTAACGTATGGTGTAACTAGATCTGACCCGTCATTCTCACCAGTAATAATGTTACTTATACATTTCCCCTTCTGTATATGTAACGTATGGTGTAACTAGATCTGACTCCTGTCATTCTCACCAGTAATAATGTTACTAATATATTTCCCCTTCTGTATATGTAACGTATGGTGTAACTAGATCTGACTCCTGTCATTCTCACCAGTAATAATGTTACTTATACATTTCCACTTCTGTATATGTAACGTATGGTGTAACTAGATCTGACACCTGTCATTCTCACCAGTAATAATGTTACTTATACATTTTCCCTTCTGTATATGGAACGAATGGTGTAACTAGATCTGACTCCTGTCATTCTCACCAGTAATAATGTTACTTATACATTTCCCCTTCTGTATATGTAATGTATGCTGTAACTAGATCTGACTCCTGTCATTCTCTCCAGTAATAATGTTACTTATACATTTTCCCTTCTGTATATGGAACGTATGGTGTAACTAGATCTGACTCCTGTCATTCTCACCAGTAATAATGTTACTTATACATTTCCCCTTCTGTATATGTAACGTATGGTGTAACTAGATCTGACTCCTGTCACTCTCACCAGTAATAATGTTACTTATACATTTCCCCTTCTGTATATGTAACGTATGGTGTAACTAGATCTGACTCCAGTCATTCTCACCGGTAATAATGTTACTTATACATTTCCTCTTCTGTATATGTAATGTATGGTGTAACTAGATCTGACTCCTGTCATTCTCACCAGTAATAATTTTACTTATACATTTCCCCTTCTGTATATGTAACGTATGGTGTTACTAGATCTTACTCCTGTCATTCTCACTGGTAATAATGTTACTTATACATTTCCACTTCTGTACATGTAACGTATGGTGTAACTAGATCTGACTCCTGTCATTCTCACCAGTAATAATGTTACTTATACATTTCCCCTTCTGTATATGAAACGTATGGTGTAACTAGATCTGACTCCTGTCATTCTCACCGGTAATAATGTTACTTATACATTTCCCCTTCTGTATATGTAATGTATGGTGTAACTAGATCTGACTCCTGTCATTCTCACCGGTAATAATGTTACTTATACATTTCCCCTTCTGTATATGTAACGTATGGTGTAACTAGATCTGACACCTGTCATTCTCACCAGTAATAATGTTACTTATACATTTCCTCTTCTGTATATGTAACGTATGGTGTAACTAGATCTGACTTCTGTCATTCTCACCAGTAATAATGTTACTTATACATTTCCCCTTCTGTATATGTAACATATGGTGTAACTAGATCTGACTCCTGTCATTCTCACCAGTAATAATGTTACTTATACATTTCCACTTCTGTATATGTAACGTATGGTGTAACTAGATCTGACTCCTGTCATTCTCACCAGTAATAATTTTACTTATACATTTCCCCTTCTGTATATGTAACGTATGGTGTTACTAGATCTTACTCCTGTCATTCTCACTGGTAATAATGTTACTTATACATTTCCACTTCTGTACATGTAACGTATGGTGTAACTAGATCTGACTCCTGTCATTCTCACCAGTAATAATGTTACGTATACATTTCCCCTTCTGTATATGTAACGTATGGTATAACTAGATCTGACTCCTGTCACTCTCACCAGTAATAATGTTACTTATACATTTCCTCTTCTGTATATGTAACATATGGTGTAACTAGATCTGACTTCTGACATTCTCACCAGTAATAATGTTACTTATACATTTCCACTTCTGTATATGTAACGTATGGTGTAACTAGATCTGACTCCTGTCATTCTCACCAGTAATATTGTTACTTATACATTTCCCCTTCTGTATATGTAACGTATGGTGTAACTAGATCTGACTCCTGTCATTCTCACCAGTAATAATGTTACTTATACATTTCCCCTTCTGTATATGGAACGTATGGTGTAACTAGATCTGACTTCTGTCATTCTCACCAGTAATAATGATACTTATACATTTCCCCTTCTGTATATGGAACGTACGGTGTAACTAGATCTGACTCCTGTCATTCTCACCAGTAATATTGTTACTTATACATTTCCCCTTCTGTATATGTAATGTATGGTGTAACTAGATCTGACTCCTGTCATTCTCACCAGTAATAATGTTACTTATACATTTCCCCTTCTGTATATGTAACGTATGGTGTAACTAGATCTGACTTCTGTCATTCTCACCAGTAATAATGATACTTATACATTTCCCCTTCTGTATATGGAACGTACGGTGTAACTAGATCTGACTCCTGTCATTCTCACCAGTAATATTGTTACTTATACATTTCCCCTTCTGTATATGTAATGTATGGTGTAACTAGATCTGACTCCTGTCATTCTCACCAGTAATAATGTTACTTATACATTTCCCCTTCTGTATATGTAACGTATGGTGTAACTAGATCTGACTCCTGTCATTCTCACCAGTAATAATGTTACCTTTACATTTCCCCTTCTGTATATGTAACGTATGGTGTAACTAGATCTGACTCCTGTCACTCTCACCAGTAATAATGTTACTTATATAATTCCCCTTCTGTATATGCAACGTATGGTGTAACTAGATCTGACTCCTGTCATTCTCACCGGTAATAATGTTACTTATACATTTCCCCTTCTGTATATGTAACGTATGGTGTAACTAGATCTGACTCCTGTCATTCTCTCCAGTAATAATGTTACTTATACATTTCCCCTTCTGTATATGTAACGTATGGTGTAACTAGATCTGACTCCTGTCATTCTCACCAGTAATAATGTTACTTATACATTTCCCCTTCTGTATATGTAACGTATGGTGTAACTAGATCTGACCCGTCATTCTCACCAGTAATAATGTTACTTATACATTTCCCCTTCTGTATATGTAACGTATGGTGTAACTAGATCTGACTCCTGTCATTCTCACCAGTAATAATGTTACTTATATATTTCCCCTTCTGTATATGTAACGTATGGTGTAACTAGATCTGACTCCTGTCATTCTCACCAGTAATAATGTTACTTATACATTTCCACTTCTGTATATGTAACGTATGGTGTAACTAGATCTGACACCTGTCATTCTCACCAGTAATAATGTTACTTATACATTTTCCCTTCTGTATATGGAACGTATGGTGTAACTAGATCTGACTCCTGTCATTCTCACCAGTAATAATGTTACTTATACATTTCCCCTTCTGTATATGTAATGTATGCTGTAACTAGATCTGACTCCTGTCATTCTCTCCAGTAATAATGTTACTTATACATTTTCCCTTCTGTATATGGAACGTATGGTGTAACTAGATCTGACTCCTGTCATTCTCACCAGTAATAATGTTACTTATACATTTCCCCTTCTGTATATGTAACGTATGGTGTAACTAGATCTGACTCCTGTCACTCTCACCAGTAATAATGTTACTTATACATTTCCCCTTCTGTATATGTAACGTATGGTGTAACTAGATCTGACTCCTGTCATTCTCACCGGTAATAATGTTACTTATACATTTCCCCTTCTGTATATGTAACGTATGGTGTAACTAGATCTGACTCCTGTCATTCTCACCGGTAATAATGTTACTTATACATTTCCCCTTCTGTATATGTAACGTATGGTGTAACTAGATCTGACACCTGTCATTCTCACCAGTAATAATGTTACTTATACATTTCCTCTTCTGTATATGTAATGTATGGTGTAACTAGATCTGACTTCTGTCATTCTCACCAGTAATAATGTTACGTATACATTTCCCCTTCTGTATATGTAACATATGGTGTAACTAGATCTGACTCCTGTCATTCTCACCAGTAATAATGTTACTTATACATTTCCACTTCTGTATATGTAACGTATGGTGTAACTAGATCTGACTCCTGTCATTCTCACCAGTAATAATTTTACTTATACATTTCCCCTTCTGTATATGTAACGTATGGTGTTACTAGATCTTACTCCTGTCATTCTCACTGGTAATAATGTTACTTATACATTTCCACTTCTGTACATGTAACGTATGGTGTAACTAGATCTGACTCCTGTCATTCTCACCAGTAATAATGTTACTTATACATTTCCCCTTCTGTATATGAAACGTATGGTGTAACTAGATCTGACTCCTGTCATTCTCACCGGTAATAATGTTACTTATACATTTCCCCTTCTGTATATGTAATGTATGGTGTAACTAGATCTGACTCCTGTCATTCTCACCGGCAATAAGGTTACTTATACATTTCCCCTTCTGTATATGTAACGTATGGTGTAACTAGATCTGACACCTGTCATTCTCACCAGTAATAATGTTACTTATACATTTCCTCTTCTGTATATGTAATGTATGGTGTAACTAGATCTGACTTCTGTCATTCTCACCAGTAATAATGTTACTTATACATTTCCCCTTCTGTATATGTAACATATGGTGTAACTAGATCTGACTCCTGTCATTCTCACCAGTAATAATGTTACTTATACATTTCCACTTCTGTATATGTAACGTATGGTGTAACTAGATCTGACTCCTGTCATTCTCACCAGTAATAATTTTACTTATACATTTCCCCTTCTGTATATGTAACGTATGGTGTTACTAGATCTTACTCCTGTCATTCTCACTGGTAATAACGTTACTTATACATTTCCACTTCTGTACATGTAACGTATGGTGTAACTAGATCTGACTCCTGTCATTCTCACCAGTAATAATGTTACGTATACATTTCCTCTTCTGTATATGTAACGTATGGTGTAATTAGATCTGACTTCTGACATTCTCACCAGTAATAATGTTACTTATACATTTCCACTTCTGTATATGTAACGTATGGTGTAACTAGATCTGACTCCTGTCATTCTCACCAGTAATAATGTTACTTATACATTTCCCCTTCTGTATATGTAACGTATGGTGTAACTAGATCTGACTCCTGTCAATCTCACCAGTAATAATGTTACCTTTACATTTCCCCTTCTGTATATGTGATGTATGGTGTAACTAGATCTGACTCCTGTCATTCTCACCGGTAATAATGTTACTTATACATTTCCCCTTCTGTATATGGAATGTATGGTGTAACTAGATCTGGCTCCTGTCTTTCTCACCAGTAATAATGTTACTTATGCATTTCCCCTTCTGTATATGTAACGTATGTTGTAACTAGATCTGACTCCTGTAATTCTCACCAGTAATAATGTTACATATACATTTCCCCTTCTGTATATGTAACGTATGGTGTAACTAGATCTGACTCCTGTCATTCTCACCAGTAATAATGTTACTTATACATTTCCCCTTCTGTATATGTAACGTATGGTGTAACTAGATCTGACTCCTGTCACTCTCACCAGTAATAATGTTACTTATATAATTCCCCTTCTGTATATGTAACATATGGTGTAACTAGATCTGACTCCTGTCATTCTCACCAGTAATAATGTTACTTATACATTTACCCTTCTGTATATGTAACGTATGGTGTAACTAGATCTGACTCCTGTCATTCTCACCAGTAATGTTACTTATACATTTCCCCTTCTGTATATGTAACATATGGTGTAACTAGATCTGACTCCTGTCATTCTCACCAGTAATAATGTTACTTATACATTTCCCCTTCTGTACATGTAATGTATGGTGTAACTAGATCTGACTCCTGTCATTCTCACCAGTAATAATGTTACTTATACATTTACCCTTCTGTATATGTAACGTATGGTGTAACTAGATCTGACTCCTGTCATTCTCACCAGTAATGTTACTTATACATTTCCCCTTCTGTATATGTAACGTATGGTGTAACTAGATCTGACTCCTGTCACTCTCACCAGTAATAATGTTACTTATACATTTCCCCTTCTGTATATGTAATGTATGGTGTAACTAGATCTGACTCCTGTCATTCTCACCAGTAATAATGTTACTTATACATTTCCCCTTCTGTATATGTAACGTATGGTGTAACTAGATCTGACTCCTGTCATTCTCTCCAGTAATAATGTTACTTATTCATTTTCCCTTCTGTATATGTAACGTATGGTGTAACTAGATCTGACTCCTGTCATTCTCACCAGTAATAATGTTACTTATACATTTCCTCTTCTGTATATGTAACGTATGGTGTAACTAGATCTGACTCCTGTCATTCTCACCAGTAATAATGTTACTTATACATTTCCCCTTCTGTATATGTAACGTATGGTGTAACTAGATCTGACTCCTGTCATTCTCATCAGTAATAATGTTACTTATACATTTCCTCTTCTGTATATGTAACATATGGTGTAACTAGATCTGACTCCTGTCATTCTCACCAGTAATAATGTTACTTATACATTTCCCCTTCTGTATATGTAATGTATGGTGTAACTAGATCTGACTCCTGTCATTCTCACCAGTAATAATGTTACTTATACATTTCCCCTTCTGTATATGTAACGTATGGTGTATCTAGATCTGACTCCTGTAATTCTCACCAGTAATAATGTTACATATACATTTCCCCTTCTGTATATGTAACGTATGGTGTAACTAGATCTGACTACTGTCATTCTCCTCAGTAATAATGTTACTTATACATTTCCCCTTCTGTATATGTAACGTATGGTGTAACTAGATCTGACTCCTGTCATTCTCACCAGTAATAATGTTACTTATACATTTCCCCTTCTGTATATGTAACGTATGGTGTAACTAGATCTGACTCCTGTCACTCTCACCAGTAATAATGTTACTTATATAATTCCCCTTCTGTATATGCAACGTATGGTGTAACTAGATCTGACTCCTGTCATTCTCACCAGTAATAATGTTACTTATACATTTCCCCTTCTGTATATGTAACGTACTGTGTAACTAGATCTGACTCCTGTCATTCTCACCAGTAATGTTACTTATACATTTCCCCTTCTGTATATGTAACATATGGTGTAACTAGATCTGACTCCTGTCATTATCACCAGTAATAATACTTATACATTTCCCCTTCTGTATATGTAACGTATGGTGTAACTAGATCTGACTCCTGTCACTCTCACCAGTAATAATGTTACTTATACATTTCCCCTTCTGTATATGTAACGTATGGTGTAACTAGATCTGACTCCTGTCATTCTCTCCAGTAATAATGTTACTTATTCATTTTCCCTTCTGTATATGTAACGTATGGTGTAACTAGATCTGACTCCTGTCATTCTCACCAGTAATAATGTTACTTATACATTTCCTCTTCTGTATATGTAACGTATGGTGTAACTAGATCTGACTCCTGTCACTCTCACCAGTAATAATGTTACTTATACATTTCCCCTTCTGTATATGTAACGTATGGTGTAACTAGATCTGACTCCTGTAATTCTCATCAGTAATAATGTTACTTATACATTTCCTCTTCTGTATATGTAACATATGGTGTAACTAGATCTGACTCCTGTCATTCTCACCAGTAATAATGTTACTTATACATTTCCTCTTCTGTATATGTAACATATGGTGTAACTAGATCTGACTCCTGTCATTCTCACCAGTAATAATGTTACTTATACATTTCCCCTTCTGTATATGTAACATATGGTGTAACTAGATATGACTCCTGTAATTCTCACCAGTAATAATGTTACATATACATTTCCCCTTCTGTATATGTAACGTATGGTGTAACTAGATCTGACTACTGTCATTCTCCTCAGTAATAATGTTACTTATACATTTCCCCTTCTGTATATGTAATGTATGGTGTAACTAGATCTGACTCCTGTCATTCTCACCAGTAATAATGTTACTTATACATTTCCCCTTCTGTATATGTAACGTATGGTGTAACTAGATCTGACTCCTGTCATTCTCACCAGTAATAATGCTGCTTATACATTTCCCCTTCTGTATATGTAACGTATGGTGTAACTAGATCTGACTCCTGTCATTCTCACCAGTAATAATGTTACTTATACATTTCCCCTTCTGTATATGTAACATATGGTGTAACTAGATCTGACTCCTGTCATTCTCACCAGTAATAATGTTACTTATACATTTCCCCTTCTGTACATGTAATGTATGGTGTAACTAGATCTGACTCCTGTCATTCTCACCAGTAATAATGTTACTTATACATTTACCCTTCTGTATATGTAACGTATGGTGTAACTAGATCTGACTCCTGTCATTCTCACCAGTAATGTTACTTATACATTTCCCCTTCTGTATATGTAATATATGGTGTAACTAGATCTGACTCCTGTCATTCTCACCAGTAATAATGTTACTTATACATTTCCCCTTCTGTACATGTAATGTATGGTGTAACTAGATCTGACTCCTGTCATTCTCACCAGTAATAATGTTACTTATACATTTCCCCTTCTGTATATGTAACGTATGGTGTAACTAGATCTGACTCCTGTCACTCTCACCAGTAATAATGTTACTTATTCATTTTCCCTTCTGTATATGTAACGTATGGTGTAACTAGATCTGACTCCTGTCATTCTCACCAGTAATAATGTTACTTATACATTTCCCCTTCTGTATATGTGACGTATGGTGTAACTAGATCTGACTCCTGTCATTCTCATCAGTAATAATGTTACTTATACATTTCCTCTTCTGTATATGTAACATATGGTGTAACTAGATCTGACTCCTGTCATTTTCACCAGTAATAATGTTACTTATACATTTCCCCTTCTGTATATGTAATGTATGGTGTAACTAGATCTGACTCCTGTCATTCTCACCAGTAATAATGTTACTTATACATTTCCCCTTCTGTATATGTAATGTATGGTGTAACTAGATCTGACTCCTGTCATTCTCACCAGTAATAATGTTACTTATACATTTCCCCTTCTGTATATGTAACGTATGGTGTAACTAGATCTGACTCCTGTCACTCTCACCAGTAATAATGTTACTTATACATTTCCCCTTCTGTATATGTAACGTATGGTGTAACTAGATCTGACTCCTGTCACTCTCACCAGTAATAATGTTACTTATATAATTCCCCTTCTGTATATGCAACGTATGGTGTAACTAGATCTGACTCCTGTCATTCTCACCGGTAATAATGTTACTTATACATTTCCCCTTCTGTATATGTAACGTATGGTGTAACTAGATCTGACTCCTGTCACTCTCACCAGTAATAATGTTACTTATATAATTCCCCTTCTGTATATGCAACGTATGGTGTAACTAGATCTGACTCCTGTCATTCTCACCAGTAATAATGTTACTTATACATTTCCCCTTCTGTATATGGAACGTACGGTGTAACTAGATCTGACTCCTGTCATTCTCACCAGTAATATTGTTACTTATACATTTCCCCTTCTGTATATGTAATGTATGGTGTAACTAGATCTGACTCCTGTCATTCTCACCAGTAATAATGTTACTTATACATTTCCCCTTCTGTATATGTAACGTATGGTGTAACTAGATCTGACTCCTGTCATTCTCACCAGTAATAATGTTACTTATACATTTCCCCTTCTGTATATGTAACGTATGGTGTAACTAGATCTGACTCCTGTCATTCTCACCAGTAATAATGTTACCTTTACATTTCCCCTTCTGTATATGTGATGTATGGTGTAACTAGATCTGACTCCTGTCATTCTCACCGGTAATAATGTTACTTATACATTTCCCCTTCTGTATATGGAATGTATGGTGTAACTAGATCTGGCTCCTGTCTTTCTCACCAGTAATAATGTTACTTATGCATTTCCCCTTCTGTATATGTAACGTATGGTGTAACTAGATCTGACTCCTGTAATTCTCACCAGTAATAATGTTACATATACATTTCCCCTTCTGTATATGTAACGTATGGTGTAACTAGATCTGACTCCTGTCATTCTCACCAGTAATAATGTTACTTATACATTTCCCCTTCTGTATATGTAACGTATGGTGTAACTAGATCTGACTCCTGTCACTCTCACCAGTAATAATGTTACTTATATAATTCCCCTTCTGTATATGCAACGTATGGTGTAACTAGATCTGACTCCTGTCATTCTCACCGGTAATAATGTTACTTATACATTTCCCCTTCTGTATATGTAACGTATGGTGTAACTAGATCTGACTCCTGTCATTCTCTCCAGTAATAATGTTACTTATACATTTCCCCTTCTGTATATGTAACGTATGGTGTAACTAGATCTGACCCGTCATTCTCACCAGTAATAATGTTACTTATACATTTCCCCTTCTGTATATGTAACGTATGGTGTAACTAGATCTGACTCCTGTCATTCTCACCAGTAATAATGTTACTTATACATTTCCACTTCTGTATATGTAACGTATGGTGTAACTAGATCTGACACCTGTCATTCTCACCAGTAATAATGTTACT
This sequence comes from Pseudophryne corroboree, assembly GCF_028390025.1. Classification (NCBI taxonomy): domain Eukaryota; kingdom Metazoa; phylum Chordata; class Amphibia; order Anura; family Myobatrachidae; genus Pseudophryne; species Pseudophryne corroboree. The sequence continues at coordinate 884,485 of NW_026967552.1, forward strand.
TATACATTTTCCCTTCTGTATATGGAACGTATGGTGTAACTAGATCTGACTCCTGTCATTCTCACCAGTAATAATGTTACTTATACATTTCCCCTTCTGTATATGTAACGTATGGTGTAACTAGATCTGACTCCTGTCACTCTCACCAGTAATAATGTTACTTATACATTTCCCCTTCTGTATATGTAACGTATGGTGTAACTAGATCTGACTCCTGTCATTCTCACCGGTAATAATGTTACTTATACATTTCCCCTTCTGTATATGTAACGTATGGTGTAACTAGATCTGACACCTGTCATTCTCACCAGTAATAATGTTACTTATACATTTCCTCTTCTGTATATGTAATGTATGGTGTAACTAGATCTGACTTCTGTCATTCTCACCAGTAATAATGTTACTTATACACTTCCCCTTCTGTATATGTAACATATGGTGTAACTAGATCTGACTCCTGTCATTCTCACCAGTAATAATGTTACTTATACATTTCCACTTCTGTATATGTAACGTATGGTGTAACTAGATCTGACTCCTGTCATTCTCACCAGTAATAATTTTACTTATACATTTCCCCTTCTGTATATGTAACGTATGGTGTTACTAGATCTTACTCCTGTCATTCTCACTGGTAATAATGTTACTTATACATTTCCACTTCTGTACATGTAACGTATGGTGTAACTAGATCTGACTCCTGTCATTCTCACCAGTAATAATGTTACTTATACATTTCCCCTTCTGTATATGAAACGTATGGTGTAACTAGATCTGACTCCTGTCATTCTCACCGGTAATAATGTTACTTATACATTTCCCCTTCTGTATATGTAATGTATGGTGTAACTAGATCTGACTCCTGTCATTCTCACCGGCAATAAGGTTACTTATACATTTCCCCTTCTGTATATGTAACGTATGGTGTAACTAGATCTGACACCTGTCATTCTCACCAGTAATAATGTTACTTATACATTTCCTCTTCTGTATATGTAATGTATGGTGTAACTAGATCTGACTTCTGTCATTCTCACCAGTAATAATGTTACTTATACATTTCCCCTTCTGTATATGTAACATATGGTGTAACTAGATCTGACTCCTGTCATTCTCACCAGTAATAATGTTACTTATACATTTCCACTTCTGTATATGTAACGTATGGTGTAACTAGATCTGACTCCTGTCATTCTCACCAGTAATAATTTTACTTATACATTTCCCCTTCTGTATATGTAAAGTATGGTGTTACTAGATCTTACTCCTGTCATTCTCACTGGTAATAACGTTACTTATACATTTCCACTTCTGTACATGTAACGTATGGTGTAACTAGATCTGACTCCTGTCATTCTCACCAGTAATAATGTTACGTATACATTTCCTCTTCTGTATATGTAACGTATGGTGTAACTAGATCTGACTTCTGACATTCTCACCAGTAATAATGTTACTTATACATTTCCACTTCTGTATATGTAACGTATGGTGTAACTAGATCTGACTCCTGTCATTCTCACCAGTAATAATGTTACTTATACATTTCCCCTTCTGTATATGTAACGTATGGTGTAACTAGATCTGACTCCTGTCAATCTCACCAGTAATAATGTTACCTTTACATTTCCCCTTCTGTATATGTGATGTATGGTGTAACTAGATCTGACTCCTGTCATTCTCACCGGTAATAATGTTACTTATACATTTCCCCTTCTGTATATGGAATGTATGGTGTAACTAGATCTGGCTCCTGTCTTTCTCACCAGTAATAATGTTACTTATGCATTTCCCCTTCTGTATATGTAACGTATGGTGTAACTAGATCTGACTCCTGTAATTCTCACCAGTAATAATGTTACATATACATTTCCCCTTCTGTATATGTAACGTATGGTGTAACTAGATCTGACTCCTGTCATTCTCACCAGTAATAATGTTACTTATACATTTCCCCTTCTGTATATGTAACGTATGGTGTAACTAGATCTGACTCCTGTCACTCTCACCAGTAATAATGTTACTTATATAATTCCCCTTCTGTATATGCAACGTATGGTGTAACTAGATCTGACTCCTGTCATTCTCACCAGTAATAATATTACTTATACATTTCCCCTTCTGTATATGTAACGTATGGTGTAACTAGATCTGACTCCTGTCACTCTCACCAGTAATAATGTTACTTATACATTTCCCCTTCTGTATATGTAACGTACGGTGTAACTAGATCTGACTCCTGTCATTCTCACCAGTAATGTTACTTATACATTTCCCCTTCTGTATATGTAACATATGGTGTAACTAGATCTGACTCCTGTCATTCTCACCAGTAATGTTACTTATACATTTCCCCTTCTGTATATGTAACATATGGTGTAACTAGATCTGACTCCTGTCATTCTCACCGGCAATAAGGTTACTTATACATTTCCCCTTCTGTATATGTAACGTATGGTGTAACTAGATCTGACACCTGTCATTCTCACCAGTAATAATGTTACTTATACATTTCCTCTTCTGTATATGTAATGTATGGTGTAACTAGATCTGACTTCTGTCATTCTCACCAGTAATAATGTTACTTATACATTTCCCCTTCTGTATATGTAACATATGGTGTAACTAGATCTGACTCCTGTCATTCTCACCAGTAATAATGTTACTTATACATTTCCACTTCTGTATATGTAACGTATGGTGTAACTAGATCTGACTCGTCATTCTCACCAGTAATAATTTTACTTATACATTTCCCCTTCTGTATATGTAAAGTATGGTGTTACTAGATCTTACTCCTGTCATTCTCACTGGTAATAACGTTACTTATACATTTCCACTTCTGTACATGTAACGTATGGTGTAACTAGATCTGACTCCTGTCATTCTCACCAGTAATAATGTTACGTATACATTTCCTCTTCTGTATATGTAACGTATGGTGTAACTAGATCTGACTTCTGACATTCTCACCAGTAATAATGTTACTTATACATTTCCACTTCTGTATATGTAACGTATGGTGTAACTAGATCTGACTCCTGTCATTCTCACCAGTAATAATGTTACTTATACATTTCCCCTTCTGTATATGAAACGTATGGTGTAACTAGATCTGACTCCTGTCAATCTCACCAGTAATAATGTTACCTTTACATTTCCCCTTCTGTATATGTGATGTATGGTGTAACTAGATCTGACTCCTGTCATTCTCACCGGTAATAATGTTACTTATACATTTCCCCTTCTGTATATGGAATGTATGGTGTAACTAGATCTGGCTCCTGTCTTTCTCACCAGTAATAATGTTACTTATGCATTTCCCCTTCTGTATATGTAACGTATGGTGTAACTAGATCTGACTCCTGTAATTCTCACCAGTAATAATGTTACATATACATTTCCCCTTCTGTATATGTAACGTATGGTGTAACTAGATCTGACTCCTGTCATTCTCACCAGTAATAATGTTACTTATACATTTCCCCTTCTGTATATGTAACGTATGGTGTAACTAGATCTGACTCCTGTCACTCTCACCAGTAATAATGTTACTTATATAATTCCCCTTCTGTATATGCAACGTATGGTGTAACTAGATCTGACTCCTGTCATTCTCACCAGTAATAATATTACTTATACATTTCCCCTTCTGTATATGTAACGTATGGTGTAACTAGATCTGACTCCTGTCACTCTCACCAGTAATAATGTTACTTATACATTTCCCCTTCTGTATATGTAACGTACGGTGTAACTAGATCTGACTCCTGTCATTCTCACCAGTAATGTTACTTATACATTTCCCCTTCTGTATATGTAACATATGGTGTAACTAGATCTGACTCCTGTCATTCTCACCAGTAATGTTACTTATACATTTCCCCTTCTGTATATGTAACATATGGTGTAACTAGATCTGACTCCTGTCATTCTCACCAGTAATAATGCTGCTTATACATTTCCCCTTCTGTATATGTAACGTATGGTGTAACTAGATCTGACTCCTGTCATTCTCACCAGTAATAATGTTACTTATACATTTCCCCTTCTGTATATGTAACGTACGGTGTAACTAGATCTGACTCCTGTCATTCTCACCAGTAATGTTACTTATACATTTCCCCTTCTGTATATGTAACATATGGTGTAACTAGATCTGACTCCTGTCATTCTCACCAGTAATAATGTTACTTATACATTTCCCCTTCTGTACATGTAATGTATGGTGTAACTAGATCTGACTCCTGTCATTCTCACCAGTAATAATGTTACTTATACATTTACCCTTCTGTATATGTAACGTATGGTGTAACTAGATCTGACTCCTGTCATTCTCACCAGTAATGTTACTTATACATTTCCCCTTCTGTATATGTAACGTATGGTGTAACTAGATCTGACTCCTGTCACTCTCACCAGTAATAATGTTACTTATACATTTCCCCTTCTGTATATGTAACGTATGGTGTAACTAGATCTGACTCCTGTCATTCTCTCCAGTAATAATGTTACTTATTCATTTTCCCTTCTGTATATGTAACGTATGGTGTAACTAGATCTGACTCCTGTCATTCTCACCAGTAATAATGTTACTTATACATTTCCTCTTCTGTATATGTAACGTATGGTGTAACTAGATCTGACTCCTGTCACTCTCACCAGTAATAATGTTACTTATACATTTCCCCTTCTGTATATGTAACGTACGGTGTAACTAGATCTGACTCCTGTCATTCTCACCAGTAATGTTACTTATACATTTCCCCTTCTGTATATGTAACATATGGTGTAACTAGATCTGACTCCTGTCATTCTCACCAGTAATGTTACTTATACATTTCCCCTTCTGTATATGTAACATATGGTGTAACTAGATCTGACTCCTGTCACTCTCACCAGTAATAATGTTACTTATATAATTCCCCTTCTGTATATGCAACGTATGGTGTAACTAGATCTGACTCCTGTCATTCTCACCAGTAATAATGTTACTTATACATTTCCCCTTCTGTATATGTAACGTACGGTGTAACTAGATCTGACTCCTGTCATTCTCACCAGTAATGTTACTTATACATTTCCCCTTCTGTATATGTAACATATGGTGTAACTAGATCTGACTCCTGTCATTCTCACCAGTAATAATGTTACTTATACATTTCCCCTTCTGTACATGTAATGTATGGTGTAACTAGATCTGACTCCTGTCATTCTCACCAGTAATAATGTTACTTATACATTTACCCTTCTGTATATGTAACGTATGGTGTAACTAGATCTGACTCCTGTCATTCTCACCAGTAATGTTACTTATACATTTCCCCTTCTGTATATGTAACATATGGTGTAACTAGATCTCACTCCTGTCATTATCACCAGTAATAATACTTATACATTTCCCCTTCTGTATATGTAACGTATGGTGTAACTAGATCTGACTCCTGTCACTCTCACCAGTAATAATGTTACTTATACATTTCCCCTTCTGTATATGTAACGTATGGTGTAACTAGATCTGACTCCTGTCATTCTCTCCAGTAATAATGTTACTTATTCATTTTCCCTTCTGTATATGTAACGTATGGTGTAACTAGATCTGACTCCTGTCATTCTCACCAGTAATAATGTTACTTATACATTTCCTCTTCTGTATATGTAACGTATGGTGTAACTAGATCTGACTCCTGTCACTCTCACCAGTAATAATGTTACTTATACATTTCCCCTTCTGTATATGTAACGTATGGTGTAACTAGATCTGACTCCTGTCATTCTCATCAGTAATAATGTTACTTATACATTTCCTCTTCTGTATATGTAACATATGGTGTAACTAGATCTGACTCCTGTCATTCTCACCAGTAATAATGTTACTTATACATTTCCCCTTCTGTATATGTAATGTATGGTGTAACTAGATCTGACTCCTGTCATTCTCACCGGCAATAAGGTTACTTATACATTTCCCCTTCTGTATATGTAACGTATGGTGTAACTAGATCTGACACCTGTCATTCTCACCAGTAATAATGTTACTTATACATTTCCTCTTCTGTATATGTAATGTATGGTGTAACTAGATCTGACTTCTGTCATTCTCACCAGTAATAATGTTACTTATACATTTCCCCTTCTGTATATGTAACATATGGTGTAACTAGATCTGACTCCTGTCATTCTCACCAGTAATAATGTTACTTATACATTTCCACTTCTGTATATGTAACGTATGGTGTAACTAGATCTGACTCCTGTCATTCTCACCAGTAATAATTTTACTTATACATTTCCCCTTCTGTATATGTAACGTACGGTGTAACTAGATCTGACTCCTGTCATTCTCACCAGTAATGTTACTTATACATTTCCCCTTCTGTATATGTAACATATGGTGTAACTAGATCTGACTCCTGTCATTCTCACCAGTAATAATGTTACTTATACATTTCCCCTTCTGTACATGTAATGTATGGTGTAACTAGATCTGACTCCTGTCATTCTCACCAGTAATAATGTTACTTATACATTTACCCTTCTGTATATGTAACGTATGGTGTAACTAGATCTGACTCCTGTCATTCTCACCAGTAATGTTACTTATACATTTCCCCTTCTGTATATGTAACATATGGTGTAACTAGATCTCACTCCTGTCATTATCACCAGTAATAATACTTATACATTTCCCCTTCTGTATATGTAACGTATGGTGTAACTAGATCTGACTCCTGTCACTCTCACCAGTAATAATGTTACTTATACATTTCCCCTTCTGTATATGTAACGTATGGTGTAACTAGATCTGACTCCTGTCATTCTCTCCAGTAATAATGTTACTTATTCATTTTCCCTTCTGTATATGTAACGTATGGTGTAACTAGATCTGACTCCTGTCATTCTCACCAGTAATAATGTTACTTATACATTTCCTCTTCTGTATATGTAACGTATGGTGTAACTAGATCTGACTCCTGTCACTCTCACCAGTAATAATGTTACTTATACATTTCCCCTTCTGTATATGTAACGTATGGTGTAACTAGATCTGACTCCTGTCATTCTCATCAGTAATAATGTTACTTATACATTTCCTCTTCTGTATATGTAACATATGGTGTAACTAGATCTGACTCCTGTCATTCTCACCAGTAATAATGTTACTTATACATTTCCCCTTCTGTATATGTAATGTATGGTGTAACTAGATCTGACTCCTGTCATTCTCACCGGCAATAAGGTTACTTATACATTTCCCCTTCTGTATATGTAACGTATGGTGTAACTAGATCTGACACCTGTCATTCTCACCAGTAATAATGTTACTTATACATTTCCTCTTCTGTATATGTAATGTATGGTGTAACTAGATCTGACTTCTGTCATTCTCACCAGTAATAATGTTACTTATACATTTCCCCTTCTGTATATGTAACATATGGTGTAACTAGATCTGACTCCTGTCATTCTCACCAGTAATAATGTTACTTATACATTTCCACTTCTGTATATGTAACGTATGGTGTAACTAGATCTGACTCCTGTCATTCTCACCAGTAATAATGTTACTTATACATTTCCCCTTCTGTATATGTAATGTATGGTGTAACTAGATCTGACTCCTGTCATTCTCACCGGCAATAAGGTTACTTATACATTTCCCCTTCTGTATATGTAACGTATGGTGTAACTAGATCTGACACCTGTCATTCTCACCAGTAATAATGTTACTTATACATTTCCACTTCTGTATATGTAACGTATGGTGTAACTAGATCTGACTCCTGTCATTCTCACCAGTAATAATGTTACTTATACATTTCCCCTTCTGTATATGTAACGTATGGTGTAACTAGATCTGACTCCTGTCAATCTCACCAGTAATAATGTTACCTTTACATTTCCCCTTCTGTATATGTGATGTATGGTGTAACTAGATCTGACTCCTGTCATTCTCACCAGTAATAATGTTACTTATACATTTCCCCTTCTGTATATGTAACGTATGGTGTAACTAGATCTGACTCCTGTCATTCTCACCAGTAATAATGCTGCTTATACATTTCCCCTTCTGTATATGTAACGTATGGTGTAACTAGATCTGACTCCTGTCATTCTCACCAGTAATAATGTTACTTATACATTTCCCCTTCTGTATATGTAACATATGGTGTAACTAGATCTGACTCCTGTCATTCTCACCAGTAATAATGTTACTTATACATTTCCCCTTCTGTACATGTAATGTATGGTGTAACTAGATCTGACTCCTGTCATTCTCACCAGTAATAATGTTACTTATACATTTACCCTTCTGTATATGTAACGTATGGTGTAACTAGATCTGACTCCTGTCATTCTCACCAGTAATGTTACTTATACATTTCCCCTTCTGTATATGTAATATATGGTGTAACTAGATCTGACTCCTGTCATTCTCACCAGTAATAATGTTACTTATACATTTCCCCTTCTGTACATGTAATGTATGGTGTAACTAGATCTGACTCCTGTCATTCTCACCAGTAATAATGTTACTTATACATTTCCCCTTCTGTATATGTAACGTATGGTGTAACTAGATCTGACTCCTGTCATTCTCTCCAGTAATAATGTTACTTATTCATTTTCCCTTCTGTATATGTAACGTATGGTGTAACTAGATCTGACTCCTGTCATTCTCACCAGTAATAATGTTACTTATACATTTCCCCTTCTGTATATGTGACGTATGGTGTAACTAGATCTGACTCCTGTCATTCTCATCAGTAATAATGTTACTTATACATTTCCTCTTCTGTATATGTAACATATGGTGTAACTAGATCTGACTCCTGTCATTTTCACCAGTAATAATGTTACTTATACATTTCCCCTTCTGTATATGTAATGTATGGTGTAACTAGATCTGACTTCTGTCATTCTCACCAGTAATAATAGTACTTATACATTTCCCCTTCTGTATATGTAACGTATGGTGTAACTAGATCTGACTCCTGTCATTCTCACCAGTAATGTTACTTATACATTTCCCCTTCTGTATATGTAATATATGGTGTAACTAGATCTGACTCCTGTCATTCTCACCAGTAATAATGTTACTTATACATTTCCCCTTCTGTACATGTAATGTATGGTGTAACTAGATCTGACTCCTGTCATTCTCACCAGTAATAATGTTACTTATACATTTCCCCTTCTGTATATGTAACGTATGGTGTAACTAGATCTGACTCCTGTCATTCTCTCCAGTAATAATGTTACTTATTCATTTTCCCTTCTGTATATGTAACGTATGGTGTAACTAGATCTGACTCCTGTCATTCTCACCAGTAATAATGTTACTTATACATTTCCCCTTCTGTATATGTGACGTATGGTGTAACTAGATCTGACTCCTGTCATTCTCATCAGTAATAATGTTACTTATACATTTCCTCTTCTGTATATGTAACATATGGTGTAACTAGATCTGACTCCTGTCATTCTCACCAGTAATAATGTTACTTATACATTTCCACTTCTGTATATGTAACGTATGGTGTAACTAGATCTGACTCCTGTCATTCTCACCAGTAATAATTTTACTTATACATTTCCCCTTCTGTATATGTAACGTATGGTGTTACTAGATCTTACTCCTGTCATTCTCACTGGTAATAATGTTACTTATACATTTCCACTTCTGTACATGTAACGTATGGTGTAACTAGATCTGACTCCTGTCATTCTCACCAGTAATAATGTTACTTATACATTTCCCCTTCTGTATATGAAACGTATGGTGTAACTAGATCTGACTCCTGTCATTCTCACCGGTAATAATGTTACTTATACATTTCCCCTTCTGTATATGTAATGTATGGTGTAACTAGATCTGACTCCTGTCATTCTCACCGGCAATAAGGTTACTTATACATTTCCCCTTCTGTATATATAACGTATGGTGTAACTAGATCTGACACCTGTCATTCTCACCAGTAATAATGTTACTTATACATTTCCTCTTCTGTATATGTAATGTATGGTGTAACTAGATCTGACTTCTGTCATTCTCACCAGTAATGATGTTACTTATACATTTCCCCTTCTGTATATGTAACATATGGTGTAACTAGATCTGACTCCTGTCATTCTCACCAGTAATAATGTTACTTATACATTTCCACTTCTGTATATGTAACGTATGGTGTAACTAGATCTGACTCCTGTCATTCTCACCAGTAATAATTTTACTTATACATTTCCCCTTCTGTATATGTAACGTATGGTGTTACTAGATCTTACTCCTGTCATTCTCACTGGTAATAACGTTACTTATACATTTCCCCTTCTGTATATGTAACGTATGGTGTAACTAGATCTGACTCCTGTCATTCTCACCAGTAATAATGTTACGTATACATTTCCTCTTCTGTATATGTAACGTATGGTGTAACTAGATCTGACTTCTGACATTCTCACCAGTAATAATGTTACTTATACATTTCCACTTCTGTATATGTAACGTATGGTGTAACTAGATCTGACTCCTGTCATTCTCACCAGTAATAATGTTACTTATACATTTCCCCTTCTGTATATGTAACGTATGGTGTAACTAGATCTGACTCCTGTCAATCTCACCAGTAATAATGTTACCTTTACATTTCCCCTTCTGTATATGTGATGTATGGTGTAACTAGATCTGACTCCTGTCATTCTCACCAGTAATAATGTTACTTATACATTTCCCCTTCTGTATATGTAACGTATGGTGTAACTAGATCTGACTCCTGTCACTCTCACCAGTAATAATGTTACTTATATAATTCCCCTTCTGTATATGCAACATATGGTGTAACTAGATCTGACTCCTGTCATTCTCACCAGTAATAATATTACTTATACATTTCCCCTTCTGTATATGTAACGTATGGTGTAACTAGATCTGACTCCTGTCACTCTCACCAGTAATAACGTTACTTATACATTTCCACTTCTGTACATGTAACGTATGGTGTAACTAGATCTGACTCCTGTCATTCTCACCAGTAATAATGTTACGTATACATTTCCTCTTCTGTATATGTAACGTATGGTGTAACTAGATCTGACTTCTGACATTCTCACCAGTAATAATGTTACTTATACATTTCCACTTCTGTATATGTAACGTATGGTGTAACTAGATCTGACTCCTGTCATTCTCACCAGTAATAATGTTACTTATACATTTCCCCTTCTGTATATGTAACGTATGGTGTAACTAGATCTGACTCCTGTAATTCTCACCAGTAATAATGTTACATATACATTTCCCCTTCTGTATATGTAATGTATGGTGTAACTAGATCTGACTCCTGTCATTCTCACCAGTAATAATGTTACTTATACATTTCCCCTTCTGTATATGTAACGTATGGTGTAACTAGATCTGACTCCTGTCACTCTCACCAGTAATAATGTTACTTATACATTTCCACTTCTGTACATGTAACGTATGGTGTAACTAGATCTGACTCCTGTCATTCTCACCAGTAATAATGTTACGTATACATTTCCTCTTCTGTATATGTAACGTATGGTGTAACTAGATCTGACTTCTGACATTCTCACCAGTAATAATGTTACTTATACATTTCCACTTCTGTATATGTAACGTATGGTGTAACTAGATCTGACTCCTGTCATTCTCACCAGTAATAATGTTACTTATACATTTCCCCTTCTGTATATGTAACGTATGGTGTAACTAGATCTGACTCCTGTAATTCTCACCAGTAATAATGTTACATATACATTTCCCCTTCTGTATATGTAATGTATGGTGTAACTAGATCTGACTCCTGTCATTCTCACCAGTAATAATGTTACTTATACATTTCCCCTTCTGTATATGTAACGTATGGTGTAACTAGATCTGACTCCTGTCACTCTCACCAGTAATAATGTTACTTATATAATTCCCCTTCTGTATATGCAACGTATGGTGTAACTAGATCTGACTCCTGTCATTCTCACCAGTAATAATATTACTTATACATTTCCCCTTCTGTATATGTAACGTATGGTGTAACTAGATCTGACTCCTGTCACTCTCACCAGTAATAATGTTACTTATACATTTCCCCTTCTGTATATGTAACGTACGGTGTAACTAGATCTGACTCCTGTCATTCTCACCAGTAATGTTACTTATACATTTCCCCTTCTGTATATGTAACATATGGTGTAACTAGATCTGACTCCTGTCATTCTCACCAGTAATGTTACTTATACATTTCCCCTTCTGTATATGTAACATATGGTGTAACTAGATCTGACTCCTGTCATTCTCACCAGTAATAATGCTGCTTATACATTTCCCCTTCTGTATATGTAACGTATGGTGTAACTAGATCTGACTCCTGTCATTCTCACCAGTAATAATGTTACTTATACATTTCCCCTTCTGTATATGTAACGTACGGTGTAACTAGATCTGACTCCTGTCATTCTCACCAGTAATGTTACTTATACATTTCCCCTTCTGTATATGTAACATATGGTGTAACTAGATCTGACTCCTGTCATTCTCACCAGTAATAATGTTACTTATGCATTTCCCCTTCTGTACATGTAATGTATGGTGTAACTAGATCTGACTCCTGTCATTCTCACCAGTAATAATGTTACTTATACATTTACCCTTCTGTATATGTAACGTATGGTGTAACTAGATCTGACTCCTGTCATTCTCACCAGTAATGTTACTTATACATTTCCCCTTCTGTATATGTAACGTATGGTGTAACTAGATCTGACTCCTGTCACTCTCACCAGTAATAATGTTACTTATACATTTCCCCTTCTGTATATGTAACGTATGGTGTAACTAGATCTGACTCCTGTCATTCTCTCCAGTAATAATGTTACTTATTCATTTTCCCTTCTGTATATGTAACGTATGGTGTAACTAGATCTGACTCCTGTCATTCTCACCAGTAATAATGTTACTTATACATTTCCTCTTCTGTATATGTAACGTATGGTGTAACTAGATCTGACTCCTGTCACTCTCACCAGTAATAATGTTACTTATACATTTCCCCTTCTGTATATGTAACGTATGGTGTAACTAGATCTGACTCCTGTCATTCTCATCAGTAATAATGTTACTTATACATTTCCTCTTCTGTATATGTAACATATGGTGTAACTAGATCTGACTCCTGTCATTCTCACCAGTAATAATGTTACTTATACATTTCCCCTTCTGTATATGTAATGTATGGTGTAACTAGATCTGACTCCTGTCATTCTCACCAGTAATAATGTTACTTATACATTTCCCCTTCTGTATATGTAACGTATGGTGTAACTAGATCTGACTCCTGTAATTCTCACCAGTAATAATGTTACATATACATTTCCCCTTCTGTATATGTAACGTATGGTGTAACTAGATCTGACTACTGTCATTCTCCTCAGTAATAATGTTACTTATACATTTCCCCTTCTGTATATGTAACGTATGGTGTAACTAGATCTGACTCCTGTCATTCTCACCAGTAATAATGTTACTTATACATTTCCCCTTCTGTATATGTAACGTATGGTGTAACTAGATCTGACTCCTGTCACTCTCACCAGTAATAATGTTACTTATATAATTCCCCTTCTGTATATGCAACGTATGGTGTAACTAGATCTGACTCCTGTCATTCTCACCAGTAATAATGTTACTTATACATTTCCCCTTCTGTATATGTAACGTACGGTGTAACTAGATCTGACTCCTGTCATTCTCACCAGTAATGTTACTTATACATTTCCCCTTCTGTATATGTAACGTATGGTGTAACTAGATCTGACTCCTGTCATTCTCACCAGTAATAATGTTACTTATACATTTCCCCTTCTGTACATGTAATGTATGGTGTAACTAGATCTGACTCCTGTCATTCTCACCAGTAATAATGTTACTTATACATTTACCCTTCTGTATATGTAACGTATGGTGTAACTAGATCTGACTCCTGTCATTCTCACCAGTAATGTTACTTATACATTTCCCCTTCTGTATATGTAACGTATGGTGTAACTAGATCTGACTCCTGTCATTATCACCAGTAATAATACTTATACATTTCCCCTTCTGTATATGTAACGTATGGTGTAACTAGATCTGACTCCTGTCACTCTCACCAGTAATAATGTTACTTATACATTTCCCCTTCTGTATATGTAACGTATGGTGTAACTAGATCTGACTCCTGTCATTCTCTCCAGTAATAATGTTACTTATTCATTTTCCCTTCTGTATATGTAACGTATGGTGTAACTAGATCTGACTCCTGTCATTCTCACCAGTAATAATGTTACTTATACATTTCCTCTTCTGTATATGTAACGTATGGTGTAACTAGATCTGACTCCTGTCACTCTCACCAGTAATAATGTTACTTATACATTTCCCCTTCTGTATATGTAACGTATGGTGTAACTAGATCTGACTCCTGTCATTCTCATCAGTAATAATGTTACTTATACATTTCCTCTTCTGTATATGTAACATATGGTGTAACTAGATCTGACTCCTGTCATTCTCACCAGTAATAATGTTACTTATACATTTCCTCTTCTGTATATGTAACATATGGTGTAACTAGATCTGACTCCTGTCATTCTCACCAGTAATAATGTTACTTATACATTTCCCCTTCTGTATATGTAATGTATGGTGTAACTAGATCTGACTCCTGTCATTCTCACCAGTAATAATGTTACTTATACATTTCCCCTTCTGTATATGTAACGTATGGTGTAACTAGATCTGACTCCTGTAATTCTCACCAGTAATAATTTTACATATACATTTCCCCTTCTGTATATGTAACGTATGGTGTAACTAGATCTGACTACTGTCATTCTCCTCAGTAATAATGTTACTTATACATTTCCCCTTCTGTATATGTAATGTATGGTGTAACTAGATCTGACTCCTGTCATTCTCACCAGTAATAATGTTACTTATACATTTCCCCTTCTGTATATGTAACGTATGGTGTAACTAGATCTGACTCCTGTCATTCTCACCAGTAATAATGCTGCTTATACATTTCCCCTTCTGTATATGTAACGTATGGTGTAACTAGATCTGACTCCTGTCATTCTCACCAGTAATAATGTTACTTATACATTTCCCCTTCTGTATATGTAACATATGGTGTAACTAGATCTGACTCCTGTCATTCTCACCAGTAATAATGTTACTTATACATTTCCCCTTCTGTACATGTAATGTATGGTGTAACTAGATCTGACTCCTGTCATTCTCACCAGTAATAATGTTACTTATACATTTACCCTTCTGTATATGTAACGTATGGTGTAACTAGATCTGACTCCTGTCATTCTCACCAGTAATGTTACTTATACATTTCCCCTTCTGTATATGTAATATATGGTGTAACTAGATCTGACTCCTGTCATTCTCACCAGTAATAATGTTACTTATACATTTCCCCTTCTGTACATGTAATGTATGGTGTAACTAGATCTGACTCCTGTCATTCTCACCAGTAATAATGTTACTTATACATTTCCCCTTCTGTATATGTAACGTATGGTGTAACTAGATCTGACTCCTGTCATTCTCTCCAGTAATAATGTTACTTATTCATTTTCCCTTCTGTATATGTAACGTATGGTGTAACTAGATCTGACTCCTGTCATTCTCACCAGTAATAATGTTACTTATACATTTCCCCTTCTGTATATGTGACGTATGGTGTAACTAGATCTGACTCCTGTCATTCTCATCAGTAATAATGTTACTTATACATTTCCTCTTCTGTATATGTAACATATGGTGTAACTAGATCTGACTCCTGTCATTTTCACCAGTAATAATGTTACTTATACATTTCCCCTTCTGTATATGTAATGTATGGTGTAACTAGATCTGACTCCTGTCATTCTCACCAGTAATAATGTTACTTATACATTTCCCCTTCTGTATATGTAATGTATGGTGTAACTAGATCTGACTCCTGTCATTCTCACCAGTAATAATGTTACTTCTACATTTCCCCTTCTGTATATGGATTGTATGGTGTAACTAGATCTGACTCCTGTCATTATCACCAGTAATAATGTTACTTATACATTTCCCCTTCTGTATATGGAACGTATGGTGTAACTAGATCTGACTCCTGTCATTCTCATCAGTAATAATGTTACGTATACATTTCCCCTTCTGTATATGTAACGTATGGTGTAACTAGATCTGACTTCTGTCATTCTCACCAGTAATAATGTTACTTATACATTTCCCCTTCTGAATATGGAATGTATGGTGTAACTAGATCTGACTCCTGTCACTCTCACCAGTAATAATGTTACTTATACATTTCCCCTTCTGTATATGTAACGTATGGTGTAACTAGATCTGACTCCTGTCATTCTCTCCAGTAATAATGTTACTTATACATTTCCCCTTCTGTATATGTAACGTATGGTGTAACTAGATCTGACTCCTGTCATTCTCACCAGTAATAATGTTACTTATACATTTCCTCTTCTGTATATGTAACGTATGGTGTAACTAGATCTGACTCCTGTCATTCTCACCAGTAATAATGTTACTTATACATTTCCCCTTCTGTATATGTAACGTATGGTGTAACTAGATCTGACTCCTGTCACTCTCACCAGTAATAATGTTACTTATACATTTCCCCTTCTGTATATGTAACGTATGGTGTAACTAGATCTGACTCCTGTCATTCTCATCAGTAATAATGTTACTTATACATTTCCTCTTCTGTATATGTAACATATGGTGTAACTAGATCTGACTCCTGTCATTCTCACCAGTAATAATGTTACTTATACATTTCCCCTTCTGTATATGTAATGTATGGTGTAACTAGATCTGACTCCTGTCATTCTCACCAGTAATAATGTTACTTATACATTTCCCCTTCTGTATATGTAACGTATGGTGTAACTAGATCTGACTCCTGTAATTCTCACCAGTAATAATGTTACATATACATTTCCCCTTCTGTATATGTAACGTATGGTGTAACTAGATCTGACTACTGTCATTCTCCTCAGTAATAATGTTACTTATACATTTCCTCTTCTGTATATGTAACATATGGTGTAACTAGATCTGACTCCTGTCATTCTCACCAGTAATAATGTTACTTATACATTTCCCCTTCTGTATATGTAATGTATGGTGTAACTAGATCTGACTCCTGTCATTCTCACCAGTAATAATGTTACTTATACATTTCCCCTTCTGTATATGTAACGTATGGTGTAACTAGATCTGACTCCTGTAATTCTCACCAGTAATAATGTTACATATACATTTCCCCTTCTGTATATGTAACGTATGGTGTAACTAGATCTGACTACTGTCATTCTCCTCAGTAATAATGTTACTTATACATTTCCCCTTCTGTATATGTAACGTATGGTGTAACTAGATCTGACTCCTGTCATTCTCACCAGTAATAATGTTACTTATACATTTCCCCTTCTGTATATGTAACGTATGGTGTAACTAGATCTGACTCCTGTCACTCTCACCAGTAATAATGTTACTTATATAATTCCCCTTCTGTATATGCAACGTATGGTGTAACTAGATCTGACTCCTGTCATTCTCACCAGTAATAATGTTACTTATACATTTCCCCTTCTGTATATGTAACGTACGGTGTAACTAGATCTGACCCCTGTCATTCTCACCAGTAATGTTACTTATACATTTCCCCTTCTGTATATGTAACGTATGGTGTAACTAGATCTGACTCCTGTCATTCTCACCAGTAATAATGTTACTTATACATTTCCCCTTCTGTACATGTAATGTATGGTGTAACTAGATCTGACTCCTGTCATTCTCACCAGTAATAATGTTACTTATACATTTACCCATCTGTATATGTAACGTATGGTGTAACTAGATCTGACTCCTGTCATTCTCACCAGTAATGTTACTTATACATTTCCCCTTCTGTATATGTAACATATGGTGTAACTAGATCTGACTCCTGTCCTTATCACCAGTAATAATACTTATACATTTCCCCTTCTGTATATGTAACGTATGGTGTAACTAGATCTGACTCCTGTCACTCTCACCAGTAATAATGTTACTTATACATTTCCCCTTCTGTATATGTAACGTATGGTGTAACTAGATCTGACTCCTGTCATTCTCTCCAGTAATAATGTTACTTATTCATTTTCCCTTCTGTATATGTAACGTATGGTGTAACTAGATCTGACTCCTGTCATTCTCACCAGTAATAATGTTACTTATACATTTCCTCTTCTGTATATGTAACGTATGGTGTAACTAGATCTGACTCCTGTCACTCTCACCAGTAATAATGTTACTTATACATTTCCCCTTCTGTATATGTAACGTATGGTGTAACTAGATCTGACTCCTGTCATTCTCATCAGTAATAATGTTACTTATACATTTCCTCTTCTGTATATGTAACATATGGTGTAACTAGATCTGACTCCTGTCATTCTCACCAGTAATAATGTTACTTATACATTTCCTCTTCTGTATATGTAACATATGGTGTAACTAGATCTGACTCCTGTCATTCTCACCAGTAATAATGTTACTTATACATTTCCCCTTCTGTATATGTAATGTATGGTGTAACTAGATCTGACTCCTGTCATTCTCACCAGTAATAATGTTACTTATACATTTCCCCTTCTGTATATGTAACGTATGGTGTAACTAGATCTGACTCCTGTAATTCTCACCAGTAAAAAATGTTACATATACATTTCCCCTTCTGTATATGTAACGTATGGTGTAACTAGATCTGACTACTGTCATTCTCCTCAGTAATAATGTTACTTATACATTTCCCCTTCTGTATATGTAATGTATGGTGTAACTAGATCTGACTCCTGTCATTCTCACCAGTAATAATGCTGCTTATACATTTCCCCTTCTGTATATGTAACGTATGGTGTAACTAGATCTGACTCCTGTCATTCTCATCAGTAATAATGTTACTTATACATTTCCTCTTCTGTATATGTAACATATGGTGTAACTAGATCTGACTCCTGTCATTCTCACCAGTAATAATGTTACTTATACATTTCCCCTTCTGTATATGTAATGTATGGTGTAACTAGATCTGACTCCTGTCATTCTCACCAGTAATAATGTTACTTATACATTTCCCCTTCTGTATATGTAACGTATGGTGTAACTAGATCTGACTCCTGTAATTCTCACCAGTAATAATGTTACATATACATTTCCCCTTCTGTATATGTAACGTATGGTGTAACTAGATCTGACTACTGTCATTCTCCTCAGTAATAATGTTACTTATACATTTCCCCTTCTGTATATGTAACGTATGGTGTAACTAGATCTGACTCCTGTCATTCTCACCAGTAATAATGTTACTTATACATTTCCCCTTCTGTATATGTAACGTATGGTGTAACTAGATCTGACTCCTGTCACTCTCACCAGTAATAATGTTACTTATATAATTCCCCTTCTGTATATGCAACGTATGGTGTAACTAGATCTGACTCCTGTCATTCTCACCAGTAATAATGTTACTTATACATTTCCCCTTCTGTATATGTAACGTACGGTGTAACTAGATCTGACCCCTGTCATTCTCACCAGTAATGTTACTTATACATTTCCCCTTCTGTATATGTAACGTATGGTGTAACTAGATCTGACTCCTGTCATTCTCACCAGTAATAATGTTACTTATACATTTCCCCTTCTGTACATGTAATGTATGGTGTAACTAGATCTGACTCCTGTCATTCTCACCAGTAATAATGTTACTTATACATTTACCCATCTGTATATGTAACGTATGGTGTAACTAGATCTGACTCCTGTCATTCTCACCAGTAATGTTACTTATACATTTCCCCTTCTGTATATGTAACATATGGTGTAACTAGATCTGACTCCTGTCATTATCACCAGTAATAATACTTATACATTTCCCCTTCTGTATATGTAACGTATGGTGTAACTAGATCTGACTCCTGTCACTCTCACCAGTAATAATGTTACTTATACATTTCCCCTTCTGTATATGTAACGTATGGTGTAACTAGATCTGACTCCTGTCATTCTCTCCAGTAATAATGTTACTTATTCATTTTCCCTTCTGTATATGTAACGTATGGTGTAACTAGATCTGACTCCTGTCATTCTCACCAGTAATAATGTTACTTATACATTTCCCCTTCTGTATATGTGACGTATGGTGTAACTAGATCTGACTCCTGTCATTCTCATCAGTAATAATGTTACTTATACATTTCCTCTTCTGTATATGTAACATATGGTGTAACTAGATCTGACTCCTGTCATTTTCACCAGTAATAATGTTACTTATACATTTCCCCTTCTGTATATGTAATGTATGGTGTAACTAGATCTGACTCCTGTCATTCTCACCAGTAATAATGTTACTTATACATTTCCCCTTCTGTATATGTAATGTATGGTGTAACTAGATCTGACTCCTGTCATTCTCACCAGTAATAATGTTACTTCTACATTTCCCCTTCTGTATATGGAATGTATGGTGTAACTAGATCTGACTCCTGTCATTATCACCAGTAATAATGTTACTTATACATTTCCCCTTCTGTATATGGAACGTATGGTGTAACTAGATCTGACTCCTGTCATTCTCATCAGTAATAATGTTACGTATACATTTCCCCTTCTGTATATGTAACGTATGGTGTAACTAGATCTGACTTCTGTCATTCTCACCAGTAATAATGTTACTTATACATTTCCCCTTCTGAATATGGAATGTATGGTGTAACTAGATCTGACTCCTGTCACTCTCACCAGTAATAATGTTACTTATACATTTCCCCTTCTGTATATGTAACGTATGGTGTAACTAGATCTGACTCCTGTCATTCTCTCCAGTAATAATGTTACTTATACATTTCCCCTTCTGTATATGTAACGTATGGTGTAACTAGATCTGACTCCTGTCATTCTCACCAGTAATAATGTTACTTATACATTTCCTCTTCTGTATATGTAACGTATGGTGTAACTAGATCTGACTCCTGTCATTCTCACCAGTAATAATGTTACTTATACATTTTCCTTCTGTATATGTAACGTTTGGTGTAACTAGATCTGACTCCTGTCACTCTCACTAGTAATAATGTTACTTATACATTTCCCCTTCTGTATATGTAACGTATGGTGTAACTAGATCTGACTCCTGTCACTCTCATCAGTAATAATGTTACTTATACATTTCCCCTTCTGTATATGTGACGTATGGTGTAACTAGATCTGACTCCTGTCACTCTCACCAGTAATAATGTTACTTATACATTTCCCCTTTGTATATGTAAAGTATGGTGTAACTAGATCTGACTCCTGTCACTCTCACCAGTAATAATGTTACGTATACATTTCCCCTTCTGTATATGTAACGTATGGTGTAACTAGATCTGACTCCTGTCATTCTCACCAGTAATAATATTACTTATACATTTCCCCATCTGTATATGTAACATATGGTGTAACTAGATCTGACTCCTGTCATTATCACCAGTAATAATGTTACTGTTATGATTCCTGTACTCCAGACCGGAGAAGATCTTATGACAGGGATCTGAGTACAGGAACAATATACTGGTTGTGGGAGCTGGAGAGCCTAGTAACCCCTGGCGCCCTAACTCCGTTGTCTCGCCCGTGTTATCAGAAATCCCCTGCGAGACTATGGTTGCTTGAGCCCATGGCAGCCGCGTTCGAAGGGCGGATTATGTCTGCCCAACCCCGATGCCCCCGCAGGTCTTAATGGGAGACAAGGGGAAGTCCGAGACAGGGTGATAACAAGGGGCCCTCTGACTAAACAACCAGGCCAGGGGTTACAAGCTAACTAACAAATTCAAAAGGTATGTGCGGACAAGCCGCCAGGGAAAAGGACAACCAAAGATCCACTGATCCGACACTCCTATCCAGCACCGCCGGACACCAGAGTGGATCTTGTGGAAGCGGAATCCTCCGCAAAAGCTCCAGAACAAAATAAAGCAAAATAATAAACAGTAGCGGACAAGCCGCAACACACGGCTGCGCCGCGACTCACGAACGCCACCAGATGTTAAGGTGCTCGGTCAGACTCCAGGAACAGATGGTAACTTCCGAGTACAGGATCACTGAGAACAGGAACACTCGAATAGACCGGGACTGGGAACTCTCTCTGCAGCAGACACAGGCAAACAGGAAGCTATCACCGGCGTCTGTGAGGAGTCCTGGGAGTGCTTTTAACAGAGAGTCTTCCAATCAGCTGTTTGGAGGCTGATTGGATTAAATGCCATGCAGCTGACAAGCTGCATGGCCAGGGAAACAGATGAGTGATAATTACAACATGCCGTGCAGCTGCATGCTACACAGCCAGGAAACCAGTGATGATATAAACTTAGACCCAGCAACGGGGAACACGATCCGACAGTGGCGTCCCCGTTGCTAGGCGCCGGCCGCACTGACGAGCGGACCCTCGGCGCCTAACAGTACCCCCCCCCTTGAGGAGGGGTCATGGAACCCCTAAATCCGGGTTTCTGAGGAAATTCTTGAAAAAATGCCCTTTTGAGCCTTGGGGCATGAAGGTCCTCATCTAGGACCCACGACCTTTCCTCAGGACCATAACCTCTCCAATGCACCAAAAAATAAAGCCGACCCCGGGACAACTTGGAATCGAGAACCTTCTCAACCAAGAACTCCTGCTGACCCTGTACATTAACTGGTGATCTCCCCTGAGATTTTTTACGAGGAAATCTGCTAGAAGAAACATATGGTTTGAGCAAAGAGCAATGGAAGGTATTTCCGATCCGTAAAGTTTTTGGTAACTGTAACCGGAAAGCAACTGGATTGACTTTTTTGATAATGAGAAATGGTCCAATAAATCTAGGACCCAATCTGGCTGAGGTTTGTCGAAGTTTGATATTGCGAGTCGACAACCACACCCTGTCTCCTACTTTAAAAGTGCACGGCCGCCGGAGCCTGTCAGAAATTTTTTTTTCCCTGAAAGCTGCTTTTCTGAGAGCCAGGTGCACTTTTTTCCAAATAAGTTTAAGATGAGAGGTCAGGGCCAGAGAGGAGACAGAGGAATGTTGAAAAAATGAATTAGCTCTGGGGTGGAAACCAAAAACTGCAAAAAATGGGGACACATTGGTGGAGGAATGACAGGCATTATTATAAGCAAACTCCGCCAATGGAAGAAACTCAGACCAGTCATTTTGGAGTTTGGCCGAGTACAAACGCAAATATTGTTTTAGGGATTGGTTCACTCGCTCAGTCTGTCCATTGGATTGTGGATGATAACCGGAGGTTAATGACAATTTCATTTTTAACGAAGCACAAAAAGACTTCCAAAATTGTGCAATGAATTGTGGACCCCTGTCAGAAACAATATCAGTGGGTAACCCATGGAGTCTGAAAACATGACGGAGGAACAAGACTGCCAATCCCTGGGCAGATGGCAATCGGGGAAGAGCAATAAAATGGGCCATCTTACTAAAACGGTCCACTACCACCCATATGACTCGGCATCCAGCTGACAGAGGGAGATCCACCACAAAATCCATGGAGATATGCGACCATGGCCTAAGAGGAACATTCAAGGGCATAAGTTGACCAATAGGCAAAGAACGGGGAACTTTATGCTGTGCACAGACCTGACACGAAAAAACAAACTCTTTAATGTCTTTAGAAAGACCAGGCCACCACACTGAGCGGGATACCAATTCCAAAGTTTTAGCGACTCCCAAATGCCCTGCAACTTTGCTATCATGAAATTCCTCCAAAACAGTTGCTCTCAAAAACTCAGGAACAAAAAGACGACCAGCAGGAGTATTTCCCGGAGCTTGATGTTGAAGCAGCTTCAATTGGGAAAAAACATCCTGTGTGAGACCTGCCTGAATGAATGAAGGCGGAAGTATGGGAGTAACAGGACTGTTGTCTTGAACGGGAAGAAAACTGCGTGAGAGGGCATCAGCCTTGGTATTCTTGGAACCAGGTCTGAAGGTGATAATGAATTTGAAACGAGTAAAAAATAAAGCCCAACGAGCCTGTCGGGCATTCAGTCGCTTAGCTGATTCAATGTATTGAAGATTTTTGTGATCAGTCAAAACTGAAATGGTATGGGTAGCTCCTTCAAGCCAATGTCTCCACTCCTCAAAAGCCCATTTAATAGCCAGCAACTCCCGGTTACCAACATCGTAGTTGGATTCTGCAGATGAGAATTTCCTGGACATAAAGGCACAAGGATGTAACTCAAGGGAATCTGGATCCTTCTGAGAAAGGATAGCCCCTACTCCAACCTCCGAGGCATCAACCTCAACAATGAAAGGCAATTCTGGGTTGGGATGTCTAAGGACAGGTGCTGAGACAAAGGCTTGTTTCAAGGCCTGAAAAGATACTTTAGCTTCACATGACCAATTGGTAGGATCTGCTCCCTTCTTAGTAAGTGCCACAATGGGAGCAACTAGGTCAGAGAAAGAGTGAATAAACCTTCTATAGTAGTTTGCAAACCCTAAAAAGCGCTGAATTGCTTTTAAGTTGGTGGGTTGCGCCCAACTAAGGATGGCTTGGAGCTTCTTTGGTTCCATTCGGAATCCCCGAGGGGAAATAATGTACCCTAAAAAGGATACCTCCGTGACATGAAATTCACATTTCTCCAGCTTGGCATATAAGTGATTTTCACGTAATTTCTTTAGCACCTGACGCACCTGGGTAACATGTTGTTCTACAGAGTCAGAATATATCAAAATGTCGTCTAAATAGACCATGACGAATCTTCCCAGAAACTCACGGAGCACATCATTAATGAGATCCTGAAAAACTGCCGGAGCGTTAGATAGGCCGAATGGCATGACCAGATACTCATAGTGGCCTGACTGAGTACTGAATGCCGTTTTCCACTCATCCCCTGACCTGATTCTAATGAGGTTATATGCTCCTCTCAGGTCAATCTTAGAAAAAATAACAGCCGAACGTAGCTGATCAAAGAGGACAGAGATCAGCGGCAGGGGGTAAGTATTCTTTACTGAGATCTTATTCAGCGCTCTAAAGTCAATGCAGGGTCTGAGGGAACCATCCTTCTTCTCTACGAAGAAGAAACCTGCACTTAAAGGGGATTTAGATGGCCTGATAAACCCTTTCTCAAGACTTTCTTTCACATACTCATTCATGGCCACAGTTTCAGGACCAGACAATGCATATAACCTTCCTTTAGGCAACGTGGCACCAGGAATTAACTCTATGGTACAATCATAAGGCCTATGGGGAGGCAAAATATCCGCATTGCCCTTGGAAAACACATCCAAAAAATCCTGGTATTCTCCAGGAATATGTGCGGACCCGGCAGCAGCTACTCGGATAGGAAGCGTAATACATTCTTTATCACAGATGGTACCCCATTGTAGGATCTCCCCAGACTGCCAATCTATGATGGGATTATGAAAGGCCAGCCAAGGGTGACCCAGAACCACAGGAACTGCTGGACAATGGGTAAGAAAAAACTCAATCTTTTCAGAATGCAGAGCTCCCACCGAGAGCAAAACAGGAGGTGTACATAGAGAAATAACCCCATTGGATAAGGGACTCCCATCTAAACCATGCATGGTGATACACCTACCTAAGGTTAGCTGAGGAATACCTAAGGCCTTGGCCCATGTTAAGTCCATAAAGTTTCCTGCAGCTCCACTGTCCACAAAAGCAGAGACCGAAGAACAGAGGCTGTCATAAGAAACTTTAGCAGGAACCAACAGTGAATTATTTGAGGAGATGAGCTGTAGACCAAAGTGAACCCCCTCACAATTCACTTGGTCAGGAAGTTTCCCGACTTGTTTGGACAACTACGGGCAAAATGTCCCTTACCTCCGCAGTATAAACACAGACCAGAATTTTGCCTCCTGGTTCTTTCTTCCGGAGACAATTTGGAGAGACCAATCTGCATAGGCTCCTCCATGTCTACAGGAACGGAAGGAACACAGGGAAAAGAAACTACAGATGCCCCTTTTTCAGCCCTCCGCTCTCTGAGCCGACGATCTATTTTAATAGAGAGTTCCATGAGTTTATCAAGGGTCTCAGGAGCGGGATACTGAAGGAGACTGTCTTTTATAGATTCAGATAAGCCGAGGCGAAACTGACTGCGCAGGGCAGGGTCATTCCAGCCACAGTCGTTCGACCAACGGCGAAACTCCGTACAATAATTCTCTGCAGGACTCCCACCCTGTCTAAGAGCACGCAACTGACTTTCTGCGGACGCCTCTCTATCAGGGTCGTCATACAATAGCCCTAAAGATCCCAACAAGGCGTCTACAGACGATAAGGCCGGATCGTCTGTCTTTAAACCAAAAGCCCAGGTCTGAGGATCCCCCTGAAGCAGAGAAATTACAATTCCAACCCGCTGAGCCTCCGTACCTGAGGAGACTGGTCTTAACCGAAAATAAAGTTTACAAGACTCTTTAAAATTAAAAAACTGTTTTCTATCCCCAGAAAAACGGTCAGGCAGATGCATTTTTGGTTCAGGGATGACCCTCGGGGAAGTCCGTAACAGATCTTCCTGTGAGCTCACCCGGAGGGACAGATCCTGAACCATCTGAGTAAGTTCTTGAATCTGACTAACTAGAAACTGGCCAGGATTTGGCCCAACACCGGTGGGATTCATGAGGCCGACAAAATTCTCCCAACTGAATAAGTGAAAAAATTAACTCTTGTTAAAAAATTTTCTTTTGTCTGGCCGGTGATAATGTTATGATTCCTGTACTCCAGACCGGAGAAGATCTTATGACAGGGATCTGAGTACAGGAACAATATACTGGTTGTGGGAGCTGGAGAGCCTAGTAACCCCTGGCGCCCTAACTCCGTTGTCTCGCCCGTGTTATCAGAAATCCCCTGCGAGACTATGGTTGCTTGAGCCCATGGCAGCCGCGTTCGAAGGGCGGATTATGTCTGCCCAACCCCGATGCCCCCGCAGGTCTTAATGGGAGACAAGGGGAAGTCCGAGACAGGGTGATAACAAGGGGCCCTCTGACTAAACAACCAGGCCAGGGGTTACAAGCTAACTAACAAATTCAAAAGGTATGTGCGGACAAGCCGCCAGGGAAAAGGACAACCAAAGATCCACTGATCCGACACTCCTATCCAGCACCGCCGGACACCAGAGTGGATCTTGTGGAAGCGGAATCCTCCGCAAAAGCTCCAGAACAAAATAAAGCAAAATAATAAACAGTAGCGGACAAGCCGCAACACACGGCTGCGCCGCGACTCACGAACGCCACCAGATGTTAAGGTGCTCGGTCAGACTCCAGGAACAGATGGTAACTTCCGAGTACAGGATCACTGAGAACAGGAACACTCGAATAGACCGGGACTGGGAACTCTCTCTGCAGCAGACACAGGCAAACAGGAAGCTATCACCGGCGTCTGTGAGGAGTCCTGGGAGTGCTTTTAACAGAGAGTCTTCCAATCAGCTGTTTGGAGGCTGATTGGATTAAATGCCATGCAGCTGACAAGCTGCATGGCCAGGGAAACAGATGAGTGATAATTACAACATGCCGTGCAGCTGCATGCTACACAGCCAGGAAACCAGTGATGATATAAACTTAGACCCAGCAACGGGGAACACGATCCGACAGTGGCGTCCCCGTTGCTAGGCGCCGGCCGCACTGACGAGCGGACCCTCGGCGCCTAACAGTTACTTATACATTTCCACTTCTGTATATATAACGTATGGTGTAACTAGATCTGACTCCTGTCAATCTCACCAGTAATAATGTTACTTATACATTTCCCCTTCTGTATATGTGACGTATGGTGTAACTAGATCTGACTCCTGTCATTCTCACCAGTAATAATGTTACTTATACATTTCCCCTTCTGTATATGTAACGTATGGTGTAACTAGATCTGACTCCTGTCACTCTCACCAGTAATAATGTTACTTATACATTTCCCCTTCTGTATATGTAACGTATGGTGTAACTAGATCTGACTCCTGTCATTCTCACCAGTAATAATGTTACTTATACATTTCCCCTTCTGTATATGTAACGTATGGTGTAACTAGATCTGACTCCTGTCATTCTCACCAGTAATAATGATACTTATACAGCACTTTCCTCCCAATAGGACTCACAGAACTTTACATTCACATTTACACAGAGCACACGATACACAATAAGTAGAACAGAATAAAGACCTCAGCATGTTGGATGTATTATTTAAGAAGTGAAGGAACATTAATGAAACGAGTGAGTCACAGTCATCAGTCTGTTTGTGGAGGTCTCTTGGACTGTGCGAGGCAGCAGGTTCCATGGTCAGGGCTACAATGCTAAAATATCATCCTCAAATTAATTACTGGAGATTCTTGCATGGCAATGGTGATGAGATTAAAAAGGATCCTCACCTGTGTGAGGTCTATTGTGTGAAACAGAGCTGATTTACTTCTCACACTCAGAGCATGGATATGACCTCTAACTTGTGTGACTTCTCTGATGTGTAACAAGATTTGATTTCAGTGTAAAACAATTCCCACATTCAGAACATGAAAATGGTTTCTCACCTGTGTGGCTTCTCTGATGTGTAACAAGATTTGATTTCAGTGTAAAACATTTTCCACACTCAGAGCATGGAAATGGTTTCTCACCCGTGTGACTTCTCTGATGTGTAATCAGATTTGATTGCT
This sequence comes from Pseudophryne corroboree, assembly GCF_028390025.1. Taxonomy (NCBI): domain Eukaryota; kingdom Metazoa; phylum Chordata; class Amphibia; order Anura; family Myobatrachidae; genus Pseudophryne; species Pseudophryne corroboree. Next base: position 913,224 of record NW_026967552.1, read on the forward strand.
GTGTAAAACATTTCCGACACTCAGGACATGAAAATGGTTTCTCACCTGTGTGACATCTCTGATGTGGAACAAGATGTGATTTATGTGCAAAACATTTCCCACATTCAGAACAGGAAAATGGTTTCTCACCTGTGTGACTTCTCTGATGTGTAACAAGATTTGATTTCAGTGTAAAACATTTCCCACATTCAGAACATGGAAATGGTTTCTCACCTGTATGACTTCTCTGATGTATAACAAGACTTGATTTCAGTGTAAAACATTTTCCACACTCAGAACATGGAAATGGTTTCTCAACTGTGTGACTTCTCTGATGTGTAATCAGATTTGATTGCTGTGTAAAACATTTCTGACACTCAGAACATGAAAATGGTTTCGCACCTTTGTGACTTCTCCGATGTGTAACAAGATCTGATTTATGTGCATAACATTTCCTACACTCAGAACATGAAAATAGTTTCGCACCTGTGTGACTTCTCCGATGTGTAACAAGATCTGATTTATGTGCAAAACATTTCGCACACTCAGAACATGGAAATGGTTTCTCACCTGTGTGACATCTCTGATGTTTAACAAGATGTGATTTGTATGTAAAACATTTCCCACACTCAGAACATGGGAATGGCCTCTCACCTGCCTTAGCTGTCTGATGGATAATAGGCTTTGTGTTCTGTGTAAAATATTTGGCATCTATAGAACAGGGAAACTCTGTATCTACTCTCAGAGCTGTAACAGATGCACCAATATCAGAGTGATCAGAAGAACATTTCCCAGGATCAGAGGGATCAGCTGATAGAGCTGGATGTATAATTGGGGTAATGGGGTTATCTCCTGGAGAATACTGTCTACTGTCATCATTTGTTTCACAATACGGGGATAACATTAGATGTCCTTCTGAGATATTCCTGCTTGTGTGTCCATCTGCTGGAAGTAAAATACATTATACACATATGAATTTTCATGAAACAAATTAAATATTGTATAGTTTATGTTCAAAAATGGCAAATTATTATAAATGAGTAGAGAAGACCCAGGATGTTACATGGTACATTATATAATTATGTAACCGACATTAACCAGTACTATAGTTCTGGCATTGCTTTTATGTTTAATTAAAAATACTAGGAAGCTTGGACTGGAGTATAATATACACTCAGAGTGTGGGGAGGAGACTGGTCAGATCTCTGGGCTCGTAACACACAGTGACATGATGTGAAGGGGAGAGCAGGAGTATAATAGGGGCTGATGGCTTCTGATGTATGAGATACACCAGAGAGTGTGGGGAGGAGACTGGTCAGATCTCTGGGCTCGTAACACACAGCGACATGATGCGAGGGGGAGAGTAGGAGTATAATAGGGGCTGATGGCTCCTGACGTGTGAGATACACCAGAGAGTATGGGGAGGAGACTGGTCAGATCTCTGGGCTGGTAACGCACAGTAACATGATGCGAGGGGAGAGCAGGAGTATAATAGGGGCTGACGTCTCCTGATGTATGAGATACACCAGAGTGTGGGGAGGAGACTGGTCATATCTCTGGGCAGGTAACACACAGTGACATGATGTGAGGGGGAGAGGAGGAGTATAATAGAGGCTGATGGCTCCTGACGTATGAGATACACCAGAGAGTGTGGGGAGGAGACTGGTCATATCTCTGGGCTGGTAACACACAGTGACATGATGTGAGGGGGAGAGTAGGAGTATAATAGAGGCTGATGGCTCCTGATGTATGAGATACACCAGAGTGTGGGGAGGAGACTGGTCATATCTCTGGGCTGGTAACACACAGTGACATGATGAGAGTGGAGAGCAGGAGTATAATAGAGTTTGATGGGCAGATACATTTCCCTCATTAGTTTGTAAAGACAGAGGAGAGTGTAGGATAAGAGATTGCTGTAGTGACTGTTAGGGTCTCCTGCCCTGTGCTGCCACGTTGTTGTGGCAACCGGGAGACAAGTGCTAGCGGAGTAACCTGAGCGCAGCTGATACTCCGGTTCGGGTCTTTTGCTGTGCAGTGGTTACAGGCTCTGTGCACGGCAGGGGATCCGGTGCTGGTTTTTGTGCTCACAGTCTGTGAGGTCTGAGTGGGGCGTGGACAGCACCTGCTTTATAAACCCTCTTCTCAGGTTAAGCAGATGCTGCTGAATCTTTGTTGGTTAGTCAGTTCCTGAAAGTTAGCCAGTACTGTGTAGCTTTGTATTTGTTGTTGCTTACTGCAAATAGGCCTGGGGATTTGGTACTACACTCTGCCAATCCAGACCTAGCAGTAAGACTGGAGTCGGTCGTTTAACTTGCTGGGGTTCTTTTGCTACTCTGTGAACTTAGCAAGTTTGCGGCTGTATTCTCAGACTTGCCTGCCAAAATCCTTTCTCACTGTGCAAGGTGTTCAGGTGTCAGTAAGCTGAACCTGTGCACTGCAAGTGAGGATTAGGATTGTGGAGACTCTCCTTGTGTCTATTATTCCATCTCTGACCAAGGAGTTTACTGCCACACCCGTTGATAACCCTTTAGGGTTTTGCTGTTGCACTTAGCAACAGCATTTCGGGTTCTCTACGTATTAAAACACAACATCTTGCTTTTTCCCATCTGAGCATTCCTAATACTAGGGAGACACCCAGTTTCTTAGCCTCTGGGCTTCTCTGTTCACTTTGTGTTTATTTTGTTACCCTATCACCTTCTGTGTACGTAATGTCATATTCCCCAGTCTACAGATGTGGATAAAACCACAGGGAACCAGCGCTCAAACCCTATTTGTAGTGGTGAGTGATACGGTTATAAAGTGAAGCTAAAATCAATAATGAAAAAGCAGGTAATATACTTAAGGTTGTTTATTCTAAGATGCTGAGATACTTTCTTTCCCAACAGGTATAAATTCGGTTTAAAAGTCAATCAGTGATTGGGGCACGCTCCTGGTTTGAGCTTAAATTCTGAAGTGCAAGGTTCAATTGAAAGAACAAATGCTGTAATCTTTGTAAAGTCGAAAAAAAGAAAAAGAAAAATGCCACAAAAAAATATTAATGATAATATGTACTAAAGTCCAAACGGTTTACAAGTCTATACAGACAACGGCGTCCCGCTAATCTGTGCTCTGAAGTGAAGGATTCTCTTGTGAAGTGATGAACAGTTGACAGCGGTAGTGTATGCTTTGGTTAGAGTGGAGAATAAGGACCCTGGACTGGCGCTATTCCTCCTGCAGCACGTCCCACAGTAGAGCGCCCGAATCAGGCCCGCTCTGTGGGGCCGCTGACCTGGGGTGTGCGCCTGTCACAGAGGCGAAGTGGACCCGGCCGGGGCTCTCCGAGCGGCTGGCCGCGCCTCTCCTCCTCCTACAGGGACTTACCTTCTCCCTTCCCCTCCGCCTTCCACTCTCCTCTGTCTCGGGCTTCTTCCGTCGCCTGGCAACCGGTTGCTTCCGGAACTCCGGATCACGTGACCGGATGGTTTGCGGAAAGGATTAGCAGTACTGTCCTTCTTTGTAGTGAATATTCGTCCTCAGTCCAATGTAGTATAGATGGGTAGCTCCAACGCGTTTCGACCTGTTAGGGTCTTCCTCTGGGAGTCATTTGTGTGTTTAGGTTGCAGGAATTTAAGGTGTCCTGATAGGGTGGGATCAATTCCCATTGGTCCTCTGATCTGGCTTTGTGATTGGCTCACAGCTTGTCAATCGAGGTTTATGGGAGGATGTGACATCATCACAGTGCTTTAGAGTGTGCCCAGTATTATCTGGCTTTGTGATTGGCTCACAGCTTGTCAATCGAAGTTTATGGGAGGATGTGACATCATCACAGTGCTTTAGAGTGTGCCCAGTATTATCTGGCTTTGTGATTGGCTCACAGCTTGTCAATCAAAGTTTATGGGAGGATGTGACATCATCACAGTGCTTTAGAGTGTGCCCAGTATCGTCTGGCTTTGTGATTGGCTCACAGCTTGTCAATCAAAGTTTATGGGAGGATGTGACATCATCACAGTGCTTTAGAGTGTGCCCAGTATTGAAAAAAGGAAAATAATGGAAAAATATATCCGTAGTGAAAAGGATACATATAAAGTTACAATATAGCAGTTATATGAATCAATCTTGCAGAATGGTGTTAATACTCAAAATAATGAACCTTGGGATATTTTGAGGCTATGTTCAAAAGCATGAGAATAATGATTAACCCTCTACAGCATTAACCAATGCCTGTCACTACTTTGATGTGAGAATGTCATAGAATAGTGAATGTAGCTGCTGTTGAATTGACTTGAAATGGGATATGTCTTCATTTGCATATGACAGACCTAATTTCGTTGTCAATGTTGAGCCCTTTGGGGGCCAGTGTCCCTAAATTAATCATCATGCACAGTTCTTCCTTATTGATTCTGGAGATGTAATCACCTCCTCTCCAGTTCTTTTTGACCTCTTTTACACCAGTGAACTTAAGTAGAGCAGGGTTTGAGTTGTGAAACTCTTTGAAATGTTGGGATAATGGGTGGTCTTCTGTGCCTTTCCTAATGTTGCGTACGTGTTCCCCAATTCTGACTTTCAGTGGTCGTATTGTTCTTCCTACGTATTGTTTAACACATGGGCATTGGAGGATGTATATAATGCCCTTGCTGTGGCATGTCAACCTATTCCTTATCTTATACTCATGTGTATTCGCCTCAGATATTATGCTATATGTTGGTGTAGTACTCCTGGAATTGGTTACCTTACAACCTACACATGTCCCGCAATGGAAAAACCCTCCTTTGCTATGTGAGCCATCAATGGTAGTCTGTGTGGTGTTTGTCGGAGGTATGCAGCTATGTATAAGTTTTTGTTTAATGTCTGGAGCTTTTTTGTATACTACCTTAGGATTCTGTGGTAGTATCTCTGCCAAGGTGTCATCTTGTAGTAAAATTGGCCAGTGTTGTATACATCACAAAACACGACCAAAGAACAGAACCAAAGGTACACAAAAACAATGGCATACTAACATTACAAACAAGGTGACAGCGGACAACATTCAGAAACCAGGAAATCCCAGGACACCCGTTTACAAAAGATTAAGATTAACATATCAACAGTACATGACAAAGTTATACTCAAAAACCCCCAAAGAAACTTGCAAGAATCTACAACATAAGACAATCGACACATCACTGGATTCCACTACCAGTACAGACTGTGACACTTCCTTCTCTGTATACGACATTGAAGAGGAAATACCACACGAACTAGCGAGACACTCTCTAGAACAAGGGTGGCTGGACACTGAGTTAGCAGCACTTAACTCCTTACCTCTACACATAGACCAAACCGAAAAGAACACACTCACCGCTACAATTAACATTGAGTCAGCAGAGGTTGGCACATTACTCCAATGTGCAGATCAGGATTTTTTAGGAACAATGACAGACCGCATCTACCAGGAAGGGTCTGTCATAACACACAACAAATCATCGAAAAGGAAACTGTCAGAACCAGACGAGGATGCAGGGGAGGACAAAAAAGGCAGACACGGGCCGTGACTAACACTGACAAGAAAGGACAAGGGATTTTCAACCTTAGTAACGTCATCTTAGACACTCACCAAGTTAGTGCCCTGGATAAGGGAATCAAATTTGCACCAACTAGATCACTCAATAAATTTGAAACCTACATGGACATCCAAAAATTCACCCGCAAACTGACACTCAAGAAATTTTTTCATAAGACACCGATACCGCAACATAAACCCACCAGCAATGACCCATTTGTACATACCAGTTTAAAACCCAAATCACAGTTCTATCCCAGCTACATGACGGGCAACCACATAGCCACATTTACCAGCATGGTGGAAAAGGACATCATGAAACTAGATAGACAGAATCCCAGGCCCAGACAATTGAACATGACCAATAAGGAAAGGAGAGCCATCTCTGATCTAAGTAAAAATACTGATATAATCATAAAGCCAGCTGATAAGGGAGGGGGGATAGTACTTCTCAATAAAGCGGACTACATGGAGGAGGCCAATAGGATCCTTAATGACACTAACACCTATAAGAAACTTAAAGGAGACCCCACAACCTTGTTCAAACAACAATTACAAACTCTACTCAAAGAGGGACTAGACATAGGCATTCTATCCACACAGGAACACACTTACCTGGATACACAACATCCCATAATACCGGTATTTTATTACTTACCAAAAATTCATAAACATCCTACCAAACCACCAGGTAGACCTATTATTTCCGGCATAGGTTCCATCAGTTCCAATCTATCACAGTACATTGACACTTTCCTGCAGCCGTATGTTAAACAGCAAAAATCGTACCTCAAAGATACCACGGACATCCTACAGAAACTGCAATCTATTTCATGGGAAGACAATTATTGGCTAGCTACAAGCGATGTAACATCCTTGTACTCAGTTATAGATCACACACAGGGACGACGTAGCATACAACATTTCCTAGACAACGACCCAGACATGAAGATAGAACAGCGGGAATTCATTCTAGGAGGAATAGACTACATACTGACTCACAACTATGTCTGGTTCGATAACGATTTCTTTCTGCAAACCACAGGGACCGCCATGGGGACGAGATTTGCGCCAAGTTACGCAAACCTCTTTATGAGTAAATGGGAAGACGACATCATATGGTCAGACCCAGACCTTGGCGCAAATCTCGTCCTCTGGACCAGGTATATAGATGATGTCTTTTTCATCTGGAAAGGGGACGAACAATCACTTGAGAGCTTTCTATCACATCTCAACAACAATGACCGCAATCTGCAATTCACCTCACATTACAGTCAAGAAAAGGTGGAATTTCTAGATCTCAATATCTTTGTAAAGGAAGGGACGTTGCACACCAACACATTCAATAAAGCAGTTGATGTAAATAGCTTTATACTAGCCTCAAGTGGACATCATCCTACCTGGCTCAACGGTATCCCGATGGGCCAGTTTAAAAGACTTAGACGCAACTGCTCTAGGCTAAATGATTACGACACACAGGGACACACCCTGAGTGAAAGATTCAAAGAGAAAAATTATCACCCTGACTTGGTAAAAAGGGCCTTTGACACAGTTCGAGCAAATGATCGCTCAACACTTTTGGACTACAAGGACAAATCTGCACAAAAAAATATGACTGAAGGACCTATATTCATCACACAATATTCTGACCAGGCACATAAAGTCAAGAAGATCCTCAAAAAACACTGGCCAATTTTACTACAAGATGACACCTTGGCAGAGATACTACCACAGAATCCTAAGGTAGTATACAAAAAAGCTCCAGACATTAAACAAAAACTTATACATAGCTGCATACCTCCGACAAACACCACACAGACTACCATTGATGGCTCACATAGCAAAGGAGGGTTTTTCCATTGCGGGACATGTGTAGGTTGTAAGGTAACCAATTCCAGGAGTACTACACCAACATATAGCATAATATCTGAGGCGAATACACATGAGTATAAGATAAGGAATAGGTTGACATGCCACAGCAAGGGCATTATATACATCCTCCAATGCCCATGTGTTAAACAATACGTAGGAAGAACAATACGACCACTGAAAGTCAGAATTGGGGAACACGTACGCAACATTAGGAAAGGCACAGAAGACCACCCATTATCCCAACATTTCAAAGAGTTTCACAACTCAAACCCTGCTCTACTTAAGTTCACTGGTGTAAAAGAGGTCAAAAAGAACTGGAGAGGAGGTGATTACATCTCCAGAATCAATAAGGAAGAACTGTGCATGATGATTAATTTAGGGACACTGGCCCCCAAAGGGCTCAACATTGACAACGAAATTAGGTCTGTCATATGCAAATGAAGACATATCCCATTTCAAGTCAATTCAACAGCAGCTACATTCACTATTCTATGACATTCTCACATCAAAGTAGTGACAGGCATTGGTTAATGCTGTAGAGGGTTAATCATTATTCTCATGCTTTTGAACATAGCCTCAAAATATCCCAAGGTTCATTATTTTGAGTATTAACACCATTCTGCAAGATTGATTCATATAACTGCTATATTGTAACTTTATATGTATCCTTTTCACTACGGATATATTTTTCCATTATTTTCCTTTTTTCAATACTGGGCACACTCTAAAGCACTGTGATGATGTCACATCCTCCCATAAACTTTGATTGACAAGCTGTGAGCCAATCACAAAGCCAGACGATACTGGGCACACTCTAAAGCACTGTGATGATGTCACATCCTCCCATAAACTTTGATTGACAAGCTGTGAGCCAATCACAAAGCCAGATAATACTGGGCACACTCTAAAGCACTGTGATGATGTCACATCCTCCCATAAACTTCGATTGACAAGCTGTGAGCCAATCACAAAGCCAGATAATACTGGGCACACTCTAAAGCACTGTGATGATGTCACATCCTCCCATAAACTTCGATTGACAAGCTGTGAGCCAATCACAAAGCCAGATCAGAGGACCAATGGGAATTGATCCCACCCTATCAGGACACCTTAAATTCCTGCAACCTAAACACACAAATGACTCCCAGAGGAAGACCCTAACAGGTCGAAACGCGTTGGAGCTACCCATCTATACTACATTGGACTGAGGACGAATATTCACTACAAAGAAGGACAGTACTGCTAATCCTTTCCGCAAACCATCCGGTCACGTGATCCGGAGTTCCGGAAGCAACCGGTTGCCAGGCGACGGAAGAAGCCCGAGACAGAGGAGAGTGGAAGGCGGAGGGGAAGGGAGAAGGTAAGTCCCTGTAGGAGGAGGAGAGGCGCGGCCAGCCGCTCGGAGAGCCCCGGCCGGGTCCACTTCGCCTCTGTGACAGGCGCACACCCCAGGTCAGCGGCCCCACAGAGCGGGCCTGATTCGGGCGCTCTACTGTGGGACGTGCTGCAGGAGGAATAGCGCCAGTCCAGGGTCCTTATTCTCCACTCTAACCAAAGCATACACTACCGCTGTCAACTGTTCATCACTTCACAAGAGAATCCTTCACTTCAGAGCACAGATTAGCGGGACGCCGTTGTCTGTATAGACTTGTAAACCGTTTGGACTTTAGTACATATTATCATTAATATTTTTTTGTGGCATTTTTCTTTTTCTTTTTTTCGACTTTACAAAGATTACAGCATTTGTTCTTTCAATTGAACCTTGCACTTCAGAATTTAAGCTCAAACCAGGAGCGTGCCCCAATCACTGATTGACTTTTAAACCGAATTTATACCTGTTGGGAAAGAAAGTATCTCAGCATCTTAGAATAAACAACCTTAAGTATATTACCTGCTTTTTCATTATTGATTTTAGCTTCACTTTATAACCGTATCACTCACCACTACAAATAGGGTTTGAGCGCTGGTTCCCTGTGGTTTTATCCACATCTGTATACTTACCATTTAAGGGGGGGTGGGACACCCCTCATTACCAGCAGCACAGCCCGCCTCAGATTAACACCTCAGTGCGCAGAGAACCCATTTCTGTATATTCCCCAGTCTGTCTGTGAGTTCATTTGTTTTGCATCCCTCTCCGTTCAGACACCAGTATATTCCTGCAGGCACTGGTGTGCATAACAGTTCAGACACCAGTACATTCCTGCAGGCACTGGTGTGCATAACAGTGACTGAGCAAGGAGAATATGTGACTCTTTTCTGTATTAAGTGTTTATTACTCACCTGTGCTGATATATGTAGGGATTTTCTCCTCCTTACACTTCTGATCACCTCTCACATACGTCTCTTCTTCTCCTTCTATATCTTCTGCCTTTATATCAGTCACATATGTCTCTTCTTCTCCCTCTATATGTTCTGCCTTTATATCAGTCACATACGTCTCTTCTTCTCCCTCTATATCTTCTGCCTTTATATCAGTCACACACGTCTCTTCTTCTCCCTCTATATCTTCTGCCTTTATATCTGACAGACCTTGTACCTATATAACCCCAAAAAACAATATATAACACTTATAGGCCCTACAAACTGGACGATTTTTAAAAAAGATATGAACGAGAACTCGTTCATATCTTTCAGTGTGGAGGCTCCAGCGATGAACGATGCGCGTCCCCGCGCTCGTTCATCGCTGGTCCCCCGTCGGCTGTACATGCAGGCCAATATGGACGATCTCGTCCATAGTTGCCTGCAGTTCTATGGAGCCGCGTGACGGGGGGAGTGAAGAAACTTCACTCCCCCCGTCACTGCCCCCCCGCCGCCGGGTCACTCGTCGGCCGTATTCCCCGGCGGGCAGCCCCCCCCGCCGCCGGGTCACTCGTCGGCCGTATTCGCCGTCGGGCAGCTCGGCGGCGAGTCGGCCAGTGTGTAGGGCCCTTTACATAGAGTCAAATGAAGTGGAGGTGAAGTAGGATAACACACACGCATCTTTTTTACAGATCATACAGCAAGGATGGGAAACCTTTGGCCCTCCAGCTGTTAATGAACTACACATACCAGCATGCCCTGCAAGTTTTGCAACTTGGTCATGCTAAAACTGTTGCAGAGCATGCTGGGATGTATACAAAAGGCAAAAATAATACCCCCCCTGCGCTGGGAAATGTCACTGCAGCAATTAAGTATATGCTCCGGAGTTATCAACCGGAGAAAGAAACAGACATGTAATATATAGATATATACAAAAATACGCTATGACACTGGGTATGGACAAAGAAAAAAAGTTCTCACAGTTCTAATCACGATGTTTCCGAGAGTTTTTCTCCGGTCCAAAGGTGTATATAGGAAAAAATAAAAAGGACAAAATTTCCAATGTGTAGTAGTTCTTTACAACGTGATAGGAATTATGTTGCAGGAGTATGAGATATATGTTATCCCTTCTTCCGTGTCCATAAAGAATATTCTGGGGCCACCCGGAAAGTGTGTGGGGCAAAGTTGAATACTCAATGCTCACTTCTTGCTTACTTCAATTGATCTCTGGAGACTCCTATAAAGGTATCTTTGACAACTTCTATGGGTCTGATTCCTCTCTTTGATAGAGATCTAGTTGTCTGCGGCAGATCTCCAGGATATGTGAAGAAAATCATACAAGAAGAGAAAACCAATGTGTAGTATTTCTAAGGAACCCCTCGTTATAAGTTGAATTAAAAGAAGGGAGTATGAACCTAATTAATAGGTGTAAAAATATGAAGGGACCACCCGAACGTGAAATGATACGGGGTATAACTGTCAGATGCTCACTCTTAGGCTTACATCTGGACAGATGTGACGACACATATAAAGGTATCTTTATAACTCGAAATAGATGTTCAAAATGTCACGCTTACACGTGTTCTTACTTGAAGCGTATATTGCAAACTCCCATCAAGGTTTCTTTCAAAAAAATTTCCTGTCTGTATTCAAATTTCACCCGTAGACGTGCTCATATCAAAAATGAGTTTTATTCCAGTTCTAGATTCCACAGTGGAATCTAGAACTGGAATAAAACTCATTTTTGATATGAGCACGTCTACGGGTGAAATTTGAATACAGACAGGAAATTTTTTTGAAAGAAACCTTGATGGGAGTTTGCAATATACGCTTCAAGTAAGAACACGTGTAAGCGTGACATTTTGAACATCTATTTCGAGTTATAAAGATACCTTTATATGTGTCGTCACATCTGTCCAGATGTAAGCCTAAGAGTGAGCATCTGACAGTTATACCCCGTATCATTTCACGTTCGGGTGGTCCCTTCATATTTTTACACCTATTAATTAGGTTCATACTCCCTTCTTTTAATTCAACTTATAACGAGGGGTTCCTTAGAAATACTACACATTGGTTTTCTCTTCTTGTATGATTTTCTTCACATATCCTGGAGATCTGCCGCAGACAACTAGATCTCTATCAAAGAGAGGAATCAGACCCATAGAAGTTGTCAAAGATACCTTTATAGGAGTCTCCAGAGATCAATTGAAGTAAGCAAGAAGTGAGCATTGATTATTCAACTTTGCCCCACACACTTTCCGGGTGGCCCCAGAATATTCTTTATGGACACGGAAGAAGGGATAACATATATCTCATACTCCTGCAACATAATTCCTATCACGTTGTAAAGAACTACTACACATTGGAAATTTTGTCCTTTTTATTATTTTTTCCTATATACACCTTTGGACCGGAGAAAAACTCTCGGAAACATCGTGATTAGAACTGTGAGAACTTTTTTTCTTTGTCCATACCCAGTGTCATAGCGCATTTTTGTATATATCTATATATTACATGCTGGGATGTGTAGTTCAACAACAGCAGTAGAGCCGAAGGTTCCCCATCCCTGTCATTTAGAGACAGTCACTTTGGTATATGGGTGAGACCCTAAATCCCACCTACCTGATCCTCCTGTGGGATCCTGTGATTCTCCTCTGTACAGTCCTTGGAATACAGAGGACGGGGACATCTCTCTTGGGTATCTCTGTTACTGGGCCCATCTGTAGGAGACACACAGTGACTGAGTACAGTGTATATATGTGATTATCAGATGATGTGTGTATATAGGGGCCCCCATACCTGCTCTCCCCTGTACAATACATGACAGTCTCCTCTTACCCAGTGATGTGAGGGGCCGGTGATTCTCCATAATCACGTCTTTGTACAGACCCCTGTGTTCCTCTATATACTCCCCCTCCTGCATGGAGACATAGACAGAGACATCCTGACACCTTATAGGAACGTAACACACACAGTGATACAGTCATCACCCAGACACATCCCCTGGTGTTATTGTATAATGCACCATTCCCAGCAGTCACCTCTCCAGTCATCACACAGACACATCCCCTGGTGTTACTGTATAATGTCCCATTCCCAGCAGTCACCTCTCCAGTCATCACCCAGACACATCCCATGGTGTTACTGTATACTGTCCCATTCCCAGCAGTCACCTCTCCAGTCATCACCCAGACACATCCCCTGGTGTTACTGTATAATGCCCCATTCCCGGCAGTCACTTTTCCAGTCATCACCCAGACACATCCCCTGGTGTTACTGTATAATGCCCCATTCCCGACAGTCACCTCTCCAGTCATCACCCAGACATATCCCCTGGTGTTACTGTATAATACCCCATTCCCAGCAGTCACCTCTCCAGTAATCACCAAGACACATCCCCTGGTGTTATGGTATAATACCCCATTCTCAGCAGTCACCTCTCCAGTAATCACCAAGACACATCCCCTGGTGTTACTGTATAATGCCCCATTCCCAGCGGTCACCTCTCCAGTCATCACCCAGATACGTCCCCTGGTGTTAATGTATAATGTCCCATTCCCAGCAGTCACCTCTCCAGTCATCACCCAGATATGTCCCCTGGTGTTACTGTATAATGTCCCATTCCCAGCAGTCACCTCTCCAGTCATCACCCAGACACATCCCCTGGTGTTACTGTATAATGTCCCAGTACCAGCAGTCACCTCTCCAGTCATCACCCAGACACATTCCCTGGTGTTACTGTATAATGTCCCATTCCCAGCAGTCACCTCTCCAGTCATGACCCAGACACATCCCCTGGTGTTACTGTATAATGCCCCATTCCCAGCACTCACCACCCAGACACATCCCCTGGTGTTACTGTATAATGCCCCTTTCCCAGCGGTCACCTCTCCAGTCATCACCCGACACATTCCCTGGTGTTACTGTATAATGCCCCATTCCCAGCAGTCACCTCTCCAATTATCACCCAGACAGATTCCCTGGTGTTATTGTATAATGCCCAATTCCCAGCAGTCACCTCTCCAGTCATCATCCGGACACATCCCCTGGTGTTACTGTATAATGCCCCATTCCGAGCAGTCACCTCTCCAGTCATCACCCACACATCCCCCGGTGTTACTGTATAATGCCCCATTCTCAGCAGTCACCTCTCCAGTCATCACCCGGACACATCCCCTGGTGTTACTGTATAATGCCCCATTCCTAGCAGTCACCTCTCCAGTCATCACCCAGACATGTCCCCTGCTGTTACTGTATAATGTCCCACTCCCGGCAGTCACCTCTCCAGTCATCACCCAGACACGTCCCCTGGTGTTACTGTATAATGCTCCATTCCCGGCAGTCACCTCTCCAGTCATCACCCAGACACGTTCCCTGGTGTTACTGTATAATGCCCCATTCCCAGCAGTCACCTCTCCAGTCATCACCCAGACATATCTCCAGGTGTTAGTGTATAATGTCCCATTCTCAGCAGTCACCTCTCCAGTCATCACCCAGACACATCCCCCGGTGTTTCTGTATAATACCCCATTCCCAGCAGTCACCTCTCCAGTCAGCAGCTGAATTATCTTTTTGGCGAGTTCCAGGATCTTCTGGTCATTGTGTCTCTCATGTATCAGTGAGTGAGGAGGCACCGTGATGGGGTTCTGAATCCTGCTCAGTCCTCCTGACACAAGGGGACAGCTGCTGGGTGTCTTACACTCATTGGATGTCTTCACTACTGTGTAATCCTGTGTAACGAGGGAAACATCAAATACCAATTAATACACTCCCAGATCCCCCTAACCTCCCCAGTCATGTCCCTATATCACTATAGATAGAAGTGACGTTACTGTGACACTCCCAGATTCCCTCACCCCCCCAGTCATGTCCCAGTATTATTACTATAGATATAAGTGATGTCACTGTGATGCTCCTATTCCCTTACCTCCCCAGTCATGTATCTGTATTAGTACTACAGATATAAGTGACGTCACTGTGATACTCCCAGATCCCCTCACCTCCCCAGTCATGTCCCTGTATTATTACTATAGATATAAGTTATGTCACTGTGACACTCCCAGATCCCCTCACCTCCCCAGTCATGTCCCTGTATTATTACTATAGATATAAATGATGTCACTGTGACGCTCCCAGATCCCCTCACCTCCCCAGCCTTGTACCTGTATTATTACTATAGATATAAGTTATGTCACTGTGACACTCCCAGATCCCCTCACCTCCCCAGTCATGTCCCTGTATTATTACTATAGATATAAATGATGTCACTGTGACACTCCCAGATCCCCTCACCCTCACCTCCCCAGTCAGCAGGTAGATGATCTTCAGGGTGATTTTTATTATCCTCTTAGTCTTGTGACTCTTGTCTGAGTCCATCCTCAGTGATTCAGAGAGAATACAGAAAATGCAAATTGCAATAAAGACAGCTGGAGTGCCTATGAATAAATATACACAACACAGATTACACATGTAACATGGTAAAATGGGATTTTGGTACTTACCGATAAATCCTTTTCTCGGAGTCCATAGGGGATACTGGGGTGCAGTTTACAGTGGGGTATAAACGTGGTCCATGGAGCCGATGCACAATATTTTTTTTAGTCTGTGTGTGCTAGCTCCTCCCCTCTATGCCCCTCCCCATTATACCAGCTAAGATAACTGTTCCCGATAAGAGACGGAACATAACTGGAGAGAAGATATATAACATAAAATAGAACATACCAAAGAAAACTGGAATAGAACCAGAACAAAACTGGAAGCAAAGTGTAACAGCCGGCAGAGAACCAACACACAACATGAACAATCGTGCAGAAAGAACAGTACAGTGTGCGCACCCAGTATCACATATGGACTCCGAGAAAAGGATTTATCGGTAAGTACCAAAATCCCATTTTCTCTTACATCCATAGGGGATGCTGGGGTGCAGTTTACAGTGGGGACGTCCCAGAGCTCCCATCACGGGTGGGAGTGTGCTGTTACCTCTGCAAGACCAAACTGAGCGTCAGATGATGTCAAGGAGCCCGCTTGGAAGCTGGCCACCCTAACTTGATAGCAGCATACAGAACGAAGAAGGAGGCCGAATCTTTAATAGTGGCCATCTTCTCCACATTGATGCAAAGAGCCCGCACCACATACAGTGTCCGCTAAACTGATGAGGTATCTCTAAGAACAAGCACCCCTTTTGGCCCTGTCAGCATGAAAGATGAGATATGGAGACAACTCACTCAAATCCAACAATCTCCTAGCAGATGCCAAGCCAGAAGAGTAACGGTCTTCCAGGTGAGATATGTGAAATCCGTAGTCTTTAACGTTTCCAAATTTGAAGAATTGAGCACAGCAAGACACACAAGGTGCAGTTGGAGAAGTGAATGGAGGCTGGAGGTGTAGAATCCCCTGCAGGAATGTCTGACGTCTGGGCTGAAACCTGTACGTTAAGTGAACCCAGTCGCAAGGACGCATCTAACCCTGCCTGCAGGAATTTAAAAAGACTTCACCAACCGAAAAGCAGGAGGCGGATACTGGCTCTATTTACAGATGGAGACACTCTCATCTGAGGCAGCTCCATCGCAGGCGTACACTCCCGACGTGACTAGGCAATCTAGTGAATGGGGCGCGTCTCTGTCTAGTGAATGGGGCGCGTCTCTGTCTAGTGGGGCGCGTCTCCGTCTAGTGGATGGAGCATGGGAGCATCTGTACATCAAATGAAATACCGCTTCCAGTTGCTATAGTAGTGCTTAGAAGTGACCTCCTTCCTGGCACTGATTATAGTGGGAATCGTCGTCGTAGGTATACACTTCTTTAAGTGACATGCCCAGGACTAGAACCTATGACCTATTACTCTGGAAGTAGTCACCTTACTTATGGGGTTATCTGCTTTTAGCTAGTACTGTCTTTCCAACAGCTACTTCATCAAACGTTGCCACTATAAGACCGGATAAAAGAAAAGATCCTACTGAAGCAGGTCCTCTTGAAGTGGTAATGGACAGGGGTCGTCGACCAAAAGTAGTGAAGGATTGTGTAGCACGGCCTGCGAGGCCAATCTGGATCCATGAGGATTGCCAGAACTCTCCCCGTCTTCGCTGATGAAAGAAGAGGAAACTGGTAGACTCTCTGAAAAGTTCAGGGAGTCATTAGGGTATCCACCAATATTGCCTCTGGGGCTCTTGTCCTGGAGCAGTATCTTTAAAGATTCCTATTTAGCTGAGCCATCAATGTTGGAACCCCCACTCCTCCGGATGTAAATCTGCAGAGGAAATTCGCCTCCTAATAGTTGACTCATGGTATGAAGATAGACAAAATAGTTTCGGCGTACCTCTCTGCTCAGTAGAAGATCTTGACATCCAGTCTCATAGCAGCTCTGCTTTTTGTTCTGCCCCGACGGTTGACGTATGCCACGGCCGTGGCATTGTCGGACTGAACTTTAAACACGCCGACCCTGTAGCCCGGGAAACGCCTGCTCTGGTGCGTTGAATATCACCCTCAGTTGCAATATGTATATCTGGAGTGTGGTTTTTGATCTGGGCCAGTGACCCTGGAACTGAGAGCCCTGTGTTACCAAACCCAAGACCCGGAGATAATGGGCAGAAGCACCCAGTTCAATGTTAAAGGAGCGACCCTCTAGCAGAGGGATGGGGAACCATTGGCCCTCCAGCTGTTGTTGAACTATACATCCCAGCATACCTTGCAATACTTTTAGCATGGCCAAAGAGCAAAACCGTAGTAGGACATGCTGGGATGTGTAGTTCAACAACAGCTGGAGGGCCAAAGGTCCTCTATCCTTACTCTAGCAGAAGTGGTGTCACCACCACCACAGAGACAGTCGTGTCTGAGGAGCTAGGCGTATTATTTGAGGCATGTGCAGGTGTGACCCGGGCCAGTCGGAGATCCAACTGGAATGTCCGGGAGAGAAGGAGCCATACTGAAATCGCCTCGTAGGATGCGACCATCTGGCCGCGGAGGCGGATGCAAAGATGAATGGAGACCATAAAATGACAATATATCACAAATAGCGCAGACACAAATAGGAAATGTCCTCACATTGAGGTGAGTTTTGTACATATCCAGTATACTGTGTAACACCCCTTCTAGGCTTCAATGCAGTCCAGTAGTTGTACATTTCCAGTATTCTCCCACTCCACCGTTCAATATCTCAAGCAGAAAGAGAGGGACATAGAGCAATACAACCAGATGTAAAAGGGGAACAATATTTATTGCATTGCACTCACAAGAACACAGATAAAAAGGCGTGTAACCACTATGGTGGACGGGGGATCGTCACATATGCAGTTACCCTCCCAGATGTATTCAGAGCTCCGGAACTGTCACACCACCACCGGGTATTCAAGCAGCTGGACGATCCCTGATCAGTCAGTCACCATGCCTGAAGCTTTTCGGACAAATGTCCTTCCTGTTGCTCCAATGTCCTGTTTGCTGCATTTGTGATACATAGTTTTATGTTCTGTTATAGACCGGTGAATGGTCTTTTTATCACAAGGGCCGCACTGCAGGTGTAGCGTGATCATTAATCCATTTTTTATTGTTATGGAGACCTGACATGTCCGGAGGACCAACCGTACCATGGCTTGAATAGCCTGGGCCTTATAGTGGAGAAGGAATTCCATCTGTGATAGGGTGTTCAGTATCATTCGGAGAAACTGAAGTCTCTGGCTGGTTTCTAAATGAGACTTCTGGAGATCTAGGCTTGCACCTTGTTGAATAAGCAGACCTTGTTATACTGTGAAGAAGTTTTCCTGGAGGGGCGCTTTTATGAGCAGATCATCCAGGTATGGATGAATATTTACCCCTTTGTATTCTGAGTCGAAAAATCAGATCCGCTATTACCTCCGTGAAGACCCTCGGGCTGTTGAGAGGTCAAAGGGCAGTGTCTGGATCCAACATTGAGAGTTCTTTGAGGCAAACCGTAGGAGTACTTTATGTGTAGGTCAGATTGGGAAGTGGAGATATACGAGTTCTTAAAATCAAAGACACCAAGAACTCAGACTCCTCCTAGGCCACAATTACCACCCTTAGTGAATCCTCTTGAATCCAAAGACTATTAGGTATGGATTCAGGGAATTCAGTTTCAGGATGTGACTGACCGAGCCGCCCGTCGTTTGGGACCACCAATAAATTTGAGAAGAACCTTCTGTTCCTTTGATGTGTTGGAACTGGGACAATGGCTCCTGCTTCCAGGAGCCTGTGAAAAGACACTTGCAGAGTAACCTGTTTTTCTAGAGAAGCTGTCAACCTGAGTGGAAAATTCTGAGAGGAGGAGGAGTGTCGAGCTCTAGTTTGTAACCCCCGCAGATCAGGTCCCTGACCGAGGCGTCTCAGCAGGTGCCCTCCCAGATGTGACTGAAAATCCTGGGACGCGCTCCCACCTTGGGATTCCCAAGAATAGGGGAGGGAGTCCTGCTGCAGGTTCTATTGGTAGTAGTGGCTACCTGACGTCTACTACCTCTGGCCCCTCTGCCTTTGAAGCTCCCCTGGCTCTACGTCTGAACCCTGTAGGCTGAAAAGACTGAAAAGGACCAGTGTATGTGCGTCTTGGAGGTGGGACTGCAGAAGGGAGATAAGTGGACTTACCTTCCATGGCCTGTGACAGCCACTTATTCAATTTTGATCCGAACAGGGTATCTCCTGTGTATGGAAATCCTGCCCCACCTCTCTTTGACTCTTGGGCACTTTAAGAATTTGATAGTGTGCGCTGGCTTCTCCCTCTATGTCCCTCCTACCAGACTCAGTCTAGAAAACTGTGCCCGTGGAGATGTACATACTTCAAGAGAAGGATAGATAAGCAAAGTGGTGAGATTATGAACCAGCACACACAAAACAAGAGGAAAGCCATGCTAACCAAACCTGAAACAGGGACAGCAACACCTGAACCGAACAACATTACTTAACCAAGCAATAGCGCAGGAAGAACAAAGCACTGGGCGGGTGCCCAGTATCCCCTACGGACTACGAGAAAAGCATTTACCGCTAGGAAATTAAAATCCTATTTTCTCTTATGTCCTAGGGGATACTGGGAATCCATTCAGTGCCATAGGGTTGTACCAAAGCTCCCATACCGTCTGGAAGAGTGCTGAGGTTCCTGCAGAACTGATTGACCAAACTGAAGGTCCTCAGAGCCCAAAGTATCGAACTTGTAAAACTTTGCAAACATGTTCCAACCTGACCAAGTAGCTGCTCGGCATAGCTGTAAAGCCGAGACACCCAGGGCAGCTGGCCAAGAAGAACCCACCGACCTAGTAGAGTGGGCCTGAACAGATTTTGGAACCGGCAAGCCTGCCGTGGAATTAACATGCTGGATAGTGAGCCTGATCCAGCGTGCAATTGACTGCTTTGAAGCAGGACACCCAATTTTATTGGGATCATAGAGAATGAACAGCAAGTCTGATTTCCTGTGATGAGCTGTTCTCTTAACAAACACCTTCAAAACCCTTACAACATCCAAAGACTCTGAAGTAATAGAGGTGTCCGTAACAACCGAGACCATAATAGGTTGGTTGATGTGAAACGCCAACACCACCTTAGGAAGAAATTCCTGACGAGGCCTGAGTTCAGCTCTGTCCTCATGGAAAATCAGGTAGGGGCTCTTGTAAGACAACGCCCCCAACTCCGACATACGTCTAGCCAAAGCCAATGTCAACAGTGTGGTGGTCTTCCACGTAAGGTACTTTACGTCTCCACCTCCTGTAACGGTACAAACCAGTCAAGTTGAGATCCCAAGGTGCCGTGGGAGGCACGAAGTGAAGTTGGATGTGCAGAACACCTTTCAAGAACATCTTGACCTCAGGGAGAGAAGCCAATTGTTTCTGAAAGAAAATAGACAAGGCCGAAATCTGGACTTTTATGGAGCCTATACGTAGGGCCACATCCACTCCCAACTGCAGAAAAAGCAGGAAACGTCCGAGATGAAATTCCACCGCAGAATATTGGCCCTCATTCCGAGTTGTTCGCTCTCAAGCTGCTTTTAGCAGCATTGCACACGCTAAGCCGCCGCCTACTGGGAGTGAATCTAAGCTTAGCAAAATTGCGAACGAAAGAGTCTTTAAATTGCGATTAGAAATTTCTTTGCAGTTTCTGAGTAGCTCGATACTTACTCTGCCACTGCGATCAGTTCAGTCAGTTTCGTTCCTGGTTTGACGTCACAAACACACCCAGCGTTCGCCCAGACACTCCCCCGTTTCTCCAGCCACTCCCGCTTTTTTCCCAGAAACGGCAGCGTTTTTTCACACACTCCCATAAAATGGCCAGTTTCCGCCCAGAAAACCCCACTTCCTGTCAATCACACTACGATCACCAGAACGAAGAAAAAACCTCGTAATGCCGGGAGTAAAATACCAAACTTCTTAGCAATTAGCGGAAAATCGCTGCGATGCGAAGAAAATTACCGAGCGAACAACTCGGAATGAAGGCCATTGTCTGCTCTCATACCAAGAGACATATTTCCTCCAGATACGATGGCAATGTTTACACGTTAACCCAGTGGTTCCCCAACTTTTTTGAATCACGGCGCCCTAGAGTATCAGAATTTTTTTTCACGCCACCCCTAGGCCCAAGGTTTTCTCATTAAGAACTTAAGAAAAATAGAATATGTTAAGTAAATTGTGCTTATATGTCATCCTTAGGTTCAACTATGTGGTGAAGGACAAGATTTGCTCCTGTTTATCCACATATTTTATGATTTCAAAGCCACCAGCACTGCTTTTGCCTATTACATTGACCAAAAATAATTTTAATTGGTCCTGGATCACCAACCCAGGCCACCACTACAAGTGTCCCGAGGCACCCCAGGGTGCCTAGGCACACAGTTTGGGACCACTCCGTTAACCCCTTTATAGCTTGGATCATAGTTGGAATTACCTTGTCAGGAATCCCTCTCCTGGCTAGAATCAGCCATTCAACTTATATGTCGTTAAACGTAGCCGAGGTAAGTCTTGATAGACGAACGGGCCCTGTTGTAGAAGATCCTTGCGAAGAGGTAGAGGCCACGGATCTTTGAGGAGCATCTCGAGAAAATCCACATACCAGGCCCTTCATGGCCAGTCTGGAGCAATGAGGATTGCTTAAACCTTTACCCTTTTTATTCTTTTTAGAATTCTTGGAATCATTGGAAGTGGAGGAAACACGTACACCAGCTGGTAGACCCACGGAGTTGTCAGAGCGTCTACCGCCACTGCTTGTGGGTCTCTCTGAAGGGACCCTCTGTGACAGGAGTCACGGGGGGTCTCAGCATTCGGGGAAAGGGGTCCCATGTGTAAACATGGGACCCCTTTCAGTCCGTGTGGATCGGGAATGTGGTTTGATTTTTTGCCAAGTACGTGGATTACACAAAAAGAACAGGACACACTGGAATTAGGCGAGTATAATTTTATTTTCAGGTACCCCGGATTCTACTTGGAGACGTGGAATGAGTCGGCGTGTGAACAGAGGTAAGTATGTGTGTGTCGGCATGTATGTAATAAAAGTTTTACTTTCACGGTGTGCGTGTTATGTTTTTATTTGGGTATTTTTTTTGCAGAAGAACTACAGATACCAGCGGGCCCGTTTTACCCCCGCATGCTGGTACCAGTGCCGTAACTAGCCATTTTAGCGCTGTGTGCAAGAAACGACAGTGGCGCCCCCCCCCCCACCATGCAAGACAGGGGCAGTGCGCGCCACAGGGGCAGTGCGCGCCGCAGGCGCGCAAAAAAATTATAGGGGCGTGGCTTCACGGGGAAGGGGCGTGGTCACAAAATAATAGCAATTCATACTACGGTGCACAGTAGTCTACATTATTCAAATTACGCTGCACAGTAGCGCCACTACACCAGGTAGAGCCCCTTTTTACACATTACGGCAGCCAGGGCGTCCCCCTTTTTTACACATTACGGCAGCCAGGGCGTCCCCCTTTTTTACACATTACGGCAGCCAGGGCGTCCCCCTTTTTTACACATTACGGCAGCCAGGGCGTCCCCCTTTTTTACACATTGTGGCAGCCAGGACGTCCCCCTATTTTACACATTGCGGCAGCCAGGACCCCCCCTATTTTACACATTGCGGCAGCCAGGGCGTCCCCCTATTTTACACATTGCGGCAGCCAGGGCGTCCCCCTTTTTTACACATTGCGGCAGCCAGGGCGTCCCCCTATTTTACACATTGCGGCAGCCAGGGTGTCCCCCTATTTTACACATTGCGGCAGCCAGGGTGTCCCCCTATTTTACACATTGCGGCAGCCAGGACCCCCCCTATTTTACACATTGCGGCAGCCAGGGCGTCCCCCTATTTTACACATTGCAGCAGCCAGGGTGTCCCCCTTTTTTACACATTGTGGCAGCCTGGGCGTCCCCCTATTTTACACATTGCGGCAGCCAGGGCATCCCCCTATTTTACACATTGCGGCAGCCAGGCCGTCCCCCTATTTTACACATTGCGGCAGCCAGGGCGTCCCCCTATTTTACACATTGCGGCAGCCAGGGTGTCCCCCTATTTTACACATTGCGGCAGCCAGGGCGTCCCCCTATTTTACACATTGCGGCAGCCAGGACCCCCCCTATTTTACACATTGCGGCAGCCAGGACCCCCCCTATTTTAGAGAGAGAGAGAGAGAGAAAGAGAAAGAGAGAGAGAGAGGGATATACTTACCTTCTCCCGCTGACAGGCTCCTCGTGCTGGCAGGCATCTCCCTCTCTGTGCAGTGTGGCGTGTGCAGGCAGTTGAGAAGAAGGAGGAGAGAGGGGGATTGGAGCCGCAGCAGCGCTATGTGATTGGTAGTAAGCGCCGCTGCAGCATCCCCTTCTCCTTCTGTATTGGCTGCCTGGCGCTGCTTTGGATGCTGGGATGGAGGAACCGCATCCCAGCATCCATAGCAGCGCCGGGCAGCCAATACAGAAGGAGAAGGGGATGCTGCAGCGGCGCTTATTACCAATCACATAGCGCTGCTGCGGCTCCAATCCCCCTCCCTCCTCCTTCTTCTCTCCGCTGCCCGGCGGCGGCGCAGGTCACTCTCTTCCCCTTCACAGCGCGGCGCAGTTCAGAGGCGGCATGTAATGAGTCAATTTGACTCATTACATGCCGCTGGCCGTTGCGCCCCCAGGGCAACTGCGCTGTGTGCCAAGCCCCCTTGGCACACACGTAGTTACGGCCCTGGCTGGTACTTCTGGTTCTCCAAGTACCAGCTTGTGGAGGAGGCTTCCTGGGACTTGTAGTTCTTCTGCAAAAAACAATATTCTTTTATTTAACACAAGGCTATCAGCCTCCCATCCGCAGCCCATGGATTGGGGGGGGGGGGGGGCGGGGACGGACACCACAGCCTCGGGCTTCACCCCTGGCCCTTGGCTAGTTGGGGATTTAATGCCACGGCTGCAGGGACCGGTATAAATTTGTCCCCCGGCTGTGGCATTATCTCTCCAGCTAGTGGAGCCCGGTGCTGGTGTTAAAAATACGGGGGACCCCTACGCTTTTTGTCCCCCGTATTTTTTTCACCAGGACCGGATGCAGAGCCCAGTGCTGGTTCTAAAAAGACGGGGGATCCCCTGTCCATCCCCCCCCCCCCCCCGTATTTTTACAACCAGGACCGGCTCAAAGAGCCCGAGGCTGGTTATGCTTAGGAGGCGGGACCCCACGCATTTTTTTTTAGGGTTTTTTAACCATTTTTGTGCCGTCCGAAAAGTCGAATCCAGGACGCACTTATCTGTCAATTGGTCCGTTTTTCGATAGCGGGACTGTCGAATACATTTTTTATTGAATATGTCGAATTCCGGCACCTGCCGGCCGGGATTCGACGGTCGAATTGTGTCGAATTTAAAAATGGGCGAAAAAAAGACGCAATTCGTCCGGAATTGCATATACCCATAGAATTTGACGGCAGATAAGAACCACTTGGCCCATCTAGTCTGCCTTGATAGTAGCAGGAGTAGGAAGTCCAGCCTGTACATAAGCTTGTGCAATCACCATTCTAATCCATCTGGCCAAGGTCTGCTTATTCGCAGGCCAGCCACATTTATGAAAACCAAACAGAACAAAGAGAGAATCAGATCAGAAGGGAGGCGGTTCTCTTCATATAGATGCGGAGAGCCCGTACCACATCCAAAGTCCGCTCTTTGGAGGACAAATCAGGAGAGATAAAGGTCGGAACCACAATCTCTTGGTTAAGGTGGAAAGATGACACCACCTTCGGTAGATAACCAGGGCGAGTTCTATGAACCGCACGGTCATGGTGAAAAATCAGGAAGGGAGACCTACAGGATAAGGCACCCAAGTCTGAAACCCATCTAGCAGAGGCAATAGCCAGCAAAAACCAGACCTTAAGCGTAAGCCATTTAAGGTCCACAGACTCAAGAGGTTCAAACGGAGACTCTTGGAGGGCATCCAGAACAACCAATAAATCCCAAGGAACCACAGGAGGAACATAGGGAGGTTGAATGCGTAAAACACCCCGACTGAAGGTATGAACGTTCAGGCACAGTCGCAATTTTTCTCTGAAACAACACCGACAAGGCCGAAACATGAACCTTGAGGGAGGCCAGACGAAGGCCTGATTCCAGGCCCTATTGTAGAAACGCCAACAGGTTGGCAGTACTGACCTTGTATGCATCAAAATTCTTAGCCGCACACCAGGTGAAGTAAGAATTCCAGACTCTATAATAAATCCAAGCCAAAGCCGGTTTACGGGCTTTCAACATCGTTTGAATGACCGCCTCAGAAAAACCTTTGGCCCTTAGAACTGAAGCTTCAATAGCCACGCCATCAAAGCCATACCGGCCAAATCCTGGTAGACACAGGGGCTCTGAACAAGGAGGTGTGGGTGTTGCGGAAGCAGAAGAGGACGCTCTATCGAGAGACCCTGTAGGTCTGGGAACCAATGCCGTCTGGGCCACGCTGGAGTGATCAGAAGTAGGATTCCTCCTTCTTGCTTGAACTTCCTTATCACCCTGTGCAGAAATGACAGCAGATGGAACACGTACGGCAGCCGAAAGTTCCATGGAATTGCCAGTGCGTCCACGAATGCTGCTTGAAGATCCCTTGTTCTTGCACCGAAGACCAGAACCTTGTGATTGTGTCGAGACAAAATCAGGTCTACATCTGGTAGGCCCCACTTGTCCACTAGGAGTTGAAATACTTCTGACTGAAGGCTCCACTCTCCGGCGTGTACGTCCTGCCGACTGAGGAAGTCCACTTACCAGTTGAGGACCCCTGGAATGAAGACTGACGATTTGGCTGGCAGATGGCGTTCCGCCCATTGAAGAATCTTTGAGACTTCCATCATTGCCATGCGGCTTCGCATGCTGCCTTGACGATTTATGTACGCCACCGTGGTGGCATTGTCTGACTGTACTTGAACAGGCCTGTTCTGTACCAGAGGCAGGGCCAGTTTCAAAGCATTGAACACTGCCCGCATCTCTAGAATATTTATCGGGAGGAGAGATTCCTCCCTGTTTCACCGACCCCGAAGAGAGTGTTTCTCCAACACTGCGCCCCAACCCCGCAGACTGGCATCCATCATTAGAAGGACCCATTTGGAGATCCAGAAGGGACAACCCCTGCTCAATTGTTGGTCCTGTAGCCACCAGCTCAGTGACAGATGAACTTCCGGAGTAAAGGAGATCATGTGAGATCTGATCCGGTGAGGCAGGCCATCCCACTTGGCAAGGATTAGCTTCTGCAGAGGACGAGAGTGAAATAGAGCGTACTCTACCATGTCGAAAGCTGACACCATGAGGCCAAGTACATGCATAGCCGAGGAAGTATCTTATCTTCTCTTGGGACAAGAACAACCGTTGGTTGTGTGTGTCCAACAATGCCCCCAGGTGCACCATGCTCTGAGCAGGGACCAGGGAGGATTTCTTCCAGTTGATGAGCCACCCATGTGCTTGTAGGAATTGGACCGTCAGTTCCAGATGACGGAGGAGACCTCTAGGGAGTTTGCCAGGATCAACAAGTCGTCCAGATACTTCAGGATCCTGATACCATGACGGCGGAGCAGAGCCGTCATAACCGCCATGACCTTTGTGAAGATTTGCGGAGCCGTGGTCAGTCCAGAAGGTAAGGCCTGGAATTGATAATGTACGTTGCCAATAGCAAACCGCAGGTATTGCTGATGCGACATGGCAATAGGTATATGTAGGTAAGCATCCTGTATGTCCAGGGATACCAAATAGTCCATGGGCTCCAAGGCCAGAACAATAGAGCGAAGAGTTTCCATACGGAACTTGGATACCTTCACAAATTTGTTCAAAGACTTGAGGTTGAGAATGTTCCGGGAAGAACCATTCGGTTTCGGAACTAGGAACAATGTTGAATAGTACCCCCTGCCTCTCTGAGCCAGAGGCACCGGCACTATCACTCCTGTGTCCAGTAGGAATTGTACCACCAAATGGAGAGTTTTTGCTTTCACCAGATCCAAAGGGATATTTGTTGAGCAAAACTGGCGAGGGGGACGTTTCTTGAAAGAGATGGCGTATCCGTGAGTGACGACTTCCCTTACCCAGGCGTCCAAAGTGGTCTGTAACCATACCTGAGCAAACCGTAGAAGTCGGCCTCCCACCCTGGGATCCCCCAGGGGGAGGCCCGCCCCGTTATGCAGCAGGCTTATCTGGTTTGGAAGCAGGCTGACGGGCAGCCCAGGAACGTTTAGGTTTGGGCTTAGTGGATTTGGAGGTGTGAACATGTTTCGGGTACGCCTGACACTTTGCTTTACTTGGAGGTCGAAAGGAACAAAAGATGATACTTTTAGCCTTCGGAGCCGAAGGATTAGTACTCGGCAGACATGCAGTTTTAGCAGACGCGAAGTCAGCAACAATCTTGTTCAGATCTTCCCCAAAAAGGATGTCTCCCTTAAAAGGGATGACCTCCAAGGTCTTTTTAGAGTCCAGATCCACAGACCAGGACCGCAACCACAGAATCCGGCGTGCCGGAATGGACGTAGTAGACGCTTTGGCCGCCAGGACACCGGCATCAGATGCCGCCTCCTGAATATAATGAGAGGCTGTGATAAAATATGAAAGACACTGTCTGGCATTATCAGAAAAATTTGAAAGTAGCTCCACCTCAACTTCTTGAATCCAGGCTTTAACAGCCTTCGCAGCCCAAGAAGCCGCTACAGTAGGTCTATGCACAGCACCCGCAACAGTGTAAATAGACTTTGAGCAACCTTCCATGCACTTATCCGTCGGTTCCTTCAGAGAGGTGACGGTAGTGACAGGCAGAGTAGATGACACCACCAGACGCGCAACATGCGAGTCCACCGGCGGCGGTTTCCCAATTTTTACTTAACTCTACAGCAAGGGGATAACGAGCTAGTATTTTCTTAGACAGGGAGAATTTCTGACCTGGAGACTCCCAGGATTCCTGATGTATGTCAACTAAATGGTCAGAATGGGGCAAAACTAATTTAGTGACCTTCTGATGTTTGAACTTATCGGGTTTCGTATCCGGAGCTTCAGACTCATCATCAAGCTGAAGAATCAGCCTGATAGCCTCCAAGAGGTCATGAACAGCCACCTGTGTAATAGATTCCCCATCAGAAGCATCTGCATCAGTGTCTGAGGGCTCAGTGTATACGCCATCTTCATCGGATGAAGTACCCGAAACATGAGTGGATTGTGAGGAAGAAATGGCCTGCTTAGATGACCCTTTGGTCCTAGGAGGGCGAGGGTTAGGTTTTTATTTAACCAAAGACTGATTTAATTGCTGTAACTGAGTTGACAGAGTATCTGCCCATGGCGGATTAACTGCAAGGAAATCGTGGCAGCAATGGCACAGGAGGTCCCATAGGGGGCGTAAGTCTCATTACTAGCGTAGTCAGTAAATTAGAAAAAGCAGACCAAGGTGGGTCTTGGTGTGCCACCGGTGCTGCAGGCTGACTGAGGGGTACTGGACCCCCGACACCTGAACCCTGAGCAGGTGTATCCGCGGCGTCAACACTGCATGACGCAGGATCAGCCACGGATCTCCCGCCCTGTGAAGCAGACATTATTTAGAAACGTAGCCTTAGGACGTAACAGTACAACATAGCCAGACAAAGTACCAGACAAACACCCCCTATGGAGTGAGACTGCAGATGCAGAACACAAACAGAGGATTTAAGTGCTATATGGTGACTGAAATACACAGAGAAATACCAATGTAGTATATCCTGTGAAATACTATATAGGACCCTGACGCACTTAGCCCCCCTCAGGGTACAGAATATAGGGATAGCAATATGTGTGAGATACACAGAATAGGAACCACACAGCAGCTATAGGCACACACAGTCACATGTACAATGCAGAAATTATTACAAACAATAATAAAACTGCACTGGACTAGCAATACTAAGTAAAGCTATGTATGTACCAAAATATTGTGAGGACTAGCCTCAAAGAAAATTCCTTTTTTGGAGCACTCTTATGAAATGACAAATGATATAATATATAGAGAATTTATGAATAATATTAAAACTTAACTTTTATTTCTTACCAATCTAAAATAAAAAGGAGAATGTTCAAACACATTGCATATCAGACACTGTCATAGGTAACACATGTGTTCAATAATTATCCATATCTCCCAATGTCAAATCCAAAAATAAATAAATAAACAATTAAGTTAATACTGATGTAAAATCTCGGCATATAACTATTATATCCCTAGGACTGATTGTCCTAATTCAGACGCACTCACTATGTGAATATGCATAAATTGCCTACTTAATTGATAGAGGACAGACGTGGATGTACTTCTTATATTCGCATCTAATTATAATCCACTCCTTGGCTATTA
Source organism: Pseudophryne corroboree (assembly GCF_028390025.1). Classification (NCBI taxonomy): domain Eukaryota; kingdom Metazoa; phylum Chordata; class Amphibia; order Anura; family Myobatrachidae; genus Pseudophryne; species Pseudophryne corroboree. Next base: position 942,640 of record NW_026967552.1, read on the forward strand.
TTTGCATGAGAGCCGTCAATTCCACTGGCTCAGCAATATTCCTAACCACATGTTCAGTATAATTGAAACTTATTAACCATATCACAAGCTGTTACACATCGAATGGTTTTTTTTTTTTAAATACTGTGGTTACAGACAAATAAACTGTGTGTTAAATATTCAATCTAACTGATAGGGCAGATATATGCCTGTAAAGATTTTTCCCAATGAAATTTAGTAGCGGACCGCACTCGTTAGCTGCCCTGCAGGCACCAACTTACAGACTGCGCTCCAGTGCCTGGAGGTGGGGTTATAGAGGAGGCGGCGCTATGCATCCTGGGAACAGTCAAAGCTTTAGCCTGTTGGTGCCTCAGATCAAGATCCAACTCTACACCCCAATGTTATTCCCTGTGGAATACCAGTGTACCCCGCTGCAGAAAGGGAAGATCTTTAATAGCCTCTCGCTCATAAAATTTGCAGCATCCTGTATATGTTGGAGCAGAGTAATGACCAGAGAGTATAAACTCAATAACCATATCAGACCACTTGACTACCGCCCTGGAAATCCACCCCTGGAGTGTTGTGCTGCACCTGCTGCTGTATAAATTGCCTTGAGCATGGTCTCATTGTTATGGTCAGCCGGCTCTTTCAGGTATATAGCCCCTGGATACCGACTGACGGAGGGGTGGGGGAGGGGGGATGTTCCATACCTTCCTGTCCTCAGCTGGGAGGCGAAACGTAGTTAAAAACCTCTGAGGAATTTTACATTTCTTAGTGAAACCACTAGAGGGAGCTGAGAAGCCTTCTTGGTATCTGTCTCTCTCTTTTAGCTACCGAAAAAATCTCGCCGTGTGTACACACCATTAGCCTCATGAAGCAGGTGGTCTGTCTGCCAACCAGAGCTACCTGATAATAACAAAGTACAATAAAAATAAAGGAAACTCTCTGGAGCTCCAGAGAAAATAACCTGGTTCCTTGGGCACATTTTTCTAAACTGAGTCTGGTGGGAGGGGCAAAGAGGGGAGGGGCCAGCCCACACATACACACTAAAAGTTTTTAAGTGCCAGGCTAGAGTGCACAGGTTCTCAAACTCGGTCCTCAGGACCCCACACAGTGCATGTTTTGCATGTCTCCTCACAGAATCACAAGTGACATAATTAGCTCCACCTGTAGACCTTTTAAAATGTGTCAGTGATTAATTAATACACCTGTGCACCTGCTGGGTTACCTGCAAAACATGCACTGCGTGGGGTCCTGAGGACCGAGTTTGAGAACCACTGCTATAGTGGAACCGATCTATACCCCATGGTACTAAAGTAATAGACCCCAGTATCCACTAGGATGTAAGAGAAAAGCTTTTCAGGGCTGCCCAGTGCTGCCCTCCTGTTCGGTGACCTGCTACTGCAGGCACCAACTCGAAACTGAGATGATCCCCCTGTATACTATGACAGCACAGGCCGCTCCACCTGTATATAATGACAACACAGGCCGCTCCCCCTGTATATTATAACAAAACAGTCCGCTCCCCCTGTATACTGTGACAGCACAGGATGCTACTCCTGTATATTATACTGTATATTATGACACACAGGCCACTCGCCCCTGTATAATATAACACTGGCCACTCCCTCTGTATATTATGACAACACAGGCCACTCTACCTGTATACTATGACAACACAGGCTACCCCCCATATATTATGACAGCACAGGCCACTCCCCCTGCATACTATGACAGCCCAGGATGCTACCCCTGTATATTATGACAGCCCAGGATGCTACCCCTGTATACTATGACAGCCCAGGATGCTACCCCTGTATATTATGACAACACAGGCTGCTCTCCCTGTATACTATGACAGCACAGGATGCTACCCCTGTATATTATGACGGCACAGGCCGCTCCTCCTGTATACTATGACAGCACAGGATGCTACCCCTGTATATTATGACAGCACAGGATGCTACCCCTGTATACTATGACAACTCAGACCACTCCTCTTGTATACTATGACAACACAGGCCACCCCCCATATATAATGACAACACAGGCTGCTCCTCCTGCATACTATGACAGCACAGGATGCTACCCCGGTATATTATGACAACACAGGTCGCTCCCCCTGTATATTATGACAGCACAGGATGCTACCCCTGTATATTATGACAACACACCACTCCTCCTGTATATTATGACAACACAGGTCGCTCCCCCTGTATATTATGACAGCACAGGATGCTACCCCTGTATATTATGACAACACGCCACTCCTCCTGTATCTTATGATGGCACAGGATGCTACCCCTGTATATTATGACAACTCAGACCACTCCTCCTGTATACTATGACAACACAGGTTGCTCCCCCTGCATACTATGACAGCACAGGAATCTACCACTGTATATTATGACAACACAGGCCGCTCCCCCTGCATACTATGACAGCACAGGAATCTACCACTGACTATTATGACAACACAGGCCACTCCCCCGTATATTATGACAACACCCGCCGCTCCTCCTGTATACTATGATGGCGCAGGATGCTACCCATGTATATTATGACAACACAGGCCACTCCTCCTGTATACTATGACAGCACAGGATGCTACCCCTGTATACTATGACAACACAGGACGCTCCCCCTGTATACTATGACAACACAGGTCGCTCCCCCTGTATAGTATGACAGCACAGGATGCTACCCTTGTATATTATGACAACACGCCACTCCTCCTGTATATTATGATGGCACAGGATGCTACCCCTGTATATTATGACAACTCTGACCACTCCTCCTGTATACTATGACAACACAGGATGCTACCCCTGTATATTATGACAACACAGGATGCTACCCCTGTATATTATGACAACACAGGCCACCCCCCAATTATTATGACAACACAGGTTGCTCCCCCTGCATACTATGACAGCACAGGAATCTACCACTGTATATTATGACAACACAGGCCGCTCCCCCAGTATACTATGACAACACAGGCCACCCCCCAATTATTATGAAAACACAGGCCGCTCCCCCTGTATACAATGACAGTACAGGAATCTACCACTGTATATTATGACAACATAGGCCACTCCCCCGTATATTATGACAACACCTGCCGCTCCTCCTGTATACTATGATGACGCAGGATGCTACCCATGTATATTATGACAACACAGGCCACTCCTCCTGTATACTATGACAGCACAGGATGCTACCCCTGTATACTATGACAACACAGACCAACCCCCATATATTTGGACAACACAGGCCGCTCCCCCTGTATACTATGACAGCACAGGATGCTACCCCTGTATACTATGACAACACAGGATGCTACCCCTATATACTATGACAACACTGGCCACTCCCCCTGTATACTATGACAACACAGGATGCTCCCCCTGTATACTATGACAACACTGGCCACTCCCCCTGTATACTATGATAGCACAGGAAGCTACCCCTGCATGTTATGACAACACACGCCATTCCTCCTGTATATTATGATGGCACAGGATGCTACCCCTGTATATTATGACAACACAGGCCGCTACCCCTGTATACTATGACAACACAGGCCACGCCCCAGTTATTATGACATAACAGGCCGCTCCCCCTTTATACTATGAAAGCACAGGATGCTACCCCTGTATACTATGACAACGCAGGCCACTCCCCCGTATATTATGACATCACATGCCGCTCTTCCTGTATACTATGATGGCGCAGAATGCTACCCATGTATATTATGACAACACAGGCTGCTACCCCTGTATACTATGACAACACAGGCCACGCCCCAATTATTATGACATCACAGGCCGCTCCCCCTGTATACTATGAAAGCACAGGATGCTACCCCTGTATACTATGACAATGCAGGCCACTCCCCCGTATATTATGACATCACATGCCGCTCTTCCTGTATACTATGATGGCGCAGGATGCTACCCATGTATATTATGACAACACAGGCCAATCCTCCTGTATACTATGACAGTACAGGCCGCTCCTCCTGTATACTATGACAACACATACCAACCCCCATATATTTGGACAACACAGGCCGCTCCCCCTGTATAGTATAATGCCACAGGACAGAACAGTAAAGGTGGGGTCTGCGCCACCTGTATTACAGTAACGGCGGGGTCTGCGCCTCCTGTATTACGGTAACGGCGGGGTCTGCGCCACCTGTATTACGGTAACGGTGGGTTCTGCGCCACCTGTATTACGGTAACGGCGGGGTCTGCGCCACCTGTATTACGGTAACGGCGGGGTCTGCGCCACCTGTATTACGGTAACGGCGGAGTCTGCACCTCCTGTATTACGGTAATGGCGGGGTCTGCACCTCCTGTATTACGGTAACGGCGGGGTCTGTGCCACCTGTATTACGGTAACGGCGGGGTCTGCGCCACCTGTAACACCGGGGTCTGTGCTACCTTTATTACGGTAACAGCGGGGTCTGCGCCACCTGTATTACGGTAACGGCGGGGTCTGCGCCACCTGTATTACGGTAACGGCGGGGTCTGCGCCACCTGTATTACGGTAACGGCGGGGTCTGCGTCACCTGTATTATGGTAACGGCGGGGTCTGCGCCACCTGTATTACGGTAACGGCGGGGTCTGCGCCACCTGTATTACGGTAACGGCGGGGTCTGCGCCACCTGTATTACGGTAACGGCGGGGTCTGCGCCACCTGTATTACGGTAAAGGCGGGGTCTGCGTCACCTGTATTATGGTAACGGCGGGGTCTGCGCCACCTGTATTACGGTAACGGCGGGGTCTGCGCCACCTGTATTACGGTAACGACGGGGTCTGCGCCTCCTATATTACGGTAACGGCGGGGTCTGCGCCACCTGTATTACGGTAACGGCGGGGTCTGCGCCTCCTATATTACGGTAACGGCGGGGTCTGCGCCACCTGTATTACGGTAACGGCGGGGTCTGCGCCACCTGTATTACGGTAACGGTGGGTTCTGCGCCACCTGTATTACGGTAACGGCGGGGTCTGCGCCACCTGTATTACGGTAACGGCGGGGACTGCGCCACCTGTATTACGGTAACGGCGGAGTCTGCACCTCCTGTATTACGGTAATGGCGGGGTCTGCACCTCCTGTATTACGGTAACGGCGGGGTCTGTGCCACCTGTATTACGGTAACGGCGGGGTCTGCGCCACCTGTAACACCGGGGTCTGTGCTACCTGTATTACGGTAACAGCGGGGTCTGCGCCACCTGTATTACGGTAACGACGGGGTCTGCGCCACCTGTATTACGGTAACGGTGGGTTCTGCGCCACCTGTATTACAGTAACGGCGGAGTCTGCGCCACCTGTATTACGGTAATGGCGGGGTCTGCGCCACCTGTATTACGGTAACGGTGGGTTCTGCGCCACCTGTATTACAGTAACGGCGGAGTCTGCGCCACCTGTATTACGGTACCGGCGGGGTCTGCGCCTCCTATATTACGGTAACGGCGGGGTCTGCGTCACCTGTATTATGGTAACGGCGGGGTCTGCGCCACCTGTATTACGGTAACGGCGGGGTCTGCGCCACCTGTATTACGGTAACGGCGGGGTCTGCGCCACCTGTATTACGGTAACGGCGGGGTCTGCGCCACCTGTATTACGGTAACGGCGGGGTCTGCGCCCCCTGTATTACTGTAACGGCGGGGTCTGCGCCACCTGTATTACGGTAACGGCGGGGTCTGCGCCACCTGTATTACGGTAATAGGACACTAGAGTGTCAGCCACCTGTACAGGGACAATGCAGCACCAGAGGCTGCTCCAGCTGCACTATAACAAGGCACCAGAGGCTGCTCCCCCTGTAGTACAGAACCTGACACCAGAGCTGCTCAGCCTATAGAATAATAATAATAATATCATTACCTGCTGCCAGACACAGCAATGGCTGCTCTCTGCTCCTGCTGCCTTGTGGGAATGATAGAAGGAAGGCGGAGCTCAGACCAGGGGAAAATGGCCGCCGCTCCTGACGTCACTACACGGCCAGCGAACCTATTGGTACTGCCGGACTGGTCTACAAGAAAATGGCCGCCGGCCTCCTGCACTGAGGACATATATGGTATTAGTTATTACAGAGGGCGGGGCTGTGGCCGGGCTGTAGGAGGGGAGGGTCCAGTCACCAGGAAGCGCCTGTGCCAATCACACCCTACTTCCGGCCTGTGCGGTCCACCTTACTTCCGGACAGTGCGTACCACATACAGGAAGTGAGTTTTCATCGACTGCTGCAGCCTCCCAGTGTCCGTGGAGATCAGGTAATGGCGTCTTACTATACAGGGGGAGCAGCCTATGGTGTCCTGTTATTATTATTATTATTATTATAATAATATAGAGGGAGCAGCCTGTGGTGTCCATTTATTATTATTATTATACAGGAGGAGCAACATGTGGTGTCCTGTTAATAAAGACATATTTTATTATTTTTATACTGGGGTGCAGCCTTTAGTGTTGTTAATTATTATTTCTCTAACGTCCTAAGTGGATGCTGGGGACTCCGTAAGGACCATGGGGAATAGCGGCTCCGCAAGAGACTGGGCACATCTAAAGAAAGCTTTAGGACTAGGTGGTGTGCACTGGCTCCTCCCCCTATGACCCTCCTCCAAGCCTCAGTTAGGATACTGTGCCCGGCCGAGCTGGATGCACACTAGGGGCTCTCCTGAGCTTCTTAGTGAAAGTTTTAGTTTAGGTTTGTTATTTTCAGTGAGACCTGCTGGCAACAGGCTCACTGCACCGAGGGACTAAGGGGAGAAGAAGCGAACTCACCTGCGGGCAGAGTGGATTGGGCTTCTTGGCTACTGGACATTAGCTCCAGAGGGACGATCACAGGCCCAGCTTGGATGGGTCCCAGAGCCGCGCCGCCGGCCCCCTTACAGAGCCAGAAGACAGAAGAGGTCCGGAAAATCGGCAGCAGAAGACATCCTGTCTTCAATAAGGTAGCGCACAGCACCGCAGCTGTGCGCCATTGCTCTCAGCACACTTCACACTCCGGTCACTGAGGGTGCAGGGCGCTGGGGGGGGGGGCGCCCTGAGACGCAATAAAAAACACCTTGGATGGCAAAAAATGCATCATATATAGCTCCTGGGCTATATGGATGCATTTAACCCCTGCCAGAATACATAGAAAAACGGGTATGTCGGTACGTTTGTGTCGACATGTATGAGGAGAAAAATGATGTGGAGACGGAGCAGATTGCCTGTAATAGTGATGTCACCCCCTAGGGGGTCGACACCTGAGTGGATGAACTGTTGGAAGGAATTACGTGACAGTGTCAGCTCTGTATAAAAGACAGTGGTTGACATGAGACAGCCGGCTACTCAGCTTGTGCCTGTCCAGACGTCTCATAGGCCATCAGGGGCTCTAAAGCGCCCGTTACCTCAGATGGCAGATATAGACGCCGACACGGATACTGACTCCAGTGTCGACGGTGAAGAGACAAATGTGACTTCCAGTAGGGCCACACGTTACATGATTGAGGCAATGAAAAATGTTTTACACATTTCTGATAATACGAGTACCACCAAAAAGGGGTATTATGTTCGGTGAGGAAAAACTACCTGTAGTTTTCCTGAATCTGAGAAATTAAATGAGGTGTGTGATGATGCGTGGGTTTCCCCCGATAACAACTGATAATTTCTAAAATGTTATTGGCATTATATCCTTTCCCGCCAGAGGTTAGGGTGCGTTGGAAAACACCCCCTAGGGGGGATAAAGCGCTCACACGCTTGTTAGGGCTCTACCCTCTCCTGAGATGGCCGCCCTTAAGGATCCTGCTGATAGAAAGCAGGAGGGTATCCTAAAATGTATTTACACACATACTGGTGTTATACTGCGACCAGCAATAGCCTCAGCCTGGATGTGCAGTGCTGGGTTGGCGTGGTCTGATTCCCTGACTGAAAATATTGATACCCTAGATAGGGACAGTATATTTTTGCCTATACAGCATTTAAAAGATGCATTTCTATATATGCGTGATGCACAGCGGAATATATGCCGACTGGCATCAAGTCTAAGTGCGTTGTCCATTTCTACCAGTAGAGGGTTATGGACACGTCAGTGGTCAGGTGATGCGTATTCCAAACGGCATTTGGAAGTATTGCCTTATTAAGGGGAGGAGTTATTTGGGGTCGGTCTTTCAGACCTGGTGGCCACGGCAACAGCTGGGTAATCCACGTTTGTACCCCAGGTCGCCTCTCAACATGAGAAGACGCCGTATTATCAGGCGCAGTCTTTTCGTGGACAAGGGGCAAAAGGTTCCTCATTTCTGCCCCGTGACAGAGGGAGAGGAAAAAGGCTGCAGAAATCAGCCAGTTCCCAGGAACAGAAACCCTCTCCCGCCTCTGCCAAGCCCTCAGTATGACGCTGGGGCTTTACAAGCAGAATCAGGCACGGTGGGGGGCCCGTCTCAATGAATTTCAGCGCGCAGTGGGCTCACTCGCAAGTAGACCCCTGGATCCTTCAGGTGATATCTCAGGGGTACAAATTAGAATTCGAGACGTCTCCCCCTCGCCGTTTCCTAAAGTCGGCTTTACCGATGTCTCCTTCTGACACGGAGACAGTTTTGGAAGCCATTCACAAGCTGTATTCCCAGCAGGTGATAATCAAGGTACCCCTCCTGCAACAGGGAACGGGGTATTATTCCACACTGTGGTGGTACCGAAGCCAGACGGCTCGGTGAGACAGATTCTAAATCTAAAATCTTTGAACACTTGCATACAGAGGTTCAAATTCAAGATTGAGTCACTCAGAGCAGTGATTGCGAACCTGGAAGAAGGGGACTACATGATGTCTCGGGACATCAAGGATGCTTACCTTCATGTCAAAATTTACCCTTCTCACCAAGGGTACCTCAGGTTTATGGTACAGAACTGTCACTATCAGTTCAGACGCTGCCGTATGGATGGTCCACGGCACCCCGGGTCTTTACCAAGGTAATGGCCGAAATGATGATATTCCTTCGAAGGAAGGGAATTTTAGTTATCCCTTACTTGGACGATTCCCTGATAAGGGTAAGATCCAGGGAACAGTTGGAGGTCGGTGTAGCACTATCTCAGGTAGTGTTGCGACAGCACGATTGGATTCTCAATATTCCAAAATCGCAGCTGGTTCCGACGACTTGTCTTCTGTTCCTAGGGATGATCCTGGACACAGTCCAGAAAAAGGTGTTTCTCCCGGAGGAGAAAGCCAGGAAGTTATCCGAGCTAGTCAGGAACCTCCTAAAACCGAGCCAAGGCTCAGTGCATCAATGCACAAGGGTTCTGGGTAAAAATGGTGGCTTCCTACGAAGCAATCCCATTCGGCAGATTCCACGCAAGAACTCTCCAGTGGGACCTGCTGGACAAATGGTCCGGGTCGCATCTTCAGATGCATCAGCGGATAACCCTGTCATCAAGGACAAGGGTATCCCTCCTGTGGTGGTTGCAGAGTGCTCATCTTCTAGAGGGCCGCAGATTCGGCATTCAGGACTGGGTCCTGGTGACCACGGATGCCAGCCTGCGAGGCTGGGGAGCAGTCACACAGGGAAGGAATATCCAGGGCTTATGGTCAAGCCTGGAGACATCACTTCACATAAATATCCTGAAGCTAAGGGCCATTTACAATGCTCTAAGCTTAGCAAGACCTCTGCTTCAAGGTCAGCCGGTGTTGATCCAGTCGGACAACATCACGGCAGTCACCCACGTAAACAGACAGGGTGGCACAAGAAGCAGGAGGGCAATGGCAGAAGCTGCAAGGATTCTTCGCTGGGCGGAAAATCATGTGATAGCACTGTCAGCAGTATTCATTCCGGGAGTGGACAACTGGGAAGCAAATTTCCTCAGCACGACCTCCACCCAGGAGAGTGGGGACTTCACCCAGAAGTCTTCCACATGATTATAAACGTTGGGAAAAACTCGACAGGTATTGCGCCAGGTCAAGGGACCCTCAGGCAATAGCTGTAGACGCTCTGGTAACACCGTGGGTGTACCAGTCAGTGTATGTGTTACCTCCTCTGCCTCTCATACCCAAGGTACTGAGATTGATAAGATGGAGAGGAGTAAGCACTATATTCGTGGCTCCGGATTGGCCAAGAAGGACTTGGTAACCGGAACTTCAAGAGATGCTCACGGAGGATCCGTGGCCTCTACCTCTAAGAAGGGACCTGCTCCAGCAAGGACCCTGTCTGTTCCAAGACTTACTGCGGCTGCGTTTGACGGCATAGCGATTGAACGCCGGATCCTGAAGGAAAAAAGGCATTCCGGATGAAGTCATCCCTATCCTGATCAAAGCCAGGAAGGATGTAACCGCAAAACATTATCACCGCATTTGGCGAAAATATGTTGCGTGGTGCGAGGCCAGTAAGGCCCGACGGAGGAAAGTCAACTGGGTCGATTCCTACATTTCCTGCAAACAGGAGTGTCTATGGGCCTGAAATTGGGGTCCATTAAGGTTCAAATTTCGGCTCTGTCAATTTTCTTCCAAAAAGAACTAGCTTCAGTCCCTGAAGTTCAGACGTTTGTTAAAGGGGTACTGCATATACAGCCTCCTTTGGTGCCTCCAGTGGCACTTTGGGATCTCAATGTAGTTTTGGGTTCCAAAAGTCACATTGGTTTGACCCACTTAAATCTGTGGAGTTAAAATATCTCACATGGAAAGTGGTCATGCTGTTGGCTCTGGCCTGGGCCAGGCGCGTGTCAGAATTGGCGGCTTTATCCTGTAAAAGCCCTTATCTGATTTTCCATTCGGATAGGGCGGAATTGAGGACTCGTCCTCAGTTTCTCCCTAAGGTGGTTTCATCGTTCACCGGAACCAACCTATTGTGGTGCCTGCGGCTACTAGGGACTTGGAGGACTCCAAGTTGCTAGACGTTGTCAGGGCCCTGAAAATATAAGTTTCCAGGACGGCTGGAGTCAGGAAATCTGACTCGCTGTTTATCCTGTATGCACCCAACAAGCTGGGTGCTCTTGCTTTTAAGCAGACTATTGCTCGTTGGATTTGTAGTACAATTCAGCTTGCACATTCTGTGGCAGGCCTGCCACAGCCAAAAATCTGTAAATGCCCACTCCACAAGGAAGGTGGGCTCATCTTGGGCGGCTGCCCGAGGGGTCTCGGCTTTACAACTTTGCCGAGCAGCTACTTGGTCAGGAGCAAATACGTTTGTAAATTCTACAAAATTGATACCCTGGCTGAGGAGGACCTGGAGTTCTCTCATTTGGTGCTGCAGAGTCATCCGCACTCTCCCGCCCGTTTGGGAGCTTTGGTATAATCCCCATGGTCCTTACGGAGTCCCCAGCATCCACTTAGGACGTTAGAGAAAATAAGAATTTACTTACCGATAATTCTATTTCTCGTAGTCCGTAGTGGATGCTGGGCGCCCATCCCAAGTGCGGATTGTCTGCAATACTGGTACATAGTTATTGTTACCAAAAAATTTGGGTTATTGCTGTAGTGAGCCATCTTTTCTAGAGGCTCCTCTGTTATCATGCTGTTAACTGGGTTCAGATCACAAGTTGTACAGTGTGATTGGTGTGGCTGGTATGAGTCTTACCCGGGATTCAAAAATCCTTCCTTATTGTGTACGCTCGTCCGGGCACAGTATCCTAACTGAGGCTTGGAGGAGGGTCATAGGGGGAGGAGCCAGTGCACACCAGATAGTCCTAAAGCTTTCTTTAGATGTGCCCAGTCTCCTGCGGAGCCGCTATCCCCCCATGGTCCTGACGGAGTCCCAGCATCCACTACGGACTACGAGAAATAGAATTATCGGTAAGTAAATTCTTATTTATTATTATTATTATTATATGTAATTGTGGGGATTGAAAATATTGCTCAAATTCTAGGATATATTAAAGCAGAGAACATAATATCCCTGGCATGTGTAACAGATGATAATTGGAGCAGTATGAAGCAAATGTATATCCTGGGAGTGTCCCTATGACATCACTTATCTCTATAGTAATAATGCAGGAACATGACTGGGGAGGTGAGGGGATCTGGGAGTGTCACAGTGACATCACTTATATCTACAGTAATAATGCAGGAACATGACTGGGGAGGTGAGGGGATCTGGGAATATCACAGTGACATCACTTATATCTACAGTAATAATGCAGGAACATGACTGGGGAGGTGAGAGGATCTGGGAATATCACAGTGACATCACTTATATCTACAGTAATAATGCAGGAACATGACTAGGGAGGTTAGGGAGTCTGTGAGTGTCACTGACATCACATCTATAGTAATAATACAGGGACATGACTGGGGAGGTAAGGGCATCTGGTAATATCACCGTGACATCACTTATATCTACAGTAATAATGCAGGAACATGACTGGGGAGGTGAGGGGATCTGGGAGTGTCACAGTGACATCACTTATATCTACAGTAATAATGCAGGAACATGACTGGGGAGGTGAGGGGATCTGGGAATATCACAGTGACATCACTTATATCTACAGTAATAATGCAGGAACATGACTAGGGAGGTGAGGGAGTCTGTGAGTGTCACTGACATCACATATCTATAGTAGTAATACAAGGACATGACTGGGGAGGTGAGGGAGTCTGTGAGTGTCACTTTGACATCACTTATATCTATAGTAATAATACAGGGACATGACTGTGAAGGTGAGGGGGACCTGGGAGTGTCACAGTGACAAGAGAAAGAAAGTAGACTTCTTTGTGGGCGCACTCTTGTGAAAAAATAATGAGATACTCCCAAAGAATAAAACCTAACTTTTATTACAAATGATTAAGAAATTATTCAATCTCCTGAGAACAAATAAACAAACAACAATTACAGACTAATCAAACAGAACAAGTATAAGACAAATTTAAAAAGCATCTGGCAGTGGAAGCATAAACGGTGAAATATTTAGAATAAATATCATATTTATAATTAGAATATATGCAATCCATTCTGGCGTTGAGAATTTTTTTTATTACTTAATTATTGTCCAAACACAAACTGTGATAGACTGGTTTAAATAGTACAATATCTCCAAACCCTGCCTCAAAAATGGCTCAAAAGTCTGTATATCAAGATTATGTTTGGAAGACAGGCTATGGTGGATTTTAGGTGGGATGCCTCCGATAGTCAAGTTAGAATAATAGAAAAAGTGTGAATCTGGTGTCAATGTTAGACAGGAGTTTCTCCTAGTTTTGAACCTACTGCACCAGGTATTCCTGGTGGTCCCCCACCGGGTACTAACCTGGCCCTCAACTGTTTTGCTTCCAAGATCGGACGGTATTGGGCATGAGCAGTGAGGTAGGATAGCAGGTTATAAGTATTTATATGCAACCATCTCCTGAATCATTGACGAGAGTTCAGAAATAAATAGAAAGAAAAGATAAAGTGGATCTGCTTTTGGTGTTAGGTGATGGACACTTGTCCCACCAGCTGGGGAGCTGCCATGGGTAGAGGGGTCCCTCAAATCACCAATGAGAGTCCTGAATCAAAGGAGGATGATATAAGGAGGACAAATCCCTGACCTAGGATATCTGGGGTCAATATTACCTTCTATACAGTGATCGCGCTGATCAAAAAAAAAAGTGGGTCCCAGGGACCCCTCACTTTCAAAAATTGGGGTCCTACCGGTCTTTTTCTGTGTCCCATCGGAATGAAGGTTCTTATTAATCTTAATCTTGTTTGGACACTACAAAAGTATTGCAAGGTGGGGGGATGGGGTGACAGTGCTGCTGGGCTGTGTAGCATGCAGGACACCCCGCACCAGAGGTGTAACTAGACATTTTGGTGCCCTTAGGCAAAAAGTGAATTGGTGTTCCACCTTACTAGACCGCAAAGCAAAGGCAGTGCGCGCCGAAGGCGCGGCACAAAGTTTGAGGGGCGTGGCCACATAATAGTGCCAATTCACATTACACCACGCAGTAGTGCGGCTTATACAGATTGCACCAGGTAGAACCTCCTATACACATTGCGCCAGATAGAGCACGTTATACATATTGCACCAGGTTACAGCACGTTATACACTTTCAGTGATCACGCTGGGCGAAAAAAAATGTGGGTCCCAGGGACCCCTTGCTTTGAAAATGTGGGGTCCTACTTAACGATTTCTGGGTCCCATAACATAATATAGGGGGTGAGGCAGCAACATGGGATAAAGCGGGTAAGGGCAAGCAGTATTTGGGGTAAAGCTGATGGTAGAGGGGGCCAAGGACAGACAGGGATTGGGGTAGGGAGGGGGAATGTTCAGTCAATTGGCAATGTTTTCTATTTATTATTATTTCTATAATAATAATAATAATAATAATAATGCCTGCACAGATCCTATAAACTGCTGTTTTATATAAAAGGGAAATCAACACTACAAACACGAAATGTGTATAACTAACAAACAAAAACGGCGCTTTATATAATGTATGGTAAACATCATGAATAGGTCTGTAGTTATGATCCCGGCAGTCAAAATATCGACGCGGGGATCCCGACCGCTGTGCCAGGGCTATTTCCACTCGTGGGTGTCCACGAAACCCATGGAGTGGGAATAGAACCTGTGGCAAGTGCAGAGAGCCCCCAAGGGGCTACGTTGCACTCATCCTCCAGCAGGCATTCTGGCAGCCATGATCCCGGCGTCGGTATACTGAGTCCGCCAGGATCCCGGCCGCCGGGATCATATACCCAACTCCATGAATATACATGTATTGCACAACAAATCTGAAAGACGAAATTCCTTTAATCAAATAACATACACAGCTATTCGCTCCCCTCCTTCCCCCCCTGCAGCACATACACCGCGATCCGCTCCCCTCTCCCCACCCTGCAGCACATACAGCCATCCGCTCCCCTCTCCCCCCCCCTGCAGCACATACAGCCATCCGCTCCCCTCTCCCCCCCACCCCTGCAGCACATACACAGCCATCCGCACCTCTCTCCCCCCCTGCAGCACATACAGCCATCCGCTCCCCTCTCCCCCCTGCAGCACATACAGCCACCCGCTCTCCTCTTCCCCCCCTGCAGCACATACACAGCCATCCGCTCCCCTCTCCCCCCTGCAGCACATACAGCCATCCGCTCTCCTCTTCCCCCCCCTGCAGCACATACACAGCCATCCGCTCCCCTCTCCCCCCTGCAGCACATACAGCCATCCGCTCTCCTCTTCCCCCCCTGCAGCACATACACCGCGATCCGCTCCCCTCTCCCCCCTGCAGCACATACAGCCACCCGCTCTCCTCTTCCCCCCCTGCAGCACATACACAGCCATCCGCTCCCCTCTCCCCCCTGCAGCACATACAGCCATCCGCTCTCCTCTTCCCCCCCCTGCAGCACATACACAGCCATCCGCTCCCCTCTCCCCCCTGCAGCACATACAGCCATCCGCTCTCCTCTTCCCCCCCTGCAGCACATACACCGCGATCCGCTCCCCTCTCCCCACCCTGCAGCACATACAGCCATCCGCTCCCCTCTCCCCCCCCCTGCAGCACATACAGCCATCCGCTCCCCTCTCCCCCCCCCTGCAGCACATACAGCCATCCGCTCCCCTCCCCCCCCCCTGCAGCACATACAGCCATCCGCTCCCCTCTCCCCCCCACCCCTACAGCACATACACAGCCATCCGCACCTCTCTCCCCCCTGCAGCACATACAGCCATCCGCTCTCCTCTTCCCCCCCTGCAGCACATACACAGCCATCCGCTCCCCTCTCCCCCCTGCAGCACATACAGCCATCCGCTCTCCTCTTCCCCCCCCTGCAGCACATACACCGCGATCCGCTCCCCTCTCCCCACCCTGTAGCACATACAGCCATCCGCTCCCCTCCCCCCCCCCCCTGCAGCACATACAGCCATCCGCTCCCCTCTCCCCCCCCCCCTGCAGCACATACAGCCATCCGCTCCCCTCTCCCCCCCCCCTGCAGCACATACAGCCATCCGCTCCCCTCTCTCCCCCCCCCCTGCAGCACATACACAGCCATCCGCACCTCTCTCCCCCCCTGCAGCACATACAGCCATCCGCTCCCCTCTCCCCCCTGCAGCACATACAGCCACCCGCTCTCCTCTTCCCCCCCTGCAGCACATACACAGCCATCCGCTCCCCTCTCCCCCCTGCAGCACATACAGCCATCCGCTCCCCTCTCCCCCCTGCAGCACATACAGCCATCCGCTCTCCTCTTCCCCCCCTGCAGCACATACACAGCCATCCGCTCCCCTCTCCCCCCTGCAGCACATACAGCCATCCGCTCTCCTCTTCCCCCCCTGCAGCACATACACCGCGATCCGCTCCCCTCTCCCCACCCTGCAGCACATACAGCCATCCGCTCCCCTCTCCCCCCCCCTGCAGCACATACAGCCATCCGCTCCCCTCTCCCCCCCCTGCAGCACATACAGCCATCCGCTCCCCTCTCCCCCCCACCCCTGCAGCACATACACAGCCATCCGCACCTCTCTCCCCCCCTGCAGCACATACACAGCCATCCGCTCCCCTCTCCCCCCCACCCCTGCAGCACATACACAGCCATCCGCACCTCTCTCCCCCCCTGCAGCACATACACAGCCATCCGCTCCCCTCCTCCCCCCCCTGCAGCACATACACCGCGATCCGCTCCCCTCTCCCCACCCTGCAGCACATACAGCCATCCGCTCCCCTCTCCCCCCCCCCTGCAGCACATACAGCCATCCGCTCCCCTCTCCCCCCCCCCTGCAGCACATACAGCCATCCGCTCCCCTCTCCCCCCCACCCCTGCAGCACATACACAGCCATCCGCACCTCTCTCCCCCCCTGCAGCACATACACAGCCATCCGCTCCCCTCTCCCCCCCACCCCTGCAGCACATACACAGCCATCCGCACCTCTCTCCCCCCCTGCAGCACATACACAGCCATCCGCTCCCCTCCTCCCCCCCCCTGCAGCACATACACCGCGATCCGCTCCCCTCTCCCCACCCTGCAGCACATACAGCCATCCGCTCCCCTCTCCCCCCCCCTGCAGCACATACAGCCATCCGCTCCCCTCTCCCCCCCACCCCTGCAGCACATACACAGCCATCCGCACCTCTCTTCCCCCCTGCAGCACATACACAGCCATCCGCTCCCCTCTCCCCCCTGCAGCACATTCAGCCACCCGCTCTCCTCTTCCCCCCCTGCAGCACATGCACAGCCATCCGCACCTCTCTCCCCCCCTGCAGCACATACAGCCATCCGCTCCCCTCCTCCCCCCCCTGCAGCACATACACCGCGATCCGCTCCCCTCTTCCCCCCCTGCAGCACATACAGCCATCCGCTCCCCTCCCCCCCCCCCTGCAGCACATACAGCCATCTGCTCCCCTCTCCCCCCCCCTGCAGCACATACAGCCATCCGCTCCCCTCTCCCCCCCTGCAGCACATACAGCCATCCGATTCCCCCTCCCCCCTGCAGCACATACAGCCATCCGCTCCCCTCTCCCCCCCCCTGCAGCACATACACAGCCATCCGCTCACCTCTCCCCCCTGCAGCACATACAGCCATCCGCTCTCCTCTTCCCCCCCCTGCAGCACATACACCGCGATCCGCTCCCCTCTCCCCACCCTGCAGCACATACAGCCATCCGCTCCCCTCTCCCCCCCCCTGCAGCACATACAGCCATCCGCTCCCCTCTCCCCCCCCTGCAGCACATACAGCCATCCGCTCCCCTCTCCCCCCCACCCCTGCAGCACATACACAGCCATCCGCACCTCTCTCCCCCCCTGCAGCACATACACAGCCATCCGCTCCCCTCTCCCCCCCACCCCTGCAGCACATACACAGCCATCCGCACCTCTCTCCCCCCCTGCAGCACATACACAGCCATCCGCTCCCCTCCTCCCCCCCCTGCAGCACATACACCGCGATCCGCTCCCCTCTCCCCACCCTGCAGCACATACAGCCATCCGCTCCCCTCTCCCCCCCCCCCTGCAGCACATACAGCCATCCGCTCCCCTCTCCCCCCCCCCCCCTGCAGCACATACAGCCATCCGCTCCCCTCTCCCCCCCACCCCTGCAGCACATACACAGCCATCCGCACCTCTCTCCCCCCCTGCAGCACATACACAGCCATCCGCTCCCCTCTCCCCCCCACCCCTGCAGCACATACACAGCCATCCGCACCTCTCTCCCCCCCTGCAGCACATACACAGCCATCCGCTCCCCTCCTCCCCCCCCTGCAGCACATACACCGCGATCCGCTCCCCTCTCCCCACCCTGCAGCACATACAGCCATCCGCTCCCCTCTCCCCCCCCCCTGCAGCACATACAGCCATCCGCTCCCCTCCCCCCCCCCCCTGCAGCACATACAGCCATCCGCTCCCCTCTCCCCCCCACCCCTGCAGCACATACACAGCCATCCGCACCTCTCTCCCCCCCTGCAGCACATACAGCCATCCGCTCCCCTCTCCCCCCCACCCCTGCAGCACATACACAGCCATCCGCACCTCTCTTCCCCCCTGCAGCACATACACAGCCATCCGCTCCCCTCTCCCCCCTGCAGCACATTCAGCCACCCGCTCTCCTCTTCCCCCCCTGCAGCACATGCACAGCCATCCGCACCTCTCTCCCCCCCTGCAGCACATACAGCCATCCGCTCCCCTCCTCCCCCCCCTGCAGCACATACACCGCGATCCGCTCCCCTCTTCCCCCCCTGCAGCACATACAGCCATCCGCTCCCCTCCCCCCCCCCCTGCAGCACATACAGCCATCCGCTCCCCTCTCCCCCCCCCTGCAGCACATACAGCCATCCGCTCCCCTCTCCCCCCCTGCAGCACATACAGCCATCCGATCCCCCCTCCCCCCTGCAGCACATACAGCCATCCGCTCCCCTCTCCCCCCCCCTGCAGCACATACACAGCCATCCGCACCTCTCTCCCCCCCTGCAGCACATACAGCCATCTGCTCTCCTCTCCCCCCCCCCCCCTGCAGCACATACAGCCACCCGCTCTCCTCTCCCCCCCCCCCCCTGCAGCACATACACAGCCATCCGCACCTCTCCTCCCCTGCAGCACATACACAGCCATCCGCTCCCCTCTCCCCCCCTGCAGCACATACACAGCCATCCGCACCTCTCTCCCCCCCTGCAGCACATACAGCCATCCGCACCTCTCTCCCCCCCCTGCAGCACATACAGCCATCCGCTCCCCTCTCCCCCCCTGCAGCACATACAGCCATCCGCACCTCTCTCCCCCCCTGCAGCACATACAGCCATCCGCACCTCTTCCCTCTCCCCCCCTGCAGCACATACAGCCATCCGCTTCCCTCTCCCCCCCCCACCCTGCAGCACATACAGCCATCCGCTTCCCTCTCCCCCCCTGCAGCACATACAGCCATCCGCTCCCCTCTCCCCCCCTGAAGCACATACATAGCCATCCGCACCTCTCTCCCCCCTGCAGCACATGTACAGCCGTCCTCTCTCCTCTTCCTCCCCCCCTGCAGCACATACACAGCGATCCGCTCCCCTCTTCCCACCCCTGCAGCATATACACAGCGATCCGCTCCCCTATCTCCCCCCCCCGCAGCACATGTACAGCCCCCCCCCGCAGCACATACACAGCGATCCGCTCCTCTCTCCCCCCCCACCCCTCGCAGCACATGTACAGCCGTCCTCTCTCCCCCCCCCTCCCGCAGCACATGTACAGCGATCCGCTCCTCTCTCCCCCCCCACCCCCCGCAGCACATGTACAGCCGTCCTCTCCCCCCCCCCCCTCCCGCAGCACATGTACAGCGATCCGCTCCTCTCCCCCCCCCCACAGCACATGCACAGCCGTCGTCCCTCCCCCCCGCAGCACATACACAGCGAACCGCTTTCCCCCCCCCCCGCAGCACATGTACAGCCGTCCTCCCTCCCCCCCCCCGCAGCACATGTACAGCCGTCCTCTCGCCCCCCCGCAGCACATACACAGCGATCCGCTTCCTCCCCCCCCCCCCCCACGCAGCACATACAGTTACTGACGATGACGCCTGTCAGCCGCTGACTGGATCCCCCTTGAGTGCAGCCACTTTAAATACAAACGTCTTCTGCAGCCTTCCATGGGGTCCCGCACACTACACTGAGCCATCATGCTGGGATCTTGTGTGAAGCCGCTGCACATGACCAGGAGAGGAGTCGAAGCTCCACCTCCTCATTTTAAAGCTAGGATTCATCAAGCGGAGCGCGTCCTTGGGGACCCGCCCATTTTAGAAAAGTGAGTCCCTGGCCATGAAAACGGGTAAAATACGCGCTATAGCGCGTTTTTGCGAACACTGACTTTGCTCCAGGTACAGCTCGCTATACACTTTGCTCAAAGTAGAGCACATTATACACATTGCGCCAGGTAGAGCACTTTATACACATTGCACCGGGTAGAGCACTTTATACACATTGCGCCAGGCAGAGCGCATTATTATATACATTGCGCCAGGCAGAGCACGTTATACACATTGCGCCAGATAGAGCGCATTATTATACACATTGCGCCAGATAGAGCGCATTATTATACACATTGCGCCCAGTAGAGCTAGTTATATATATTGCACCAGGTAAATCAAATATAAACATTGCACAAGGTAGAGCACTTTATACACAATGCGCCCGGTAGACCACGTTACACACATTGCGCCAAGCAGAGCAAGTTACACACATTGCGCCAGGCAGAGCACGTTATACACATTGCGCCAGGTAGAGCACGTTACGCACATTGTGCCAGGTGACCACTTAGACACATTGTAGCCACCATCTCGAAGCCCCAGTTGTGGTCCCCAGACACAGTGATCACGGGTGCCAGTGGAGGGGGTGTCAGATGGGTGTGTGTATAATGGGCACTGAACATGTTGTGGGGAGTGCGTATGATTGGCACTATGTGAGTGTGTAATGGGCAATGTGTGGATATTGGGTGTGTGTATAATTGGCACTGTGTGAGTGTGTATAATGGCCAATGTGTGGGTATTGGGTGTGTGTGTAATGGGCAATGTGTGGGTATTGGGGGTGTGTGTGTAATGGGCAATGTGTGGATATTGGGTGTGTGTATAATTGGCACTGTGTGAGTGTGTATAATGGGCAATGTGTGGGTATTGGGGGTGTGTGTAATGGGCAATGTGTGGGTATTGGGGGTGTGTGTAATGGGCAATGTGTGGATATTGGGTGTGTGTATGATGGGCACTGTGTGGTTGGTGGGGTTCATGTGATGGCACTGTGTGGCTTTGGAGGGTGTATGGAGGGTGTGGGTATATGGGGGTGGGGTAACTATGCTGGTCAATGTGTGCATTTGTGTTGGTGTATGCTGGGCACTGCCCTCACTCCCAGTGTTTTAATCGTTAGCTGTTGCCATCCATCTCAAACCCCTCCAGTAGCCGGGCTTCCAGGAGGACTCTTAGACGGGGAGGAGGAGCTGTTGGTGCCTTTCACTCCCGTATGCAGCTGCGGCACCCGACATACTCAGAAGGCGGACCGAACTGCGGCGTTAACAGGCTTTCTCGGCGGCCACCTGTCTCCTCCCCGAAAAACAAGAAAACAAGT
Source organism: Pseudophryne corroboree (assembly GCF_028390025.1). Taxonomy (NCBI): domain Eukaryota; kingdom Metazoa; phylum Chordata; class Amphibia; order Anura; family Myobatrachidae; genus Pseudophryne; species Pseudophryne corroboree. The sequence continues at coordinate 964,068 of NW_026967552.1, forward strand.
GAGTTTATAGCTGGCCGGCATATTCAATCATTCCAGGAAACGCTTGCTGCCTCCATTACATCATCTGTCTCAGTACCCGGTTGTCCGGACCCCAGTGCTAAGGGGGAATAAGGAGGGCTCTCCTTCATCTGAGCAAAATTACATCATAATAGAGAGGCTGGTGCGGCACCTGGGTCACATTATCACCTCAATATAACAGCTTTGAGAATGCCGTTGTGCTGACATATGGACATTCTGACATCTGAACTCCCTCATATTTTACACAGAGACTGCTGTTATATTCCGCTGCTTAAACGAAGGACAGAGTATATAAGATTCGTCCAAATATTGTGCTGTTATCTGCGTTTTCAGGACAGCCCGGAACGATTTAGTAATTAAAGTAGTAATTCACCAATTTTTCTTCTTTAACTAAACGGACAGTTTACGAGGCAGTTTACAGTGCAGGGACGCCTGCGAAGTCATAACTGTCATTAAAGTAGTTTCTCTTAATTAGTGGAGTACACCCCGTTGTGCATAAATATACATTTACAGGAGAGAAATTCTGGCTGTGTGCAATAGTTATGTATTTTATACACACCAAATGTTTTATGTACGGACTGTATAATACAAGAAATCCGGCCGGTAATTGTATAATTATATAATCTGTTTATTTTTATCATTATTTTTATTTAATTTTATAAAAAATAAAACAGCTATAATTAAATGCTAAGCGCAGTTCCAAGTTGTTTTGTCTTGTTATAATTAATTGGAGGCTTACGAACCAGGCCCCAGGAACGTGCGGCTAGCGTTTGATTTAAACATTAGCGCCCCAATTTTGTTTTTGTCCTTTTTGAGCAGACTTATATGCCCCTACTAGAGCTTGAACATTGGATACCCCTCCTTGGGCTGTAGACACAGATGCCCCTTCTTGGGCTGAGTAAAGAGCGTCATCATTCCAGGAAAGTTCGGACGCTAGGATCTGGTACTGTACCAGATATTTACCGACTGTTCGTGTCCCCGATGTAGCCTTAGGCTATCAGAGGAGGCTGAGGTCAAACGACCTGGTTCATCAAATATGCGCCTGAAGGTTGTCACGAAGTCTGCATATGAAGAGAGCAGGGCATCAGACTTCTCCCATAGAGGTGATGCCCAATCGAGGGCGGAGCCACTCAGGAGGGAGATGATGTAAGCAACCTTTGTGCGGTCAGTTGGGAAACTGCCAGGCTGTAACTCGAAATATATCTCACACTGATTTAGGAAACCCCGACAGGCTTTTGGGGAACCATCAAACTTGGAAGGTGTTGGTAAATGGAGACAAGGAGCAGAAACGGGAATGGTGGGAGGGCATACCACCAAAGGTACTGCAGTCGGCACACTGGACGCCCCTGAACCACGGAGGGTTACTTGTATTCCATCCAGCCGAGAGGAGAGGTCCTGGAGACAGCGAATCACACGGCCCCGTGTAGCCCCCTGACGTTCAAGGCAGGCTGCAAGTTCTTGCATCGGCCTGGTCGCTTGGACCTGGTCTCCGGCCGGATCCATTAGGTCAGTGCTTACTGTCACAACTGAGGGCTGGTGCTGACCAGGGGGAAGCCTCAGTTTTAGGGGCTGAGGTATATGTGTACCTGGGAGGCAGTACAGGGTTCTTGGACATGCAGGGAACCTTTAGAACAAATGCCCGAAGGCGTAACCACGACAACGAAGGAAAGTTCAAAGGTTTTATTGAACACAGTTCAGAGGAATACCGATGATAGAAAATGGATGGTTACTTGAGATCGATGGCGGAACACCGATGGTTACTTGGGATCGATGGCGGAACACCGATGGTCACTGGAGATCGATGGTGGAACACCGATGGTTACTGGCAGGGCAGAGCACTGCTGGAAACTGGTGTCGGTAACTGCCAGTCACAGGATGCAATGATGAGACACTGCAGAGTCAGGCTGTACTGCAGAGAAAGTCCATGGGAGGACTGCACACTGGGATCACTGAAGACAATTGAAGCACTGACATCTTTCCAGCCCAGGAACAGGATATTTATACCAGCTGGGAAACAGGGATTGGCTGGCTGATTAACCAGAGACCAGAGTGCAGCTGATAGGCTGAAAGGTAACATGTGATTAGGAAAACATGGCTGCGCCCATGTTAGCTTTTGGAGGGAAAGATTGTTTGTAACTTGCATGTGAAACTTAACCCTAATGCTGCCAGAATCACAGTAAAGAGATTAGAGACAATGAGATGCAGCGTGCTGCACACAGACAGTGCAGATGGAATCCAGGCTTGGAACACTGGGACAGTCTCAGGAGGCATTTGGAAGGTAAATACTGATAAGGAATTACCTGGATCGTGACAGTTTGGAGGCATGAACAGATTGTGGACTGTCAAGAGCTATATTGATATCGACCCATAATGATGGTGGAGATGTCAGAGGATAAGATGTGTGGGAGCTAGGCAGGAAAATCTTCTAGAAATTATTGTTTGGGTTGCCCAGGAGTGTGATAGCTGCAACACGCAGAGAGAAGGGGGTGAAAATCCTGATAGAGTGAACTTCAAATGATGCGAATGCGAGTGATGGAACCTGAGGTAGAAAAGTGTATGTGAAAAATTGGGACAGTAAGATTCCAACCCCACCACCTTTACTATTACCAGACCTGTGTGTGTGTGTGTGTGTGTGTGTGTGTGTGTGTGTGTGTGTGTGTGAGAAGTGGGAACCACCATGTGACAGTGCTGCACGGGAGGCCGTGTCTGATTGTGTGAGCCATGTTTCTGTTATAGCCAGCAGATTAAAGTTGTGAGAGATAAAGAGGTTATGGATGGATGGTATTTTGTTACAAACAGAGCGTGCATTCCAAAAGCCACATTTTAGTGACTTGGAGGGGGATGGGAGACACGTGATATTTATGAGGTTAGATGGAGTTCTATGTTGTTTTGAGATAGCTGAGTGTGAGAGGGACAGGTGGTTGGGGCCTGGATTTGGTGATATGGCACCAGCTAATAAAAGCAGAAGAGTGAGATAAATATTGGTGGATGTTTGCGGGTGTTTATTCTGGTGGCCAATTGTGGTTGTCAAAGTACTTGCAGAGAAGTAAGTATAAAGCTCATGAGTGGTTAGAAGAGGGGAGTGGAGAATAGAAGCTGTAATGTGCACAGAGGGGTGAGTTTTGGGGTGAGTGGAGAATGTGTTAAATCTGGTGAGAATTCCATGAATTGAAATAAGAAGCAGTAGTTTGATGAACATGCTGTGGTCGTTTGTGAGATCATTTTGGGTTAAGTGGTGTAGGAATAAGTTGTTTAAGTTACCTTTCCTTGATGGTGCTCAATGTTTGTTCAACTGTTTTTTTAACTGTTCGGATAACACACTTCTTATTTCCACACTTATTAAATTCCACGCAAGCTACCCCCAGCAAGCTGACCCCTTCACATTACACAGTGACACCGGGGGATGTGTCTGGGTGATGACTGGAGAGATGACTGCTGGGAATGGGGCATTATACAATAACACCAGGGGATGTGTCTGGGTGATGACTGGAGAGGTGACTGCTGGGAATGAGGCATTATACAGTTACACCAGGGGATGTGTCTGGGTGATGACTGGAGAGGTGGCTGCTGGGAATGGGGGATTATACAGTAACACCAGGGGATGTGTCTGGGTGATGACTGGAGGGGTGACTGCTGGGAATGGGACATTATACAGTAACACCAGGGGATGTGTCTGGGTGATGACTGGAGAGGTGACTGCTGGGAATGAGGCATTATACAGTTACACCAGGGGATGTGTCTGGGTGATGACTGGAGAGGTGGCTGCTGGGAATGGGGGATTATACAGTAACACCAGGGGATGTGTCTGGGTGATGACTGGAGAGGTGACTGCTGAGAATGGGACATTATACAGTAACACCAGGGGATGTGTCTGGGTGATGACTGGAGAGGTGACTGTTGGGAATGGGACATTATACAGTAACACCAGGGGATGTGTCTGGGTGATGACTGGAGAGGTGACTGCTGGAAATGGGGCATTATACAGTAACACCAGGGAATGTGTCTGGTGATGACTGGAGAGGTGACTGCTGGGAATGGGGCATTATAAAGTAACACCAGGGGATGTGTCTGGGTGATGACTGGAGAGGTGACTGCTGAGAATGGGACATTATACAGTAACACCAGGGGATGTGTCTGGGTGATGACTGGAGAGGTGACTGTTGGGAATGGGACATTATACAGTAACACCAGGGGATGTGTCTGGGTGATGACTGGAGAGGTGACTGCTGGGAAGGGGACATTTTACAGTAACACCAGGGAATGTGTCTGGTGATGACTGGAGAGGTGACTGCTGGGAATGGGGCATTATAAAGTAACACCAGGGGATGTGTCTGGGTGATGACTGGGGAGGTGACTGCTGGGAATGGGGCATTATACAGTAACACCAGGGGATGTGTCTGGGTGATGACTGGAGAGGTGACTGCTGGGAATGGGACATTATACAGTAACACCAGGGGACGTGTCTGGGTGATGACTGGAGAGGTGACTGCTGGGAATGGGGCATTCTACAGTAACACCAGGGGATGTGTCTGGGTGATGACTGGAGAGGTGACTGCTGGGAATGGGGCATTATACAGTAACACTAGGGGACGTGTCTGGGTGATGACTGGAGAGGTGACTGCTGGGAATTGGGAATGGGGCATTATACAGTAACACCAGGGGACGTGTCTGGGTGATGACTGGAGAGGTGACGGCCGGGAATGGGACATTATACAGTAACACCAGGGGATGTGTCTGGGTGATGACTGGAGAGGTGACTGCTGGGAATAGGACATACAGTAACACCAGGGGATGTGACTGGGTGATGACTGGAGAGGTGACTCCTGGGAATGGAACATTATACAGTGACACCAGGGGATGTCTGGGCGATGACTGGAGAGGTGACTGCTGGGAATGGGGCATTATACAGTAACACCAGGGGATGTGTCTTGGTGATAGCTGGAGAGGTGACTGCTGGGAATGGGACATTATACAGTAAGACCGGGGGATGTGTCTGGGTGATGACTGGAGAGGTGACTGCTGGGAATGGGGCATTATACAGCAACACCGGGGGATGGGTCTGGGTGATGACGGGAGAGTTGACTGCTGGGAATGGGACATTATACAATAACACCTGGGGATGTGTCTGGGTGATGACTGGAGAGGTGACTGCTGGGAATGGGACATTATACAATAACACCTGGGGATGTGTCTGGGTGATGACTGAGGAGGTGACTGCTGGGAATGGGTCATTATACAGTAACACCAGGGGATGTGTCTGGGTGATGACTAGAGAGGTGATTGCTGGGAATGGGGCATTATACAGTGACACCAGGGGACATGGTCTGGGTGATGACTGGAGAGGTGACTGCTGGGAATGGGACATTATACAGTAACACCAGGGGATGTGTCTGGGTGATGACTGGAGAGGTGACTGCTGGGAAGGGGACATTTTACAGTAACACCAGGGAATGTGTCTGGTGATGACTGGAGAGGTGACTGCTGGGAATGGGGCATTATAAAGTAACACCAGGGGATGTGTCTGGGTGATGACTGGGGAGGTGACTGCTGGGAATGGGGCATTATACAGTAACACCAGGGGATGTGTCTGGGTGATGACTGGAGAGGTGACTGCTGGGAATGGGACATTATACAGTAACACCAGGGGATGTGTCTGAATGATAACTGGAGAGGTGACTGCTGGGAATGGGACATTATACAGTAAGACCGGGGGATGTGTCTGGGTGATGACTGGAGAGGTGACTGCTGGGAATTGGACATTATACAGCAACACCGGGGGGGGGGGAGACGTGTCTGGGTGATGACTGGAGAGGTGGCTGCTGGATATGTAACATTGTACCGTAACACCAGAGGACGTGTCCGGGTGATGACTGGAGAGGTGACTGCTGGTAATGGGGCATTATACAGTAACACTGGAGGATGTGTCTGGGTGATGACTGGAGAGGTGACTGCTGGGAATGGGACATTATACAGTAACACCGGGGGATGTGTCTGGGTGATGACTGGAGAGGTGACTGCTGGGAATGGGACATTTTACAGTAACACCAGGGGACGTGTCTGGGTGATGACTGGAGAGGTGACTGCTGGGAATGGGACATTATACAGTAACACCGGGGGATGTGTACGGGTGATAGAGGTAAATGCCGGGAATGGGACATTATACAGTAACACCAGGGGACGTGTCTGGGTGATGTCTGGAGAGGTGACTGCTGGGAATGGGACATTATACAGTAATACCAGGGGATGTGTCTGGGTGATGACTGTATCACTGTTTGTGTCAGGTTCCTATAAGGTGTCAGGATGTCATTGACTATGTCTCCATGCAGGAAGGGGAGTATATAGAGGAACACAGGGGTCTGTACAAGGACATGATGATGGAGAATCACCGGCCCCTCACATCACTGGGTAAGAGGAGACTGTCCTGTATTGTACAGGGGAGAGCAGATATGGGGGCCCCTATATACACACATCACCTGATAATCACATATATACACTGTACTCAGTCACTGTGTGTCTCCTACAGATGGGCCCAGTAACAGAGATACCCCAGAGAGATGTCCCCGTCCTCTGTATTCCCAGGACTGTACAGAGGAGAATCACAGGATCCCACAGGAGGATCAGGTAGGTGGGATTTAGGGTCTCGCCAATATACCAAAGTGACTGTCACTATATGATCTGTAGAGGAGCTGTGTGTATTATACACTGATATTATACTGTTTCACCTCAGTTGAAGCTAACACTATGCAAATGCCATTGTATTATTTTCTCATACTTCCTAGAGGATGCTGGGGTCACATCAAGAACCATGGGGTATAGACGGGATCCACAGGAGACATGGGCACTTTAAGACCTTCAAAGGGGTGTGAATTGGCTCCTCCCTCTATGCCCCTCCTCCAGACTCCAGTTTAGAATCTGTGCCCAGGCAGACTGGATGCACACTGAGGAGCTCTACTGAGTTTCTCTGAAAAAACGTTGTTAGGTTTTTTATTTTCAGGGAGGCTGCTGGCAACGGTCTCCCTGCTTCGTGGGACTTAGGGGAGAGACGCAGACCTACTTCTGTGAGTTTCAAGGCTCTGCTTCTTAGGCTACAGGACACCATTAGCTCCTGAGGGTCTGATCGCTAGGTTCGCCTAGATGCTCGTTCCCAGAGCCCACCGCCCTTGCAGAGCCAGAAGTCAGAAGACAGGTGAGTAGAAGAAAATCAGAAAACTTCACTGACGTCTTTGAGGTACCGCACAGCGGGAGCGCTGCGCACCATGCTCCCACACTCAGAGGCACTACAGGGTGCATGGCGTGGGGGGGGGGGGGCTGAGCAGCATTTTAACCTCAAAATAACTGACTGGCAAGAGTGGACGGGTGTGGTTCGTTTTATCGACAGTGCCTAGGTCGACAATGTTTAGGTCGACCACTATTGGTCGACAGTCACTAGGTCGACATGGATGGAAGGTCGACAGGGTTTCTAGGTCGACATGTGCTAGGTCGACAGGTCTGAAGGTCGACATGAGTTTTTTTGTTTTTTTTGTGTCGTTTTCTTCGTAAAGTGACCGGGATCCCAAATTAGCGCACAGCCCGGCACCATTTTTTCTACACAGGCTGCAGAGACGCTGGTCCTTCCTCACACTGCTGTACAAGTAACAAGGTGTAAAATGGGGGGGGGGGGGGGCACAGTGATTTTGGTGCATTACATGTAACTTATAAAAGCGCTGCAGGTCTGGGACATTTTCTGTAGTGTTTTCAGACCGGGTTTGGGCGCTGAGGTGTGAGTTGGCAATATCTCCCTCTGTGTCTGACAGGCTTTACTATGGGTCTGTCCCCTATAGGCCCAGTGTATCTGCGTGTGGTGGGTGCACGTGTGTCGGCATGTCTGAGGCGGAGTGCTCTTCCCAGGAGGAGACTATGTTAGGGACACAAACGGCTGTGGGAGTGACCCTATCGGCACCGCTGACACCTGATTGGGTGAATGTTTTGAGTGCTTGAATGATAAATAAAAGATTGGATAAATCAGACCAATCCTGAACCTCAAACCCCTCAATTTCTACCTAAAAAATTAAAATTCAAGATGGAATCTCTCCGTGATTTCCAGTCTGGAGGAGGGGGATTTTATGGTGTCGGTAGACATAAAGGATGCCTAACTTGCATGTTCCCATTTATTCCCCACATCAGGCTTACCTGAGGTTTGCAGTTTGGGATTGTCATTACCAATTTCAGACGTTGCCGTTTGGTCTGTCCATGGCTCCGAGGGTTTTCACCAAAGTAATGGCCGAAATTATGGTTCTCCTACGCAAACAAGGAGTCACGATTATCCCGTACTTGAACGATCTCCTGATAAAGGCGAGATCCAGGGACCAATTGATGCAGAACATTACGCTCTCCCTAACAATTATGCAGCAACATGGTTGGCTCCTAAACTTGCCAAAATCACAGTTGGTTCCGACGAGACGGCTGTCGTTTTTGGGAATGATTCTGGACACAGAATTACAGAGAGTCTTTCTTCCAGTGGAAAAGGCTCTGGAACTTCAATGTCTGCTCAAACAATTGCTGAAACCAGCAAGAGTATCGATCCATCAATGCACTCGGTTGCTGGGAAAGATGGTGACAGCCTACGAGGCCATTCAGTTTGGCAGATTCCATGCCAGAGTGTTTCAGTGGGACCTGTTGAACAAGTGGTCCGTTCCCATCTGCACATGCACCGAAAGATAACCCTGTCTTCAAAGACCAGAATTTCACTCCTGTGGTGGCTGCACAGTTCTCACCTCCTAGAGGGACGCAGGTTCGGGATCCAGGACTGGATCTTAGTGACCATGGATGTGAGTCTCCGAGGCTGGGGAGCAGGCACGCAGGGGGAAAGCTTCCAGGGAAGATGGTCAAGCCAGGAAATGTAACACATAAACGTTCTGGAGTTAAAGGCCATTCACAACGGCCTTCTGCAAGCGGAACATCTTCGTAATCGGTCCGTCTTGATTCAGTCGGACAACATAACAGCAGTAGCGTACATAAACTGCCAGGGCGGAACAAAGAGCAGAGTGGCAATAGCAGAGGCCACAAAGGTGCTCCGTTGGGTGGAAAGGCATACAAGCGCTCTGTCAGCAATCTTCATTCCAGGAGTGGACAAATGGGAAGCAGACTTCCTAAGCAGACACGATCTCCATCCAGGTGAGTGGGGTCTTCATCAAGAGGTCTTTGCAGAAGTGACAAGTCTTTGGGGAATTCCTCAAATAGACATAATGGCGTCTCACCTCAACAAGAAACTTCAGAGATATTGTTCCAGGTCAAGAGACCCTCAAGCAATAGCAGTGGATGCCCTAGTGACACTGTGGGTGTTTCAGTCGGTGTACGTGTTTCCTCCGCTTCCACTCATTCTAAAAGTGATAAAGATCATAAGAAGAACAAAGGTTCGAGCGATCCTCATTGTTCCAGACTGGCCAACAAGGGTTTGGTATCCGGATCTTCTGGAATTACTCATAGGAGATCCCTGGCCTCTTCCTCTGAGGGAGGATCTGTTACAGCAGGGGCCGCGCGTGTTCCAAGACTAACCGCAACTTTGTTTGATGGCTTGGAGGTTGAACGTCGGATCCTAGCCCGAAAGGGTATTTCCGAGGAAGTTATCCCCACTCTTATTCAGGACAGGAAGGGAGTAACGTTCAAACATTACCACCATATTTGGAGAAAATACGTGTCTTGGTGTGAATCCAGGAAGGCTCCTACGGAAGAATTTCAGTTAGGACGTTTTCTCCATTTTCTACTAGCCGGTGTGGATGCCGGCATAAAGTGGGCTCAATTAAAGTTCACATTTCAGCCTTATCGGTTTTCTTCCAAAAACAATTGGCCTCTCTTCCAGAAGTTCAGACCTTCGTGAAAGGCGTGTGGCACTTCCAACCTCCCTTTGTGCCCCCTGTGGCACCGTGGGATCTTAACGTGGTGTTGCAATTCCTTCAATCTCATTGGTTTGAACCTTTGCAGAAGGTAGAGTTAAAATTCCTTACTTGGAAAGTGGTCATGCTGTTGGCCTTGGCATCCGCCAGGAGGGTGTCTGAATTGGCGGCCTTGTCTCACAAGACCCCTTATTTGATCTTCCATGAAGATAGAGCAGAATTGAGGACTCGTCAGCATTTTCTGCCGAAAGTGCTTTTGTCGTTACACTTGAACCAACCTATTGTGGTGCCAGTGACTACTGACGCCTTTCTGGAATCTAAGTTTCTCGATGTAGTAAGAGCTTTGAAAATTTATGTCGCCAGAACGGCTCAGTTTAGCAAAAAGGAAGCTCTGTTTGTCCTGTATGCTCACAATAAAATTGGGGCTCCTGCTACCAAGCAAACTATTGCGCGCTGGATCTGTCCTACAATTCAGCAGGCTCATTCTGTGGCTGGATTGCCGTTACCGAAATCGGTGAAGGCCCATTCTACCAGAAAGTTGGGCTCGTCCTGGGCGGCTGCCCGGGGCGTCTCGGCATTACAACTTTGCTGAGCAGCTACTTGGTCGGGTTCAAACACCTTTGCGAAGTTCTACAAGTTTGATACCCTGACTAATGAAGACCTCATGTTTGGTCATTCCGTGCTCCAGAATCATCCGCACTCTCCCGCCCATTCTAGAACTTTGGTATAACCCCATGGTTCTTGATGTGACCCCAGCATCCTCTAGGACATGTGAGAAAATAGGATTTTAATACCTACCGGTAAATCTTTTTCTCTTAGTCTGTAGAAGATGCTGGGTGACCGTCCCAGTGCGTACTGTATCTGCAGTTATTAGTTGTGGTTACACACATGTTGTGTTACGTTTATAGTTGCTGATGATGCTCATGCCGTTGACTTGCGTTGTGTTAAATGCCATGTTGTACGGCGTGCTTGAGGTGTGTGATGGTATGTATCTCACCTTAGTTTAACAATAAATCCTTTTCCTCTAAATGTCCGTCTCCTTGTGCACAGTTCCTATAACTGGAGTCTGGAGGAGGGGCATAGAAAGAGGAGCCCGTTCTCACCCCTTTGAAAGTCTTAAAGTGCCCATGTCTCCTGTGGATCCTGTCTATACCCCATGGTTCTTGATGTGACCCCAGCATCCTCTACGGACTAAGAGAGAAGGATTTACCGGTAGGTATTAAAATCCTATTTTTGGAGTAATTTAGGAAGAACGTCTGTCTGATATAAAGGCAGAAGATACAGAGGTAGAAGAAGAGACGTATGTGACTGATAATAAAGTAGAAGATACAGAAAGAGAAGAAGAGACATATGTGACTGATATAAAGGCAGAAGATGTAGAGGGAGAAGAAGAGATGTATGTGACTGATATAAAGGCAGAAGATATAGCAGGAGAGGAAGAGACATATGTGACTGATATAAAGGCAGAAGATATAGAGGGAGAAGAAGAGACGTATGTGACTGATATAAAGGCAGAAGATATAGAGGGAGAAGAAGGAACGTATGTGACTGATATAAAGACAGAAGATAAAGAGGGAGAAGAAGAGACGATTGTGACTGATATAAAGGCAGAAGATATAGAGGGAGAAGAAGAGACGTATGTGACTGATATAAAGGCAGAAGATATAGAGGGAGAAGAAGAGACGTATGTGAGGGGTGATCAGCAGTGTAAGGAGGAGGAGATCCCTACAGATATCAGCACAGGTGAGTAATAAACACTTATTACAGAAGTCATATATTCTCCTTGCTCAGTCACTACAGCAATCTCTTATCCTACACCCTCCTCCGCCATCAGCCCTGTTCTCAGTTGGGTGTTTCTAACACAAGGCTGTCCATGACAAATATCACATGTAGAGAGTTTTTACACACAACAGTATAATGTTATTAAAAGTAACAAGCAGAAGTTTATTATTAGTGATTATATATAAATGTGTATATATGTATGTATATAATATAATTAGTATTGTTTTTTGTGGAGTGCCTAATTTATATGCATTTTGTTAGATGATGCAGGTATGAAATATTACCTGCTATACTGTAGACCTGAGCTCACCAAATACAATTCGTATAAGATTCAGAAACAAAATGAAATTTGAATCTAGAACTACAAGTAAAACATATTAAAAGCTTATAACAAGTACATTCCTGTATAATCATAAGACAAGCGTTTTGCACTTGTTGTCACCCTTGCATGGGCGGGCTTGTTCTTATCCACTCCACTCTAAATACAAATTGCGTATCAACCAACGCGTTTCGTCAATAGTGACTTCTTCAGGGGTGTTTTCTGTTAAAGGCTTTATCCTCAAATATCAGTTGTGTAGACCTGAAATAATTGTGTAACCTTCAGACGGTAATTGTGGACTTGTTCATGATGAGCACATTCCTAATTACTTGTGAATAATAGTTCCTGCTCTGTGCAGTTCTGAGGTTATGACTTTAGGGAATGTAATGGTCAGATCCAATATTGCCCAATCTAAGGTCTCGCAGTAGCCTTACTACATACATAACTGTGTCTTGCACTGGGTGGTCTTCTGTATGCCGGCGGTCGGGCTCCCGGCGCTCAGTATACCGGCGCCGGGAGCCCGACCGCCGGCATACCGACACTTATTTTCCCTCGCCACACTGTCGGTCAGCCGGCGGTCGGCCTCCCGGCGCCGGTATGCTGGGCGTCGGGAGCCCGACCGCCGGCCAGCCGTAGTGAACCCCTTGCACTCAGTATATTAACTAACAATAATAAACAGTGGAGCTTTAGTTCATATATTGCTCAGTGCATTTAATCCTGCAGCCCCCGACAAGGGACCCCACTATACTGCAGGTCCTACACTATGGCTCAAAATAATTACCATAAAAACAGCTATCGCATTAGTGTTAAACTTTAGGTTTGCTCTCAGCGGCGGAACAGTAGCCGAAAGGCTTGGATTGGTTCTCAGAGCACCAGTCTGACGTGCCACCACATCTCACGTGGCCCTCCAATTCACCAGATCTGGTATTGTTTGGCTGGGTCCGGCATTGTTCTGTTGGTGCAGTTCCTGATGCGTTTGGAACGATTGGTGGTTGCCAGGCGCCCTAAATGCCTGTGGTCCCGATTTGTCATGCTCTACTTTCTCACACTGTTCCGCCGCTGAGATTCTTGGTGTCCATGCTTCTTCCACTGTAGATGGATACTACTCACTGTCTACAAGGGATCACCAACAAACAAATGCCGGTCTTGGCCACAACCAATGGCTCCCTTTTTCCAGTCGCATCACGTGCACGACCCATGGTTCCATCTGAAAAAGAAACAATATCTCAACAAATTTGCATTGTATCAATACCTCAGACATTCACAATGATCATCCAGTAGTTTTAGTGTCACCATCTACACGCATGTGCACGCCCCGTGTCGTTGTGCTCTCTCTCTCTCTCTCTCTCTCTCTCTCTCTCTCTCTCTGTATATATATATATATATATATAATATTTATATTAAACCTTATTGAAGGCAGAAGGCAAAGACTGGGCACGCTTAGCCCCAGAATACAGCCCATGGCTTCAAAGGCGTCACTAGGCTGCGGCAGTGAAAGGTGCCCAGAGTGAGTGGAGCGATTGGCTTTAGGGCAGTAGGAGTGGGGGACTTAATAGACTGGGTCTTGGTCCCAGCGGCGGCTGAGAGCTATCAGGTAGGGTAGATAAGAAGCCACTTAGTGAGGAGAGCTCCAGAAAGCACGTCTGGATGGACCACTCTCCTCTTATTTATTATTTTATATACTAACAGGGGTGACAGGTGTTGTACAGCCCTACAAAGGCAGACACAATCTCTTTCTCATCAGACTCTGCTTTCTTCCCTGCACTCTCACTCAGATGTTCACTGCTGCCAGTAGCACACGTATGAGAAGCAGAAGTATGGCGGCAGCTGTATAGTTTCTGATATGTAATTCTCTTTACACACACCATCCTTATTACTATTGAGAATATAGAGGTAAGACACTGATGTAAAATTATGATTTTAATTACCTACCGGTAAATTCTTTTCTCGTAGTCTGTAGAGGATGCTGGGATCCATTTAGTACCATGGAGATGTACCAAAGCTCCCAGTACAGGAGAGAGAGTGCTGAGGTTCCTGCAGAACTGATTGACCATACTTGAGGTCCTCAGAGGCCAAAGTATAGAACTTGAAAAACTTAGCAAACGTGACCATGTAGCTGCTCGGCAAAGCTGAATAGCCGAGACACCCTGGGCAGCTGCCCTGGAAGAACCCACTTTACGGGTAGAGTGCGCCTGAACAGATTTTGGAATTGGCAATCCTGCCGCGGAATAAGCATGCTGGATAGTAAGCCTGATCCAGCATGAAATTGTCTGTTTAGAAGCAGGACACCCAATCTTTTTGGGATCATAAAGTACAAATAGTGCGTCCGACTTCCTGTGACAAGTAGTTCTCTTCACATAGATTTTCAAAGCCCGCACGACATCCAAGACTTTGAGGTAATTGAGATGTCAGTAGCCACTGGCACCACAATAGGTTGGTTGATATGAAAAGCCGGCACAACCTCAGGGAGAAATTGCTGATGTATTCTGAGCTCAGCTCCATCCTCATGTGAAATCAAGTAGGGGCTCTTGTACGACAATGCCCCCAATTCTGACACACGTCTGGCAGAAGCCAAGGCCAACAACGTGACCGTCTTCCAAGTAAGAAACTTTCGTCCACCTCCTGTAAAGGTTTGAAGCAATCCGATTGCAGGAACTGCAGCACCACATTAAGATCCCAAGGTGCCATAGGAAGTACAAAGGGTGGTTGGATGTGCAGAACTCCTTTCAAGAAAGTCTGAACCTCAGGGATAGCAGCCAATTGTTTCTGGAAGAAAATAGACAAGGCCAAAATATGTACCTTGATGGAGCCCAAGCATAGGCCAACACCTGCTTGCAGAAAAAGGAGAAAATGTCCCAGTTGAAACTCCACCATAGGAAACGTTTTGGATTCACACCAAGACACATACTTTTTCCAAATTCGATGGTAATGTTTAGACATTACCCCCTTCCTAGCTTAGATCAGAGTAGGAATAACCTTATTCGGAATGTCTTTCTGAGCTAACATCTGGCGTTCAACCTCCATGCCGTCAAACGTAGCCGCGGTAAGTCTTGATAGGCAAACGGCCCCTGCAGTAAAAGTTCCTCGCAAAGATGAAGAGGCCTCAGATCCTCCAGCAGTAATGTCAGAAGATCCGCGTACCAAGCCCACCTTGGCCAGTCCAGAGCAATGAGGATCGCCGGAACTCTTGATCTTTTTATTAGTTTGAGAATCCTTGGGATGAGTGGAAGTGGAGGGAACACATACACTGACTGGAACACCCATGGAGTCACCAGGGTGTCCACCGCCACTGCCTGTAGGTCTCGTGAGCTGGAACAGTACCTCCGAAGCTTCTTGTTGAGGCAAAAGGCCATTATGTCTATCTGAGGTATAACCCATCGGCGTGTTACCTCTGTGAATACTTCCGGGTGGAGGCCCCATTCTCCTGGATGGAGATCATGTCTGCTGAGGAAGTCTGCTTCCCAGTTGTCCTCTCCCGGAATGAAGATCGCCGACAGTGCCAGTGTGTGTCTTTCTGCCCAGAGGAGGATTCTTGTTACCTCTGACATTGCAGCCCTGCTCTTCGCTCCACCCTGCCTGTTTATGTAGGACACCGCTGTGACGTTGTCTGACTAAACCTGAATGGCTCGATCTTGCAGAAGATGAGCCGCTTGTAGAAGGCCATTGTATATGGACCTTAGTTACAGAATGTTTATTGGAAGGACCGATTCCTGGCTTGACCACTTTCCTTGGAAGTTTACCCCTTGGGTGACTTCTCCCCAACCTTTGAGGCTTGCATCCGTGGTTAGAAGAATCCAATTCTGAATCCCGAACCTGCGGCCCTTCAGCAGGTGAGAAGTTTGCAGCCACCAGAGTAGTGAAATTCTGGCTTTCGGCGACAGGCATATCGGCTGGTGCATGTGAAGATGCGATCCTGACCACTTGTCCAGGAGATCCAGCTGGAAGAACCGTGCATGGAATCTCCGTATTGTAGAGCCTCGTAGGAGGATACCATCTTCCCCAGAAGGTGAATGCATCAATGAACCGATACCCGGGGAGGTTTCAAGACATCCCGGACCATTGATTGGATCACCAATGCTTTCTCCACTGGTAGAAACACCCTCTGCACTTCCGTGTCGAGTATCATCCCCAGGAAGGACAGTCTCCTTGTCAGTTCCAAATGTGACTTTGGAAGGTTCAGGATCCACCCATGATCCCAGAGTAGTTGAGTTGAGAGCGCAATACTCTGCAACAGCTTCTCCTTGGAAGATGTCTTTATCAGCCTATCATCCAGATATGGAATTATGTTCACTCCCTATTTGCATAGGAGGAGCATCATCTCCACCATGACCTTGGTGAACACCCTCACTGCTGTGGAGAGGCCAAATGGCAATGTCTGGAACTGATAGTGACAGTCCTGTAGTGCAAACCGTAGATAGGCCTGGTGAGGCGGCCAGATCAGAATTTGAAGGTACGCAGCCTTGATATCCAGGGATACTAGGAAATCCCCCTCCTCCAGACCTGAGATCACCGCTCTCAGAGACTCCATCTTGATTTGGAAAACCCTCAAGTTAGGGGTTCAACAACTTCAGGTTCAATATAGGCCTTACCGAACGGTCCGGTTTTGGTACCACACACAGGTTTGAGTAATAACCTTTGGTTTTTGGGTGAGGTGGAACTGGAACAATAACATTTGTTCGTACCAATTTTTGAATGGCTTCCTGTAGAATAGCACTTTCTGTCAGCGAAGCTGGTAAGCCTGATTTGAAGGATCTGTGAAGTGGGAGTTGCTGAAACTCCAGTCTGTACCCCTTGGTAACAATATCCGTCACCCTGAGGTCTAGGCATGATGACGCCCAGATGTGACTGAAATCTTTTAGTCTCGCTCCCACCTGCCTGATCTCCAGACTGAGAGGTCCACCATCATTCTGAGTATTTGGAGGAAGCAGAACCTGGTTTCTGTTCCTGGGAACCTGTTGGTGCAGATTTTTTGGATCTTCCCCGACCTCCTCTAAAGAAGGTGGGAGGGGGTTTGGATTTTTTAAAGTTTGCGGTCTGAAAGGACTGCAGTGTGGACGAAGGATAAGATTTCCTAGCTAGGGCTGCTGCGGTGGGATGAAATGTTGACTTACCCGCAGTCGCAGTGGAAATCCACGCATCCAATGCGTCCCCAGATAGTGCCTGACCTGTGAATGGCAGGTTCAACACACTTTTCTTGGATTCTGCATCTGCAGTCCATTGGCGTAGCCAGAGTCCTCTGCGTGCCGAGATAGCCATGGAAGTAGCAGGCCAATGTCCTTCATGGCCTCCACCATGAAACCTGCTGAATCTTGTATGTGGCGTAAAAACAAGTCAATGTCACTCCTATCCATAGTATCTAAGTCCTCTAGTAAGGTGCCTGACCACTTTACTATGGCTTTAGAAATCCACGTACAAGCAATAGTGGACCTTAAAGCCACTCCTGTAGCAGTGTGTAGTGATTTAAGTGTAGTCTCAGTCTTGCGATCAGCTGGCTCCTTTAAAGCGGTTGAACCAGGGACAGGTAAAACCACCTTTTTAGACATCCTAGATACAGAAGCGTCTACTATGGGTGGGGTTTTCCCAATTCTTCCTATTCTCTTCAGGGAAAGGGAAAGCAATGAGAATTCTTTTAGGGATCTGGAATTTTTTCTCTGGGTTATCCCAGGATTTTTCAAAGAAGGAGTTTAACTCCTTTAGAAGCAGGGAAGGTAAGCGAGGATTTCTTATTTACTGTAAAATAAGATTCCTCTGATTGTTCCGGAACCTCCTCAGAAATATGCAAAACATCCCTAATGGCTTCAATCATTAGCTGCACCCCTTTAGCAAGGGATGAAGCCCCCCCCCCCCCCTGCATATCCTCATCACCGTCCCCTGTATCAGAGTCGGTATCAGTGTCAGCTTGCATTATCTGGGCAAGTATACGTTTTTTTGGGTATGTAGGTGGGGTTTTAGATGAAGTAGTGGGAGCTGAATACTTCAAACCCACCACAGATTGTCTCAAAAACTGCGTCTCTTTCTCAGTATGTGACATCCTTGTTGAAATCTGGGATATCATTCCCCTTAAAGGATCCACCCATGGGGGTTCGGATTCAGAAGGCTGAGACAGCACATTGCAGTCCTGAGTACATGGAATAGACTCCTCAGGAGAAGATACACACTCTGCAGCACAGGACACAGAGTCCTTAGACATGGTAATGTGGATATACACACTTACACACACACACACACACACACACTTACACACACAGGAAAATGTCAGACACAGTTTCCCCCAGAGTACCTACAGAGAGTCACAGAGTATAAGGAGCCAGCCACACAGCGCCCCTGTAGACAGTTATTGTGATAAATGCCTGGCGCCTACTGACCTTAATAGGGTAATCAGTACTATAATCACATCCCCCCCCCCCCCCGGTATCGCATAGGTATGCTGGAGTTATGTGGAGGGCAGCGCTCCCTGTCAGCGTCTCTTCCTATGATCTGCAGAGAGAAAATGGCGCTGGTGAAAAGCCCCACCCCCTGTGTAATGGCGCCCGGCTTCCCGCACTAATTGTTTATACTGGCCTGAGGATTTTAGTTATCTACGTGACCAGTGTAGGGTTTATCCGCGCTGGCTCAGGACGCCCCTCAAAGCACCTACACTGTGTGTTGCTGAGCCTTCCTGGAGCACAGCCTGTCAGAGCTGTGCTCCCACCCTTGTGCCACCATACCCGCTGGTGACCCGCTAACTGGGACACGGGCGCTATACTCGCCACTCTTCTTTCTTCTGGCTCTGTTAGGGGATAGCGGCCATGCTTCGGGAGACAGCTGTCGCCTTGTGGGCTTGTGATCAGCACCCTCAGGAGCTCAGTGTCCTGTCAGCGGAGTAGAGAACCATTAACTCTTTAGGAAGTTGGTTCCTACTTCCCCTACTAAGTCCCACGAAGCAGCGAGGCTGTTGCCAGCAGCCTCCCTGTACCTAACTAACAATAGAAAATAAAAAACTAATAAAACTCCTAGGAGCTCCCCTAGCTGTGACCGGCTCCTCCGGGTACATTTTCTAAACTGAGTCTGGTAGGAGGGGCATAGAGGGAGGGGCCAGCCCACACTATTAAACTCTTAAAGTGCCAGTGGCTCCCAAAGGACCCATCTATACCCCATGGTACTAAACAGACCCCAGCATCCTCTAGGACGTAAGAGAAAGTAGATTATAACCTAGCAGATGATGATGATTACAGGGTATTATATGGTGTATTGCATGTAAAGTACCTTGTTCCACACCTACTCTGCTGTAGCAATATACCTTATATAAGGGCGAGTAACACATGTACAGGCTTACCAGCGTATGAGCACACACATAAAGGAATGCTACCTTACCAATGCTTCCAGGAGTAACGTTAGGAGACATTTCTCTGATCCATCAGGTCATATGACTGATGTTATTGTTCATCTAGAATCTCCAATTCATACGATATGTTCCCCATCCATTGTTTTACATTGGTGCTGACATAGGACTTGGCAAGTGACTACATCTCCATTTATACTTCATGGTTAGTTACCAGTACAAGATATATCTAAGTCTTATTATAATATTACATTTGTTATTGTGAGTGTTCTCAGGAGGGTGGACACAATGATAGTCTGAGACACAATATTATAAAGCCTTCATTAAATATTATGTTTTATTATACACACACATTTACAATTAAGTGTCCCAGAGAGTAGTCTTCTCCTATTGTTTACAAGATTAATATTGTTACAGAAAATGTCACATTTCCATAATGTATTTTATTTCCAGCAGATGGACACACAAGCAGGAATATCTCAGAAGGACATCTAATGTTATCCCCGGATTGTGACATAAAAGATAATGACAGCAGACAGGATTCTCCAGGAGATAACCCCATTACCCCAATTATACATCCAGTTCTATCAGCTGATCCCCCTGATCCTGGGAAATGTTCTCCTGATCACTCTGATATTGGTGCATCTGTTACAGCTCTGACAGTAGATACAGTGTTTCCCTGTTCTATAGATGCCAAATGTTTTACAAAGAACACTAAGCCTATTAACCCACACACAGGTAAGGCAGGTGAGAGGCCATTTCTATGTTCTGAGTGTGGGAAATGTATACGTAAATCACATCTTGTTCTACATCAAACAAGTCACACAGGTGAGAAACCATTTCCATGTTCTGAGTGTGGGAAATGTTTTACACAGAAATCAGCTCTTGTTAGACATAACAGAAGTCACACAGGTGAGAAGCCATTTCCATGTTCTGAGTGTGGGAAATGTTGTGTAAGTAAATCACATCTTGTTATACATCACAGAAGTCACACAGGTGAGAAGCCATTTCCATGTTCTGAGTGTGGGAAATGTTGTGTAAGTAAATCACATCTTGTTATACATCAGAGAAGTCACACAGGTGAGAAGCCTTTTCCATGTTCTGAGTGTGGGAAATGTTTTGCGCACAAATCAGTTCTTGTTAGACATCAGCAAAGTCACACAGGTGAGAAGCCATTTCTATACTCTGAGAAATAAATCCGCTCTTGTTGCACACAATAGACATCACTCAGGTGAGGAACTATTTTATTTTGGAGTATACTCCTCATTGCCATGCGTTGTTCTTTAAGGTTCTTATCCTATCTCCTATGCTTTTTGCAATAAGGTGGTAACAGCAGTTGGGGGAGACAGGGTGGGTGGCAGTAGTGGGTGTGACCGGTTGTGGCAGTAGTGGGAGGAGATGGGACAGGTGGCAGTAGTGAGGAGACAGGGCGGGTGACAGTAGTGGCGGGAGACGGGGTGGGGGGAGATGGGGCGTGTGGCAGTAGTGGGGGGAGACAGGACGAGTGGGAGGAGACAGGGCAGGTGACAGCAGTGGGGGGAGACAGGGCGGGTGGCAGTAGTAAAAGGAGACTGGGTGGCAGTAGGGGGGGAAGACATGGCGGGTGGCAGTGGTGGGGGGAGACAGGACGGATGGTCACAGTACAGTACCAGGGGCTGCTGGAGGCAGTAAAGAGGTGTATGTGTTCCGCACAGAATCAGTTGATAATTAGACTTAATGATGATTATGCTTCCTTATTTCTAATTAATCCCTTGTATGTGTTACTGTTATTTGCTGTGTCAGCCTTTATGTGTGTTCTGTGTAATAATCCTGAAAGTAGTGCTGCTACCAATCTCATATCATTTGTAGTAACTTGGAAAAGATGAGATATGAGGTGCACTCTGGAAGCTTATAGGGGGTTAATCAGAGATGAACACAGATGTGACATCACGCAGTCCCCCGGAAAATGGTCCCAGCCCACACGCATTTACCCCTCAGAGATGCGACCGCAATGTGTGTGTCTGCGCAGCCGCTGCGCATATGCATTTTGCCACCACCAGCAAACTGTTGTGGACCGCTATTGCGGCTGGGTCTGAATGACCCCCATAGGGTTTTGGCTCTCCTGATATGTATCTGTTTTACTTGCCTGCAATACTATAATGTAACTTGAATTGTTTCTGTGCTTTAAAGGATATTTTATCCATGTTGTGCAGAGTAAAGTATTTTTGAAGTTTAAAATATAGAGAAAAATCTGTGTATTAAAGATATGAAATGAAGTGGTTTAAAAACAAAAGATTTCCGTTGAGTCTTTTTATGTGTCTGTGTATTATCTTATTTCCAGATAATTGTCGCTATGGTGACAGATACAATTTCCTGTTAATGTGTCACTTGTATTGTTACTTTTGTGTCTAGCGAGTGGGCTCGGAAATGTTATCCTTTTCCTCGCAGCCCCAGTTGCTGGAGAAAATGAAGGAGGAGCTGGTGACGGGTCACGTTCCACTTGAGTTGACAATTTTCTCACCAGCAGATCTTTCCACCTCTGCAGACTTGTGTCCGGAAAGAGAAATACAATGTAGGCTTTAAGCCTAGGATCGAGCACGGTGGCCAAAATAGTAAAGAATATGTTATACCAGCGCTGGCTGAATAAATAAATCAGTTAGAATTTGTGTTATACTATAATAATAATAAAAATGATAATAAGGATGGTTTACTCTGTGTAAAAAAGTAACAATTTATTTAACATAACATCTGTAACATATCTAAAAGAAAGGAATTCCTATAGCCACTGGGTGGTGATAAAATTTCAATATAACTTGTCTGGATAAAGTTTCATAGGTTCTCCTGTATTGGAATTGTCCATTCCTAAAGGCTAGGACGACTTCCCTTTATGCATTCACTGTATAGGTAAATAATTACCAGATCCCCACGTTGGTATGCATCAGCGTTGGAACAAGTCCTTTGGTCGCTGTAGGGGTAGCGTAGACCGATTTGATGATAATGTCCAGTGATGGGAGAAACGTCCAAATTGTACCGAGGAATGACACGGCTTTGCGGGCCGGTTTGGAGAACAGGATGCTCCTGAGGAAGCTGGATCTTACCAGTGAAACGCGTTGAGCCTATCCTCTCCATTGGGACTTGAGCCTAATTATTTGCCTGGATCCTGTTCTCCAAACCGGCCCGCAAAGCCGTGTCATTCCTCGGTACAATTTGGACGTTTCTCCCATCACTGGACCTTATCATCAAATCGGTCTACGCTACCCCTACAGCGACCAAAGGACTTGTTCCAACGCTGATGCATACCAACGTGGGGATCTGGTAATTATTTACCTATACAGTGAATGCATAAAGGGAAGTCGTCCTAGCCTTTAGGAATGGACAATTCCAATATAGGAGAACCTATGAAACTTTATCCAGACAAGTTATATTGAAATTTTATCGCCACCCAGTGGCTATAGGAATTCCTTTCTTTTAGATATGTTACAGATGTTATGTTAAATAAATTGTTACTTTTTTACACAGAGTAAACCATCCTTATTATCATTTTTATTATTATTATAGTATAACACAAATTCTAACTGATTTATTTATTCAGCCAGCGCTGGTATAACATATTCTTTACTATTTAGTTTTGAGGAACTGACCTTCCTCCTACCTGCTGCTGTTGGTCGCCCACCTGCATATTTATTATTTGTACGGTGGCCAAAATGTAGTGCTCTGATTTCAACAGATTGACCACCCTTGAATCCTGGCAAAGCGAATGAAGGGCTCCATCCACAAGTATTTCCAGGGAAGACGTTAAGTCTGAGGGACTATGCACAGGCCCAAATGATAATTGTTTTATGATCCTTCTATGTATGAACCAACCGATAGAGGGAATAATCCAAAAGTGTTAATACCAAATATTAGCTAATCTGGTTGGAGGTGCGCCATTAAGCAAATTGCAATGACTGGTTAGGGGGTTAGGAAAAAACGCTAGTGGCCTTATATCTAAAGAAGCCTTAATGTGTGGCACACTCTTTTTCTTTGTTTCATGAATAAATTAAAACATATCTTTTATTTTTATTTAAGATAGATTTTTCAATAGGCATGATATAAGTACCAACCAAGTATATCATTGTAAAACCCTGTACCAGATCAGAATTCTCAATCACATGTGTTACCCATTCAGTACATATATAAATTGATAACTGATCACATCACAAAGATATGCACATTGAATAAAACAATATTGTTGGTAATAAAAGATGTTCTCCTGTGACTGAGCATATCATGTGTAACCCTGTAACACAGCACAGTTCTCTAAGGCATACATATCCAATTCTACACATTTGAATCACTTCTGTGACAATATTGTTATTGAGAAGGGATATTCTCTGTAACAAGGTATACAATATGAAACCCTGTCACAGAGCAAGGTATACATTATATTATCCCAAGGTTAGTGCATAGATAATATCCAGCTTTCTGCCTGTTTCATTCCAAAGGCCTGCTAAGTTGTCCCAACATGTATCTACACAATACTATTGCCAATCACTGAGTGACGCCTGATATAAATATAAATCAGTCAGATAACGAGTAGTAACCAGTGACTAGTAATGACGTCTGTATGTAATGACTCCACAAATCAGGAGAACCACCTTTCTGTATCTCCAGCACCCACTACAGAAATATAACATCTGAAGAATGAATGAGGCTGGGGAGAGAGTAGCAGCCTGTAATAATGATAATATATGCTGTTATATAAACAGTGTTATAACCATTCTTCTGATAGAGATCCTTCCTCTGATAGATATAAAGAAGCTCTGGTGTGTATATAGGCTGAATCCCCCTTCTACTTTTATCCCATGTGCCGTGGGGCAGTGACTGGGAACAATGAGAGCAGGGAAAGCACCAACACCAGAGCAGAAGGAAAGATGAAGTGCAGCAGCTTCTGCTGTCCCTGGGATCAGTCGCTCCTGATAATGTCTATTTATCATAAAAGAATTAGGGAGTCTCCATTGTAATGATATTCAGCATATACAATTTATTATCAAATAAGAGGCCACGCCCATTATTCTGCGCAGAGGAGCGTGACCCAAGACATACTTCATCAATGATACCTGTGTCTTCAGGACATTTAGGCTTACACATATATATAGTACATGATTATACAATAATTCATAACTGATTAATCAATTGGGCATACATCTAGATATCATGGGGAACATGGATTGGCTGATGGTAAATATCCGGAAGTACCAAAGATGGTCAGTTGAGCTAATTGCACGGCCGATCTTCTCCTGAAGATGGCAGACTGGCTTCATGAGTCTTGGATCTCCCATTCACATCAATTGGGCTTCTCAATAGGCCTTGTCAGCAAAGAGGTCATTCTTGTTCATCATGGCATGTTGTTTGTCCAAAGCAAAGGTCCATCAGATATTCATTATCATGTCCTCTTTCTCCTGACATAAAACCCTCATAAAATGTCATTAAGTTCTGGTTATCTAAATACAAGGGTCTCTATTGATAGATACGAAGTCTGTCAGGTGATAGAACACAAAGGTCGAGAAGAAAACATTACTGTCAGGAGAATTACCTCTATATGAGAATTGAGATATTAATTACCGATGCTAAAATGCTATATGTATAAAAGCACAACTTCTGAGGCAATACAGATGTATATTTGATTTTTCTTCATCATTCCTGCCTTTTGTTTAATCTCTAAACACAACATATAATGAATCAAATATTCATCGTATTCAACTTAATTTTCCCCAAGTGAGTGTAGTAGTGTGAGATATGAGATAGGAAAAGGAAAACCCGTTCTCTGGATGCAATCGCCGGCACAAGTCCGTTGAGTATCGATGTGAAAAGTCTCAACTCTCCAGAAACCTTGGACAGATGAGGGAAATGAAAGAGGTAGCGACAGAATGTGTTGTATTCTTCTTCACCCTAGCTATAAGTTGTGGTTCCTTCTCACTGTGTGTGTGTATTAGGAGCATGAGCATGTAAGCACCTATTAAGAGTATATTTCTGATAATTTACCTATGTGTGATAATACTACTATATAGCTATGTGTGATAATACTACTATATTGCTATGTGTGATAATACTACTATATTGCTATGTGTGATAATACTACTATATTGCTATGTGTGATAATACTACTATATTGCTATGTGTGATAATACTACTATATTGCTATGTGTGATAATACTACTATATTGCTATGTGTGATAATACTACTATAATGCTATGTGTGAGAATACTACTATATTACTATGTGTGATAATTTTACTATATTGCTATGTGTGATAATACTACTATATTACTATGTGTGATAATACTACTATATTGCTATGTGTGATAATACTACTATATTACTATGTGTGATAATACTACTATATTGCTATGTGTGATAATACTACTATATTACTATGTGTGATAATACTACTATATTACTATGTGTGTGTATTTGGAGCATGAGCATGTAAGCACCTATTAAGAGTATATTTCTGATAATTTACCTATGTGATAATACTACTATATTACTATGTGTGATAATACTACTATATTACTATGTGTGATAATACTACTATATTGCTATGTGTGATAATACTACTATATTGCTATGTGTGATAATACTACTATATTGCTATGTGTGATAATACTACTATATTACTATGTGTGATTATACTACTATATTGCTATGTGTGATAATACTACTATATTACTATGTGTGATAATACTACTATATTGCTATGTGTGATAATACTACTATATTGCTATGTGTGATAATACTACTATATTACTATGTGTGATTATACTACTATATTGCTATGTGTGATAATACTACTATATTGCTATGTGTGATAATACTACTATATTGCTATGTGTGATTATACTACTATATTGCTATGTGTGATAATACTACTATATTACTATGTGTGATTATACTACTATATTGCTATGTGTGATAATACTACTATATTGCTATGTGTGATAATACTACTATATTGCTATGTGTGATAATACTACTATATTGCTATGTGTGATAATACTACTATATTGCTATGTGTGATTATACTACTATATTGCTATGTGTGATAATACTACTATATTACTATGTGTGATTATACTACTATATTGCTATGTGTGATAATACTACTATATTGCTATGTGTGATAATACTACTATATTGCTATGTGTGATAATACTACTATATTACCTATGTGTGATAATACTACTATATTGCTATGTGTGATAATACTACTATATTGCTATGTGTGATAATACTACTATATTACTATGTGTGATAATACTACTATATTACTATGTGTGATAATACTACTATATTGCTATGTGTGATTATACTACTATATTGCTATGTGTGATAATACTACTATATTACTATGTGTGATTATACTACTATATTGCTATGTGTGATAATACTACTATATTGCTATGTGTGATAATACTACTATATTGCTATGTGTGATAATACTACTATATTACTATGTGTGATAATACTACTATATTACTATGTGTGATAATACTACTATATTGCTATGTGTGATAATACTACTATATTGCTATTGTCACGATCCGGGTATCTGGACGCCATTACCTGACGTTTAGGTGTCTTCTGAGACTGGCCCAGCGTTCCAAGTCCGGATCTCATCTGTGTCAACACTCTGCACATCTCTCCTGTCGTTCTGAGACACTACCATAGCGGCGCCATGTTTGAATCCAACATGGCGTCTTCCGGCCTTTGCGGCCATTCCTGTATTATTGCTGCGGGTTCTCAGAGTAATTTATCATGCCTCCCGCAGTCTCTGCTGTCCTTCATGTGTCTCAGCATGTAACTGTCATCTGGCGTCTCCTGTCCTCTGCGGCCGGCGCCGCCATTATCACTATGTTTGCACATTTCATTCCAAACCAGGTTTTCCCTCCAGGTTCCAGCATGGGCGCAGCCATGTTGGATTTGATCACATGCTCCAATTCCTCCAATCCACCATCTCTGGAATCTGCATAATTGCCCAGCCAATGCCTGCATAGCAGCAGGTATAAGTATCCTGTGTCTGGGCCAGATAGATGTCAGTGCTTTGAATGTCATACCTTGTTCCAGTCTCTCTCTCCTGTGGCTTGTTTCTCCAGGTTCCAGTTCCTGTCTCCAACATCCACAAAGAGACCCGCACCTGCTTTCCATCCTGCGGTGCAGCCTGACTCTGCAATCCTCTGTGACTGCTCCAGCTTTCAGCTATTACTTCATTTGCTTCCAGCTTCCAAGCTTTCAGCTATTAACCCATCTGTTTCCAGCAACCTGCTTCCAACAGAATTCAGCCTCCTTAAAGAGCCGGTGTTCTCCCAGCAGATTTCTGCTTACCAGCAGTATCCACTACCACCGGTAACCACTCTTCATTTCATCTGTTTCCACGCTCCCTAGTATCTTCCGTTTTAACTCCGTGTCTCCACCATCTGGCTGGTTCCGTCCAGTGACTCCTTCAGTGCATTCCAGTTACCAGCATCATCTCATACAGCTACTGGCGTGTTCCTCGGTTGTCTCCACTACTACAGCCTGGCCTGGTAAGGTTATTCTACCCAAGGACTATAACATCCGTTCTGTAACCTACCAGTGCCCTGTTATACCTTCTATGGTTTAGTGATCCAGGAACTGTATTATCTGCCACTGCTAATATTGACTGTGAACGCTGTGTGATTATACGGAGTCTGTTTAATAAAACTTTTATTTGACTTTTAACCTGGTTGTCATGGTCACACCTTCGGGTTTCCTTCCACACTTACATGTCCAGGGGTCTGATTAAGCCATCTAAGTTTAACTTCATTCCAGCTCCTACAACTGAGGCTTCCTCCAGTCAGCCAAAACCCTCAGTTGTGACAGCTATGTGTGATAATACTACTATATTGCCATGTGTGATAATACTACTATATTGCTATGTGCGATAATACTACTATATTGCTATGTGTGATAATACTACTATATTACTATGTGTGATAATACTACTATATTGCTATGTGTGATACTACTACTATATTACTATGTGTGATAATACTACTATATTGCTATGTGTGATAATACTACTATATTGCTATGTGTGATAATACTACTATATTGCTATGTGCGATAATACTACTATATTGCTATGTGTGATAATACTACTATATTACTATGTGTGATAATACTACTATATTGCTATGTGTGATACTACTACTATATTACTATGTGTGATAATACTACTATATTGCCATGTGTGATAATACTACTATATTGCTATGTGCGATAATACTACTATATTGCTATGTGTGATAATACTACTATATTACTATGTGTGATAATACTACTATATTACTATGTGTGATAATACTACTATATTACTATGTGTGATAATACTACTATATTACTATGTGTGATAATACTACTATATTGCTATGTGTGATACTACTACTATATTACTATGTGTGATAATACTACTATATTGCCATGTGTGATAATACTACTATATTGCTATGTGCGATAATACTACTATATTACTATGTGTGATAATACTACTATATTACTATGTGTGATAATACTACTATATTACTATGTGTGATAATACTACTATATTACTATGTGTGATAATACTACTATATTGCTATGTGTGATAATACTACTATATTGCTATGTATGATAATACTACTATATTGCTATGTGTGATAATACTACTATATTGCTATGTGTGATAATACTACTATATTACTATGTGTGATAATACTACTATATTGCTATGTGTGATAATACTACTATATTGCTATGTGATAATACTACTATATTGCTATGTGTGATAATACTACTATATTGCTATGTGATAATACTACTATATTGCTATGTGTGATAATACTACTATATTGCTATGTGTGATAATACTACTATATTGCTATGTGCGATAATTCTACTATATTGCTATGTGTGATAATACTACTATATTGCTATGTGCGATAATGTCTACTATATTGCTATGTATGATAATACTACTATATTGCCATGTGTGATAATACTACTATATTGCTATGTGCGATAATACTACTATATTGCTATGTATGATAATACTACTATATTGCCATGTGTGATAATACTACTATATTGCTATGTGTGATAATACTACTATATTGCTATGTGCGATAATACTACTATATTACTATGTGTGATAATACTACTATATTGCCATGTGTGATAATACTACTATATTGCTATGTGTGATAATACTACTATATTGCTATGTGTGATAATACTACTATATTGCCATGTGTGATAATACTACTATATTGCTATGTGTGATAATACTACTATATTGCTATGTGCGATAATACTACTATATTGCTATGTGTGATAATACTACTATATTGCCATGTGTGATAATACTACTATATTGCCATGTGTGATAATACTACTATATTGCCATGTGTGATAATACTACTATATTGCCATGTGTGATAATACTACTATATTGCCATGTGTGATAATACTACTATATTGCTATGTGTGATAATACTACTATATTGCCATGTGTGATAATACTACTATATTGCTATGTGTGATAATACTACTATATTGCTATGTGCGATAATACTACTATATTGCTATGTGCGATAATACTACTATATTGCCATGTGCGATAATACTACTATATTGCCATGTGTGATAATACTACTATATTGCCATGTGTGATAATACTACTATATTGCCATGTGTGATAATACTACTATATTGCTATGTGTGATAATACTACTATATTGCTATGTGTGATAATACTACTATATTGCTATGTGTGATAATACTACTATATTGCTATGTGCGATAATACTACTATATTGCTATGTGCGATAATACTACTATATTGCTATGTGCGATAATACTACTATATTGCTATGTGCGATAATACTACTATATTGCTATGTGTGATAATATTACTATATTGCTATGTGTGATAATACTACTATATTGCTATGTGTGATAATACTACTATATTGCTATGTGTGATAATACTACTATATTGCTATGTGTGGGGTACTGCAGTGTAGGTAACTGGGGTCATTACCATAAGCTTGCTCCGTGGCTTCTTTTCGGGCCATGTGAGTATTTTTTCACACGATCGTCCAAGAATAGGCAGGCATTTGATTGTTACTTATAATTTTTATAAGTTATGTATTATTATCATAACATAGTGTAATATTTGGTAAAGCAATTTTTTAAATTCCGGCTCCCATCCATCTGAAGTGTAGTATGTGGTAAAGCCATTTTGAGATTCCGGCTCCCATCCATCGGAAGGGGTCCCAACCAGCCGATTGGACCATATGTTCTTGTATATCCTGCAATAACTTAACCTTCTGTTCAATGGGGTTATAATTATCTGAGATGTTAAAACAACACATTCCTTTAAATTGTTCACAACCGCTTCCTGCTTTAAGTGACAGGTAGTCAATGGCTACTCTATTTTGTATCATACCATCTCTTACTTCTCTGAGTTCTTCATTTATAAGAGCAATAGCCGTACTGGTGGCATTTATGGTTTTAGCCAATCCACAAGCTAAGCTATTTATCACCCTTGTGTTATACAGGCTAAGTCCTGGGACTCCTATGAGTGAAAAGGCAAATGCTGAGTATTGGGGGTCATTCCGAGTTGTTCGCTCGCAAGCTGCTTTTAGCAGCTTTGCACACGCTAAGCCGCCGCCTACTGGGAGTGAATCTTAGCTTATCAAAATTGCGAACGAAAGATTAGCAGAATTGGGAATAGACCTCTCTTAGCAGTTTCTGAGTAGCTCCAGACTTACTCGGCATCTGCGATCAGTTCAGTCAGTTTCGTTCCTGGTTTGACGTCACAAAAACACCCAGCGTTCGCCCAGACACTCCTCCGTTTCTCCAGCCACTCCCACATTTTTCCCAGAAACGGTAGCGTTTTTTCGCACACTCCCATAAAACGGCCAATTTCCGCCCAGAAACACCCACTTCCTGTCAATCACATTACGATCACCAGAACGAAGAAAAAACCTTGTAATGCCGTGAGTAAAATACCTAACTGCATAGCAAATTTACTTGGCGCAGTTGCAGTGCGGACATTGCGCATGCTCTTTAGCGACATCGCTCCGTTGCGAGAAAAAAATAACGAGCGAACAACTCGGAATGACCCCCATTGTGCCTTGCTAAGTAATGGTAAGTCTGATCGGCAATCAGGATCTAAAGACCTTTTTTCTTTACAGTGAGAGTCCAAAGTAGTTATGTTTGCATGAGCTGCTACAAAAGTGAGTCTGCCTAAATAACAAATACCCATGTGATCTGGGTAATAAGAATATGCAATATCCCCACATACTAATAATAAGCCCCTGGGCATGTATATATCAATTCTAGGGCTGCTTATTGCTACCAAGGAAGTACACTCTGGGGTAACCCCTAAAGACTCAAACTGTGGCTTACCAACAATATCCCAACAGTTCTTTTCAGATATACTAGGCTGGATCTCCAGCTTATACCTGGGGGTGTGATACCGCCCGATTTTATCTTCTGGGTTGTTGGTCCCTAATGTTTCCATGTTAATGTCTATAAAGGTGATATTTTTCCTGGTAGCAATTCTATCTTCTGCATTTCTTCTATTGTTATTGGAATACATATAAAGCAGGTCTTATAAGCTTCTCCCACATGTTTGGGTGGTACTACACAGAAAGCATTACTATGGGCGGCCGCTGGGGCCAATTCTACAAAGGTGTTCCTCTCATATACTCCAGCTTTTCTCACTGGGCCCTCATAGGGGTTTTCACTTATCTTTGTGTTCTGATTCTTATTTTCTCATTCCTCGGGGAGCCATTCCGGATCATGGAGTGCATGGTGTGTGTCTGAGTGTTGTGTCTGATTCCTCTCCTCACCGTCATAACACCATACTATACAATCATTCTGAGGGATTCTCCCACAGTGGGTACAGATACATCTATACACATTTACCATTTTGTGGCACTCGGTCTGTTCTAGGGGGGCTCTGACTGTGCGTGCACCTCCAAAGAGCAATGGATCATCGTGGCACCAATCTATACATCTTTGCTCAGGGTTCTGTCTGCAATATTTACAAATACATCTGGCTATTGGGGGTAGCTGCTGACATCTATTTGGGTATACCTCTTTAGCCTCTTTTTTCTTCCTCTCGTTTCTAGTGTCTAGGGGTGTGATGAGAGCTACATAACTAGGATAAGGATGTATTACCTCCTCAAAGGTCATCAGAGACTGATCCTTCCCTGGGCCCTCAGTCATCCTTGTCAATAAGTAGTAAGTCAATAATCCCCCCATCCATATAATTATTCCCAGGCTTACAACCGATATTCCAATCTTGATGGCCCATCTGGATCTTTTCTTCACCTGATTGGGGTTTAGCAACACTGACTGTCCCACATCATTCTCAATATACATCTTACCAAACCAGGACATGTTTATTATCTCTTAGTCTCTGGTTACTGAGGTTCCTCAAACAGAGCCTGCAAGGCTTTTTCTGGGACTCTGCTCTTCCCGTCCTCAGTCACTTTCTTGCAATGCAATGCATGTATCCAAGCCGATTTCTCTGCAACCTTTACTGCCGTGGGCATGGTCAACAGTACTTGGTATGGTCCCTCCCACCTGTCTACAAATGAACCAGAGCATAAGAAATTTCTAACCATTACAAATTCTCCTGGTTTCACGTCATGGCATTTCAAGTCAAATTGATTAGCAGCTTTAGAGAGAATTTGTCCTTTGTGTATTTGTTTGAATTGTTCATGCAAGTCTAGGACATATTTTGTGGTTAGATCGTGTAGAGTGGAGTGGCTTTCTTCTGGGCCTATCATCAGGTTGGGATGTTTTCCAAATAACACCTCATAATGGGACAGACTGAGAGGAGGTTTGGGAGTCACTCTAATACCGTGTAGTACGATGGGCAGTGCCTCTACCCAGTTTAGGCTTGTCTCTTCTATGACCTTGGAAAGTTTATTCTTTATGGTATAATTAGCTCTCTCCACGAGTCCAGCTGCCTGGGGTCCATAAGGACAATGGAGTTTGGACTCTTTACCCATGATCCTACACATCTCTTGGAAGACCTTACCCGTGAAGTGTGTGCCTTGATCTGACTCAATGATCTCTGGAATACCATATCTAGATACAAACTCCTGTTCTAGCTTCTTAGCTGTAAAATGTGCTGTGCAGGCTACCGCTGGGTAGGCCTCAGGTCAACCACTGGAGACGTCAACACAAACAAGTACATATTTGAAATTTCTACAGGGTGATAATTGGATGAAGTCTATCTGTATTGCCTGGAAAGGTCCTCGGGTATGTGGGATATGGGCAATTGGTGCTGGGACAGTCTTACCTGGGTTCTTTCTTAGACAGATAAGGCATGATTGAGCTTTCTTACCTGCATAGGATGAGAAACCAGGGGCAAACCAGTAGGCCATTAGGGTCTTTACCATACCTTCCTTTCCTAGATGAGTGAGCCTGTGGGCTGCCTCAGTCAGGCTTGGTAGAATGGCTTTTGGTGCTACCGGTCTTTCTGTCGTGTCCCTCCAGATACCAGAGGAATCTGGATTACACCCTTTGAGCTTCCACGAGGATATTTCCTGCTTTGAACAAGATTGGTACAAATGCATTAATTTTCCAGTGTTACAGGTGAAAATATTTGTTATGAGATGAGACTCCGTATCTCTGGCATGGAGCCATAATTATTTAATGCCACTGAGGTTGCTGCTTTTGCTGTTTGATCAGCAAAGGCATTTCCTTACGACACTGGGTCTGGGTGGCTTGTGTGAGCTTGACATTTGATGACTGCTACCTCTTTTGGTAGCAATACCACTTCCATTAAGTACTTAACTATCTCTGCGTGACAGATCGGTGTTCCATTTGATGTTAAAAAATGTCTGTTTCCAAATAGCGGAAAAATTGTGCAGAAAGGCAAATGCATATTGTGAGTCAGTATAAATGTTAACAATTCTGATTCGTGCCAAGTAACATGGCTTTCCCAATGCTATGAGTTCTGCTTTTTGAGCAAAGTGGGGTGGTGGAAGCGGGAGTGCTTCAATGACGTGTATCGTCCACTATGGCGTATCCAGATGTCAGAATGCCCATGTCATTCTGGCGGTGGCAGCTACCATCAACATACAGGTTCAGGTCTGCATTCTGTATCTCAGTGTCTCTTATATCTAGTCTTGGAGTGCATAAAGTCTGGGTCAGCTTTTCACAATCATGATCATCTATCTTCTCCCCACTTTGTGACTGTCCAGTCACACCTGGGAGGAAATTTGCTGGATTCAAAGTTGTGCAGCGCTGCAATATTATGTTAGGGGGCATGAGAAGCGCGAGTTCCCATTTGGGTATCCTGGACACTGTGATGTGCTTTGTGGCGGAACCGTTTAGTAAAGCAGAAACTGTGTGCGGGACATTCAGGTAGAGTGTGTGTGCTAGAACTATGTCTGCTGTCTTGTCAACAAGTGTAGCTGCTGCAGCCAACGTGCACAAGTATTGTGGCAACCCATAGCTACTGTATCCAGCTGTGTGCTGTAATGTCCCACTGGGCAGTGACAGTCCCCATTTTTCTGAGTTAGTACTCCAGCAGCACAGCCGTCGAGCTCTGTACAAAAGAGAAAAAATGGTTTAGTGTAACATGGGAAGCCCAGAGCTGGGGTGGCAGTGAGGGCTTACTTCTACTGATGAAATGATAGTAGTGTGGTGTCATCATGGATGACCGGATCAGGCTTTTTTATGGATACCAGTTCCTGGAGAGGTAGTGCTATAGCAGCATATCCTGGTATCCAATGTCTACAGAAAGAGGTCATCCCTAGAAAGGTGCGTATTTGCTTTTGGGTGACTGGCAGAGGCATATTCTGTATGGCCTGGATGCGTGATGGTAGGAGATGGCGCTGTCCTTGGGAGAGGCAGTGACCTAGTTACTGCACTTTCTGCTGAGACAGCTGCAATTTGGCTTTGCTGGCCTTCAACCCCATGGAGGTGAGGAAAGTCAACAGGGACACTGAGTCTTCCCACGATTCCTCCTCTGTCTGTTAACACAATAACAAATCGTCAACATATTGAATAAGTACTGAGTTATGTGTTGGGTACCAATTCTGCAATATATCATGGAGGGCTTGGCTAAAATAAGTCGGAGCATCCCATTGCCCTTGGGGCATACGAGTCCAGGTATGCTGTTGACCCTTAAATGTAAACGCAAACAGGTACTGACAGTCTGGATGTAATGGAATGGAGAAAAACGCTTAGCATGGGTCAATAACTGTAAAAAAAATGCATCCGGCGGGACCTGCGTAAGGATCGTAGCGGGGTTGGGCACCACAGGGTGGCAAGCTTGTATGACTGCATTAAGCACACACAAGTCCTGCACGATACGGTAAGTTTGCGCGGGGCCCGGTTTTTGAACTGGAAAGATCGGAGAATTTGCAGCACTGACGCATTTGCGCAAGACCCCCTGGTGCAGAAGTGAGCGGATGGATGGTTATGCCCCTTCCTCCACTCCCGGTTTCAGCGGGTACTGCGTGATGCATGGTGGGGACTTTCCTGGCTGCAGCTTTACCATAATAGGGTCCACATCTTGAAGTAAGCCTACCTCATCCTTATACTGTGCCCATAAGGAGCTGGGAACTGCTTGCTATATGTCTTCACGCATATGGGAGTTGGTTTGCTCAAGGTGCAATGAGAGGAGTGGGACTGGTGTGTCTAACAGCACTTGTGCATTGCTTTCTAGTGATTTGGGAATGTCTAAGTAAATACCATCCGCTGTGCAGTAAATGGTGCCTTTGAGTTTACATAGTAGGTCACAGCCCAGCAAGTTTGCTGGTGTGTTGGATGCTAGTAAGAAAGCGTGTGTATCATTCAATGGTCCCATCTGTATATTACTCTCAGCTAGCATTGGTAAGTGCTGTAATTGTCCTGAGACTCCGACCGCTGGGACCATGTGCCCTGAAAGCATCTGTGAAGGTAGTGCAGTGGTAAGTAGTGACTTAGCCGCTCCAGTGTCTAGTAAAAAAGAAACAGGTTCATTATTTCCATGCACAGTAACCGAGGGTTCCTCAATGTGTTGGCATTGCACGCTGCATAATGAAGACACTGGATTAAACATCAGTATGATTGCCGCTGCCAGCGTGACACCTGATTGTGTGGGGCCTGATTACTCACATGGGGTCCTTGGTTATCATACTGGTGGTAAGGAGTCTGTGTGGGGCAGCTGGGTGTCCCCACATTTCCATGTGGGTATAATCTGTGCTGTGAGATCACCTGAATCCTGCAATATCTAGCTCTATGGCCGTACTTACCGCATGCAAAGCATGCCATTAGGTCTGGGTGTCTAGAGCCCAGCGAGCCTGCCGGGCATTCAGCCGCTTAGCTGATTCGATGTACTGCAGATTTTTGTGGTCAGTCAAAACTGAAATGGTATGTGTTGCTCCCTCAAGCCAATGCCTCCACTCCTCGAAAGCCCATTTAATAGCCAGTAACTCCCGGTTACCAACATCGTAGTTGGATTCAGCGGATGAGAATTTCCTGGACATAAAGGCACAAGGATGTAGTTCCAGAGAGTCCGGATCCTTCTGAGATAGGATAGCCCCCACTCCAACCTCTGAGGCATCAACCTCAACAATGAAGGGCAATTCTGGGTTGGGATGTCTGAGGACTGGAGCTGAGACAAAAGCTTGTTTCAAGGCCTGAAAGGATAACTCGGCTTCACGTGACCAGTTGGTAGGATCCGCTCCCTTCTTAGTCAGTGCCACAATGGGAGCAACCAGGTCGGAAAAAGAATGAATAAATCTTCTATAATAATTTGCTAACCCTAAAAAGCGCTGAATTGCTTTTAAGTTGGTGGGTTGCGCCCAACTAAGGATGGCTTGGAGCTTCTTAGGTTCCATGCAGAATCCCCGAGGGGAAATAATGTACCCTAAAAAGGATACCTCCGTGACATGAAACTCACACTTCTCCAGCTTGGCATATAGATGATTTTCACGTAATTTGTGAAGAACCTGACGCACCTGGGTAACATGTTGTTCAATTGAGTCAGAATAGATCAGGATGTCGTCCCTGTAAACGACCACGAATCTTCCTAGAAAATCACGGAGCACATCGTTAATGAGATCCTGGAAAACCGCCGGAGCGTTGGACAAGCCGAACGGGGTCTGGGACTCAGGGTCGACAGCACATAGGTCGACACACTTTAGGTCGACGCCAATTGGTCGACACACATTAGGTCGACAGGGTCAAAAGGTCGACAGGGTCAAAAGGTCGACAAGAACAAGGTCGACATGGAAAAAGGTCGACATGAGTTTTTTATGTTTTTTTGGTGTCGTTTTCTTCGTAGAGTGACCGGGGAACCCGAATTAGTGCACCGCGTCCCCTCGCATGGTGCCTTCGCTCCGCTACCGCTTCGCTCAGCACACTTTACCGTTCCAATCGTAGTCCACGTGGATCGTTAAGTATGAAAAGGTTAAAAAAAAAAATCGTGAAAAACTCATGTCGACCTTTTTCCATGTCGACCTTGTTCCTGTCGACCTTTTGACCCTGTCGACATTTTGACCCTGTCGACCTAATGTGTGTCGACCATTTGGCGTCGACCTAACGTGTGTCGACCTTTGTGCTGTCGACCTGGAGTCCGGATACCAGCCGAACGGCATCACCAGATACTCGTAGTGACCTGACTGAGTACTGAAAGCCGTCTTTCACTCATCTCCCGACTTGATTCGGATGAGGTTATACGCTCCCCTCAGGTCAATTTTAGAAAAAATCACAGCCGAACGCAGCTGATCAAGGAGGACAGAAATCAGCGGCAGAGGGTAAGTATTTTTAACTGAGATCTTATTCAGAGCTCTAAAGTCAATGCAAGGTCTGAGTGATCCATCTTTTTTCTCCACAAAGAAAAAGCCTGCACTTAAAGGGGATTTAGATGGCCTGATAAATCCTTTCCCTAGGCTCTCCTTAACATACTCATTCATGGCCGCAGTTTCTGACCCGGATAATGCATATAACCTTCCCTTTGGCAATGTGGCACCAGGAATTAGCTCAATAGCACAATCATAAGGCCGATGGGGAGGCAGAATGTCCGCATTGCCCTTGGAAAACACATCAACAAAGTCCTGGTATTCCACGGGAGTAGATAAAGACAACCTTTCTGTCAAACTTGACAGGTGGTGACACCCCTTGCTCCTAGGCTCCACCCCCTTTTAATATTAAATGATAGTGTTTTATATCGCTTAATATTACATTTTATATAAATTTATAGTGTTCGATATTAAACCGTATTAAAAGTTAATGGCTTTGAAAAGAATGTCACATATGACACACACTTTAAAATACATCTTTTTTTTTTTTTTTTTTGTAACACAAAATGTTCTTACATTCCAGCAGCTGAAACTTCATGAGTCACACATGTTACAGTTTTAAAAAGGATAATCACTAATGACCGTGGCCATTTTCTTAGAAGCACGGGATCATCACACATGGCACTAATTTAAAAGGTCATTTTAAAATGTCACAAAGGTCATTTTAAATGTCACAGAAACCCTCAGAAGTACGATGTGCAATTTGACCATGTCCATTTCTTAGACACTCGGGTTCATCACAGGTCATTTTAAAATGTCACAGAACTCTCAGAAGTACGATGTACAATTTGACCATGACCATTTTCGATTGTTATCTCTGTAGAGGAACATTAGCACCATATAAACACACTCATTACTGTGGGTAGAACATTTCCCTTCTCCAAAGCATAAGACATGTAATAATCATCGTGATGGCTTCCATATTGCTTATTGTTCTTCTAGGCTGTGCTGAGGTTACCATAGTCTACTTCTGCATTAAACATTATTTTTTGCAAACATATGTAGAAACAGTGTATTTGGTTTTAAATTGAAAAATATTTAAAAAGCTTAACTGTATATTACAACCTATGTTGCATACCTGACATATGTTACTGTGTGTTAAATAGCACTAAAAAGTTTATCTTTATTGTGGCCGATCGCTGAACTTTGATTGCAAGCAGACATGACCAGACTTGTCAGTATTACAGCGTGACATGTCCATTTATTTTTATTTTTTGCAAACATATGTGGAAACAGTGTATTTGGTTTTAAATTGAAAAATATTTAAAAAGCTTAACTGTATATTACAACCTATGTTGCATACATGACATGTGTTACTGTGTGTTAAATAGCACTAAAAAGTTTTATTACAACCTATGTTGCATACCTGACATATGTTACTGTGTGTTAAATAGCACTAAAAAGTTTAAACATTATTTTTTGCAAACATATGTAGAAACAGTGTATTTGGTTTTAAATTGAAAAATATTTAAAAAGCTTAACTGTATATTACAACCTATGTTGCATACATGACATATGTTACTGTGTGTTAAATAGCACTAAAAAGTTTATCTTTATTGTGGCCGATCGCTGAACTTTGATTGCAAGCAGACATGACCAGACTTGTCAGTATTAAAGTGTGACATGTCCAGACCTGTATATTAGCGATAAAAGATTTACACCAAATACTGTGTATTAAACCGTTTATATCGATGCATACAAACCACATATATGTTGCATACATGACATATGTTACTGTGTGTTAAATAGCACTAAAAAGTTTATCTTTATTGTGGCCGATCGCTGAACTTTGATTGCAAGCAGACATGACCAGACTTGTCAGTATTACAGCGTGACATGTCCAGACCTGTATATTAGCGATAAAAGATTTACACCAAATACTGTGTATTAAATTAAACATTATTTTTTGCAAACATATGTAGAAACAGTGTATTTGGTTTTAAATTGAAAAATATTTAAAAAGCTTAACTGTATATTACAACCTATGTTGCATACATGACATATGTTACTGTGTGTTAAATACATAGTTGCCTACCTGAAGGGTTAGCTCTTCTGTCTTTGTAAATATTACTTTTTATATGATCAATTTCCTTATAATAAGTATAGTGTAAAAGTGAATATTTCTACCTCCCTAATGAAGGGTTAAAACATGCTATATGAACTGTTATGTGTTTGCATAGATACGTATTACCCTGTGCCAGGATACCTTTATCTCCTCATACAATACCAGGCTTGTATGTGTCTGTTTCTCAAGGACAGTTCTATACCAGATGAAACCTGTTACAGACTTTGTTAAATGTTTTGAGAAACTTGTAGAAAACCCATATATGAACATCCGCCTTTTTCTATTCTGCCTGGTGGCTGCTGGCGAGCCAATGGGAGTGTAACGACATGTCAGTTACACCCATATGCATTGTCTTATATACTTTTGTTAACCTCATAATAAACAGTGTGAATTTTTACTGCTTGTGTTGTGCATGTAACTGATAGCATAAAGGTTTACACTCCCAGACGTCTGAGAGGCCATCACATCGAGGGTTAAAGAATATAAGGGCAAATCCTTTCAGCTGGGGGCTACGTCCGCGATTCAGTGATCGTCCCTGAATGGTAAGATAGAGAATTTATTGTCTGTCTTTGCCATACAGGATTGCGGTCATACACTGAAGCTGAATCCGTGTCAGTGTTCCGGGAACACGTGACAAGGTAATATTTAAGTCCGGGACTTAATATTACGAAGTTTTATGTAAAAGCATAAAACAGGTATCAGGGATACCATAGAATCTTTAATGTCTGGGACTTAAAGATACGTCTGAGAAAGGACCAGGGGTCCAAGCGCAATTCTCCAAAGACGTCAGTATCTGGGATACTTAAAAATAGACCTGGGGTCTATACGTAACGTAGAGAATACCTCGATTTGATCGTCTATAAATTTTTGTATGTTTGTAGTGAGATAAGTTCTTATATTTGGTCCAGACGGCTGGTAAGTTTTCGTCTGCCAGATATCTTTACTCAAACACTTTTCTTGCTTCCTGTTTAAAACGCTGTATTTTTCTGACATCTTGTACGAATGGTAAGTATCGTACACGTCAAAAGATTTCATGTTCTCACTATACAGATAATATTGTGATATTGTCAATGACTAATTAACTGGTTAAGCTGATGCATGCATAGAAAGTTATTGTAAATTGCATTGTTATTGTAAATTGCATTGTTATTGTAAAATTGCATAGAACGTTGGTGTAAATTGCATTTTTTACTATGGGAGGGGGTCAGAGTAAGACAGTCATTTACCCCCCACCTTTACCAGGGGAAACATGCAAGATGTATGTCACCCGCAACTCTACCTCAGAGTATTACTTAGTTAACCCATGGGTGGATAATTTAGCGGGATGGACAGAGAAAGCAGGACAGGACCCATTCCTACGGGAAGGCAGTAATTACCCTTTCTATATGGAGGATTAAAAATGTCAGTTCCCAACAGCACAGAAGCGAAGCAGTGAGAAACTGTATCCCTCTCGCCCCCCCCCTTGCATTCCAATGTATCCTGCGCTTGAGGACACAGATCTCTTGGCAGCAGTAACCCTTTCACACCAAATGGGATTGCCTCCAGCTCCACTGCTGGAGGGTGCGTCCACTAGCTCTATCCCTAGCACCAATAACCCAGAGTTTAGATAA
Source organism: Pseudophryne corroboree (assembly GCF_028390025.1). NCBI lineage: Eukaryota > Metazoa > Chordata > Amphibia > Anura > Myobatrachidae > Pseudophryne > Pseudophryne corroboree. The sequence goes on from NW_026967552.1 coordinate 1,005,892, forward strand.
TAGTAAAACACTGTCCCAAGCCCACCATTACCCTCGATGGCTGTATATCTTATTTGCGCAAAGCTTGCAAAGGACGCAGCTATACACATATGAAGGAAGTCTTTAAAGCCTGTGCTTTTTTGCCTGTGCTTTTTTTTTTTTTTGCCTGTCGCTGTGGCTTGTAAACAGAAACCTTCATAGTCTGTTACTGCGTTTTGGAAAAGGTTTAAGGACTGCTGGACAGATGACGCTGGCTTACCTTTGCTTAACTCAGAAAGCTTACTCATTTCCCCACCCACTCATAACTATCAGAACTCCAGACGCTTTGACAGACAGAACCAACCCCGCAGTCAGGGAAGATTCCAAAGACCCCGCGCACTGACGGGGCCCGGAGGAGGGTATCCCAGCCTTTATTCAACTCACCCGTCATAGTAAAGATTCACCTCTGCTGCCACTTATTATAAATGGAAGTAAAATTCCCTTTTTAGTGGACAGCGGTGCAACAACCAGTGTTTTGTGTTCTGACCTATGCAGTATCCCCTCTCACCAGAAAAGATAGAAGGTCTCCGCCCCATGATACAGCAATTCTTACAACAGGGTATTCTCAGACATATTGTATCACCATACTGTACTCCTGTGAACCCTGTTGCCAAAGTTGATGGCAGTATAGGATTTGTACAGAATCTCAGAGCGATCAATCAGTTAATTGTCCCAATTGCACCAATTGTTCCAGATGTAAACTCACTCATTTCTGCAATCCCTGCAGATGCTGCGTTCTTCTCTGTAATTGATTTGAAGAATGCCTTTTTTCAGCATACCTGTAGATTCACAGACACAATTACTTTTTGCCTTTTCTTTTGAGGGTAAACAACTTACCTGGTGCAGATTATTGACGCACCTGTTGTCTCCAGGCCACATTGGGGCCCTGGCAACCTCACCATGGTTCAGTCCTGCTACAGTATGCAGATGATCTGCTGCTCTGTAGTAAAACTGAGGAGGCCTGCCGAGAGGATGGTGTTTCATTACTAAACTGGCTTTGTGAATGTGGACACAAGGTGTCCAAAATAAAAATGCAATGGTGTAAAAAGCATGTTGATTACTTAGGTTTTGTGCTCACTCAGGAAGAGAGGAAAGCAGTCCACAACGCATACAGTCTGTATTGGGCCTGGTCACCCCAACTACCCAGAAGGAACTACTGTCCTTCCTGGGTATGGTAAATTACTGCAGACAGTGGATTTCTGATTGCTCTTATTATGATAACATTTTGAGACAAGCCACACTGAAGGACAAACCTAAAACTGTACAATGGTCACAAGAAATGTTAACTGCATATGAAAGTTTAAAATGTATGTTGATGAAAAGTCCGGCACTTGGCCTCCCCAATTATGTACTACCTTTCCATCTATATGCAAGGGACAATTGTAAAACCATGGCGGGGGTGCTCACACAGTTTCATGGAGGGAAGTTGCGCCCCGTGACATTTTTTTTCAAAGTCATGCCAGTGTCTGTGCAAGGTATGCCTGCCTGCCTCAGGACTTTGGCAGCCTGTGCAATGGTTGCAGAAATGGCCACTACCCTCACTTTAGGCCACATCACAGTACTCCACACCACACATGATGTCCTGGCAATACTTAAAGGCTTACACACAGCACATGCCAGCACAACGCCTTAGTGGATATGAAGTACTCCTTTTGAGTAACCCTACCCTTACCATTAAGTACACTGCTAGTTCTTCTGGCCCTGCACCCATTCTCAATGCCCTTTTGGGCTTGAAAGGTCCTGAGGATGAACCACCCGACCTACATGACTGTGCTGCTTCCATTGAAGCTGAAACTTCTCCCAGACTTGACATGTCTCCCGTTCCCATACCAGGCGCAGACATAGTTTTTGTTGACGGCTCCTGTAGTAGGCCCAATGACAATACATACCAGGCTGGCTATGCCATTGTCACCCTCCCTGACACTGTGTTGGAAACCCTGCCAATACCTTATCAGTCCGCGCAAGCTGCAGAACTCATTGCACTCACTAGAGCATGTCCCTCCCTTGACAGCGTCCATCTGCTCACTCAACTTCAAGCTGCTGCGACTAATACTGATCTCTCCGACTGGACTTACCCAATTCTGCAGAAAAAATCCTAAATCAGGATTAATCTGCAAAGAGGGGAAACCCTGTATACCCCAGTCCAGTGCCCCTTTGCTCGTTGCCCAGTGCCGTGGTGTTGGTCACCGTGGTGAAGCCACAACACTCCTCCTACTAACCAATGATTTTTTATGTTACTAATGCCAAATCACTTGTGGACCAGTATGTTAGCAGATGCATCACTTGCCTCAGGAACAACCCTAATAAAGCTAAACACCAGCATCTTGAATGCCCCACAGAAAACTCTAGGATACTCACCCTTTGAAATACTAATGGGTAGACCCTTTTCCTACACCCTGGGCTAAGAAACCACTAGTAATACAGGAAGGAGATCTAGAACTTATCAGAGAAGAGTATGTCAGGTCCCTGATAACAAAACTGAATGAAATTGAACATGAGGTTGTTTGTAAAAACCCTTTGAATCCACAGGAACCTACACACCCCTTTAAAGTCAGAGACAGAGTCGTGGTGAAGGTGCTCCCCAGGAACAAGAGCCCAGGAGACTTCACCTATGGTCCAGAGACAGAGGTCGTAGCAGTTACCCGAACAGCAGTCCTGACAGAGGAAAGTCCTACCTGGATCCATGCATCCCGAGTAAAAAAGGTTCCTAGACCAGACCTAGAGAGGGAAGCAAGTGATTCCAGTGAGGTACGAACCGGGGCAGACAGCCCTGACCTCCCACCTAGCGAAGAAAGAAGAACAGAAGAAGATGAGGAACCTGTCCCCTATCTCTATCCTGGGGACTATCTCGATAGCCCTACTGGCCCTCATTCACCTCACAATATGTGAAGTCGACATCACACAAACAGATGGGGTCCCCACCTTGTGGTACAATTCCTCCAATACACACGTAGCCACATACATCCTTGATTATTTCATGTTCCCTAAACTTGCTGACAACAAACACAATAAAAGCAACTGTTATGTCTGTGGCAAATCTAGGCCCCACCTAGGTACAGTGCCCCTTAATATACCCCTAGAACAGGAAAATTGTTTTTTCAGCCTTTTTAATGATCACCGATGACCCCACTCCTCCCTCTAATACTCCTGCTAATCGAAAGAAAAGAGCACTCCCAGGAGGTAGCTTTGACCCCCACGTATACATTGATGCTATAGGGGTCCCAAGAGGTGTTCCAAATGAGTTCAAAGCTAGAGATGAGGTGGCTGCGGGTTTTGAGTCATTGTTTCCTATAGTAACTGTAAATAAAAACGTAGCCTGGATTAATTATATATATTATAATCAACAAAGATTTGTTAATGATACCAAAGATGCTCTTAAAGGTATAGCTGAACAGCTAGAAGTCACTTCCCAAATGACATTCCAAAATAGAATGGCCCTTGACATGATCCTAGCAGAAAAAGGCGGTACATGTGTTTACATTAGTAAGGGGGAAGGCTGTTGTACATATATTCCTGACAACACTGGTCCCAATGGTAAGGTTACTTTAGCCATAAACAAGTTAGAAACCTTATCCATAGAACTTAAGAAAAATTCAGGTATTGATAACCCATGGAGCCAATATTTTGGGTGGTTTGAAAATTGGAAACAGGCTCTTGTGCAAATAAGCATATTCATACTTGTACCTTTAATTCTTGTAGGCATTATAGTTTATTGTGTAATTCCCTGTGGAAAGAAACTTACCTCCAAAGGCATTGATAAGGCCCTGATGTACTATGATATAACCACCAGTCCTGTCACCTCCTCTGATAGTAAGGGACCCGACGATTATGTCCAATATCTCAAGAACTGGAGGAACAAGAAAGGAGCCTCACTCAAGAATCATGTCATATAATAATCATGATTCTAAGAGGGGATTGAAGGGTTAGCTCTTCTGTCTTTGTAAATATTACTTTTTATATGATCAATTTCCTTATAATAAGTATAGTGTAAAAGTGAATATTTCTACCTCCCTAATGAAGGGTTAAAACATGCTATATGAACTGTTATGTGTTTGCATAGATACGTATTACCCTGTGCCAGGATACCTTTATCTCCTCATACAATACCAGGCTTGTATGTGTCTGTTTCTCAAGGACAGTTCTATACCAGATGAAACCTGTTACAGACTTTGTTAAATGTTTTGAGAAACTTGTAGAAAACCCATATATGAACATCCGCCTTTTTCTATTCTGCCTGGTGGCTGCTGGCGAGCCAATGGGAGTGTAACGACATGTCAGTTACACCCATATGCATTGTCTTATATACTTTTGTTAACCTCATAATAAACAGTGTGAATTTTTACTGCTTGTGTTGTGCATGTAACTGATAGCATAAAGGTTTACACTCCCAGACGTCTGAGAGGCCATCACATCGAGGGTTAAAGAATATAAGGGCAAATCCTTTCACTACCCTCCCTCATTTTGCAGGAGACTCCCTGAAATAGCAGCAATCTCCCTCACTCCCTGAAAAGTCCATCAATCTCCCTCATTCTTGGGGGAAAAATAAATCAGATACATACATTCAAATGGGATCCTTAGTGCCATTTCCCTGCATTGGTTATAAGGCACAATGGATCCCTATGGCCAATTACAGTATATTGAACCTCTTGTAGGACACAATACACAAACAAATCCTGCAAAATATCAGTGTCTTTTCTTCAACAAATAGATCTTACTAACTTTGGGGCTCATTTACATTTTGGATGTAAGTCATTTTCATGACACGCCTCCCCGATGTAGTAGTACTCGCCCGCGCTGATAGGTGTTACTTTCACAATCTCACTGAAATGCTTTTTCAAAAGTAGGCAAGTATGGTTAAATAGCACTAAAAAGTTTATCTTTATTGTGGCCGATCGCTGAACTTTGATTGCAAGCAGACATGACCAGACTTGTCAGTATTAAAGCGTGACATGTCCAGACCTGTATATTAGCGATAAAAGATTTACACCAAATACTGTGTATTAAACCGTTTATATCGATGCATACAAACCACATATATGTTGCATACATGACATATGTTACTGTGTGTTAAATAGCACTAAAAAGTTTATCTTTATTGTGGCCGATCGCTGAACTTTGATTGCAAGCAGACATGACCAGACTTGTCAGTATTACAGCGTGACATGTCCAGACCTGTATATTAGCGATAAAAGATTTACACCAAATACTGTGTATTAAACCGTTTATATCGATGCATACAGACCACATATTACAGTGTATTACAGAGTATATAGCACTGTATACAGACCACATATTACAGTGTATTACAACGTGTATAACGCTGCAAGCATACCACATATTACTGTGTATTAAACCGTTTATATCGCAGCATACAAGCCGTATGTTACAGTGTATTAAACAGTGTGTGTATTGCTGCATACATGCCATTTATTACTGTGTATTACAGAGTGTATAGCACTGTATACAGACCACATATTACAGTGTATTATAAGTGTATAACGCGGCAAGCATACCATATATTACTGTGTATTACAGAGTGTATAGCACTGTATACAGACCACATATTACTGGGTATTACGTGTATAACGCTGCAAGCATACCACATATTACTGTGTATTAAACCGTTTATATCGCAGCATACAAGCCGTATGTTACAGTGTATTAAACAGTGTGTGTATTGCTGCATACATGCCATTTATTACTGTGTATTACAGAGTGTATAGCACTGTATACAGACCACATATTACTGGGTATTACGTGTATAACGCTGCAAGCATACCACATATTACAGTGTATTACAGAGTGTATAGCACTGTATACAGACCACATATTACTGGGTATTACAACGTGTATAACGCTGCAAGCATACCACATATTACTGGGTATTAAACCGTTTATATAGCTGAGCACCATATATTACTGTATAAGTTACTGTGTGTTAAATAGCACTAAAAAGTTTAAACATTATTTTTTGCAAACATATGTAGAAAATTGGTTTTAAATTGAAAAATATTTAAAAAGCTTAACTGTATATTACAACCTATGTTGCATACATGACATATGTTACTGTGTGTTAAATAGCACTAAAAATATATTTTGCTAATGTAATACCCTTATGGGTGTATGAATTTTAAACAAATAATACTATGTGATCATGTGCAATCTGACTATCTGCACCAGTATTATGTGTTCCAGAATCATAATATATATAATAAATGTATATTGTTTAAATAAGACACAGATGCATTAAATTGAATAGTAACAATACTCTTATGTTATGTTGGTAATAATGTAACGGGCTATTTTAACATAACAGATCCTATTTAGGAAAATGATTACATGATATGCCTAGTGACCCAAGTTATTAAAACTTTTTACTGTAAATATAATGTTTGTGCATGCATACGCCATGAGATATGTACTTCTATTAAGCACAAACAAGCATATTGGCATTCTACTCTGACATTTAGGGTAAAAGATTAGAATGGATCAAGGTAGCATAGCGTAAGGACAGACATAGGTTCAGCGGCCTCTTTGACAATCCATGTTATGGATATGAAGTAAAACCACCATTAATAAGCATTAAAAAGGAAACCATCCTAAAATTTTGGTATAATTTTTAAACAAATAATACTATGTGATCATGTGCAATCTGACTATCTGCGCCAGTATTATGTGTTCCAGAATCATAATATATATGATAAATATATAGCGTTTAAATAAGATACCGCATTCTCACACTGACATACATATGAAAACCGATAATAAGCAGTTCCGGCTACTGTAATCCTTTACATGATGATTTTGGTATATACACATATACTACAGGTCACTACAAAGATATGAATCATGATATATAAGATCACTAAACAAAACAAGAGATCTGTAATGATTTCTGACTAACTAGTTAACTCAGTATACAGTAATCATATAGGTCCCTGTGTCATATAGATATGCGCTTGGCATAAATATTTCCACACGTTCCTAAATCTAAGATGTTTCATGCATGTTGTAACACTAAATATTGCAAATAGAATATCAACATGACAGATGATACAACTGAATTTATCATGATGAATCTTATATAGTCCTATATTTTGCTAATGTAATACCCTTATGGGGGTATGAATTTTAAACAAATAATACTATGTGATCATGTGCAATCTGACTATCTGCACCAGTATTATGTGTTCCAGAATCATAATATATATAATAAATGTATATCGTTTAAATAAGACACAGATGCATTAAATTGAATAGTAACAATACTATTATGTTATGTTGGTAATAATGTAACGGGCTATTTTAACATAACAGATCCTATTTAGGAAAATGATGACATGATATGCCTAGTGACCCAAGTTATTAAAACTTTTTACTGTAAATATAATGTTTGTGCATGCATACGCCATGAGATATGTACTTCTATTAAGCACAAACAAGCATATTGGCATTCTACTCTAACATTTAGGGTAAAAGATTAGAATGGATCAAGGTAGCATAGCGTAAGGACAGACATAGGTTCAGCGGCCTCTTTGACAATCCATGTTATGGATATGAAGTAAACCCACCATTAATAAGCATTAAAAAGGATACCAAGAATATGATTTTGACATATGGCCCCAGATTTTCAAATAAAGGATGTGCAGCGTATCTCCTTATTTAATCCTAATGAAGTCATAGTATTCAACAGGCATATGTATCTAGATTTTTCTTTAGTGACATACATAGTGATGTTACAACCACTTATATCTAGCTCAAACTGTTCTAGATCATAAATTTTCACCTTTTTGTGATTACTAGTGTGGAATCGTAGAAAGTGTCATGCCAAAACTTGTAATTTTCTTCATGTTGCTTAAATCTCTTTGTGTATTTTTAATGATATACACATGATCCAATATCGTTTTAAAAAGCATCTTAGTCATGCTGATATATTTATAAATGAATGGGCCTATTAAGCAGTAAATTACACCAAATGTGTGGAGCAGTTAATGAATCTTTTTTATTTCTGTTTTATTGTTATTTCTGTCAGAGAACTTCTGAGTGATATGAATATATTGGCATGCTTGACATGGTCCACAGGGATAACAGACAGATAATGATGGATTTTTCCTCTGATGCTTGGAAAAGTGACTTCTAAACAAATTAACCCGTAAATTTGTTGATATCTTCCAGATGATCTGTATGGTCTTATCAAATTCTTTCTTCAGAGCATAAACAGTGGTGAGTATATATCGATATTTGTGTAATGACGCATTGATGTGTATCCACTCTTTACAGTATGTAACAATGTATATCCTTACTTATAACCAAGACAAGAGAACGCACCTTGTGCCAAATAAGATACATTGTTACATACTGTAAAGAGTGGATACACATCAATGCGTCATTACACAAATATCGATATATACTCACCACTGTTTATGCTCTGAAGAAAGAATTTGATAAGACCATACAGATCATCTGGAAGATATCAACAAATTTACGGGTTAATTTGTTTAGAAGTCACTTTTCCAAGCATCAGAGGAAAAATCCATCATTATCTGTCTGTTATCCCTGTGGACCATGTCAAGCATGCCAATATATTCATATCACTCAGAAGTTCTCTGACAGAAATAACAATAAAACAGAAATAAAAAAGATTCATTAACTGCTCCACACATTTGGTGTAATTTACTGCTTAATAGGCCCATTCATTTATAAATATATCAGCATGACTAAGATGCTTTTTAAAACGATATTGGATCATGTGTATATCATTAAAAATACACAAAGAGATTTAAGCAACATGAAGAAAATTACAAGTTTTGGCATGACACTTTCTACGATTCCACACTAGTAATCACAAAAAGGTGAAAATTTATGATCTAGAACAGTTTGAGCTAGATATAAGTGGTTGTAACATCACTATGTATGTCACTAAAGAAAAATCTAGATACATATGCCTGTTGAATACTATGACTTCATTAGGATTAAATAAGGAGATACGCTGCACATCCTTTATTTGAAAATCTGGGGCCATATGTCAAAATCATATTCTTGGTATCCTTTTTAATGCTTATTAATGGTGGGTTTACTTCATATCCATAACATGGATTGTCAAAGAGGCCGCTGAACCTATGTCTGTCCTTACGCTATGCTACCTTGATCCATTCTAATCTTTTACCCTAAATGTTAGAGTAGAATGCCAATATGCTTGTTTGTGCTTAATAGAAGTACATATCTCATGGCGTATGCATGCACAAACATTATATTTACAGTAAAAAGTTTTAATAACTTGGGTCACTAGGCATATCATGTCATCATTTTCCTAAATAGGATCTGTTATGTTAAAATAGCCCGTTACATTATTACCAACATAACATAAGAGTATTGTTACTATTCAATTTAATGCATCTGTGTCTTATTTAAACGATATACATTTATTATATATATTATGATTCTGGAACACATAATACTGGTGCAGATAGTCAGATTGCACATGATCACATAGTATTATTTGTTTAAAATTCATACCCCCATAAGGGTATTACATTAGCAAAATATAGGACTATATAAGATTCATCATGATAAATTCAGTTGTATCATCTGTCATGTTGATATTCTATTTGCAATATTTAGTGTTACAACATGCATGAAACATCTTAGATTTAGGAACGTGTGGAAATATTTATGCCAAGCGCATATCTATATGACACAGGGACCTATATGATTACTGTATACTGAGTTAACTAGTTAGTCAGAAATCATTACAGATCTCTTGTTTTGTTTAGTGATCTTATATATCATGATTCATATCTTTGTAGTGACCTGTAGTATATGTGTATATACCAAAATCATCATGTAAAGGATTACAGTAGCCGGAACTGCTTATTATCGGTTTTCATATGTATGTCAGTGTGAGAATGCGGTATCTTATTTAAACGCTATATATTTATCATATATATTATGATTCTGGAACACATAATACTGGCGCAGATAGTCAGATTGCACATGATCACATAGTATTATTTGTTTAAAAATTATACCAAAATTTTAGGATGGTTTCCTTTTTAATGCTTATTAATGGTGGTTTTACTTCATATCCATAACATGGATTGTCAAAGAGGCCGCTGAACCTATGTCTGTCCTTACGCTATGCTACCTTGATCCATTCTAATCTTTTACCCTAAATGTCAGAGTAGAATGCCAATATGCTTGTTTGTGCTTAATAGAAGTACATATCTCATGGCGTATGCATGCACAAACATTATATTTACAGTAAAAAGTTTTAATAACTTGGGTCACTAGGCATATCATGTAATCATTTTCCTAAATAGGATCTGTTATGTTAAAATAGCCCGTTACATTATTACCAACATAACATAAGAGTATTGTTACTATTCAATTTAATGCATCTGTGTCTTATTTAAACTATATATATTTATTATATATATTATGATTCTGGAACACATAATACTGGTGCAGATAGTCAGATTGCACATGATCACATAGTATTATTTGTTTAAAATTCATACACCCATAAGGGTATTACATTAGCAAAATATATTTTTAGTGCTATTTAACACACAGTAACATATGTCATGTATGCAACATAGGTTGTAATATACAGTTAAGCTTTTTAAATATTTTTCAATTTAAAACCAATTTTCTACATATGTTTGCAAAAAATAATGTTTAAACTTTTTAGTGCTATTTAACACACAGTAACTTATACAGTAATATATGGTGCTCAGCTATATAAACGGTTTAATACCCAGTAATATGTGGTATGCTTGCAGCGTTATACACGTTGTAATACCCAGTAATATGTGGTCTGTATACAGTGCTATACACTCTGTAATACACTGTAATATGTGGTATGCTTGCAGCGTTATACACGTAATACCCAGTAATATGTGGTCTGTATACAGTGCTATACACTCTGTAATACACAGTAATAAATGGCATGTATGCAGCAATACACACACTGTTTAATACACTGTAACATACGACTTGTATGCTGCGATATAAACGGTTTAATACACAGTAATATGTGGTATGCTTGCAGCGTTATACACGTAATACCCAGTAATATGTGGTCTGTATACAGTGCTATACACTCTGTAATACACAGTAATATATGGTATGCTTGCCGCGTTATACACTTATAATACACTGTAATATGTGGTCTGTATACAGTGCTATACACTCTGTAATACACAGTAATAAATGGCATGTATGCAGCAATACACACACTGTTTAATACACTGTAACATACGGCTTGTATGCTGCGATATAAACGGTTTAATACACAGTAATATGTGGTATGCTTGCAGCGTTATACACGTTGTAATACACTGTAATATGTGGTCTGTATACAGTGCTATATACTCTGTAATACACTGTAATATGTGGTCTGTATGCATCGATATAAACGGTTTAATACACAGTATTTGGTGTAAATCTTTTATCGCTAATATACAGGTCTGGACATGTCACGCTGTAATACTGACAAATCTGGTCATGTCTGCTTGCAATCAAAGTTCAGCGATCGGCCACAATAAAGATAAACTTTTTAGTGCTATTTAACACACAGTAACATATGTCATGTATGCAACATATATGTGGTTTGTATGCATCGATATAAACGGTTTAATACACAGTATTTGGTGTAAATCTTTTATCGCTAATATACAGATCTGGACATGTCACGCTTTAATACTGACAAGTCTGGTCATGTCTGCTTGCAATCAAAGTTCAGCGATCGGCCACAATAAAGATAAACTTTTTAGTGCTATTTAACACACAGTAACATATGTCATGTATGCAACATATATGTGGTTTGTATGCATCGATATAAACGGTTTAATACACAGTATTTGGTGTAAATCTTTTATCGCTAATATACAGGTCTGGACATGTCACGCTTTAATACTGACAAGTCTGGTCATGTCTGCTTGCAATCAAAGTTCAGCGATCGGCCACAATAAAGATAAACTTTTTAGTGCTATTTAACCATACTTGCCTACTTTTGAAAAAGCATTTCAGTGAGATTGTGAAAGTAACACCTATCAGCGCGGGCGAGTACTACTACATCGGGGAGGCGTGTCATGAAAATGACTTACATCCAAAATGTAAATGAGCCCCAAAGTTAGTAAGATCTATTTGTTGAAGAAAAGACACTGATATTTTGCAGGATTTGTTTGTGTATTGTGTCCTACAAGAGGTTCAATATACTGTAAGTGGCCATAGGGATCCATTGTGCCTTATAACCAATGCAGGGAAATGGCACTAAGGATCCCATTTGAATGTATGTATCTGATTTATTTTTCCCCCAAGAATGAGGGAGATTGATGGACTTTTCAGGGAGTGAGGGAGATTGCTGCTATTTCAGGGAGTCTCCTGCAAAATGAGGGAGGGTAGGCAACTATGTATTTAACACACAGTAACATATGTCATGTATGCAACATAGGTTGTAATATACAGTTAAGCTTTTTAAATATTTTTCAATTTAAAACCAAATACACTGTTTCTACATATGTTTGCAAAAAATAATGTTTAATTTAATACACAGTATTTGGTGTAAATCTTTTATCGCTAATATACAGGTCTGGACATGTCACGCTGTAATACTGACAAGTCTGGTCATGTCTGCTTGCAATCAAAGTTCAGCGATCGGCCACAATAAAGATAAACTTTTTAGTGCTATTTAACACACAGTAACATATGTCATGTATGCAACATATATGTGGTTTGTATGCATCGATATAAACGGTTTAATACACAGTATTTGGTGTAAATCTTTTATCGCTAATATACAGGTCTGGACATGTCACACTTTAATACTGACAAGTCTGGTCATGTCTGCTTGCAATCAAAGTTCAGCGATCGGCCACAATAAAGATAAACTTTTTAGTGCTATTTAACACACAGTAACATATGTCATGTATGCAACATAGGTTGTAATATACAGTTAAGCTTTTTAAATATTTTTCAATTTAAAACCAAATACACTGTTTCTACATATGTTTGCAAAAAATAATGTTTAAACTTTTTAGTGCTATTTAACACACAGTAACATATGTCATGTATGCAACATAGGTTGTAATATACAGTTAAGCTTTTTAAATATTTTTCAATTTAAAACCAAATACACTGTTTCTACATATGTTTGCAAAAAATAATGTTTAAACTTTTTAGTGCTATTTAACACACAGTAACATATGTCAGGTATGCAACATAGGTTGTAATAAAACTTTTTAGTGCTATTTAACACACAGTAACACATGTCATGTATGCAACATAGGTTGTAATATACAGTTAAGCTTTTTAAATATTTTTCAATTTAAAACCAAATACACTGTTTCCACATATGTTTGCAAAAAATAAAAATAAATGGACATGTCACGCTGTAATACTGACAAGTCTGGTCATGTCTGCTTGCAATCAAAGTTCAGCGATCGGCCACAATAAAGATAAACTTTTTAGTGCTATTTAACACACAGTAACATATGTCAGGTATGCAACATAGGTTGTAATATACAGTTAAGCTTTTTAAATATTTTTCAATTTAAAACCAAATACACTGTTTCTACATATGTTTGCAAAAAATAATGTTTAATGCAGAAGTAGACTATGGTAACCTCAGCACAGCCTAGAAGAACAATAAGCAATATGGAAGCCATCACGATGATTATTACATGTCTTATGCTTTGGAGAAGGGAAATGTTCTACCCACAGTAATGAGTGTGTTTATATGGTGCTAATGTTCCTCTACAGAGATAACAATCGAAAATGGTCATGGTCAAATTGTACATCGTACTTCTGAGAGCTCTGTGACATTTTAAAATGACCTGTGATGAACCCGAGTGTCTAAGAAATGGACATGGTCAAATTGCACATCGTACTTCTGAGGGTTTCTGTGACATTTAAAATGACCTTTGTGACATTTTAAAATGACCTTTTAAATTAGTGCCATGTGTCATGATCCCGTGCTTCTAAGAAAATGGCCACGGTCATTAGTGATTATCCTTTTTAAAACTGTAACATGTGTGACTCATGAAGTTTCAGCTGCTGGAATGTAAGAACATTTTGTGTTACAAAAAAAAAAAAAAAGATGTATTTTAAAGTGTGTGTCATATGTGACATTCTTTTCAAAGCCATTAACTTTTAATACGGTTTAATATTGAACACTATAAATTTATATAAAATTTAATATTAAGCGATATAAAACACTATCATTTAATATTAAAAGGGGGTGGAGCCTAGGAGCAAGGGGTGTCACCACCTGTCAAGTTTGACAGAAAGGTTGTCTTTATCTACTCACGGGAATGAGTTCGGGAATGGTAGCAGCTATTCTGACGGGAAACGTAATACATTCCTTATTACAGATGGTACCCCATTGTGAAATCTCCCCCGACTGCCAATCAATGGTGGGATTATGAAAGGCCAGCCAAGGGTGACCCAGAACCACTGGAACTGCTGGGCAATGGGTAAGGAAAAACTCGATCTTTTCGGAATGAAGAGCTCCTACCGTAAGTAGTACAGGGGGAGTACGGAGGGAAATAACCCCATTGGACAAGGAACTCCCATCTAAACCATGCATGGTGATACACCTACCCAAGGCTAACTGAGGAATACCTAAGGCCTTGGCCCAAGTTAAGTCCATAAAGTTCCCTGCAGCTCCACTGTCAACAAAAGCCGACACCGAAGAACTGAGGCTGCCAAAGGAAACTTTAGCTGGGACTAAAAGGGAGTTATTCGAGGAGATAAGCTGCAGACCAAAGTGAACCCCCTCACAATTCACTTGGTCGAGGCGTTTTCCCGACTTGATCGGACAATTACGGGCAAAATGTCCCTTACCCCCACAGTACAAACAAAGACCAGAGTTCTGCCTTCTGGCACAGCCGGGAGAGACCCATCTGCATGGGCTCCTCTACGTCCTCAGGAATAGAAAATACACATGGAGTAGACCTGACAGATGCTCCTTTTTCAGCCCTCCGCTCTCTGAGACGACGATCAATCTTAATAGAAAGCTCCATGAGTTTATCGAGCGTCTCAGGAGCGGGATACTGAAGGAGACTGTCTTTTATAGACTCTGATAAGCCGAGGCGAAACTGACTGCGCAGGGCTGGGCCATTCCAGCCACAGTCGTTCGACCAACGGCGAAACTCTGTACAAAAAACCTCTGCAGGATTTCTACCCTGTCTGAGAGCGCGTAACTGACTCTCAGCGGATGCCTCTCTATCAGGGTCATCATACAAAAGCCCTAAAGACCCAAAAAAGGCGGCTACTGACAACAACGCCGGATCCTCTGCTTTTAAACCGAATGCCCAGGTCTGAGGATCCCGCTGGAGCAAAGAAATAATAATTCCGACCCGCTGAGATTCAGTACCTGAGGAGATCGGTCTTAAACGAAAATAAAGTTTACAGGATTCTTTCAAATTAAAAAACTCCTTCCTATTACCAGAAAAACGGTCAGGCAAGTGCATTTTTGGTTCTGGGACTACCCTCGGGGAAGTTCGTAAAAGATCTTCCTGCGACTTCACCCGAAGAGAAAGATCCTGAACCATCTGAGTAAGTTCTTGAATCTGGCTGACTAGGAGCTGACCAGGATTTGGCCCTAAACCTGTGGGATTCATGATGCCGATAACTCTTACAAAACTAAATAAGGAAAAAATGAAACCCTGTTTAATTTTAAGTTTTGGTTTGGCCGGTAATAATGTTATGATTCCAGTACTCCTGACCGGAGGAGATCTTATGACAATGGCCAGAGTACTGGAAGGGAATGCTGGTTACGGGAGCAGGAAAGACTAGTTGCCCCTGGCGCCCTAACTCTATTGTCTCACCCGTGCTATCGGAAATCCCTTGCAAGACTATGGTTTCTTGAGCCCCTGGCAGCCACGTTTGAAAGGCGGATTATGTCTGCCCAACTCCGGTGCCCCCCGGTCTTAGTGAGAGACAAAGGGAAATCCGAGGCAGGATGATGACAAGAGGACCTCTGACTGACAACAGGCCAGGGGCAACAAGCTAACTAACCAAACCAGAAGTATGCGCGGAAAAACTGCCAGATAAAAAGGACAACCAAAATCCACTAGTCCGTTACTCCTACCCAGCACCGCTGGATACCAGAGTGGATCTGTGGGAGCGGAATCCTCAGCAAAAGCTCCGAAACACAAATAATGAATAATAAGTAAATAAAGCGGCCAAGCCGCAACACACGGCTACGCCGCGACTCACGAACACCACTGGATGTTTAAAGGTGCTCAGTCGGGACTCCAGGAACAGATGACGACTTCCGAGTACAGGACAACTGAGGACAGTAACGACCGGATAAAGCAGGACTGGAAACACTCTCAGCAAACAGGTACAGCATGCAGGAAGCTATTACTGGCGTCTGTGAGAAGCCCTGGGAGTGTACTTAACAGGGAGTCCTCCAATCAGCTGTTTAGAGGCTGATTGGACTAAATGCCGTGCAGCTGCCTTGCTGCACGGCCAGGGAAACAGGTGCCCTTACTAATCTGAATGGACCTAGCAATGGGGAACGCGGTCCGCCAGTGGCGTCCCCGTTGCTAGGGTCTGTGCGGCTCCGTGCGCCCGGCGTCTAGCGTTGCCAGGGAGCCGGCGGCTGTACACGCACGGCGTCCCTGGTTGCTAGGCGCCGGGCCGCACCGACGAGCGGACCCCGGCGCCTAACAGTTGGATTGGATCTGAAAGGGTTTGCCCTGAAGAACTTCCAGCACCAGAATGAGTTATCTGTAGACAACTCATAACTCAAGGTCGTTTATCGGTAAGCAGGTTTCTGCATGTATGTTGTCTGGTTACTGCGCCCCATCCGGAGACTGGCATCCGTGGTAAGCAATACCCAATCCAGGATCCATAAGGTTCGCCCCTTGTTCAGATGTGCCGTCTGGAGCCACCAGACTAGTGACAGTCTGACCTTCGGAGAGAGGACCATCGTCTAGGGACCAGAACTGATATGGTTGTCCAGTCATCCAGGTCAGGATCAGGTGTCGTAGAGCGTAGCGCTCAGGTCTGAATTCCCCCCTTTGTCTGTGTGGCAGGAAGGAGGAAATTGATTCATGCCGTTATCTCCTTTTACAATGGAATTTATTTATCATCCTGATTGGATGGAAAAGACATGGAGGGCTCACCCCCGGAGATAGTGTATTACTGTATAGAGTGCTGTGACCCCTGTGTAGGTATTATACCATCTGCTTTCTGTGTAAACATCTGGCTGTATGATATCCCCTGGGAATAGGGAGGGGCCTTTTCAGGACTTGATTTCAGCGAATGAACATAATTTGCCTTAAGACGACCGCTTCATCTTGCGACCAGCAGGGGTATGCCAAACGTAGCCCCGTTCTGCTGTCCAGGGTAACCCTGGCATCTCCAAGCTCCGCCTTCAGCCAGCTACCATGTAGAGCCCCGGTCAGGTGACCAGTGGGGATCAGTATAAACCTACAGTGACGCTAGTGTACACGGGTTTATCTCCATTATTACACACACAAATGTTGTACAGCCAGTATAATCTTGTTAGAGGGGCCGCGCGCCATTACGCGGGCGCAGCTTCCCTCACAGCGAGACCAGCAGCTCACAGGCGCCATTTCCAGCGGCTGCTGATCTCTAGGTTGCATACAGAGCGCTGCTCCTCCCAGACCCTGCTACACAGCCCTGTACTGGTACCAAGGGGGAGCATATAAATAGTAAATACACCAGCTCCTTTATCTCAGGCACTGGCTTATGCCCAGCAGAGCACTGCTCCTCCACAGACCCTGTTACACAGCCTGTACTGGTACCAGGGGGAGCATATAAATAGTAAATACACCAGCTCCTTTATCTCAGGCACTGGCTTATGCCCAGCAGAGCACTGCTCCTCCACAGACCCTGCTACACAGCCTTGTACTGGTACCAGGGGGGAGCATATACATAGTAAATACACCAGCTCCTTTATCTCAGGCACTGGCTTATGCCCAGCAGAGCACTGCTCCTCCACAGACCCTGCTACACAGCCTGTACTGGTACCAGGGGGGGGCATATAAATAGTAAATACACCAGCTCCTTTATCTCAGGCACTGGCTTATGCCCAGCAGAGCGCTGCTCCTCCCCAGACCCTGCTACACAGCCTTGTACTGGTACCAGGGGGGAGCATATAAATAGTAAATACACCAGCTCCTTTATCTCAGGCACTGGATTATGTCCAGCAGAGCACTGCTCCTCCACAGACCCTGCTACACAGCCTGTACTGGTACCAGGGGGGGGGCATATAAATAGTAAATACACCAGCTCCTTTATCTCAGGCACTGGATTATGTCCAGCAGAGCACTGCTCCTCCCAGACCCTGCTACACAGCCTGTACTGGTACCAGGGGGGAGCATATAAATAGTAAATACACCAGCTCCTTTATCTCAGGCACTGGCTTATGCCCAGCAGAGCACTGCTCCTCCACAGACCCTGCTACACAGCCTGTACTGGTACCAGGGGGAGCATATAAATAGTAAATACACCAGCTCCTTTATCTCAGGCACTGGCTTATGCCCAGCAGAGCACTGCTCCTCCACAGACCCTGCTACACAGCCTGTACTGGTACCAGGGGGGAGCATATACATAGTAAATACACCAGCTCCTTTATCTCAGGCACTGGATTATGTCCAGCAGAGCACTGCTCCTCCACAGACCCTGCTACACAGCCTGTACTGGTACCAGGGGGGAGCATATAAATAGTAAATACACCAGCTCCTTTATCTCAGGCACTGGCTTATGCCCAGCAGAGCGCTGCTCCTCCACAGACCCTGCTACACAGCCTGTACTGGTACCACGGGGAGCATATAAATAGTAAATACACCAGCTCCTTTATCTCAGGCACTGGCTTATGCCCAGCAGAGCACTGCTCCTCCACAGACCCTGCTACACAGCCTTGTACTGGTACCAGGGGGAGCATATAAATAGTAAATACACCAGCTCCTTTATCTCAGGTACTGGCTTATGTCCAGCAGAGCACTGCTCCTCCACAGACCCTGCTACACAGCATTGTACTGGTACCAAGGGGGGAGCATATAAATAGTAAATACACCAGCTCCTTTATCTCAGGCACTGGCTTATGCCCAGCAGAGCACTGCTCCTCCCCAGACCCTGCTACACAGCCTTGTACTGGTACCAAGGGGGAGCATATAAATGGTAAATACACCAGCTCCTTTATCTCAGGCACTGGCTTATGCCCAGCAGAGCACTGCTCCTCCACAGACCCTGCTACACAGCCTTGTACTGGTACCAAGGGGGAGCATATAAATAGTAAATACACCAGCTTCTTTATCTCAGGCACTGGCTTATGCCCAGCAGAGCACTGCTCCTCCACAGACCCTGCTACACAGCCTTGTACTGGTACCAGGGGGAGCATATAAATAGTAAATACACCAGCTCCTTTATCTCAGGCACTGGCTTATGTCCAGCAGAGCACTGCTCCTCCACAGACCCTGATACACAGCCTGTACTGGTACCAAGGGGGAGCATATAAATAGTAAATACACCAGCTCCTTTATCTCAGGCACTGGCTTATGCCCAGCAGAGCACTGCTCCTCCACAGACCCTGCTACACAGCCTTGTACTGGTACCAAGGGGGAGCATATAAATAGTAAATACACCAGCTCCTTTATCTCAGGCACTGGCTTATGCCCAGCAGAGCACTGCTCCTCCCCAGACCCTGCTACACAGCCTTGTACTGGTACCAGGGGGAGCATATAAATAGTAAATACGCCAGCTCCTTTATCTCAGGCACTGGCTTATGCCCAGCAGAGCACTGCTCCTCCACAGACCCTGCTACACAGCCTTGTACTGGTACCAGGGGGAGCATATAAATAGTAAATACACCAGCTCCTTTATCTCAGGCACTGGCTTATGCCCAGCAGAGCGCTGCTCCTCCACAGACCCTGCTACACAGCCTTGTACTGGTACCAGGGGGAGCATATAAATAGTAAATACGCCAGCTCCTTTATCTCAGGCACTGGCTTATGCCCAGCAGAGCACTGCTCCTCCACAGACCCTGCTACACAGCCTTGTACTGGTACCAGGGGGAGCATATAAATAGTAAATACACCAGCTCCTTTATCTCAGGCACTGGCTTATGTCCAGCAGAGCACTGCTCCTCCACAGACCCTGATACACAGCCTGTACTGGTACCAAGGGGGAGCATATAAATAGTAAATACACCAGCTCCTTTATCTCAGGCACTGGCTTATGCCCAGCAGAGCACTGCTCCTCCACAGACCCTGCTACACAGCCTTGTACTGGTACCAAGGGGGAGCATATAAATAGTAAATACACCAGCTCCTTTATCTCAGGCACTGGCTTATGCCCAGCAGAGCACTGCTCCTCCCCAGACCCTGCTACACAGCCTTGTACTGGTACCAGGGGGAGCATATAAATAGTAAATACGCCAGCTCCTTTATCTCAGGCACTGGCTTATGCCCAGCAGAGCACTGCTCCTCCACAGACCCTGCTACACAGCCTGTACTGGTACCATGGGGGAGCATATAAATAGTAAATACACCAGCTCCTTTATCTCAGGCACTGGCTTATGTCCAGCAGAGCACTGCTCCTCCACAGACCCTGCTACACAGCCTTGTACTGGTACCAGGGGGAGCATATAAATAGTAAATACACCAGCTCCTTTATCTCAGGCACTGGCTTATGCCCAGCAGAGCGCTGCTCCTCCACAGACCCTGCTACACAGCCTTGTACTGGTACCAGGGGGAGCATATAAATAGTAAATACGCCAGCTCCTTTATCTCAGGCACTGGCTTATGCCCAGCAGAGCACTGCTCCTCCACAGACCCTGCTACACAGCCTTGTACTGGTACCAGGGGGGAGCATATAAATAGTAAATACACCAGCTCCTTTATCTCAGGCACTGGATTATGCCCAGCAGAGCACTGCTCCTCCACAGACCCTGCTACATAGCCTTGTACTGGTACCAGGGGGAGCATATAAATAGTAAATACACCAGCTCCTTTATCTCAGGCACTGGCTTATGCCCAGTAGAGCACTGCTCCTCCACAGACCCTGCTACACAGCCTGTACTGGTACCAGGGGGGAGCATATAAATAGTAAATACACCAGCTCCTTTATCTCAGGCACTGGCTTATGCCCAGCAGAGCACTGCTCCTCCCAGACCCTGCTATACAGCCTTGTACTGGTACCAGGGGGAGCATATAAATAGTAAATACACCAGCTCCTTTATCTCAGGCACTGGCTTATGCCCAGCAGAGCGCTGCTCCTCCACAGACCCTGCTACACAGCCTGTACTGGTACCAGGGGGAGCATAATAAGAATTTACTTACCGATAATTCTATTTCTCGGAGTCCGTAGTGGATGCTGGGGTTCCTGAAAGGACCATGGGGAATAGCGGCTCCGCAGGAGACAGGGCACAAAAAAGTAAAGCTTTACTAGGTCAGGTGGTGTGCACTGGCTCCTCCCCCTATGACCCTCCTCCAGACTCCAGTTAGGTACTGTGCCCGGACGAGCATACACAATAAGGGAGGCATTTTGAATCCCGGGTAAGACTCATACCAGCCACACCAATCACACCGTACAACTTGTGATCTAAACCCAGTTAACAGTATGACAACAGAAAGGGCCTCTTAAAGATGGCTCCTTAACAATAACCCGAATTAGTTAACAATAACTATGTACAAGTATTGCAGATAATCCGCACTTGGGATGGGCGCCCAGCATCCACTACGGACTCCGAGAAATAGAATTATCGGTAAGTAAATTCTTATTTTCTCTATCGTCCTAAGTGGATGCTGGGGTTCCTGAAAGGACCATGGGGATTATACCAAAGCTCCCAAACGGGCGGGAGAGTGCGGATGACTCTGCAGCACCGAATGAGAGAACTCCAGGTCCTCCTTTGCCAGGGTATCAAATTTGTAAAATTTTACAAACGTGTTCTCCCCCGACCACGTAGCTGCTCGGCAGAGTTGTAATGCCGAGACCCCTCGGGCAGCCGCCCAAGATGAGCCCACCTTCCTTGTGGAGTGGGCTTTTACAGTTTTAGGCTGTGGCAGGCCTGCCACAGAATGTGCAAGTTGAATTGTGTTACAAATCCAACGAGCAATCGACTGCTTAGAAGCAGGTGCGCCCAACTTGTTGGGTGCATACAATATAAACAGCGAGTCAGATTTTCTGACTCCAGCCGTCCTTGCAATGTATATTTTTAAGGCTCTGACAACGTCCAACAACTTGGAGTCCTCCAAGTCGCTAGTGGCCGCAGGCACCACAATAGGTTGGTTCAGATGAAATGCTGATACCACTTTAGGGAGAAAATGCGGACGAGTCCGCAGTTCTGCCCTATCCGAATGGAAGATTAGATAAGGACTTTTATAAGATAAAGCCGCCAATTCAGATACTCTCCTGGCAGAGGCCAGGGCTAGTAACATAGTCACTTTCAATGTGAGATATTTCAAATCCACCTTTTTCAATGGTTCAAACCAATGGGATTTGAGGAAATCTAAAACTACATTTAGATCCCACGGTGCCACCGGAGGCACCACAGGAGGCTGTATATGCAGTACTCCCTTGACAAAAGTCTGGACCTCAGGGACAGAGGCCAATTCTTTTTGGAAGAATATTGACAGGGCCGAAATTTGAACCTTAATGGATCCCAATTTGAGACCCATAGATAATCCTGATTGCAGGAAATGTAGGAAACGACCCAGTTGGAATTCCTCCGTCGGAACCTTCCGATCCTCGCACCACGCTACATATTTTCGCCAAATGCGGTGATAATGTTTCACGGTGACTTCCTTCCGTGCCTTAATCAAGGTAGGAATGACTTCTTCTGGAATGCCTTTCCCTTTTAGGATCTGGCGTTCAACCGCCATGCCGTCAAACGCAGCCGCGGTAAGTCTTGAAAAAGACAGGGACCCTGCTGTAGCAGGTCCCTTCTCAGATGTAGAGGCCACGGTTCGTCCGTGAGCATCTCTTGAAGTTCCGGATACCAAGTCCTTCTCGGCCAATCCGGAACCACTAGTATTGTTCTTACTCTTCTTTGCCGTATGATCTTCAATACCTTTGGTATGAGCGGCAGAGGAGGAAACACATACACTGACTGGTACACCCAAGGAGTTACCAGTGCGTCCACAGCTATTGCCTGTGGATCTCTTGACCTGGCGCAATATTTGTCCAGTTTCTTGTTGAGGCGAGACGCCATCATGTCTACAATTGGTCTTTCCCAACGGTCTATTAACATGTTGAAGACTTCTGGATGTAGACCCCACTCTCCCGGATGAAGATCGTGTCTGCTGAGGAAGTCTGCTTCCCAGTTGTCCACGCCCGGGATGAACACTGCTGACAGTGCTATCACGTGATTCTCCGCCCAGCGAAGAATCTTGGCAGCTTCTGCCATTGCACTCCTGCTTCTTGTGCCGCCCTGCCTGTTTACATGGGCGACCGCCGTGATGTTGTCCGACTGAATCAACACCGGCTTTCCTTGCAGGAGAAGTTCCGCCTGGCTTAGAGCATTGTAGATTGCTCTTAGTTCCAGAATGTTTATGTGAAGAGACTTTTCCAGACTCGTCCATACTCCCTGGAAGTTTCTTCCTTGTGTGACTGCTCCCCAGCCTCTCAGGCTGGCGTCCGTGGTCACCAGGATCCAATCCTGAATGCCGAATCTGCGGCCTTCTAATAGGTGAGCCTTCTGCAACCACCACAGAAGTGACACCCTTGTCTTTGGTGACAGGGTTATTCGCAGGTGCATCTGCAGATGCGACCCTGACCATTTGTCCAACAGATCCCTTTGGAATATTCTTGCATGGAATCTGCCGAATGGAATTGCTTCGTAAGAAGCCACCATTTTTCCCAGGACTCTTGTGCATTGATGTACTGACACTTTTCCTGGTTTTAGGAGGTTCCTGACCAGATCGGATAACTCCTTGGCTTTTTCCTCTGGAAGGAAAACCTTTTTCTGAACCGTGTCCAGAATCATTCCTAGGAACAGCAGACGAGTTGTCGGGATTAAATGGGATTTTGGAATATTCAGAATCCACCCGTGTTGTCTTAGCACCTCTTGAGATAGTGCTAAAGCTGTCTCCAGCTGTTTTCTGGACCTTGCCCTTATTAGGAGATCGTCCAAGTATGGGATAACTAATACGCCTTTTCTTCGAAGAAGAATCATCATCTCGGCCATTACCTTGGTAAAGACCCGAGGCGCCGTGGACAATCCGAACGGCAGCGTCTGAAACTGATAGTGACAGTTTTGAACAATGAACCTGAGGTACCCCTGGTGTGCGGGGTAAATCGGAACGTGTAGATACGCATCCTTGATGTCCAAGGATACCATAAAGTCCCCTTCTTCCAGGTTCGCTATCACTGCTCTGAGTGACTCCATCTTGAACTTGAACTTTTTTATGTAGAGGTTCAAGGACTTCAGATTTAGAATAGGCCTTACCGAGCCATCCGGCTTCGGTACCACAAATAGAGTGGAATAATACCCCTTTCCTTGTTGTAATAGGGGTACTTTGACTATCACCTGCTGAGCGTACAGCTTGTGAATGGCTTCCAACACCCTCTCCCTTTCGGAAGAGACGGTTGGTAAGGCAGACTTCAGGAAACGATGAGGAGGATCCGTCTCTAATTCCAACCTGTACCCCTGAGATATTATCTGCAGGATCCAGGGGTCTACCTGCGAGTGAGCCCACTGCGCGCTGTAATTTTTGAGACGGCCCCCCACTGTCCCCGAGTCCGCTTGAGAGGCCCCAGCGTCATGCTGAGGTTTTTGCAGGAGCCGGGGAGGGCTTCTGTTCCTGGGAAGGAGCTGCCTGTTGGTGTCTCTTCCCTCTTCCTCTGCCTCGTGGCAGGTACGACAAGCCCTTTGCTCTCTTATTTTTGTAGGAGCGAAAAGGCTGCGGTTGAAAAGTCGGTGCCTTTCTCTGTTGGGGAGTGACTTGAGGTAAAAAAGTGGATTTCCCGGCAGTAGCCGTGGCCACCAAGTCTGATAGACCAACTCCAAATAACTCCTCCCCTTTATACGGCAAAACCTCCATGTGACGTTTTGAATCCGCATCGCCTGTCCACTGTCGTGTCCATAAGGCTCTTCTGGCTGAAATGGACATAGCACTCACCCGAGATGCCAGTGTGCAAATATCCCTCTGTGCATCACGCATATAGATAAATGCATCCTTTATTTGTTCTAACGACAGTAAAACATTGTCCCTATCTAGGGTATCAATATTTTCAATCAGGGATTCTGACCAAACTACTCCAGCACTGCACATCCAGGCAGTTGCTATAGCTGGTCGTAGTATAACACCTGCATGTGTGTATATATTCTTTTGAATAACTTCCATCTTTCTATCTGATGGATCCTTAAGTGCGGCCGTCTCAGGAGAGGGTAACGCCACTTGTTTGGATAAGCGTGTGAGCGCCTTGTCCACCTTAGGGGGTGTTTCCCAGCGCGCCCTAACCTCTGGCGGGAAAGGGTATAATGCCAATAACTTTTTTGAAATTATCAACTTTTTATCAGGAGCAACCCACGCTTCATCACACACGTCATTTAATTCTTCTGATTCAGGAAAAACTGTTTGTAGTTTTTTCACACCATACATAATACCCTGTTTTACGGTATCTGTAGTATCAGCTAAATGTAACGTCTCCTTCATTGCCAAAATCATATAACGTGTGGCCCTACTGGAAAATACGTTTGAATTTCTACCGTCGTCACTGGAATCAGTGCCCGTGTCTGGGTCTGTGTCGACCGACTGAGGCAAAGGGCGTTTTACAGCCCCTGACGGTGTTTGAGGCGCCTGGACAGGCATTAATTGATTGTCCGGCCGCCTCATGTCCTCAACTGACTGTTTAAGGGAAGATAAACCATCACGTAATTCCACAAATAAAGGCATCCATTCTGGTGTCGACCCCCTGGGGGGTGACATCTGCATATTTGGCAATTGCTCCGCCTCCACACCAATATCGTCCTCATACATGTCGACACCACGTACCGACACACACCGCAAACTCACAGGGAATGCTCTAATGAAGACAGGACCCACTAGCCCTTTTGGGGAGACAGAGGGAGAGTCTGCCAGCACACACCACAAAGCGCTATATATACAAGGGATATCCTTATATTAAGTGCTCCCTTATAGCTGCTTTAATATATATATATATAGCCATTAATGTGCCCCCCCTCTCTGTTTTACCCTGTTTCTGTAGTGCAGTGCAGGGGAGAGACCTGGGAGCCGTTCTGACCAGCGGAGCTGTGACAGAAAATGGCGCCGTGTGCTGAGGAGATAGGCCCCGCCCCTTTTTCGGCGGGTTCTTCTCCCGCTATTTTTCCAGTCAGGCAGGGGTTAAATATCTCCATATAGCCCCTATGGGCTATATGTGAGGTATTTTTAGCCTTGTATAAGGTTTATATTTGCCTCTCAGAGCGCCCCCCCCCAGCGCTCTGCACCCTCAGTGACTGCCCAGTGAAGTGTGCTGAGAGGAAAATGGCGCACAGCTGCAGTGCTGTGCGCTACCTTATGAAGACTGAGGAGTCTTCAGCCGCCGGTTTCCGGACCTCTTCACGCTTCAGCATCTGCAAGGGGGTCGGCGGCGCGGCTCCGGGACCGGACTCCACGGCTGGGCCTGTGTTCGATCCCTCTGGAGCTAATGGTGTCCAGTAGCCAAGCAGCAAATCCACTCTGCATGCAGGTGAGTTTACTACTTTCCCCCTAAGTCCCACGTTGCAGTGATCCTGTTGCCAGCAGGACTCACTGTAAAGAAAAAAAACCTAAACTAAACTTTCTCTAAGCAGCTCTTTAGGAGAGCCACCTAGATTGCACCCTTCTCGTTCGGGCACAAAATCTAACTGGAGTCTGGAGGAGGGTCATAGGGGGAGGAGCCAGTGCACACCACCTGACCTAGTAAAGCTTTACTTTTTTGTGCCCTGTCTCCTGCGGAGCCGCTATTCCCCATGGTCCTTTCAGGAACCCCAGCATCCACTTAGGACGATAGAGAAATAAATAGTAAATACACCAGCTCCTTTATCTCAGGCACTGGCTTATGCCCAGCAGAGCACTGCTCCTCCACAGACCCTGCTACACAGCCTGTACTGGTACCAAGGGGGAGCATATAAATAGTAAATACACCAGCTCCTTTATCTCAGGCACTGGCTTATGCCCAGCAGAGCACTGCTCCTCCACAGACCCTGCTACACTGCCTTGTACTGGTACCAGGGGGGAGCATATAAATAGTAAATACACCAGCTCCTTTATCTCAGGCACTGGCTTATGCCCAGCAGAGCACTGCTCCTCCACAGACCCTGCTACACAGCCTGTACTGGTACCAGGGGGGAGCATATAAATAGTAAATACACCAGCTCCTTTATCTCAGGCACTGGCTTATGCCCAGCAGAGCACTGCTCCTCCACAGACCCTGCTACACAGCCTTGGTACCAAGGGGGAGCATATAAATAGTAAATACACCAGCTCCTTTATCTCAGGCACTGGCTTATGCCCAGCAGAGCACTGCTCCTCCACAGACCCTGCTACACAGCCTTGTACTGGTACCAGGGGGAGCATATAAATAGTAAATACACCAGCTCCTTTATCTCAGGCACTGGCTTATGCCCAGCAGAGCGCTGCTCCTCCACAGACCCTGCTACACAGCATGTACTGGTACCAGGGGGGAGCATATAAATAGTAAATACACCAGCTCCTTTATCTCAGGCACTGGCTTATGCCCAGCAGAGCGCTGCTCCTCCCCAGACCCTGCTACACAGCCCTGTACTGGTACCAAGGGGGAGCATATAAATAGTAAATACACCAGCTCCTTTATCTCAGGCACTGGATTATGCCCAGCAGAGCACTGCTCCTCCACAGACCCTGCTACACAGCCTGTACTGGTACCAGGGGGGAGCATATAAATAGTAAATACACCAGCTCCTTTATCTCAGGCACTGGCTTATGCCCAGCAGAGCACTGCTCCTCCACAGACCCTGCTACACAGCCTTGTACTGGTACCAGGGGGAGCATATAAATAGTAAATACACCAGCTCCTTTATCTCAGGCACTGGCTTATGTCCAGCAGAGCACTGCTCCTCCACAGACCCTGCTACACAGCCTGTACTGGTACCAGGGGGGAGCATATAAATAGTAAATACACCAGCTCCTTTATCTCAGGCACTGGCTTATGCCCAGCAGAGCACTGCTCCTCCACAGACCCTGCTACACATCCTGTACTGGTACCAGGGGGGGGCATATAAATAGTAAATACACCAGCTCCTTTATCTCAGGCACTGGCTTATGCCCAGCAGAGCACTGCTCCTCCACAGACCCTGCTACACAGCCTTGTACTGGTACCAAGGGGGAGCATATAAATAGTAAATACACCAGCTCCTTTATCTCAGGCACTGGCTTATGCCCAGCAGAGCACTGCTCCACCACAGACCCTGCTACACAGCCTGTACTGGTACCAGGGGGGAGCATATAAATAGTAAATACACCAGCTCCTTTATCTCAGGCACTGGCTTATGCCCAGCAGAGCACTGCTCCTCCACAGACCCTGCTACACAGCCTTGTACTGGTACCAGGGGGAGCATATAAATAGTAAATACACCAGCTCCTTTATCTCAGGCACTGGCTTATGCCCAGCAGAGCACTGCTCCTCCACAGACCCTGCTACACAGCCTTGTACTGGTACCAGGGGGAGCATATAAATAGTAAATACACCAGCTCCTTTATCTCAGGCACTGGCTTATGCCCAGCAGAGCACTGCTCCTCCCCAGACCCTGCTACACAGCCTTGTACTGGTACCAAGGGGGAGCATATAAATAGTAAATACACCAGCTCCTTTATCTCAGGCACTGGCTTATGCCCAGCAGAGCACTGCTCCTCCACAGACCCTGCTACACAGCCTTGTACTGGTACCAGGGGGAGCATATAAATAGTAAATACACCAGCTCCTTTATCTCAGGCACTGGCTTATGTCCAGCAGAGCACTGCTCCTCCACAGACCCTGCTACATTGCCTTGTACTGGTACCAGGGGGGAGCATATAAATAGTAAATACACCAGCTCCTTTATCTCAGGCACTGGCTTATGCCCAGCAGAGCACTGCTCCTCCACAGACCCTGCTACACAGCCTTGTACTGGTACCAGGGGGGAGCATATAAATAGTAAATACACCAGCTCCTTTATCTCAGGCACTGGCTTATGCCCAGCAGAGCACTGCTCCTCCACAGACCCTGCTACACAGCCTTGTACTGGTACCAAGGGGGAGCATATAAATAGTAAATACACCAGCTCCTTTATCTCAGGCACTGGCTTATGCCCAGCAGAGCACTGCTCCTCCACAGACCCTGCTACACAGCCTTGTACTGGTACCAAGGGGGAGCATATAAATAGTAAATACACCAGCTCCTTTATCTCAGGCACTGGCTTATGCCCAGCAGAGCACTGCTCCTCCACAGACCCTGCTACACAGCCTTGTACTGGTACCAAGGGGGAGCATATAAATAGTAAATACACCAGCTCCTTTATCTCAGGCACTGGCTTATGCCCAGCAGAGCACTGCTCCTCCCCAGACCCTGCTACACAGCCTTGTACTGGTACCAAGGGGGAGCATATAAATAGTAAATACACCAGCTCCTTTATCTCAGGCACTGGCTTATGCCCAGCAGAGCACTGCTCCTCCACA
Source organism: Pseudophryne corroboree (assembly GCF_028390025.1). Lineage (NCBI taxonomy): Eukaryota > Metazoa > Chordata > Amphibia > Anura > Myobatrachidae > Pseudophryne > Pseudophryne corroboree. The sequence goes on from NW_026967552.1 coordinate 1,035,564, forward strand.
GACCCTGCTACACAGCCTTGTACTGGTACCAGGGGGGAGCATATAAATAGTAAATACACCAGCTCCTTTATCTCAGGCACTGGCTTATGCCCAGCAGAGCACTGCTCCTCCACAGACCCTGCTACACAGCCTTGTACTGGTACCAAGGGGGAGCATATAAATAGTAAATACACCAGCTCCTTTATCTCAGGCACTGGCTTATGCCCAGCAGAGCACTGCTCCTCCCCAGACCCTGCTACACAGCCTTGTACTGGTACCAAGGGGGAGCATATAAATAGTAAATACACCAGCTCCTTTATCTCAGGCACTGGCTTATGCCCAGCAGAGCACTGCTCCTCCACAGACCCTGCTACACAGCCTTGTACTGGTACCAAGGGGGAGCATATAAATAGTAAATACACCAGCTCCTTTATCTCAGGCACTGGCTTATGCCCAGCAGAGCACTGCTCCTCCACAGACCCTGCTACACAGCCTTGTACTGGTACCAGGGGGAGCATATAAATAGTAAATACACCAGCTCCTTTATCTCAGGCACTGGCTTATGTCCAGCAGAGCACTGCTCCTCCACAGACCCTGCTACACAGCCTTGTACTGGTACCAAGGGGGAGCATATAAATAGTAAATACACCAGCTCCTTTATCTCAGGCACTGGCTTATGCCCAGCAGAGCACTGCTCCTCCACAGACCCTGCTACACAGCCTTGTACTGGTACCAGGGGGGAGCATATAAATAGTAAATACACCAGCTCCTTTATCTCAGGCACTGGCTTATGCCCAGCAGAGCGCTGCTCCTCCACAGACCCTGCTACACAGCCTTGTACTGGTACCAGGGGGAGCATATAAATAGTAAATACACCAGCTCCTTTATCTCAGGCACTGGCTTATGTCCAGCAGAGCACTGCTCCTCCACAGACCCTGCTACATTGCCTTGTACTGGTACCAGGGGGGAGCATATAAATAGTAAATACACCAGCTCCTTTATCTCAGGCACTGGCTTATGTCCAGCAGAGCACTGCTCCTCCACAGACCCTGCTACACAGCCTTGTACTGGTACCAAGGGGGAGCATATAAATAGTAAATACACCAGCTCCTTTATCTCAGGCACTGGCTTATGTCCAGCAGAGCACTGCTCCTCCACAGACCCTGCTACACAGCCTTGTACTGGTACCAGGGGGAGCATATAAATAGTAAATACACCAGCTCCTTTATCTCATGCACTGGCTTATGCCCAGCAGAGCACTGCTCCTCCACAGACCCTGCTACACAGCCTGTACTGGTACCAGGGGGGAGCATATAAATAGTAAATACACCAGCTCCTTTATCTCAGGCACTGGCTTATGCCCAGCAGAGCACTGCTCCTCCACAGACCCTGCTACACAGCCTTGTACTGGTACCAGGGGGAGCATATAAATAGTAAATACACCAGCTCCTTTATCTCAGGCACTGGCTTATGTCCAGCAGAGCGCTGCTCCTCCACAGACCCTGCTACACAGCCTTGTACTGGTACCAGGGGGGAGCATATAAATAGTAAATACACCAGCTCCTTTATCTCAGGCACTGGCTTATGCCCAGCAGAGCACTGCTCCTCCACACACCCTGCTACACAGCCTTGTACTGGTACCAGGGGGAGCATATAAATAGTAAATACACCAGCTCCTTTATCTCAGGCACTGGCTTATGCCCAGCAGAGCACTGCTCCTCCACAGACCCTGCTACACAGCCTGTACTGGTACCAAGGGGGAGCACATAAATAGTAAATACACCAGCTCCTTTATCTCAGGCACTGGCTTATCCCCAGCAGAGCGCTTCTCCTCCACAGACCCTGCTACACAGCCTGTACTGGTACCAAGGGGGAGCATATAAATAGTAAATACACCAGCTCCTTTATCTCAGGCACTGGCTTATGCCCAGCAGAGCACTGCTCCTCCACAGACCCTGCTACACAGCCTTGTACTGGTACCAAGGGGGAGCATATAAATAGTAAATACACCAGCTCCTTTATCTCAGGCACTGGCTTATGCCCAGCAGAGCACTGCTCCTCCACAGACCCTGCTACACAGCCTTGTACTGGTACCAGGGGGGAGCATATAAATAGTAAATACACCAGCTCCTTTATCTAAGGCACTGGCTTATGCCCAGCAGAGCGCTGCTCCTCCACAGACCCTGCTACACAGCCTTGTACTGGTACCAGGGGGGAGCATATAAATAGTAAATACACCAGCTCCTTTATCTCAGGCACTGGCTTATGCCCAGCAGAGCACTGCTCCTCCACAGACCCTGCTACACAGCCTTGTACTGGTACCAGGGGGGAGCATATAAATAGTAAATACACCAGCTCCTTTATCTCAGGCACTGGCTTATGCCCAGCAGAGCACTGCTCCTCCACAAACCCTGCTACACAGCCTTGTACTGGTACCAGGGGGGAGCATATAAATAGTAAATACACCAGCTCCTTTATCTCAGGCACTGGCTTATGCCCAGCAGAGCACTGCTCCTCCACAGACCCTGCTACACAGCCTTGTACTGGTACCAGGGGGGAGCATATAAATAGTAAATACACCAGCTCTTTTATCTCAGGCACTGGCTTATGCCCAGCAGAGCACTGCTCCTCCACAGACCCTGCTACACAGCCTTGTACTGGTACCAGGGGGAGCATATAAATAGTAAATACACCAGCTCCTTTATCTCAGGCACTGGCTTATGCCCAGCAGAGCACTGCTCCTCCCCAGACCCTGCTACACAGCCTTGTACTGGTACCAAGGGGGAGCATATAAATAGTAAATACACCAGCTCCTTTATCTCAGGCACTGGCTTATGCCCAGCAGAGCACTGCTCCTCCACAGACCCTGCTACACAGCCTTGTACTGGTACCAGGGGGAGCATATAAATAGTAAATACACCAGCTCCTTTATCTCAGGCACTGGCTTATGTCCAGCAGAGCACTGCTCCTCCACAGACCCTGCTACATTGCCTTGTACTGGTACCAGGGGGGAGCATATAAATAGTAAATACACCAGCTCCTTTATCTCAGGCACTGGCTTATGCCCAGCAGAGCACTGCTCCTCCACAGACCCTGCTACACAGCCTTGTACTGGTACAAAGGGGGAGCATATAAATAGTAAATACACCAGCTCCTTTATCTCAGGCACTGGCTTATGCCCAGCAGAGCACTGCTCCTCCACAGACCCTGCTACACAGCCTTGTACTGGTACCAGGGGGAGCATATAAATAGTAAATACACCAGCTCCTTTATCTCAGGCACTGGCTTATGTCCAGCAGAGCACTGCTCCTCCACAGACCCTGCTACACAGCCTTGTACTGGTACCAAGGGGGAGCATATAAATAGTAAATACACCAGCTCCTTTATCTCAGGCACTGGCTTATGCCCAGCAGAGCACTGCTCCTCCACAGACCCTGCTACACAGCCTTGTACTGGTACCAGGGGGAGCATATAAATAGTAAATACACCAGCTCCTTTATCTCAGGCACTGGCTTATGTCCAGCAGAGCACTGCTCCTCCACAGACCCTGCTACATTGCCTTGTACTGGTACCAGGGGGGAGCATATAAATAGTAAATACACCAGCTCCTTTATCTCAGGCACTGGCTTATGTCCAGCAGAGCACTGCTCCTCCACAGACCCTGCTACACAGCCTTGTACTGGTACCAAGGGGGAGCATATAAATAGTAAATACACCAGCAACTTTATCTCAGGCACTGGCTTATGTCCAGCAGAGCACTGCTCCTCCACAGACCCTGCTACACAGCCTTGTACTGGTACCAGGGGGAGCATATAAATAGTAAATACACCAGCTCCTTTATCTCATGCACTGGCTTATGCCCAGCAGAGCGCTGCTCCTCCACAGACCCTGCTACACAGCCTGTACTGGTACCAGGGGGGAGCATATAAATAGTAAATACACCAGCTCCTTTATCTCAGGCACTGGCTTATGTCCAGCAGAGCGCTGCTCCTCCACAGACCCTGCTACACAGCCCTGTACTGGTACCAGGGGGGAGCATATAAATAGTAAATACACCAGCTCCTTTATCTCAGGCACTGGCTTATGCCCAGCAGAGCACTGCTCCTCCACAGACCCTGCTACACAGCCTTGTACTGGTACCAGGGGGGAGCATATAAATAGTAAATACACCAGCTCCTTTATCACAGGCACTGGCTTATGCCCAGCAGAGCACTGCTCCTCCACAGACCCTGCTACACAGCCTTGTACTGGTACCAGGGGGAGCATATAAATAGTAAATACACCAGCTCCTTTATCTCAGGCACTGGCTTATGTCCAGCAGAGCGCTGCTCCTCCACAGACCCTGCTACACAGCCTTGTACTGGTACCAGGGGGAGCATATAAATAGTAAATACACCAGCTCCTTTATCTCAGGCACTGGCTTATGTCCAGCAGAGCGCTGCTCCTCCACAGACCCTGCTACACAGCCTTGTACTGGTACCAGGGGGGAGCATATAAATAGTAAATACACCAGCTCCTTTATCTCAGGCACTGGCTTATGCCCAGCAGAGCACTGCTCCTCCACAGACCCTGCTACACAGCCTTGTACTGGTACCAGGGGGAGCATATAAATAGTAAATACACCAGCTCCTTTATCTCAGGCACTGGCTTATGCCCAGCAGAGCGCTGCTCCTCCACAGACCCTGCTACACAGCCTGTACTGGTACCAAGGGGGAGCACATAAATAGTAAATACACCAGCTCCTTTATCTCAGGCACTGGCTTATCCCCAGCAGAGCGCTTCTCCTCCACAGACCCTGCTACACAGCCTGTACTGGTACCAAGGGGGAGCATATAAATAGTAAATACACCAGCTCCTTTATCTCAGGCACTGGCTTATGCCCAGCAGAGCACTGCTCCTCCACAGACCCTGCTACACAGCCTTGTACTGGTACCAGGGGGGAGCATATAAATAGTAAATACACCAGCTCCTTTATCTCAGGCACTGGCTTATGCCCAGCAGAGCGCTGCTCCTCCACAGACCCTGCTACACAGCCTTGTACTGGTACCAGGGGGGAGCATATAAATAGTAAATACACCAGCTCCTTTATCTCAGGCACTGGCTTATGCCCAGCAGAGCACTGCTCCTCCACACACCCTGCTACACAGCCTTGTACTGGTACCAGGGGGGAGCATATAAATAGTAAATACACCAGCTCCTTTATCTCAGGCACTGGCTTATGCCCAGCAGAGCACTGCTCCTCCACAGACCCTGCTACACAGCCTTGTACTGGTACCAGGGGGGAGCATATAAATAGTAAATACACCAGCTCTTTTATCTCAGGCACTGGCTTATGCCCAGCAGAACACTGCTCCTCCACAGACCCTGCTACACAGCCTTGTACTGGTACCAATGGGGAGCATATAAATAGTAAATACACCAGCTCCTTTATCTCAGGCACTGGATTATGCCCAGCAGAGCACTGCTCCTCCACAGACCCTGCTACACAGCCTTGTACTGGTACCAGGGGGAGCATATAAATAGTAAATACACCAGCTCCTTTATCTCAGGCACTGGCTTATGTCCAGCAGAGCGCTGCTCCTCCACAGACCCTGCTACACAGCCTAGTACTGGTACCAAGGGGGAGCATATAAATAGTAAATACACCAGCTCCTTTATCTCAGGCACTGGCTTATGCCCAGCAGAGCACTGCTCCTCCACAGACCCTGCTACACAGCCTGTACTGGTACCAAGTGGGAGCATATAAATAGTAAATACACCAGCTCCTTTATCTCAGGCACTGGCTTATGCCCAGCAGAGCACTGCTCCTCCACAGACCCTGCTACACAGCCTGTACTGGTACCAAGTGGGAGCATATAAATAGAAAATACACCAGCTCCTTTATCTCAGGCACTGGCTTATGCCCAGCAGAGCGCTGCTCCTCCACAGAGCCTGCTACACAGCCTGTACTGGTACCAAGGGGGAGCATATAAATAGTAAATACACCAGCTCCTTTATCTCAGGCACTGGCTTATGCCCAGCAGAGCACTGCTCCTCCACAGACCCTGCTACACAGCCTGTACTGGTACCAGGGGGGAGCATATAAATAGTAAATACACCAGCTCCTTTATCTCAGGCACTGGCTTATGCCCAGCAGAGCACTGCTCCTCCACAGACCCTGCTACACAGCCTGTACTGGTACCAGGGGGGAGCATATAAATAGTAAATACACCAGCTCCTTTATCTCAGGCACTTGCTTATGCCCAGCAGAGCACTGCTCCTCCACAGACTCTGCTACACAGCCTTGTACTGATACCAATGGGGAGCATATAAATAGTAAATACACCAGCTCCTTTATCTCAGGCACTGGCTTATGCCCAGCAGAGCACTGCTCCTCCACAGACCCTGCTACATTGCCTTGTACTGGTACCAAGGGGGAGCATATAAATAGTAAATACACCAGCTCCTTTATCTCAGGCACTGGCTTAAGCCCAGCAGAGCACTGCTCCTCCACAGACCCTGCTACACAGCCTGTACTGGTACCAGGGGGGAGCATATAAATAGTAAATACACCAGCTCCTTTATCTCAGGCACTGGCTTATGCCCAGCAGAGCGCTGCTCCTCCACAGACCCTGCTACACAGCCTTGTACTGGTACCAGGGGGGAGCATATAAATAGTAAATACACCAGCTCCTTTATCTCAGGCACTGGCTTATGCCCAGCAGAGCACTGCTCCTCCACAGACCCTGCTACACAGCCTTGTACTGATACCAATGGGGGCATATAAATAGTAAATACACCAGCTCCTTTATCTCAGGCACTGGCTTATGCCCAGCAGAGCACTGCTCCTCCACAGACCCTGCTACACAGCCTTGTACTGGTACCAGGGGGGAGCATATAAATAGTAAATACACCAGCTCTTTTATCTCAGGCACTGGCTTATGCCCAGCAGAGCACTGCTCCTCCACAGACCCTGCTACACAGCCTTGTACTGGTACCAGGGGGAGCATATAAATAGTAAATACACCAGCTCCTTTATCTCAGGCACTGGCTTATGTCCAGCAGAGCGCTGCTCCTCCCCAGACCCTGCTACACAGCCTTGTACTGGTACCAGGGGGGAGCATATAAATAGTAAATACACCAGCTCCTTTATCTCAGGCACTGGCTTATGCCCAGCAGAGCACTGCTCCTCCACAGACCCTGCTACACAGCCTGTACTGGTACCAGGGGGAGCATATAAATAGTAAATACACCAGCTCCTTTATCTCAGGCACTGGCTTATGTCCAGCAAAGCACTGCTCCTCCACAGACCCTGCTACACAGCCTTGTACTGGTACCAAGGGGGAGCATATAAATAGTAAATACACCAGCTCCTTTATCTCAGGCACTGGCTTATGCCCAGCAGTGCACTGCTCCTCCACAGACCCTGCTACACAGCCTGTACTGGTACCAAGGGGGAGCATATAAATAGTAAATACACCAGCTCCTTTATCTCAGGCACTGGCTTATGCCCATCAGAGCACTGCTCCTCCACAGACCCTGCTACACAGCCTTGTACTGGTACCAGGGGGGAGCATATAAATAGTAAATACACCAGCTCCTTTATCTCATGCACTGGCTTATGCCCAGCAGAGCACTGCTCCTCCACAGACCCTGCTACACAGCCTTGTACTGGTACCAAGGGGGAGCATATAAATAGTAAATACACCAGCTCCTTTATCTCAGGCACTGGCTTATGCCCAGCAGAGCACTGCTCCTCCACAGACCCTGCTACACAGCCTTGTACTGGTACCAGGGGGGAGCATATAAATAGTAAATACACCAGCTCCTTTATCTCAGGCACTGGCTTATTCCCAGCAGAGCGCTGCTCCTCCACAGACCCTGCTACACAGCCTTGTACTGGTACCAGGGGGGAGCATATAAATAGTAAATACACCAGCTCCTTTATCTCAGGCACTGGCTTATGCCCAGCAGAGCACTGCTCCTCCACAGACCCTGCTACACAGCCTTGTACTGCTACCAAGGGGGAGCATATAAATAGTAAATACACCAGCTCCTTTATCTCAGGCACTGGCTTATGCCCAGCAGAGCGCTGCTCCTCCACAGACCCTGCTACACAGCCTTGTACTGGTACCAGGGGGAGCATATAAATAGTAAATACACCAGCTCCTTTATCTCAGGCACTGGCTTATGCCCAGCAGAGCACTGCTCCTCCACAGAGCCTGCTACACAGCCTTGTACTGGTACCAGGGGGAGCATATAAATAGTAACTACACCAGCTCCTTTATCTCAGGCACTGGCTTATGCCCAGCAGAGCACTGCTCCTCCACAGACCCTGCTACACAGCCTGTACTGGTACCAGGGGGAGCATATAAATAGTAAATACACCAGCTCCTTTATCTCAGGCACTGCCTTATGTCCAGCAGAGCACTGCTCCTCCACAGACCCTGCTACACAGCCTTGTACTGGTACCAAGGGGGAGCATATAAATAGTAAATACACCAGCTCCTTTATCTCAGGCACTGGCTTATGCCCAGCAGAGCGCTGCTCCTCCACAGACCCTGCTACACAGCCTGTACTGGTACCAAGGGGGAGCACATAAATAGTAAATACACCAGCTCCTTTATCTCAGGCACTGGCTTATCCCCAGCAGAGCGCTTCTCCTCCACAGACCCTGCTACACAGCCTGTACTGGTACCAAGGGGGAGCATATAAATAGTAAATACACCAGCTCCTTTATCTCAGGCACTGGCTTATGCCCAGCAGAGCACTGCTCCTCCACAGACCCTGCTACACAGCCTTGTACTGGTACCAGGGGGGAGCATATAAATAGTAAATACACCAGCTCCTTTATCTCAGGCACTGGCTTATGCCCAGCAGAGCGCTGCTCCTCCACAGACCCTGCTACACAGCCTTGTACTGGTACCAGGGGGGAGCATATAAATAGTAAATACACCAGCTCCTTTATCTCAGGCACTGGCTTATGCCCAGCAGAGCACTGCTCCTCCACACACCCTGCTACACAGCCTTGTACTGGTACCAGGGGGAGCATATAAATAGTAAATACACCAGCTCCTTTATCTCAGGCACTGGCTTATGCCCAGCAGAGCACTGCTCCTCCACAGACCCTGCTACACAGCCTTGTACTGGTACCAGGGGGGAGCATATAAATAGTAAATACACCAGCTCTTTTATCTCAGGCACTGGCTTATGCCCAGCAGAACACTGCTCCTCCACAGACCCTGCTACACAGCCTTGTACTGGTACCAATGGGGAGCATATAAATAGTAAATACACCAGCTCCTTTATCTCAGGCACTGGATTATGCCCAGCAGAGCACTGCTCCTCCACAGACCCTGCTACACAGCCTTGTACTGGTACCAGGGGGAGCATATAAATAGTAAATACACCAGCTCCTTTATCTCAGGCACTGGCTTATGTCCAGCAGAGCGCTGCTCCTCCACAGACCCTGCTACACAGCCTAGTACTGGTACCAAGGGGGAGCATATAAATAGTAAATACACCAGCTCCTTTATCTCAGGCACTGGCTTATGCCCAGCAGAGCACTGCTCCTCCACAGACCCTGCTACACAGCCTGTACTGGTACCAAGTGGGAGCATATAAATAGTAAATACACCAGCTCCTTTATCTCAGGCACTGGCTTATGCCCAGCAGAGCACTGCTCCTCCACAGACCCTGCTACACAGCCTGTACTGGTACCAAGTGGGAGCATATAAATAGAAAATACACCAGCTCCTTTATCTCAGGCACTGGCTTATGCCCAGCAGAGCGCTGCTCCTCCACAGAGCCTGCTACACAGCCTGTACTGGTACCAAGGGGGAGCATATAAATAGTAAATACACCAGCTCCTTTATCTCAGGCACTGGCTTATGCCCAGCAGAGCACTGCTCCTCCACAGACCCTGCTACACAGCCTGTACTGGTACCAGGGGGGAGCATATAAATAGTAAATACACCAGCTCCTTTATCTCAGGCACTGGCTTATGCCCAGCAGAGCACTGCTCCTCCACAGACCCTGCTACACAGCCTGTACTGGTACCAGGGGGGAGCATATAAATAGTAAATACACCAGCTCCTTTATCTCAGGCACTGGCTTATGCCCAGCAGAGCACTGCTCCTCCACAGACTCTGCTACACAGCCTTGTACTGATACCAATGGGGAGCATATAAATAGTAAATACACCAGCTCCTTTATCTCAGGCACTGGCTTATGCCCAGCAGAGCACTGCTCCTCCACAGACCCTGCTACATTGCCTTGTACTGGTACCAAGGGGGAGCATATAAATAGTAAATACACCAGCTCCTTTATCTCAGGCACTGGCTTAAGCCCAGCAGAGCACTGCTCCTCCACAGACCCTGCTACACAGCCTGTACTGGTACCAGGGGGGAGCATATAAATAGTAAATACACCAGCTCCTTTATCTCAGGCACTGGCTTATGCCCAGCAGAGCGCTGCTCCTCCACAGACCCTGCTACACAGCCTTGTACTGGTACCAGGGGGGAGCATATAAATAGTAAATACACCAGCTCCTTTATCTCAGGCACTGGCTTATGCCCAGCAGAGCACTGCTCCTCCACAGACCCTGCTACACAGCCTTGTACTGATACCAATGGGGGCATATAAATAGTAAATACACCAGCTCCTTTATCTCAGGCACTGGCTTATGCCCAGCAGAGCACTGCTCCTCCACAGACCCTGCTACACAGCCTTGTACTGGTACCAGGGGGGAGCATATAAATAGTAAATACACCAGCTCTTTTATCTCAGGCACTGGCTTATGCCCAGCAGAGCACTGCTCCTCCACAGACCCTGCTACACAGCCTTGTACTGGTACCAGGGGGAGCATATAAATAGTAAATACACCAGCTCCTTTATCTCAGGCACTGGCTTATGTCCAGCAGAGCGCTGCTCCTCCCCAGACCCTGCTACACAGCCTTGTACTGGTACCAGGGGGGAGCATATAAATAGTAAATACACCAGCTCCTTTATCTCAGGCACTGGCTTATGCCCAGCAGAGCACTGCTCCTCCACAGACCCTGCTACACAGCCTGTACTGGTACCAGGGGGAGCATATAAATAGTAAATACACCAGCTCCTTTATCTCAGGCACTGGCTTATGTCCAGCAAAGCACTGCTCCTCCACAGACCCTGCTACACAGCCTTGTACTGGTACCAAGGGGGAGCATATAAATAGTAAATACACCAGCTCCTTTATCTCAGGCACTGGCTTATGCCCAGCAGTGCACTGCTCCTCCACAGACCCTGCTACACAGCCTGTACTGGTACCAAGGGGGAGCATATAAATAGTAAATACACCAGCTCCTTTATCTCAGGCACTGGCTTATGCCCAGCAGAGCACTGCTCCTCCACAGACCCTGCTACACAGCCTTGTACTGGTACCAGGGGGGAGCATATAAATAGTAAATACACCAGCTCCTTTATCTCATGCACTGGCTTATGCCCAGCAGAGCACTGCTCCTCCACAGACCCTGCTACACAGCCTTGTACTGGTACCAAGGGGGAGCATATAAATAGTAAATACACCAGCTCCTTTATCTCAGGCACTGGCTTATGCCCAGCAGAGCACTGCTCCTCCACAGACCCTGCTACACAGCCTTGTACTGGTACCAGGGGGGAGCATATAAATAGTAAATACACCAGCTCCTTTATCTCAGGCACTGGCTTATTCCCAGCAGAGCGCTGCTCCTCCACAGACCCTGCTACACAGCCTTGTACTGGTACCAGGGGGGAGCATATAAATAGTAAATACACCAGCTCCTTTATCTCAGGCACTGGCTTATGCCCAGCAGAGCACTGCTCCTCCACAGACCCTGCTACACAGCCTTGTACTGCTACCAAGGGGGAGCATATAAATAGTAAATACACCAGCTCCTTTATCTCAGGCACTGGCTTATGCCCAGCAGAGCGCTGCTCCTCCACAGACCCTGCTACACAGCCTTGTACTGGTACCAGGGGGAGCATATAAATAGTAAATACACCAGCTCCTTTATCTCAGGCACTGGCTTATGCCCAGCAGAGCACTGCTCCTCCACAGAGCCTGCTACACAGCCTTGTACTGGTACCAGGGGGAGCATATAAATAGTAACTACACCAGCTCCTTTATCTCAGGCACTGGCTTATGCCCAGCAGAGCACTGCTCCTCCACAGACCCTGCTACACAGCCTGTACTGGTACCAGGGGGGAGCATATAAATAGTAAATACACCAGCTCCTTTATCTCAGGCACTGCCTTATGTCCAGCAGAGCACTGCTCCTCCACAGACCCTGCTACACAGCCTTGTACTGGTACCAAGGGGGAGCATATAAATAGTAAATACACCAGCTCCTTTATCTCAGGCACTGGCTTATTCCCAGCAGAGCACTGCTCCTCCACAGACCCTGCTACACAGCCTTGTACTGGTACCAGGGGGAGCATATAAATAGTAAATACACCAGCTCCTTTATCTCAGGCACTGGCTTATGTCCAGCAGAGCACTGCTCCTCCACAGACCCTGCTACACAGCCTTGTACTGGTACCAGGGGGGAGCATATAAATAGTAAATACACCAGCTCCTTTATCTCAGGCACTGGCTTATGCCCAGCAGAGCACTGCTCCTCCACAGACCCTGCTACACAGCCTTGTACTGGTACCAAGGGGGAGCATATAAATAGTAAATACACCAGCTCCTTTATCTCAGGCACTGGTTTATGCCCAGCAGAGCACTGCTCCTCCACAGACCCTGCTACACAGCCTGTACTGGTACCAGGGGGAGTATATAAATAGTAAATACACCAGCTCCTTTATCTCAGGCACTGGCTTATGCCCAGCAGAGCACTGCTCCTCCACAGACCCTGCTACACAGCCTGTACTGGTACCAGGGGGGAGCATATAAATAGTAAATACACCAGCTCCTTTATCTCAGGCACTGGCTTATGCCCAGCAGAGCGCTGCTCCTCCACAGACCCTGCTACACAGCCTGTACTGGTACCAGGGGGGAGCATATAAATAGTAAATACACCAGCTCCTTTATCTCAGGCACTGGCTTATGCCCAGCAGAGCACTGCTCCTCCACAGACCCTGCTACACAGCCTGTACTGGTACCAGGGGGGAGCATATAAATAGTAAATACACCAGCTCCTTTATCTCAGGCACTGGCTTATGTCCAGCAGAGCACTGCTCCTCCACAGACCCTGCTACACAGCCTTGTACTGGTACCAGGGGGGAGCATATAAATAGTAAATACACCAGCTCCTTTATCTCAGGCACTGGCTTATGCCCAGCAGAGCACTGCTCCTCCACAGACCCTGCTACACAGCCTTGTACTGGTACCAAGGGGGAGCATATAAATAGTAAATACACCAGCTCCTTTATCTCAGGCACTGGCTTATTCCCAGCAGAGCGCTGCTCCTCCACAGACCCTGCTACACAGCCTTGTACTGGTACCAGGGGGGAGCATATAAATAGTAAATACACCAGCTCCTTTATCTCAGGCACTGGCTTATGCCCAGCAGAGCACTGCTCCTCCACAGACCCTGCTACACAGCCTTGTACTGCTACCAAGGGGGAGCATATAAATAGTAAATACACCAGCTCCTTTATCTCAGGCACTGGCTTATGCCCAGCAGAGCGCTGCTCCTCCACAGACCCTGCTACACAGCCTGTACTGGTACCAAGGGGGAGCATATAAATAGTAAATACACCAGCTCCTTTATCTCAGGCACTGGCTTATGCCCAGCAGAGCACTGCTCCTCCACAGAGCCTGCTACACAGCCTTGTACTGGTACCAGGGGGAGCATATAAATAGTAACTACACCAGCTCCTTTATCTCAGGCACTGGCTTATGCCCAGCAGAGCACTGCTCCTCCACAGACCCTGCTACACAGCCTGTACTGGTACCAGGGGGGAGCATATAAATAGTAAATACACCAGCTCCTTTATCTCAGGCACTGCCTTATGTCCAGCAGAGCACTGCTCCTCCACAGACCCTGCTACACAGCCTTGTACTGGTACCAAGGGGGAGCATATAAATAGTAAATACACCAGCTCCTTTATCTCAGGCACTGGCTTATTCCCAGCAGAGCACTGCTCCTCCACAGACCCTGCTACACAGCCTTGTACTGGTACCAGGGGGAGCATATAAATAGTAAATACACCAGCTCCTTTATCTCAGGCACTGGCTTATGTCCAGCAGAGCACTGCTCCTCCACAGACCCTGCTACACAGCCTTGTACTGGTACCAGGGGGGAGCATATAAATAGTAAATACACCAGCTCCTTTATCTCAGGCACTGGCTTATGCCCAGCAGAGCACTGCTCCTCCACAGACCCTGCTACACAGCCTTGTACTGGTACCAAGGGGGAGCATATAAATAGTAAATACACCAGCTCCTTTATCTCAGGCACTGGTTTATGCCCAGCAGAGCACTGCTCCTCCACAGACCCTGCTACACAGCCTGTACTGGTACCAGGGGGAGTATATAAATAGTAAATACACCAGCTCCTTTATCTCAGGCACTGGCTTATGCCCAGCAGAGCACTGCTCCTCCACAGACCCTGCTACACAGCCTGTACTGGTACCAGGGGGGAGCATATAAATAGTAAATACACCAGCTCCTTTATCTCAGGCACTGGCTTATGCCCAGCAGAGCGCTGCTCCTCCACAGACCCTGCTACACAGCCTGTACTGGTACCAGGGGGGAGCATATAAATAGTAAATACACCAGCTCCTTTATCTCAGGCACTGGCTTATGCCCAGCAGAGCACTGCTCCTCCACAGACCCTGCTACACAGCCTGTACTGGTACCAGGGGGGAGCATATAAATAGTAAATACACCAGCTCCTTTATCTCAGGCACTGGCTTATGTCCAGCAGAGCACTGCTCCTCCACAGACCCTGCTACACAGCCTTGTACTGGTACCAGGGGGGAGCATATAAATAGTAAATACACCAGCTCCTTTATCTCAGGCACTGGCTTATGCCCAGCAGAGCACTGCTCCTCCACAGACCCTGCTACACAGCCTTGTACTGGTACCAAGGGGGAGCATATAAATAGTAAATACACCAGCTCCTTTATCTCAGGCACTGGCTTATGCCCAGCAGAGCGCTGCTCCTCCACAGATCCTGCTACACAGCCTTGTACTGGTACCAAGGGGGAGCATATAAATAGTAAATACACCAGCTCCTTTATCTCAGGCACTGGCTTATGCCCAGCAGAGCACTGCTCCTCCCCAGACCCTGCTACACAGCCTTGTACTGATACCAATGGGGAGCATATAAATAGTAAATACATCAGCTCCTTTATCTCAGGCACTGGCTTATGCCCAGCAGAGCGCTGCTCCTCCACAGACCCTGCTACACAGCCTGTACTGGTACCAAGGGGGAGCATATAAATAGTAAATACACCAGCTCCTTTATCTCAGGCACTGGCTTATGCCCAGCAGAGCACTGCTCCTCCACAGACCCTGCTACATTGCCTTGTACTGGTACCAGGGGGGAGCATATAAATAGTAAATACACCAGCTCCTTTATCTCAGGCACTGGCTTATGCCCAGCAGAGCGCTTCTCCTCCACAGACCCTGCTACACAGCCTTGTACTGGTACCAGGGGGGAGCATATAAATAGTAAATACACCAGCTCCTTTATCTCAGGCACTGGCTTATGCCCAGCAGAGCACTGCTCCTCCACAGACCCTGCTACACAGCCTTGTACTGGTACCAGGGGGGAGCATATAAATAGTAAATACACCAGCTCCTTTATCTCAGGCACTGGCTTATGCCCAGCAGAGCACTGCTCCTCCACAGACCCTGCTACACAGCCTTGTACTGGTACCAGGGGGGAGCATATAAATAGTAAATACACCAGCTCCTTTATCTCAGGCACTGGCTTATGCCCAGCAGAGCACTGCTCCTCCACAGACCCTGCTACACAGCCTGTACTGGTACCAGGGGGAGCATATAAATAGTAAATACACCAGCTCCTTTATCTCAGGCACTGGCTTATGCCCAGCAGAGCGCTGCTCCTCCACAGACCCTGCTACACAGCCTGTACTGGTACCAGGGGGGACCATATAAATAGTAAATACACCAGCTCCTTTATCTCAGGCACTGGCTTATGCCCAGCAGAGCACTGCTCCTCCCCAGACCCTGCTACACAGCCTTGTACTGGTACCAGGGGGAGCATATAAATAGTAAATACACCAGCTCCTTTATCTCAGGCACTGGCTTATGCCCGGCAGAGCACTGCTCCTCCACAGATCCTGCTACATTGCCTTGTACTGGTACCAGGGGGGAGCATATAAATAGTAAATACACCAGCTCCTTTATCTCAGGCACTGGCTTATGTCCAGCAGAGCACTGCTCCTCCCAGACCCTGCTACACAGCCTTGTACTGGTACCAGGGGGAGCATATAAATAGTAAATACACCAGCTCCTTTATCTCAGGCACCTGCTTATGCCCAGCAGAGCACTGCTCCTCCACAGACCCTGCTACACAGCCTTGTACTGATACCAATGGGGAGCATATAAATAGTAAATACACCAGCTCCTTTATCTCAGGCACTGGCTTATGTCCAGCAGAGCACTGCTCCTCCCAGACCCTGCTACACAGCCTTGTACTGGTACCAGGGGGGAGCATATAAATAGTAAATACACCAGCTCCTTTATCTCAGGCACTGGCTTATGTCCAGCAGAGCGCTGCTCCTCCACAGACCCTGCTACACAGCCTGTACTGGTACCAAGGGGGGAGCATATAAATAGTAAATACACCAGCTCCTTTATCTCAGGCACTGGCTTATGCCCAGCAGAGCACTGCTCCTCCCCAGACCCTGCTACACAGCCTTGTACTGGTACCAGGGGGGAGCATATAAATAGTAAATACACCAGCTCCTTTATCTCAGGCACTGGCTTATGCCCAGCAGAGCACTGCTCCTCCACAGACCCTGCTGCACAGCCCTGTACTGGTACCAGGGGGGAGCATATAAATAGTAAATACACCAGCTCCTTTATCTCAGGCACTGGCTTATGCCCAGCAGAGCACTGCTCCTCCACAGACCCTGCTACACAGCCTTGTACTGATACCAATGGGGAGCATATAAATAGTAAATACACCAGCTCCTTTATCTCAGGCACTGGCTTATGCCCAGCAGAGCACTGCTCCTCCACAGACCCTGCTACACAGCCTTGTACTGGTACCAGGGGGGAGCATATAAATAGTAAATACACCAGCTCCTTTATCTCAGGCACTGGCTTATGCCCAGCAGAGCGCTGCTCCTCCACAGACCCTGCTACACAGCCTTGTACTGGTACCAAGGGGGAGCATATAAATAGTAAATACACCAGCTCCTTTATCTCAGGCACTGGCTTATGCCCAGCAGAGCGCTGCTCCTCCACAGACCCTGCTACACAGCCTGTACTGGTACCAGGGGGGAGCATATAAATAGTAAATACACCAGCTCCTTTATCTCAGGCACTGGCTTATGTCCAGCAGAGCGCTGCTCCTCCACAGACACTGCTACACAGCCTTGTACTGGTACCAGGGGGGAGCATATAAATAGTAACTACACCAGCTCCTTTATCTCAGGCACTGGCTTATGCCCAGCAGAGCGCTGCTCCTCCACAGACCCTGCTACACAGCCTGTACTGGTACCAGGGGGGAGCATATACATAGTAAATACACCAGCTCCTTTATCTCAGGCACTGGCTTATGCCCAGCAGAGCGCTGCTCCTCCACAGACCCTGCTACACAGCCTGTACTGGTACCAAGGGGGAGCATATAAATAGTAAATACACCAGCTCCTTTATCTCAGGCACTGGCTTATGCCCAGCAGAGCACTGCTCCTCCACAGACCCTGCTACACAGCCTTGTACTGGTACCAAGGGGGAGCATATAAATAGTAAATACACCAGCTCCTTTATCTCAGGCACTGGCTTATGCCCAGCAGAGCGCTGCTCCTCCACAGACCCTGCTACACAGCCTGTACTGGTACCAGGGGGGAGCATATAAATAGTAAATACACCAGCTCCTTTATCTCAGGCACTGGCTTATGTCCAGCAGAGCGCTGCTCCTCCACAGACACTGCTACACAGCCTTGTACTGGTACCAGGGGGGAGCATATAAATAGTAACTACACCAGCTCCTTTATCTCAGGCACTGGCTTATGCCCAGCAGAGCGCTGCTCCTCCACAGACCCTGCTACACAGCCTGTACTGGTACCAGGGGGGAGCATATACATAGTAAATACACCAGCTCCTTTATCTCAGGCACTGGCTTATGCCCAGCAGAGCGCTGCTCCTCCACAGACCCTGCTACACAGCCTGTACTGGTACCAGGGGGGAGCATATAAATAGTAAATACACCAGCTCCTTTATCTCAGGCACTGGCTTATGTCCAGCAGAGCGCTGCTCCTCCACAGACACTGCTACACAGCCTTGTACTGGTACCAGGGGGGAGCATATAAATAGTAACTACACCAGCTCCTTTATCTCAGGCACTGGCTTATGCCCAGCAGAGCGCTGCTCCTCCACAGACCCTGCTACACAGCCTTGTACTGGTACCAGGGGGGAGCATATAAATAGTAAATACACCAGCTCCTTTATCTCAGGCACTGGCTTATGCCCAGCAGAGCACTGCTCCTCCACAGACCCTGCTACACAGCCTTGTACTGCTACCAAGGGGGAGCATATAAATAGTAAATACACCAGCTCCTTTATCTCAGGCACTGGCTTATGCCCAGCAGAGCACTGCTCCTCCACAGACCCTGCTACACAGCCTGTACTGGTACCAAAGGGGAGCATATAAATAGTAAATACACCAGCTCCTTTATCTCAGGCACTGGCTTATGCCCAGCAGAGCACTGCTCCTCCACAGACCCTGCTACACAGCCTGTACTGGTACCAGGGGGGAGCATATAAATAGTAAATACACCAGCTCCTTTATCTCAGGCACTGGCTTATGCCCAGCAGAGCACTGCTCCTCCACAGACCCTGCTACACAGCCTTGTACTGGTACCAAGGGGGAGCATATAAATAGTAAATACACCAGCTCCTTTATCTCAGGCACTGGCTTATGCCCAGCAGAGCACTGCTCCTCCACAGACCCTGCTACACAGCCTTGTACTGGTACCAAGGGGAGCATATAAATAGTAAATACACCAGCTCCTTTATCTCAGGCACTGGCTTATGCCCAGCAGAGCACTGCTCCTCCACAGACCCTGCTACACAGCCTTGTACTGGTACCAGGGGGGAGCATATAAATAGTAAATACACCAGCTCTTTTATCTCAGGCACTGGCTTATGCCCAGCAGAGCACTGCTCCTCCCCAGACCCTGCTACACAGCCTGTACTGGTACCAAGGGGGAGCATATAAATAGTAAATACACCAGCTCTTTTATCTCAGGCACTGGATTATGCCCAGCAGAGCACTGCTCCTCCCCAGACCCTGCTACACAGCCTGTACTGGTACCAGGGGGGAGCATATAAATAGTAAATACACCAGCTCCTTTATCTCAGGCACTGGCTTATGCCCAGCAGAGCACTGCTCCTCCACAGACCCTGCTACACAGCCTTGTACTGGTACCAGGGGGGAGCATATAAATAGTAAATACACCAGCTCCTTTATCTCAGGCACTGGCTTATGCCCAGCAGAGCGCTGCTCCTCCACAGAGCCTGCTACACAGCCTGTACTGGTACCAAGGGGGAGCATATAAATAGTAAATACACCAGCTCCTTTATCTCAGGCACTGGCTTATGCCCAGCAGAGCGCTGCTCCTCCCCAGACCCTGCTACACAGCCTTGTACTGGTACCTGGGGGGAGCATATAAATAGTAAATACACCAGCTCCTTTATCTCAGGCACTGGCTTATGCCCAGCAGAGCACTGCTCCTCCACAGACCCTGCTACACAGCCTGTACTGGTACCAAGGGGGAGCATATAAATAGTAAATACACCAGCTCCTTTATCTCAGGCACTGGCTTATGCCCAGCAGAGCGCTGCTCCTCCCAGACCCTGCTACACAGCCTTGTACTGGTACCAGGGGGAGCATATAAATAGTAAATACACCAGCTCCTTTATCTCAGGCACTGGCTTATGCCCAGCAGAGCGCTGCTCCTCCACAGACCCTGCTACACAGCCTTGTACTGGTACCAGGGGGGAGCATATAAATAGTAAATACACCAGCTCCTTTATCTCAGGCACTGGCTTATGCCCAGCAGAGCACTGCTCCTCCCAGACCCTGCTACACAGCCCTGTACTGGTACCAGGGGGGAGCATATAAATAGTAAATACACCAGCTCCTTTATCTCAGGCACTGGCTTATGCCCAGCAGAGCGCTGCTCCTCCACAGACCCTGCTACACAGCCTTGTACTGGTACCAGGGGGGAGCATATAAATAGTAAATACACCAGCTCCTTTATCTCAGGCACTGGCTTATGCCCAGCAGAGCACTGCTCCTCCACAGACCCTGCTACACAGCCTGTACTGGTACCAAGGGGGAGCATATAAATAGTAAATACACCAGCTCCTTTATCTCAGGCACTGGCTTATGTCCAGCAGAGCACTGCTCCTCCACAGACCCTGCTACACAGCCTTGTACTGGTACCAAGGGGGAGCATATAAATAGTAAATACACCAGCTCCTTTATCTCAGGCACTGGCTTATGTCCAGCAGAGCACTGCTCCTCCACAGACCCTGCTACACAGCCTTGTACTGGTACCAAGGGGGAGCATATAAATAGTAAATACACCAGCTCCTTTATCTCAGGCACTGGTTTATGCCCAGCAGAGCACTGCTCCTCCACAGACCCTGCTACACAGCCTGTACTGGTACCAGGGGGGAGCATATAAATAGTAAATACACCAGCTCCTTTATCTCAGGCACTGGCTTATGCCCAGCAGAGCACTGCTCCTCCACAGACCCTGCTACACAGCCTTGTACTGGTACCAGGGGGGAGCATATAAATAGTAAATACGCCAGCTCCTTTATCTCAGGCACTGGCTTATGTCCAGCAGAGCACTGCTCCTCCCCAGACCCTGCTACACAGCCTTGTACTGGTACCAGGGGGGAGCATATAAATAGTAAATACACCAGCTCCTTTATCTCAGGCACTGGCTTATGCCCAGCAGAGCACTGCTCCTCCACAGACCCTGCTACACAGCCTTGTACTGCTACCAAGGGGGAGCATATAAATAGTAAATACACCAGCTCCTTTATCTCAGGCACTGGCTTATGCCCAGCAGAGCGCTGCTCCTCCACAGACCCTTCTACACAGCCTTGTACTGGTACCAAGGGGGAGCATATAAATAGTAAATACACCAGCTCCTTTATCTCAGGCACTGGCTTATGCCCAGCAGAGCGCTGCTCCTCCACAGACCCTGCTACACAGCCTTGTACTGGTACCAAGGGGGAGCATATAAATAGTAAATACACCAGCTCCTTTATCTCAGGCACTGGCTTATCCCCAGCAGAGCGCTGCTCCTCCACAGACCCTGCTACACAGCCTGTACTGGTACCAGGGGGAGCATATAAATAGTAAATACACCAGCTCCTTTATCTCAGGCACTGGCTTATGCCCAGCAGAGCACTGCTCCTCCACAGACCCTGCTACACAGCCCTGTACTGGTACCAGGGGGGAGCATATAAATAGTAAATACACCAGCTCCTTTATCTCAGGCACTGGCTTATGCCCAGCAGAGCGCTGCTCCTCCACAGACCCTGCTACACAGCCTTGTACTGGTACCAGGGGGGAGCATATAAATAGTAAATACGCCAGCTCCTTTATCTCAGGCACTGGCTTATGCCCAGCAGAGCACTGCTCCTCCACAGACCCTGCTACACAGCCTGTACTGGTACCAGGGGGGAGCATATAAATAGTAAATACACCAGCTCCTTTATCTCAGGCACTGGCTTATGCCCAGCAGAGCGCTGCTCCTCCACTGACCCTGCTACACAGCCTGTACTGGTACCAGGGGGGAGCATATAAATAGTAAATACACCAGCTCCTTTATCTCAGGCACTGGCTTATGCCCAGCAGAGCGCTGCTCCTCCACAGACCCTGCTACATTGCCTTGTACTGGTACCAGGGGGAGCATATAAATAGTAAATACACCAGCTCCTTTATCTCAGGCACTGGCTTATGTCCAGCAGAGCACTGCTCCTCCACAGACCCTGCTACACAGCCTTGTACTGGTACCAGGGGGGAGCATATAAATAGTAAATACACCAGCTCCTTTATGTTAGGCACTGGCTTATCCCCAGCAGAGCGCTGCTCCTCAACAGACCCTGCTACACAGCCTGTACTGGTACCAAGGGGAGCATATAAATAGTAAATACACCAGCTCCTTTATCTCAGGCACTGGCTTATGCCCAGCAGAGCACTGCTCCTCCACAGACCCTGCTACACAGCCTGTACTGGTACCAGGGGGAGCATATAAATAGTAAATACACCAGCTCCTTTATCTCATGCACTGGCTTATGCCCAGCAGAGCACTGCTCCTCCACAGACCCTGCTACACAGCCTGTACTGGTACCAGGGGGGAGCATATAAATAGTAAATACACCAGCTCCTTTATCTCAGGCACTGGCTTATGCCCAGCAGAGCGCTGCTCCTCCACAGACCCTGCTACACAGCCTTGTACTGGTACCAGGGGGAGCATATAAATAGTAAATACACCAGCTCCTTTATCTCAGGCACTGGCTTATCCCCAGCAGAGCACTGCTCCTCCACATACCCTGCTACACAGCCTTGTACTGGTACCAGGGGGGAGCATATAAATAGTAAATACACCAGCTCCTTTATCTCAGGCACTGGCTTATGCCCAGCAGAGCGCTGCTCCTCCCAGACCCTGCTACACAGCCTGTACTGGTACCAGGGGGGAGCATATAAATAGTAAATACACCAGCTCCTTTATCTCAGGCACTGGCTTATCCCCAGCAGAGCGCTGCTCCTCCCAGACCCTGCTACACAGCCTGTACTGGTACCAGGGGGAGCATATAAATAGTAAATACACCAGCTCCTTTATCTCAGGCACTGGCTTATGTCCAGCAGAGCACTGCTCCTCCACAGACCCTGCTACACAGCCTGTACTGGTACCAGGGGGGAGCATATAAATAGTAAATACACCAGCTCCTTTATCTCAGGCACTGGCTTATGCCCAGCAGAGCGCTGCTCCTCCACAGACCCTGCTACACAGCCTTGTACTGGTACCAGGGGGGAGCATATAAATAGTAAATACACCAGCTCCTTTATCTCAGGCACTGGCTTATGCCCAGCAGAGCACTGCTCCTCCACAGACCCTGCTACATTGCCTTGTACTGGTACCAGGGGGAGCATATAAATAGTAATTACACCAGCTCCTTTATCTCAGGCACTGGCTTATGCCCAGCAGAGCACTGCTCCTCCACAGACCCTGCTACACAGCCTTGTACTGATACCAGGGGGGAGCATATAAATAGTAAATACACCAGCTCCTTTATCTCAGGCACTGGCTTATGTCCAGCAGAGCACTGCTCCTCCACAGACCCTGCTACACAGCCTGTACTGGTACCAGGGGGAGCATATAAATAGTAAATACACCAGCTCCTTTATCTCAGGCACTGGCTTATGCCCAGCAGAGCGCTGCTCCTCCACAGACCCTGCTACACAGCCTTGTACTGGTACCAAGGGGAGCATATAAATAGTAAATACACCAGCTCCTTTATCTCAGGCACTGGCTTATGTCCAGCAGAGCGCTGCTCCTCCACAGACCCTGCTACACAGCCTGTACTGGTACCAGGGGGGAGCATATAAATAGTAAATACACCAGCTCCTTTATCTCAGGCACTGGCTTATGCCCAGCAGAGCACTGATCCTCCACAGACCCTGCTACACAGCCTTGTACTGGTACCAGGGGGGAGCATATAAATAGTAAATACACCAGCTCCTTTATCTCAGGCACTGGCTTATGCCCAGCAGAGCACTGCTCCTCCACAGACCCTGCTACACAGCCTTGTACTGGTACCAGGGGGGAGCATATAAATAGTAAATACACCAGCTCCTTTATCTCAGGCACTGGCTTATGCCCAGCAGAGCGCTGCTCCTCCACAGAGCCTGCTACACAGCCCTGTACTGCTACCAGGGGGAGCATATAAATAGTAAATACACCAGCTCCTTTATCTCAGGCACTGGCTTATGCCCAGCAGAGCACTGCTCCTCCACAGACCCTGCTACACAGCCTGTACTGGTACCAGGGGGAGCATATAAATACTAAGTACACCAGCTCCTTTATCTCAGGCACTGGCTTATGCCCAGCAGAGCACTGCTCCTCCACAGACCCTGCTACACAGCCTTGTACTGGTACCAAGGGGGAGTATATAAATAGTAAATACACCAGCTCCTTTATCTCAGGCACTGGCTTATGCCCAGCAGAGCACTGCTCCTCCACAGACCCTGCTACACAGCCTGTACTGGTACCAGGGGGGAGCATATAAATAGTAAATACACCAGCTCCTTTATCTCAGGCACTGGCTTATGCCCAGCAGAGCGCTGCTCCTCCACAGACCCTGCTACACAGCCTTGTACTGGTACCAGGGGGGAGCATATAAATAGTAAATACACCAGCTCCTTTATCTCAGGCACTGGCTTATGTCCAGCAGAGCACTGCTCCTCCACAGACCCTGCTACACAGCCTTGTACTGGTACCAGGGGGAGCATATAAATAGTAAATACACCAGCTCCTTTATCTCAGGCACTGGCTTATGCCCAGCAGAGCACTGCTCCTCCACAGACCCTGCTACACAGCCTTGTACTGGTACCAAGGGGGAGCATATAAATAGTAAATACACCAGCTCCTTTATCTCAGGCACTGGCTTATGCCCAGCAGAGCGCTGCTCCTCTACAGACCCTGCTACACAGCCTGTACTGGTACCAGGGAGGAGCATATAAATAGTAAATACGCCAGCTCCTTTATCTCAGGCACTGGCTTATGTCCAGCAGAGCACTGCTCCTCCACAGACCCTGCTACACAGCCTGTACTGGTACCAAGGGGGAGCATATAAATAGTAAATACACCAGCTCCTTTATCTCAGGCACTGGCTTATGCCCAGCAGAGCACTGCTCCTCCACAGACCCTGCTACACAGCCTGTACTGGTACCAGGGGGGAGCATATAAATAGTAAATACACCAGCTCCTTTATCTCAGGCACTGGTTTATGCCCAGCAGAGCACTGCTCCTCCACAGACCCTGCTACACAGCCTGTACTGGTACCAAGGGGGAGCATATAAATAGTAAATACACCAGCTCCTTTATCTCAGGCACTGGCTTATGCCCAGCAGAGCACTGCTCCTCCACAGACCCTGCTACACAGCCTGTACTGGTACCAGGGGGGAGCATATAAATAGTAAATACACCAGCTCCTTTATCTCAGGCACTGGCTTATGTCCAGCAGAGCACTGCTCCTCCACAGACCCTGCTACACAGCCTGTACTGGTACCAGGGGGAGCATATAAATAGTAAATACACCAGCTCCTTTATCTCAGGCACTGGCTTATGCCCAGCAGAGCACTGCTCCTCCACAGACCCTGCTACACAGCCTGTACTGGTACCAGGGGAAGCATATAAATAGTAAATACACCAGCTCCTTTATCTCAGGCACTGGCTTATGCCCAGCAGAGCGCTGCTCCTCCCCAGACCCTGCTACACAGCCTTGTACTGGTACCAGGGGGGAGCATATAAATAGTAAATACACCAGCTCCTTTATCTCAGGCACTGGCTTATACCCAGCAGAGCACTGCTCCTCCACAGACCCTGCTACACAGCCTGTACTGGTACCAGGGGGGAGCATATAAATAGTAAATACACCAGCTCCTTTATCTCAGGCACTGGCTTATGCCCAGCAGAGCGCTGCTCCTTCACAGACCCTGCTACACAGCCTGTACTGGTACCAGGGGGAGCATATAAATAGTAAATACACCAGCTCCTTTATCTCAGGCACTGGCTTATGCCCAGCAGAGCGCTGCTCCTCCACAGACCCTGCTACACAGCCTTGTACTGGTACCAAGGGGGAGCATATAAATAGTAAATACACCAGCTCCTTTATCTCAGGCACTGGCTTATGCCCAGCAGTGCACTGCTCCTCCACAGACCCTGCTACACAGCCTTGTACTGGTACCAGGGGGGAGCATATAAATAGTAAATACACCAGCTCCTTTATCTCAGGCACTGGCTTATGCCCAGCAGAGCACTGCTCCTCCACAGACCCTGCTACACAGCCTTGTACTGGTACCAGGGGGAGCATATAAATAGTAAATACACCAGCTCCTTTATCTCAGGCACTGGCTTATGCCCAGCAGAGCGCTGCTCCTCCACAGACCCTGCTACACAGCCTTGTACTGGTACCAGGGGGAGCATATAAATAGTAAATACACCAGCTCCTTTATCTCAGGCACTGGCTTATGCCCAGCAGAGCACTGCTCCTCCACAGACCCTGCTACACAGCCTTGTACTGGTACCAGGGGGGAGCATATAAATAGTAAATACACCAGCTCCTTTATCTCAGGCACTGGCTTATGCCCAGCAGAGCACTGCTCATCCACAGACCCTGCTGCACAGCCTGTACTGGTACCAGGGGGGAGCATATACATAGTAAATACACCAGCTCCTTTATCTCAGGCACTGGCTTATCCCCAGCAGAGCACTGCTCCTCCACAGACCCTGCTACACAGCCTGTGCTGGTACCAGGGGGGAGCATATAAATAGTAAATACACCAGCTCCTTTATCTCAGGCACTGGCTTATGCCCAGCAGAGCACTGCTCCTCCACAGACCCTGCTACACAGCCTGTACTGGTACCAGGGGGAGCATATAAATAGTAAATACACCAGCTCCTTTATCTCAGGCACTGGCTTATGTCCAGCAGAGCACTGCTCCTCCACAGACCCTGCTACACAGCCTTGTACTGGTACCAAGGGGGAGCATATAAATAGTAAATACACCAGCTCCTTTATCTCAGGCACTGGCTTATGTCCAGCAGAGCACTGCTCCTCCACAGACCCTGCTACACAGCCTGTACTGGTACCAGGGGGGAGCATATAAATAGTAATTACACCAGCTCCTTTATCTCAGGCACTGGCTTATGCCCAGCAGAGCGCTGCTCCTCCACAGACCCTGCTACACAGCCTTGTACTGGTACCAAGGGGGAGCATATAAATAGTAAATACACCAGCTCCTTTATCTCAGGCACTGGCTTATGCCCAGCAGAGCACTGCTCCTCCACAGACCCTGCTACACAGCCTTGTACTGGTACCAGGGGGGAGCATATAAATAGTAAATACACCAGCTCCTTTATCTCAGGCACTGGCTTATGCCCAGCAGAGCACTGCTCCTCCACAGACCCTGCTACACAGCCTTGTACTGGTACCAGGGGGGAGCATATAAATAGTAAATACACCAGCTCCTTTATCTCAGGCACTGGCTTATGCCCAGCAGAGCACTGCTCCTCCACAGACCCTGCTACACAGCCTGTACTGGTACCAGGGGGAGCATATAAATAGTAAATACACCAGCTCCTTTATCTCAGGCACTGGCTTATGCCCAGCAGAGCACTGCTCCTCCACAGACCCTGCTACACAGCCTGTACTGGTACCAAGGGGAGCATATAAATAGTAAATACACCAGCTCCTTTATCTCAGGCACTGGCTTATGCCCAGCAGAGCGCTGCTCCTCCACAGACCCTGCTACACAGCCTTGTACTGGTACCAAGGGGGAGCATATAAATAGTAAATACACCAGCTCCTTTATCTCAGGCACTGGCTTATGCCCAGCAGAGCGCTGCTCCTCCACAGACCCTGCTACACAGCCTTGTACTGGTACCAGGGGGAGCATATAAATAGTAAATACGCCAGCTCCTTTATCTCAGGCACTGGCTTATGCCCAGCAGAGCACTGCTCCTCCACAGACCCTGCTACACAGCCTTGTACTGGTACCAGGGGGAGCATATAAATAGTAAATACACCAGCTCCTTTATCTCAGGCACTGACTTATGCCCAGCAGAGCACTGCTCCTCCACAGAGCCTGCTACACAGCCTGTACTGGTACCAAGGGGGAGCATATAAATAGTAAATACACCAGCTCCTTTATCCCAGGCACTGGCTTATGTCCAGCAGAGCACTGCTCCTCCACAGACCCTGCTACACAGCCTGTACTGGTACCAGGGGGGAGCATATAAATAGTAAATACACCAGCTCCTTTATCTCAGTCACTGGCTTATGCCCAGCAGAGCGCTGCTCCTCCACAGACCCTGCTACACAGCCTGTACTGGTACCAAGGGGGAGCATATAAATAGTAAATACACCAGCTCCTTTATCTCAGGCACTGGCTTATGCCCAGCAGAGCGCTGCTCCTCCCAGACCCTGCTACACAGCCTGTACTGGTACCAGGGGGGAGCATATAAATAGTAAATACACCAGCTCCTTTATCTCAGGCACTGGCTTATCCCCAGCAGAGCGCTGCTCCTCCCAGACCCTGCTACACAGCCTGTACTGGTACCAGGGGGAGCATATAAATAGTAAATACACCAGCTCCTTTATCTCAGGCACTGGCTTATGTCCAGCAGAGCACTGCTCCTCCACAGACCCTGCTACACAGCCTGTACTGGTACCAGGGGGGAGCATATAAATAGTAAATACACCAGCTCCTTTATCTCAGGCACTGGCTTATGCCCAGCAGAGCGCTGCTCCTCCACAGACCCTGCTACACAGCCTTGTACTGGTACCAGGGGGGAGCATATAAATAGTAAATACACCAGCTCCTTTATCTCAGGCACTGGCTTATGCCCAGCAGAGCGCTGCTCCTCCACAGACCCTGCTACATTGCCTTGTACTGGTACCAGGGGGAGCATATAAATAGTAATTACACCAGCTCCTTTATCTCAGGCACTGGCTTATGCCCAGCAGAGCACTGCTCCTCCACAGACCCTGCTACACAGCCTTGTACTGATACCAGGGGGGAGCATATAAATAGTAAATACACCAGCTCCTTTATCTCAGGCACTGGCTTATGTCCAGCAGAGCACTGCTCCTCCACAGACCCTGCTACACAGCCTGTACTGGTACCAGGGGGAGCATATAAATAGTAAATACACCAGCTCCTTTATCTCAGGCACTGGCTTATGCCCAGCAGAGCGCTGCTCCTCCACAGACCCTGCTACACAGCCTTGTACTGGTACCAAGGGGAGCATATAAATAGTAAATACACCAGCTCCTTTATCTCAGGCACTGGCTTATGTCCAGCAGAGCGCTGCTCCTCCACAGACCCTGCTACACAGCCTGTACTGGTACCAGGGGGGAGCATATAAATAGTAAATACACCAGCTCCTTTATCTCAGGCACTGGCTTATGCCCAGCAGAGCACTGATCCTCCACAGACCCTGCTACACAGCCTTGTACTGGTACCAGGGGGGAGCATATAAATAGTAAATACACCAGCTCCTTTATCTCAGGCACTGGCTTATGCCCAGCAGAGCACTGCTCCTCCACAGACCCTGCTACACAGCCTTGTACTGGTACCAGGGGGGAGCATATAAATAGTAAATACACCAGCTCCTTTATCTCAGGCACTGGCTTATGCCCAGCAGAGCGCTGCTCCTCCACAGAGCCTGCTACACAGCCCTGTACTGCTACCAGGGGGAGCATATAAATAGTAAATACACCAGCTCCTTTATCTCAGGCACTGGCTTATGCCCAGCAGAGCACTGCTCCTCCACAGACCCTGCTACACAGCCTGTACTGGTACCAGGGGGAGCATATAAATACTAAGTACACCAGCTCCTTTATCTCAGGCACTGGCTTATGCCCAGCAGAGCACTGCTCCTCCACAGACCCTGCTACACAGCCTTGTACTGGTACCAAGGGGGAGTATATAAATAGTAAATACACCAGCTCCTTTATCTCAGGCACTGGCTTATGCCCAGCAGAGCACTGCTCCTCCACAGACCCTGCTACACAGCCTGTACTGGTACCAGGGGGGAGCATATAAATAGTAAATACACCAGCTCCTTTATCTCAGGCACTGGCTTATGCCCAGCAGAGCGCTGCTCCTCCACAGACCCTGCTACACAGCCTTGTACTGGTACCAGGGGGGAGCATATAAATAGTAAATACACCAGCTCCTTTATCTCAGGCACTGGCTTATGTCCAGCAGAGCACTGCTCCTCCACAGACCCTGCTACACAGCCTTGTACTGGTACCAGGGGGAGCATATAAATAGTAAATACACCAGCTCCTTTATCTCAGGCACTGGCTTATGCCCAGCAGAGCACTGCTCCTCCACAGACCCTGCTACACAGCCTTGTACTGGTACCAAGGGGGAGCATATAAATAGTAAATACACCAGCTCCTTTATCTCAGGCACTGGCTTATGCCCAGCAGAGCGCTGCTCCTCTACAGACCCTGCTACACAGCCTGTACTGGTACCAGGGAGGAGCATATAAATAGTAAATACGCCAGCTCCTTTATCTCAGGCACTGGCTTATGTCCAGCAGAGCACTGCTCCTCCACAGACCCTGCTACACAGCCTGTACTGGTACCAAGGGGGAGCATATAAATAGTAAATACACCAGCTCCTTTATCTCAGGCACTGGCTTATGCCCAGCAGAGCACTGCTCCTCCACAGACCCTGCTACACAGCCTGTACTGGTACCAGGGGGGAGCATATAAATAGTAAATACACCAGCTCCTTTATCTCAGGCACTGGTTTATGCCCAGCAGAGCACTGCTCCTCCACAGACCCTGCTACACAGCCTGTACTGGTACCAAGGGGGAGCATATAAATAGTAAATACACCAGCTCCTTTATCTCAGGCACTGGCTTATGCCCAGCAGAGCACTGCTCCTCCACAGACCCTGCTACACAGCCTGTACTGGTACCAGGGGGGAGCATATAAATAGTAAATACACCAGCTCCTTTATCTCAGGCACTGGCTTATGTCCAGCAGAGCACTGCTCCTCCACAGACCCTGCTACACAGCCTGTACTGGTACCAGGGGGGAGCATATAAATAGTAAATACACCAGCTCCTTTATCTCAGGCACTGGATTATGCCCAGCAGAGCACTGCTCCTCCCCAGACCCTGCTACACAGCCTTGTACTGGTACCAAGGGGGAGCATATAAATAGTAAATACACCAGCTCCTTTATCTCAGGCACTGGCTTATGCCCAGCAGAGCACTGCTCCTCCACAGACCCTGCTACACAGCCTGTACTGGTACCAGGGGGAGCATATAAATAGTAAATACACCAGCTCCTTTATCTCAGGCACTGGCTTATGCCCAGCAGAGCACTGCTCCTCCACAGACCCTGCTACACAGCCTGTACTGGTACCAGCGGAAGCATATAAATAGTAAATACACCAGCTCCTTTATCTCAGGCACTGGCTTCTGCCCAGCAGAGCGCTGCTCCTCCCCAGACCCTGCTACACAGCCTTGTACTGGTACCAGGGGGGAGCATATAAATAGTAAATACACCAGCTCCTTTATCTCAGGCACTGGCTTATACCCAGCAGAGCACTGCTCCTCCACAGACCCTGCTACACAGCCTGTACTGGTACCAGGGGGGAGCATATAAATAGTAAATACACCAGCTCCTTTATCTCAGGCACTGGCTTATGCCCAGCAGAGCGCTGCTCCTTCACAGACCCTGCTACACAGCCTGTACTGGTACCAGGGGGAGCATATAAATAGTAAATACACCAGCTCCTTTATCTCAGGCACTGGCTTATGCCCAGCAGAGCATTGCTCCTCCACAGACCCTGCTACACAGCCTTGTACTGGTACCAAGGGGGAGCATATAAATAGTAAATACACCAGCTCCTTTATCTCAGGCACTGGCTTATGCCCAGCAGTGCACTGCTCCTCCACAGACCCTGCTACACAGCCTTGTACTGGTACCAGGGGGGAGCATATAAATAGTAAATACACCAGCTCCTTTATCTCAGGCACTGGCTTATGCCCAGCAGAGCACTGCTCCTCCACAGACCCTGCTACACAGCCTTGTACTGGTACCAGGGGGAGCATATAAATAGTAAATACACCAGCTCCTTTATCTCAGGCACTGGCTTATGCCCAGCAGAGCGCTGCTCCTCCACAGACCCTGCTACACAGCCTTGTACTGGTACCAGGGGGAGCATATAAATAGTAAATACACCAGCTCCTTTATCTCAGGCACTGGCTTATGCCCAGCAGAGCACTGCTCCTCCACAGACCCTGCTACACAGCCTTGTACTGGTACCAGGGGGGAGCATATAAATAGTAAATACACCAGCTCCTTTATCTCAGGCACTGGCTTATGCCCAGCAGAGCACTGCTCATCCACAGACCCTGCTGCACAGCCTGTACTGGTACCAGGGGGGAGCATATACATAGTAAATACACCAGCTCCTTTATCTCAGGCACTGGCTTATCCCCAGCAGAGCACTGCTCCTCCACAGACCCTGCTACACAGCCTGTGCTGGTACCAGGGGGGAGCATATAAATAGTAAATACACCAGCTCCTTTATCTCAGGCACTGGCTTATGCCCAGCAGAGCACTGCTCCTCCACAGACCCTGCTACACAGCCTGTACTGGTACCAGGGGGAGCATATAAATAGTAAATACACCAGCTCCTTTATCTCAGGCACTGGCTTATGTCCAGCAGAGCACTGCTCCTCCACAGACCCTGCTACACAGCCTTGTACTGGTACCAAGGGGGAGCATATAAATAGTAAATACACCAGCTCCTTTATCTCAGGCACTGGCTTATGTCCAGCAGAGCACTGCTCCTCCACAGACCCTGCTACACAGCCTGTACTGGTACCAGGGGGGAGCATATAAATAGTAATTACACCAGCTCCTTTATCTCAGGCACTGGCTTATGCCCAGCAGAGCGCTGCTCCTCCACAGACCCTGCTACACAGCCTTGTACTGGTACCAAGGGGGAGCATATAAATAGTAAATACACCAGCTCCTTTATCTCAGGCACTGGCTTATGCCCAGCAGAGCACTGCTCCTCCACAGACCCTGCTACACAGCCTTGTACTGGTACCAGGGGGGAGCATATAAATAGTAAATACACCAGCTCCTTTATCTCAGGCACTGGCTTATGCCCAGCAGAGCACTGCTCCTCCACAGACCCTGCTACACAGCCTTGTACTGGTACCAGGGGGGAGCATATAAATAGTAAATACACCAGCTCCTTTATCTCAGGCACTGGCTTATGCCCAGCAGAGCACTGCTCCTCCACAGACCCTGCTACACAGCCTGTACTGGTACCAGGGGGAGCATATAAATAGTAAATACACCAGCTCCTTTATCTCAGGCACTGGCTTATGCCCAGCAGAGCACTGCTCCTCCACAGACCCTGCTACACAGCCTGTACTGGTACCAAGGGGAGCATATAAATAGTAAATACACGAGCTCCTTTATCTCAGGCACTGGCTTATCCCCAGCAGAGCGCTGCTCCTCCACAGACCCTGCTACACAGCCTTGTACTGGTACCAGGGGGGAGCATATAAATAGTAAATACACCAGCTCCTTTATCTCAGGCACTGGCTTATGCCCAGCAGAGCACTGCTCCTCCACAGACCCTGCTACATTGCCTTGTACTGGTACCAGGGGGGAGCATATAAATAGTAAATACACCAGCTCCTTTATCTCAGGCACTGGCTTATGCCCAGCAGAGCGCTGCTCCTCCACAGACCCTGCTACACAGCCTTGTACTGGTACCAGGGGGGAGCATATAAATAGTAAATACACCAGCTCCTTTATCTCAGGCACTGGCTTATGCCCAGCAGAGCACTGCTCCTCCACAGACCCTGCTACACAGCCTTGTACTGGTACCAAGGGGGAGCATATAAATAGTAAATACACCAGCTCCTTTATCTCAGGCACTGGATTATGCCCAGCAGAGCACTGCTCCTCCACAGACCCTGCTACACAGCCTTGTACTGGTACCAGGGGGGAGCATATAAATAGTAAATACACCAGCTCCTTTATCTCAGGCACTGGCTTATGTCCAGCAGAGCACTGCTCCTCCACAGACCCTGCTACACAGCCCTGTACTGGTACCAGGGGGGAGCATATAAATAGTAAATACACCAGCTCCTTTATCTCAGGCACTGGCTTATGCCCAGCAGAGCGCTGCTCCTCCACAGACCCTGCTACACAGCCTTGTACTGGTACCAAGGGGGAGCATATAAATAGTAAATACACCAGCTCCTTTATCTCAGGCACTGGCTTATGCCCAGCAGAGCGCTGCTCCTCCACAGACCCTGCTACACAGCCTTGTACTGGTACCAGGGGGAGCATATAAATAGTAAATACGCCAGCTCCTTTATCTCAGGCACTGGCTTATGCCCAGCAGAGCACTGCTCATCCACAGACCCTGCTGCACAGCCTGTACTGGTACCAGGGGGGAGCATATACATAGTAAATACACCAGCTCCTTTATCTCAGGCACTGGCTTATCCCCAGCAGAGCACTGCTCCTCCACAGACCCTGCTACACAGCCTGTGCTGGTACCAGGGGGGAGCATATAAATAGTAAATACACCAGCTCCTTTATCTCAGGCACTGGCTTATGCCCAGCAGAGCACTGCTCCTCCACAGACCCTGCTACACAGCCTGTACTGGTACCAGGGGGAGCATATAAATAGTAAATACACCAGCTCCTTTATCTCAGGCACTGGCTTATGTCCAGCAGAGCACTGCTCCTCCACAGACCCTGCTACACAGCCTTGTACTGGTACCAAGGGGGAGCATATAAATAGTAAATACACCAGCTCCTTTATCTCAGGCACTGGCTTATGTCCAGCAGAGCACTGCTCCTCCACAGACCCTGCTACACAGCCTGTACTGGTACCAGGGGGGAGCATATAAATAGTAATTACACCAGCTCCTTTATCTCAGGCACTGGCTTATGCCCAGCAGAGCGCTGCTCCTCCACAGACCCTGCTACACAGCCTTGTACTGGTACCAAGGGGGAGCATATAAATAGTAAATACACCAGCTCCTTTATCTCAGGCACTGGCTTATGCCCAGCAGAGCACTGCTCCTCCACAGACCCTGCTACACAGCCTTGTACTGGTACCAGGGGGGAGCATATAAATAGTAAATACACCAGCTCCTTTATCTCAGGCACTGGCTTATGCCCAGCAGAGCACTGCTCCTCCACAGACCCTGCTACACAGCCTTGTACTGGTACCAGGGGGGAGCATATAAATAGTAAATACACCAGCTCCTTTATCTCAGGCACTGGCTTATGCCCAGCAGAGCACTGCTCCTCCACAGACCCTGCTACACAGCCTGTACTGGTACCAGGGGGAGCATATAAATAGTAAATACACCAGCTCCTTTATCTCAGGCACTGGCTTATGCCCAGCAGAGCACTGCTCCTCCACAGACCCTGCTACACAGCCTGTACTGGTACCAAGGGGAGCATATAAATAGTAAATACACCAGCTCCTTTATCTCAGGCACTGGCTTATCCCCAGCAGAGCGCTGCTCCTCCACAGACCCTGCTACACAGCCTTGTACTGGTACCAGGGGGGAGCATATAAATAGTAAATACACCAGCTCCTTTATCTCAGGCACTGGCTTATGCCCAGCAGAGCACTGCTCCTCCACAGACCCTGCTACATTGCCTTGTACTGGTACCAGGGGGGAGCATATAAATAGTAAATACACCAGCTCCTTTATCTCAGGCACTGGCTTATGCCCAGCAGAGCGCTGCTCCTCCACAGACCCTGCTACACAGCCTTGTACTGGTACCAGGGGGGAGCATATAAATAGTAAATACACCAGCTCCTTTATCTCAGGCACTGGCTTATGCCCAGCAGAGCGCTGCTCCTCCACAGACCCTGCTACACAGCCTTGTACTGGTACCAAGGGGGAGCATATAAATAGTAAATACACCAGCTCCTTTATCTCAGGCACTGGATTATGCCCAGCAGAGCACTGCTCCTCCACAGACCCTGCTACACAGCCTTGTACTGGTACCAGGGGGGAGCATATAAATAGTAAATACACCAGCTCCTTTATCTCAGGCACTGGCTTATGTCCAGCAGAGCACTGCTCCTCCACAGACCCTGCTACACAGCCCTGTACTGGTACCAGGGGGGAGCATATAAATAGTAAATACACCAGCTCCTTTATCTCAGGCACTGGCTTATGCCCAGCAGAGCGCTGCTCCTCCACAGACCCTGCTACACAGCCTTGTACTGGTACCAAGGGGGAGCATATAAATAGTAAATACACCAGCTCCTTTATCTCAGGCACTGGCGTATGCCCAGCAGAGCGCTGCTCCTCCACAGACCCTGCTACACAGCCTTGTACTGGTACCAGGGGGAGCATATAAATAGTAAATACGCCAGCTCCTTTATCTCAGGCACTGGCTTATGCCCAGCAGAGCACTGCTCCTCCACAGACCCTGCTACACAGCCTTGTACTGGTACCAGGGGGAGCATATAAATAGTAAATACACCAGCTCCTTTATCTCAGGCACTGGCTTATGCCCAGCAGAGCACTGCTCCTCCACAGAGCCTGCTACACAGCCTGTACTGGTACCAAGGGGGAGCATATAAATAGTAAATACACCAGCTCCTTTATCCCAGGCACTGGCTTATGTCCAGCAGAGCACTGCTCCTCCACAGACCCTGCTACACAGCCTGTACTGGTACCAGGGGGGAGCATATAAATAGTAAATACACCAGCTCCTTTATCTCAGTCACTGGCTTATGCCCAGCAGAGCGCTGCTCCTCCACAGACCCTGCTACACAGCCTGTACTGGTACCAAGGGGGAGCATATAAATAGTAAATACACCAGCTCCTTTATCTCAGGCACTGGCTTATGCCCAGCAGAGCACTGCTCCTCCACAGACCCTGCTACACAGCCTGTACTGGTACCAGGGGGGAGCATATAAATAGTAAATACACCAGCTCCTTTATCTCAGGCACTGGCTTATGCCCAGCAGAGCACTGCTCCTCCACAGACCCTGCTACACAGCCCTGTACTGGTACCAAGGGGGAGCATATAAATAGTAAATACACCAGCTCCTTTATCTCAGGCACTGGCTTATGCCCAGCAGAGCGCTGCTCCTCCACAGACCCTGCTACACAGCCTGTACTGGTACCAGGGGGGAGCATATAAATAGTAAATACACCAGCTCCTTTATCTCAGGCACTGGCTTATGCCCAGCAGAGCACTGCTCCTCCACAGACCCTGCTACACAGCCTGTACTGGTACCAGGGGGGAGCATATAAATAGTAAATACACCAGCTCCTTTATCTCAGGCACTGGCTTATGCCCAGCAGAGCACTGCTCCTCCACAGACCCTGCTACACAGCCCTGTACTGGTACCAGGGGGGAGCATATAAATAGTAAATACACCAGCTCCTTTATCTCAGGCACTGGCTTATGTCCAGCAGAGCACTGCTCCTCCACAGACCCTGCTACACAGCCTTGTACTGGTACCAGGGGGGAGCATATAAATAGTAAATACACCAGCTCCTTTATCTCAGGCACTGGCTTATGCCCAGCAGAGCACTGCTCCTCCACAGACCCTGCTACACAGCCTGTACTGGTACCAGGGGGAGCATATAAATAGTAAATACACCAGCTCCTTTATCTCAGGCACTGGATTATGTCCAGCAGAGCGCTGCTCCTCCACAGACCCTGCTACACAGCCTTGTACTGGTACCAGGGGGGAGCATATAAATAGTAAATACACCAGCTCCTTTATCTCAGGCACTGGCTTATGCCCAGCAGAGCGCTGCTCCTCCACAGACCCTGCTACACAGCCTTGTACTGGTACCAGGGGGGAGCATATAAATAGTAAATACACCAGCTCCTTTATCTCAGGCACTGGCTTATGCCCAGCAGAGCACTGCTCCTCCACAGACCCTGCTACACAGCCTGTACTGGTACCAGGGGGGAGCATATAAATAGTAAATACACCAGCTCCTTTATCTCAGGCACTGGCTTATGCCCAGCAGAGCACTGCTCCTCCACAGACAGTGCTACACAGCCTTGTACTGGTACCAGGGGGGAGCATATAAATAGTAAATACACCAGCTCCTTTATCTCAGGCACTGGCTTATGCCCAGCAGAGCGCTGCTCCTCCACAGACCCTGCTACACAGCCTTGTACTGGTACCAGGGGGAGCATATAAATAGTAAATACACCAGCTCCTTTATCTCAGGCACTGGCTTATGCCCAGCAGAGCACTGCTCCTCCCCAGACCCTGCTACACAGCCTGTACTGGTACCAGGGGGGAGCATATAAATAGTAAATACACCAGCTCCTTTATCTCAGGCACTGGCTTATGCCCAGCAGAGCACTGCTCCTCCACAGACCCTGTTACACAGCCTGTACTGGTACCAGGGGGAGCATATAAATAGTAAATACACCAGCTCCTTTATCTCAGGCACTGGCTTATGCCCAGCAGAGCACTGCTCCTCCCAGACCCTGCTACACAGCCCTGTACTGGTACCAGGGGGGAGCATATAAATAGTAAATACACCAGCTCCTTTATCTCAGGCACTGGCTTATGTCCAGCAGAGCACTGCTCCTCCACAGACCCTGCTACACAGCCTTGTACTGGTACCAGGGGGAGCATATAAATAGTAAATACACCAGCTCCTTTATCTCAGGCACTGGCTTATGCCCAGCAGAGCGCTGCTCCTCCACAGACCCTGCTACACAGCCTGTACTGGTACCAGGGGGGAGCATATAAATAGTAAATACACCAGCTCCTTTATCTCAGGCACTGGCTTATGCCCAGCAGAGCGCTGCTCCTCCACAGACCCTGCTACACAGCCTTGTACTGGTACCAGGGGGGAGCATATAAATAGTAAATACACCAGCTCCTTTATCTCAGGCACTGGCTTATGCCCAGCAGAGCACTGCTCCTCCCAGACCCTGCTACACAGCCTTGTACTGGTACCAGGGGGAGCATATAAATAGTAAATACACCAGCTCCTTTATCTCAGGCACTGGCTTATTCCCAGCAGAGCACTGCTCCTCCACAGACCCTGCTACACAGCCTTGTACTGGTACCAAGGGGGAGCATATAAATATTTATAGAAACAAAAATTGGTCCTTCCAAAGAGATGGGGAACCAAGGAGAAAAAGCCTCTTTGTGGGTGCACTCTTTCAAAAACAATTTATACGTTTATTTGTAAATATTTATTGTTTAAAAATATAAATTTTATTATGACAATTAAAAATAATGTGTATAGAATAAGGGAAAAAAATTTACCTATTGGTATACCCTAAAAATTAAACAAATAAAGTACAAGGTGATTATGTGTCATTTATTGGACTCCTCCAAAGTAATAATTATCTCAAAAGATTCTTTATGATAGTTTGTAGCATCCCCTGTGAACAGTAGTGTGTTTTAGAGTAAAGGAATTGATTCCAAAGCTCTTGACACTGGATGCAATTTAATAAAATCTGTAGTGGAGGAGGATTAATTAATTGATTATCTGCTAGGCGAAAATCTATATGCTAATAATCATAGTAGGCAAAGAAGTTTACATAACAACAATTCTGTTTGTTACCGACTGTATAGAATATTACACACTGATGTGTGGATGTTTACTTAATAAATATCAGAAACCACACATCCTGCAATAGATAGCCGTAACTGTTAATCATTATACAAATGCTGCATTAATATCCAAATATCTTGCAAGTGCATGCAGCAAATGAAAGATGTTTCATAATGATAAAAAGTTGTTACTTAATAAAAAACAGAAATGACACATCCTGCAATTGGAAACTGTAACTTGTGATACCTAAATAAGACACTCTATTTGTATCAATAAATCTTACTGATGTATAAAGCAGGATTCTGTCTGCTGTGTCAGTTTAGGACAAGTGGTGGTTTTCACTGCAAGGAGAGGTAATTGAGGTAATAAGGTAAATCTTGGAGAGTACCCGTGCCGTGATTCCACTCACTTCTGCTGCCTTCCCATATGTGAACAATGGTCACAGTGAATGGGAGGTGAGAGAGTCAGTGGCCGGAACGGGTATGAAGAAAGACAGTGGCGTTACTTGCTTTTGCCGGGATACGGTGAGGGGTTATCCTGATAACAATTGTCATTGCAGGAAAAAGCCCACTCCCGACCCGCAATGAGTGCGCGCCGAAATACCTCAGGTGCGAGAAGTTCTAGTTGTTATAGCCCCCGTGGATGTCCTTGCTTGAGACGCGTGTGGGGGTTTCTGCCTGTGAGTCCGGGTCCGTGATTGTCACACGGGAATCCGGAAAAGACGTCAGGATGACGTCAGAGTATCTGTGAACGAAGCGGACGTACGTTTCACCCTAGCCGGGCTTGGTCACCTTGTGTCCTATTGTGGTTGCTGCCGTGTTTTATGCCGGTTCTATCCAATGAGAATGGGAGCTGCCAAGATTAGTGTTTGAATTGCAGCAGAAGTGTCTAACTGAATTAATCAATTTAATTAATTAATAGCATAATAAGATAAATTTATCAATAATCTTAGAGGAGCTAATCTACTAAACGACGTTTATGGTTTTGTGAGATAATGTAATTGAATTATGATGGAATGAATAAATAAAAATTATATGAATAAATAGATGAATAAATGGAAAAATAAATAGATAATTAGAAAATGAAAAATATTAAATAATAATAGGTAGAATAAAAAATAATAATAATAATAAATAATTAATAAAATGAATATTTAATGACGAACTATTTGTGACTTTTTTAGCAAAAAGGGGAATTTATGATTAGTGATGATTCCTTACAAAAATCGAATAAAGGAATCATTGCAATATAAAGAAAAATAAGGAAGAAAAGGGGCGGGTTTATTTATTAGAGAAAAAAAAGTTTTTTTCTTTTTCTTTGAATACTGAAGATTGCAATACATTGTTTGCATATGTGGGTGAAGATACCTCTAATACGAGCACATATAATATATAAAGATAAATTAGTAGTGGACATATAATGTAATGTAATGTAAAGATATAAAGTGGATACACTCTTGTACGTATATGTATGTATATAATAGCAGTTACACATCATGGTATTTGATGCTTAAAGAGAACTAATAAAATTTGTAATATTAAGAATTAATTGGTTATATCCAAGTAATTGTCTGGTAATTAATCCAGATTAATTTAATTAGAATTGATAATAGTTTATAATGATCAATAAGTTGAATATGTGGGATCCACTATCTTAACCGATATTTAGTACTGAAAGTTTTTTTGCTGTTTTGTACGAAGTCTTTAAGTGGTTAAAAAAGCCCCATAATGTATATTTTCATTTAGTCCCCTTGGTGAAAGGGATCCAAGCCTGAAGATCCATTTGCTCTCTTTTTTCAAGAGCTCCTTGTTCAGATCTCCACCTCTCAGGCCCAGGAGTACTTTTTCTAAACCAAAGATTTTTAAATCATCTGAGCAACCATGGTGTACTTTATGGAAGTGTTTTGCCACTGTGGTCAGAGGTCTCAGTTTTTTAATATCGGATTCAACGTTCCTGATTGTCCCTATATGTTCCAGAGCTCGTTGCTTGAGCATTCTTGAAGTCATTCCCACGTAATAAATATGGCAAGGGCAAGTTATGCAATAGATGACATTCTTTGTCTTGCAATTGAAAAAGTCCTCTATGGGTCGAGATATACCATATTTGTCCATGATTGAATCCTTATGCAAAATATGTCTACAAACTTTGCAGTTGCCACATGGGAAACTGCCTCTGATGGTAGCTACTTTCGGTGGTCTAGCTTCAAAGTGACTTTGAACTAGTCTATCCTTGAGACTTGCAGACCTCCGCCAGCTCATCTGTACTTGTTCTTTCAGTATTTTATCCAAATCAGTATCTGTATGTAACACTGGCCAGTGTTTTTGGATGATACTTTTGATTTCACTCCACTCGGCACAGAAGTTGCCCACAAAACGGATTTCAATATCTTGTGGTTGGTCCTTTGTGTTTTTCTTTTTAAAAATTAGCGAGTCTCTGCTGGTATGTCTGATGTCTCTTAGTGCCTTCTTGATGGACCTGTTGCTGTATCCCCTACTTCGTAGTCTATTGGATAGCTCTAGACTTTTTTCTTGAAACGTTCTCTCATCAGAGCAGTTCCTCTTTAGCCTCAAGAACTCCCCTTTAGGGATATTTTTGACTGTGGGTGGGAAGTGGGAGCTGGAGTGATGAAGTATGGAGTTGGTGGCTGTAGGTTTCCTGAACAATTCCGTACCAACAATATTATCCGGGTCACGGAAAATGGTGAGGTCCAGAAAAGGGATCTTATCCTTGCTAACCTCAAATGTAAATTTGAGATTTAAATCGTTGACGTGCAAGTCTTGTACAAAAGACCCCAAAGATTCTTCGTCACCATCCCATATGAGTAATATGTCATCTATATAGCGAAGCCATAATAGAATCCTCCTGGTATGATGGTCATTTTTTTCTTGAAACACAACTTCCCGTTCCCACCAGCCTAAGAATAAATTTGCATACGTGGGTGCACAGGATGCTCCCATCGCTGTCCCCCTTGTTTGTATGTAAAATTTATTGTCAAAAATGAAGTAATTATAATGAAGGACAAAATGCAATAGGTCCAAAATAAATGAGTGAAAATCCGTTAATCCTTCCATTTCCATAAAGTATCGAATTGCTGCTAAGCCTTTTTGATGATCAATTGAAGTGTAGAGTGACTCTACATCCATACTGACAAGGAGATGAGTCTCATCTAGCCTGATGCCATGAATTTTCTGTAGGACATCCGTGGTGTCTTGGACATAAGAAGGAAGAGTAGTTACATGGTGTCTTAATTGTACATCTATAAAGACACTTGCCTGTTCAAGGAGGCCTCCAATCCCAGACACTATGGGTCTGCCTGGGGGTTTGGTAATACTTTTGTGTGTCTTGGGTAGGAGATAAAAGGTTGGAATTTTGGGATGGTTTATTTTCAAAAATTGGAGTTCTGATTTTGTAATGATGTTATTTCTCCATGCATTCTCAATGAGCCTTGTATACAATGTCTGAAAATTATCTGTAGGGTTGAAGAGCGTCTTCTTATAACAATTTTTGTCATTGAGTTGCCTGAGAGCTTCCTTCACATACATATCTTTGGGCCATAGGACCACATTACCTCCTTTATCGGATTGTTTGATTTCTATGTCATTCCATGATTCGATCTCATTAAGTGCCTTTCTTTCAATACTTTTCAAATTATGATGTAAGGCCCCCTTATGTTTTTGATGTAATCCATCCAATTCCTTTGAGACCAGATTTATAAATACCCTCACCTCCGGGCATATGTTGTCCTGTGGAAAGAAGTTTGATTTCCTTTTACAGGTTGGTCTCGTAGTTTCCCCTACGGATTCCATTTCCCTGGTGTCCTGTAATTCTTCAAGAATAGATAATGCCACTAATTCTTCTTCAGAAAATGGAAAATCTTGGTTCTCCAAGTCCATTGTGGCCTCTGGATTGTTTGTCTCTTCAGGAGTCAGGGAGATAGCCGAATAGTTTTTATTAGCATGAAATTTTGCAAGCAACAGTTTCCTGCCAAACAAATGTAGGTCCTTGTCCCATTGGAACCTATCAAATTTTTTAGTTGGAGCAAAGGTAAGACCTTTTGACAACACTTTGCTATGAGCTTCTGTTAATATATGTTCTGATAGATTGATAATCATGAGATTATCTTCAGTATTTAATATTTCCTGCGGTTCCGTATGGGGTAATGGGATGGTGGTGGGGAATCCCATCTTTGGGCCCCTCTTCCTCTTCTTTCCCCCCCTCCTCGACTTCCTCTTGGACGTCCCCTTTTGGGCCTGACTTCCTCTGAAAAAGGAAGGAGATGTGCGGTTTGGTATCTATTGATCTCAGACCGCGATCGATTATCACCGAAATCCTCTTCAGTCCCTGAGGAGTCGATCTCAGAGGAGGAGGCTTGTTCCTGGTTGGATGGTCTCTGGGATCTTTGTGGTCTATTCCACTTGAAAATCCTACCAGAACTGAAATCCTGTTGATCTCTACTGAATTTGGATTTTTTCCTTTCAATGATCACCCTTTCATATTCCTGTAGTTCTTTCTTGTTCTGTTCAAATTTCACTTGAAAGGAGAGATCTTTCTCAAAGTCCTCTAATTTCTTTCCAATTTTCTCTATTTCTGCCCCCACTTCTGCCAAGACTAGATTGTTATGTTTTACCAGAATTTGGAGAAGTTCAGAAGAGCATTTCAATAAGCATGTCTCCCACTCACTTTTAAGATTTTCAGTAGTGAGTGGGAAAGTGGGAAAAAGCTTGGGTCTCAGACCTCTGGGAACAATCTTTTGTTTTAAATAATTTTCTAAGCTGATCAAATCCCAGTTGACCCTCGTCTGGCGTTGTAATAGGTGCTTCAACTTGCGCATATCATCTTCCCAACTGCCCACTGAAATATTTGTTGTAGCAGTGTCTGGAAAAATATTCTCCAAATCCTCTGTCCGTCGTTTATTGATTAGCTCATGCTTAAGACTAAAAGTTGACATTATAGATGTGACACACAATTTGGCGGCAGGTTATATACAATAACCACGAATCGGATATAAACATTCAATACACTGTTGATGTTGAATGTCTTAAACTATACAGTCAAGAATATTTTTAACTATATATAGCCACAAATGATCAAATGATTAGTTGTGATGATATGTGCGTGCAAGGCAGAGAAAGCTGAGAAAAAAGCTCAGCACAAACAATGTAGAACGAAGGATTTGAGTTTGCCTGCACTGCTGCCGTTGAATTCTTTAAATCATGTTGAGCCAACAGTATCAGAATTTCATAATTTTCAATACAGTATAACAGAAAATTTCTATATATGTTGGCGGTGCGACCCCAGAGGTATTGAACATTTATAGAAACAAAAATTGGTCCTTCCAAAGAGATGGGGAACCAAGGAGAAAAAGCCTCTTTGTGGGTGCACTCTTTCAAAAACAATTTATACGTTTATTTGTAAATATTTATTGTTTAA
Source organism: Pseudophryne corroboree (assembly GCF_028390025.1). Taxonomy (NCBI): domain Eukaryota; kingdom Metazoa; phylum Chordata; class Amphibia; order Anura; family Myobatrachidae; genus Pseudophryne; species Pseudophryne corroboree. Next base: position 1,080,514 of record NW_026967552.1, read on the forward strand.
AAATATAAATTTTATTATGACAATTAAAAATAATGTGTATAGAATAAGGGAAAAAAATTTACCTATTGGTATACCCTAAAAATTAAACAAATAAAGTACAAGGTGATTATGTGTCATTTATTGGACTCCTCCAAAGTAATAATTATCTCAAAAGATTCTTTATGATAGTTTGTAGCATCCCCTGTGAACAGTAGTGTGTTTTAGAGTAAAGGAATTGATTCCAAAGCTCTTGACACTGGATGCAATTTAATAAAATCTGTAGTGGAGGAGGATTAATTAATTGATTATCTGCTAGGCGAAAATCTATATGCTAATAATCATAGTAGGCAAAGAAGTTTACATAACAACAATTCTGTTTGTTACCGACTGTATAGAATATTACACACTGATGTGTGGATGTTTACTTAATAAATATCAGAAACCACACATCCTGCAATAGATAGCCGTAACTGTTAATCATTATACAAATGCTGCATTAATATCCAAATATCTTGCAAGTGCATGCAGCAAATGAAAGATGTTTCATAATGATAAAAAGTTGTTACTTAATAAAAAACAGAAATGACACATCCTGCAATTGGAAACTGTAACTTGTGATACCTAAATAAGACACTCTATTTGTATCAATAAATCTTACTGATGTATAAAGCAGGATTCTGTCTGCTGTGTCAGTTTAGGACAAGTGGTGGTTTTCACTGCAAGGAGAGGTAATTGAGGTAATAAGGTAAATCTTGGAGAGTACCCGTGCCGTGATTCCACTCACTTCTGCCATCATACCAGGAGGATTCTATTATGGCTTCGCTATATAGATGACATATTACTCATATGGGATGGTGACGAAGAATCTTTGGGGTCTTTTGTACAAGACTTGCACGTCAACGATTTAAATCTCAAATTTACATTTGAGGTTAGCAAGGATAAGATCCCTTTTCTGGACCTCACCATTTTCCGTGACCCGGATAATATTGTTGGTACGGAATTGTTCAGGAAACCTACAGCCACCAACTCCATACTTCATCACTCCAGCTCCCACTTCCCACCCACAGTCAAAAATATCCCTAAAGGGGAGTTCTTGAGGCTAAAGAGGAACTGCTCTGATGAGAGAACGTTTCAAGAAAAAAGTCTAGAGCTATCCAATAGACTACGAAGTAGGGGATACAGCAACAGGTCCATCAAGAAGGCACTAAGAGACATCAGACATACCAGCAGAGACTCGCTAATTTTTAAAAAGAAAAACACAAAGGACCAACCACAAGATATTGAAATCCGTTTTGTGGGCAACTTCTGTGCCGAGTGGAGTGAAATCAAAAGTATCATCCAAAAACACTGGCCAGTGTTACATACAGATACTGATTTGGATAAAATACTGAAAGAACAAGTACAGATGAGCTGGCGGAGGTCTGCAAGTCTCAAGGATAGACTAGTTCAAAGTCACTTTGAAGCTAGACCACCGAAAGAAGCTACCATCAGAGGCAGTTTCCCATGTGGCAACTGCAAAGTTTGTAGACATATTTTGCATAAGGATTCAATCATGGACAAATATGGTATATCTCGACCCATAGAGGACTTTTTCAATTGCAAGACAAAGAATGTCATCTATTGCATAACTTGCCCTTGCCATATTTATTACGTGGGAATGACTTCAAGAATGCTCAAGCAACGAGCTCTGGAACATATAGGGACAATCAGGAACGTTGAATCCGATATTAAAAAACTGAGACCTCTGACCACAGTGGCAAAACACTTCCATAAAGTACACCATGGTTGCTCAGATGATTTAAAAATCTTTGGTTTAGAAAAAGTACTCCTGGGCCTGAGAGGTGGAGATCTGAACAAGGAGCTCTTGAAAAAAGAGAGCAAATGGATCTTCAGGCTTGGATCCCTTTCACCAAGGGGACTAAATGAAAATATACATTATGGGGCTTTTTTAACCACTTAAAGACTTCGTACAAAACAGCAAAAAAACTTTCAGTACTAAATATCGGTTAAGATAGTGGATCCCACATATTCAACTTATTGATCATTATAAACTATTATCAATTCTAATTAAATTAATCTGGATTAATTACCAGACAATTACTTGGATATAACCAATTAATTCTTAATATTACAAATTTTATTAGTTCTCTTTAAGCATCAAATACCATGATGTGTAACTGCTATTATATACATACATATACGTTCAAGAGTGTATCCACTTTATATCTTTACATTACATTACATTATATGTCCACTACTAATTTATCTTTATATATTATATGTGCTCGTATTAGAGGTATCTTCACCCACATATGCAAACAATGTATTGCAATCTTCAGTATTCAAAGAAAAAGAAAAAAACTTTTTTTTCTCTAATAAATAAACCCGCCCCTTTTCTTCCTTATTTTTCTTTATATTGCAATGATTCCTTTATTCGATTTTTGTAAGGAATCATCACTAATCATAAATTCCCCTTTTTGCTAAAAAAGTCACAAATAGTTCGTCATTAAATATTCATTTTATTAATTATTTATTATTATTATTATTTTTTATTCTACCTATTATTATTTAATATTTTTCATTTTCTAATTATCTATTTATTTTTCCATTTATTCATCTATTTATTCATATAATTTTTATTTATTCATTCCATCATAATTCAATTACATTATCTCACAAAACCATAAACGTCGTTTAGTAGATTAGCTCCTCTAAGATTATTGATAAATTTATCTTATTATGCTATTAATTAATTAAATTGATTAATTCAGTTAGACACTTCTGCTGCAATTCAAACACTAATCTTGGCAGCTCCCATTCTCATTGGATAGAACCGGCATAAAACACGGCAGCAACCACAATAGGACACAAGGTGACCAAGCCCGGCTAGGGTGAAACGTACGTCCGCTTCGTTCACAGATACTCTGACGTCATCCTGACGTCTTTTCCGGATTCCCGTGTGACAATCACGGACCCGGACTCACAGGCAGAAACCCCCACACGCGTCTCAAGCAAGGACATCCACGGGGGCTATAACAACTAGAACTTCTCGCACCTGAGGTATTTCGGCGCGCACTCATTGCGGGTCGGGAGTGGGCTTTTTCCTGCAATGACAATTGTTATCAGGATAACCCCTCACCGTATCCCGGCAAAAGCAAGTAACGCCACTGTCTTTCTTCATACCCGTTCCGGCCACTGACTCTCTCACCTCCCATTCACTGTGACCATTGTTCACATATGGGAAGGCAGCAGAAGTGAGTGGAATCACGGCACGGGTACTCTCCAAGATTTACCTTATTACCTCAATTACCTCTCCTTGCAGTGAAAACCACCACTTGTCCTAAACTGACACAGCAGACAGAATCCTGCTTTATACATCAGTAAGATTTATTGATACAAATAGAGTGTCTTATTTAGGTATCACAAGTTACAGTTTCCAATTGCAGGATGTGTCATTTCTGTTTTTTATTAAGTAACAACTTTTTATCATTATGAAACATCTTTCATTTGCTGCATGCACTTGCAAGATATTTGGATATTAATGCAGCATTTGTATAATGATTAACAGTTACGGCTATCTATTGCAGGATGTGTGGTTTCTGATATTTATTAAGTAAACATCCACACATCAGTGTGTAATATTCTATACAGTCGGTAACAAACAGAATTGTTGTTATGTAAACTTCTTTGCCTACTATGATTATTAGCATATAGATTTTCGCCTAGCAGATAATCAATTAATTAATCCTCCTCCACTACAGATTTTATTAAATTGCATCCAGTGTCAAGAGCTTTGGAATCAATTCCTTTACTCTAAAACACACTACTGTTCACAGGGGATGCTACAAACTATCATAAAGAATCTTTTGAGATAATTATTACTTTGGAGGAGTCCAATAAATGACACATAATCACCTTGTACTTTATTTGTTTAATTTTTAGGGTATACCAATAGGTAAATTTTTTTCCCTTATTCTATACACATTATTTTTAATTGTCATAATAAAATTTATATTTTTAAACAATAAATATTTACAAATAAACGTATAAATTGTTTTTGAAAGAGTGCACCCACAAAGAGGCTTTTTCTCCTTGGTTCCCCATCTCTTTGGAAGGACCAATTTTTGTTTCTATAAATGTTCAATACCTCTGGGGTCGCACCGCCAACATATATAGAAATTTTCTGTTATACTGTATTGAAAATTATGAAATTCTGATACTGTTGGCTCAACATGATTTAAAGAATTCAACGGCAGCAGTGCAGGCAAACTCAAATCCTTCGGAGCATATAAATAGTAAATACACCAGCTCATTTATCTCAGGCACTGGCTTATGCCCAGCAGAGCACTGCTCCTCCACAGACCCTGCTACACAGCCTTGTACTGGTACCAGGGGGGAGCATATAAATAGTAAATACACCAGCTCCTTTATCTCAGGCACTGGCTTATCCCCAGCAGAGCACTGCTCCTCCACAGACCCTGCTACACAGCCTTGTACTGGTACCAAGGGGGAGCATATAAATAGTAAATACACCAGCTCCTTTATCTCATGCACTGGCTTATGCCCAGCAGAGCACTGCTCCTCCACAGACCCTGCTACACAGCCTTGTACTGGTACCAGGGGGAGCATATAAATAGTAAATACACCAGCTCCTTTATCTCATGCACTGGCTTATGCCCAGCAGAGCACTGCTCCTCCACAGACCCTGCTACACAGCCTTGTACTGGTACCAGGGGGAGCATATAAATAGTAAATACACCAGCTCCTTTATCTCAGGCACTGGCTTATGCCCAGCAGAGCACTGCTCCTCCACAGACCCTGCTACACAGCCTTGTACTGGTACCAGGGGGGAGCATATAAATAGTAAATACACCAGCTCCTTTATCTCAGGCACTGGCTTATGCCCAGCAGAGCACTGCTCCTCCACAGACCCTGCTACACAGCCTTGTACTGGTACCAGGGGGGAGCATATAAATAGTAAATACACCAGCTCCTTTATCTCAGGCACTGGCTTATGTCCAGCAGAGCACTGCTCCTCCACAGACCCTGCTACACAGCCTTGTACTGGTACCAAGGGGGGAGCATATAAATAGTAAATACACCAGCTCCTTTATCTCAGGCACTGGCTTATGTCCAGCAGAGCACTGCTCCTCCACAGACCCTGCTACACAGCCTGTACTGGTACCAGGGGGGAGCATATAAATAGTAAATACACCAGCTCCTTTATCTCAGGCACTGGCTTATGTCCAGCAGAGCGCTGCTCCTCCACAGACCCTGCTACACAGCCTGTACTGGTACCAGGGGGGAGCATATAAATAGTAAATACACCAGCTCCTTTATCTCAGGCACTGGCTTATGTCCAGCAGAGCGCTGCTCCTCCACAGACCCTGCTACACAGCCTGTACTGGTACCAAGGGGAGCATATAAATAGTAAATACACCAGCTCCTTTATCTCAGGCACTGGCTTATGTCCAGCAGAGCACTGCTCCTCCACAGACCCTGCTACACAGCCTTGTACTGGTACCAAGGGGGGAGCATATAAATAGTAAATACACCAGCTCCTTTATCTCAGACACTGGCTTATGCCCAGCAGAGCGCTGCTCCTCCACAGACCCTGCTACACAGCCTGTACTGGTACCAGGGGGGAGCATATAAATAGTAAATACACCAGCTCCTTTATCTCAGGCACTGGATTATGCCCAGCAGAGCGCTGCTCCTCCACAGACCCTGCTACACAGCCTGTACTGGTACCAGGGGGAGCATATAAATAGTAAATACACCAGCTCCTTTATCTCAGGCACTGGCTTATGCCCAGCAGAGCACTGCTCCTCCACAGACCCTGCTACACAGCCTTGTACTGGTACCAAGGGGGAGCATATAAATAGTAAATACACCAGCTCCTTTATCTCAGGCACTGGCTTATGCCCAGCAGAGCACTGCTCCTCCACAGACCCTGCTACACAGCCTTGTACTGGTACCAGGGGGGAGCATATAAATAGTAAATACACCAGCTCCTTTATCTCAGGCACTGGCTTATGCCCAGCAGAGCACTGCTCCTCCACAGACCCTGCTACACAGCCTGTACTGGTACCAGCGGGGAGCATATAAATAGTAAATACGCCAGCTCCTTTATCTCAGGCACTGGCTTATGCCCAGCAGAGCACTGCTCCTCCACAGACCCTGCTACACAGCCTTGTACTGGTACCAGGGGGAGCATATAAATAGTAAATACACCAGCTCCTTTATCTCAGGCACTGGCTTATGCCCAGCAGAGCGCTGCTCCTCCACAGACCCTGCTACACAGCCTTGTACTGGTACCAGGGGGAGCATATAAATAGTAAATACACCAGCTCCTTTATCTCAGGCACTGGCTTATGCCCAGCAGAGCACTGCTCCTCCACAGACCCTGCTACACAGCCTTGTACTGGTACCAGGGGGGAGCATATAAATAGTAAATACACCAGCTCCTTTATCTCAGGCACTGGCTTATGCCCAGCAGAGCACTGCTCATCCACAGACCCTGCTGCACAGCCTGTACTGGTACCAGGGGGGAGCATATACATAGTAAATACACCAGCTCCTTTATCTCAGGCACTGGCTTATCCCCAGCAGAGCACTGCTCCTCCACAGACCCTGCTACACAGCCTGTGCTGGTACCAGGGGGGAGCATATAAATAGTAAATACACCAGCTCCTTTATCTCAGGCACTGGCTTATGCCCAGCAGAGCACTGCTCCTCCACAGACCCTGCTACACAGCCTGTACTGGTACCAGGGGGAGCATATAAATAGTAAATACACCAGCTCCTTTATCTCAGGCACTGGCTTATGTCCAGCAGAGCACTGCTCCTCCACAGACCCTGCTACACAGCCTTGTACTGGTACCAAGGGGGAGCATATAAATAGTAAATACACCAGCTCCTTTATCTCAGGCACTGGCTTATGTCCAGCAGAGCGCTGCTCCTCCACAGACCCTGCTACACAGCCTGTACTGGTACCAAGGGGAGCATATAAATAGTAAATACACCAGCTCCTTTATCTCAGGCACTGGCTTATCCCCAGCAGAGCGCTGCTCCTCCACAGACCCTGCTACACAGCCTTGTACTGGTACCAGGGGGGAGCATATAAATAGTAAATACACCAGCTCCTTTATCTCAGGCACTGGCTTATGCCCAGCAGAGCACTGCTCCTCCACAGACCCTGCTACATTGCCTTGTACTGGTACCAGGGGGGAGCATATAAATAGTAAATACACCAGCTCCTTTATCTCAGGCACTGGCTTATGCCCAGCAGAGCGCTGCTCCTCCACAGACCCTGCTACACAGCCTTGTACTGGTACCAAGGGGGAGCATATAAATAGTAAATACACCAGCTCCTTTATCTCAGGCACTGGCTTATTCCCAGCAGAGCGCTGCTCCTCCCAGACCCTGCTACACAGCCTTGTACTGGTACCAGGGGGAGCATATAAATAGTAAATACACCAGCTCTTTTATCTCAGGCACTGGCTTATGTCCAGCAGAGCACTGCTCCTCCACAGACCCTGCTACACAGCCTGTACTGGTACCAGGGGGGAGCATATAAATAGTAAATACACCAGCTCCTTTATCTCAGGCACTGGCTTATGCCCAGCAGAGCACTGCTCCTCCACAGACCCTGCTACACAGCCTTGTACTGGTACCAGGGGGAGCATATAAATAGTAAATACACCAGCTCCTTTATCTCAGGCACTGGCTTATGTCCAGCAGAGCGCTGCTCCTCCACAGACCCTGCTACACAGCCTTGTACTGGTACCAGGGGGGAGCATATAAATAGTAAATACACCAGCTCCTTTATCTCAGGCACTGGCTTATGTCCAGCAGAGCACTGCTCCTCCACAGACCCTGCTACACAGCCTTGTACTGGTACCAAGGGGGAGCATATAAATAGTAAATACACCAGCTCCTTTATCTCAGGCACTGGATTATGCCCAGCAGAGCACTGCTCCTCCACAGACCCTGCTACACAGCCTTGTACTGGTACCAAGGGGGAGCATATAAATAGTAAATACACCAGCTCCTTTATCTCAGGCACTGGCTTATGTCCAGCAGAGCACTGCTCCTCCACAGACCCTGCTACACAGCCCTGTACTGGTACCAGGGGGGAGCATATAAATAGTAAATACACCAGCTCCTTTATCTCAGGCACTGGCTTATGCCCAGCAGAGCACTGCTCCTCCACAGACCCTGCTACACAGCCTTGTACTGGTACCAGGGGGAGCATATAAATAGTAAATACACCAGCTCCTTTATCTCAGGCACTGGCTTATGTCCAGCAGAGCACTGCTCCTCCACAGACCCTGCTACACAGCCTTGTACTGGTACCAGGGGGGAGCATATAAATAGTAAATACACCAGCTCCTTTATCTCAGGCACTGGATTATGCCCAGCAGAGCGCTGCTCCTCCACAGACCCTGCTACACAGCCTTGTACTGGTACCAAGGGGGAGCATATAAATAGTAAATACACCAGCTCCTTTATCTCAGGCACTGGCTTATGCCCAGCAGAGCACTGCTCCTCCACAGACCCTGCTACACAGCCTGTACTGGTACCAAGGGGGAGCATATAAATAGTAAATACACCAGCTCCTTTATCTCAGGCACTGGCTTATGCCCAGCAGAGCGCTGCTCCTCCACAGACCCTGCTACACAGCCTTGTACTGTTACCAGGGGGAGCATATAAATAGTAAATACGCCAGCTCCTTTATCTCAGGCACTGGCTTATGCCCAGCAGAGCACTGCTCCTCCACAGACCCTGCTACACAGCCTTGTACTGGTACCAAGGGGGAGCATATAAATAGTAAATACACCAGCTCCTTTATCTCAGGCACTGGCTTATGCCCAGCAGAGCGCTGCTCCTCCACAGACCCTGCTACACAGCCTTGTACTGGTACCAGGGGGGAGCATATAAATAGTAAATACACCAGCTCCTTTATCTCAGGCACTGGCTTATGCCCAGCAGAGCACTGCTCCTCCACAGACCCTGCTACACAGCCTGTACTGGTACCAGGGGGGAGCATATAAATAGTAAATACACCAGCTCCTTTATCTCAGGCACTGGCTTATGCCAAGCAGAGCACTGCTCCTCCCCAGACCCTGCTACACAGCCTTGTACTGGTACCAAGGGGGAGCATATAAATAGTAAATACACCAGCTCCTTTATCTCAGGCACTGGCTTATGCCCAGCAGAGCACTGCTCCTCCACAGACCCTGCTTCACAGCCTTGTACTGGTACCAGGGGGGAGCATATAAATAGTAAATACACCAGCTCCTTTATCTCAGGCACTGGCTTATGTCCAGCAGAGCACTGCTCCTCCACAGACCCTGCTACACAGCCTTGTACTGGTACCAAGGGGGAGCATATAAATAGTAAATACACCAGCTCCTTTATCTCAGGCACTGGCTTATGTCCAGCAGAGCACTGCTCCTCCACAGACCCTGCTACACAGCCTTGTACTGGTACCAGGGGGAGCATATAAATAGTAAATACACCAGCTCCTTTATCTCAGGCACTGGCTTATGCCCAGCAGAGCGCTGCTCCTCCACAGACCCTGCTACACAGCCTTGTACTGGTACCAGGGGGAGCATATAAATAGTAAATACACCAGCTCCTTTATCTCAGGCACTGGCTTATGCCCAGCAGAGCGCTGCTCCTCCACAGACCCTGCTACACAGCCTGTACTGGTACCAGGGGGGAGCATATAAATAGTAAATACACCAGCTCCTTTATCTCAGGCACTGGCTTATGCCCAGCAGAGCACTGCTCCTCCACAGACCCTGCTACACAGCCTGTACTGGTACCAGGGAGAGCATATAAATAGTAAATACACCAGCTCCTTTATCTCAGGCACTGGCTTATGTCCAGCAGAGCACTGCTCCTCCACAGACCCTGCTACACAGCCTTGTACTGGTACCAAGGGGGAGCATATAAATAGTAAATACACCAGCTCCTTTATCTCAGGCACTGGCTTATGTCCAGCAGAGCGCTGCTCCTCCACAGACCCTGCTACACAGCCTGTACTGGTACCAAGGGGGAGCATATAAATAGTAAATACACCAGCTCCTTTATCTCAGGCACTGGCTTATGTCCAGCAGAGCACTGCTCCTCCACAGACCCTGCTACACAGCCTTGTACTGGTACCAGGGGGGAGCATATAAATAGTAAATACACCAGCTCCTTTATCTCAGGCACTGGCTTATGTCCAGCAGAGCGCTGCTCCTCCACAGACCCTGCTACACAGCCTTGTACTGGTACCAGGGGGGAGCATATAAATAGTAAATACACCAGCTCCTTTATCTCAGGCACTGGCTTATGCCCAGCAGAGCACTGCTCCTCCACAGACCCTGCTACACAGCCTGTACTGGTACCAAGGGGGAGCATATAAATAGTAAATACACCAGCTCCTTTATCTCAGGCACTGGCTTATGCCCAGCAGAGCACTGCTCCTCCCCAGACCCTGCTACACAGCCTGTACTGGTACCAGGGGGAGCATATAAATAGTAAATACACCAGCTCCTTTATCACAGGCACTGGCTTATGCCCAGCAGAGCACTGCTCCTCCACAGACCCTGCTACACAGCCTGTACTGGTACCAGGCGGGAGCATATAAATAGTAAATACACCAGCTCCTTTATCTCAGGCACTGGCTTATGCCCAGCAGAGCGCTGCTCCTCCACAGACCCTGCTACATTGCCTTGTACTGGTACCAGGGGGGAGCATATAAATAGTAAATACACCAGCTCCTTTATCTCAGGCACTGGCTTATGCCCAGCAGAGCACTGCTCCTCCCCAGACCCTGCTACACAGCCTTGTACTGGTACCAGGGGGGAGCATATAAATAGTAAATACACCAGCTCCTTTATCTCAGGCACTGGCTTATGCCCAGCAGAGCACTGCTCCTCCACAGACCCTGCTACATTGCCTTGTACTGGTACCAGGGGGAGCATATAAATAGTAAATACACCAGCTCCTTTATCTCAGGCACTGGCTTATGCCCAGCAGAGCACTGCTCCTCCCCAGACCCTGCTACACAGCCTGTACTGGTACCAGGGGGAGCATATAAATAGTAAATACACCAGCTCCTTTATCTCAGGCACTGGCTTATGCCCAGCAGAGCACTGCTCCTCCCCAGACCCTGCTACACAGCCTGTACTGGTACCAGGGGGAGCATATAAATAGTAAATACACCAGCTCCTTTATCTCAGGCACTGGCTTATGCCCAGCAGAGCACTGCTCCTCCCCAGACCCTGCTACACAGCCTGTACTGGTACCAGGGGGAGCATATAAATAGTAAATACACCAGCTCCTTTATCTCAGGCACTGGCTTATGCCCAGCAGAGCACTGCTCCTCCCCAGACCCTGCTACACAGCCTTGTACTGGTACCAGGGGGAGCATATAAATAGTAAATACACCAGCTCCTTTATCTCAGGCACTGGCTTATGCCCAGCAGAGCGCTGCTCCTCCACAGACCCTGCTACATTGCCTTGTACTGGTACCAGGGGGGAGCATATAAATAGTAAATACACCAGCTCCTTTATCTCAGGCACTGGCTTATGTCCAGCAGAGCACTGCTCCTCCACAGACCCTGCTACACAGCCTTGTACTGGTACCAAGGGGGAGCATATAAATAGTAAATACACCAGCTCCTTTATCTCAGGCACTGGCTTATTCCCAGCAGAGCGCTGCTCCTCCCAGACCCTGCTACACAGCCTTGTACTGGTACCAGGGGGGAGCATATAAATAGTAAATACACCAGCTCCTTTATCTCAGGCACTGGCTTATGTCCAGCAGAGCACTGCTCCTCCACAGACCCTGCTACACAGCCTGTACTGGTACCAAGGGGGAGCATATAAATAGTAAATACGCCAGCTCCTTTATCTCAGGCACTGGCTTATGCCCAGCAGAGCGCTGCTCCTCCACAGACCCTGCTACACAGCCTGTACTGGTACCAAGGGGGAGCATATAAATAGTAAATACACCAGCTCCTTTATCTCAGGCACTGGCTTATGCCCAGCAGAGCACTGCTCCTCCACAGACCCTGCTACACAGCCTTGTACTGATACCAGGGGGGAGCATATAAATAGTAAATACACCAGCTCCTTTATCTCAGGCACTGGCTTATGCCCAGCAGAGCGCTGCTCCTCCACAGACCCTGCTACACAGCCTTGTACTGGTACCAAGGGGGAGCATATAAATAGTAAATACACCAGCTCCTTTATCTCAGGCACTGGCTTATGCCCAGCAGAGCACTGCTCCTCCACAGACCCTGCTACACAGCCTGTACTGGTACCAGGGGGGAGCATATAAATAGTAAATACACCAGCTCCTTTATCTCAGGCACTGGCTTATGCCCAGCAGAGCGCTGCTCCTCCACAGACCCTGCTACACAGCCTGTACTGGTACCAGGGGGGAGCATATAAATAGTAAATACACCAGCTCCTTTATCTCAGGCACTAGCTTATGCCCAGCAGAGCGCTGCTCCTCCACAGACCCTGCTACACAGCCTTGTACTGGTACCAGGGGGGAGCATATACATAGTAAATACACCAGCTCCTTTATCTCAGGCACTGGCTTATGCCCAGCAGAGCACTGCTCCTCCACAGACCCTGCTACACAGCCTGTACTGGTACCAGGGGGAGCATATAAATAGTAAATACACCAGCTCCTTTATCTCAGGCACTGGCTTATGTCCAGCAGAGCACCGCTCCTCCACAGACCCTGCTACACAGCCTGTACTGGTACCAAGGGGGAGCATATAAATAGTAAATACACCAGCTCCTTTATCTCAGGCACTGGCTTATGCCCAGCAGAGCGCTGCTCCTCAACAGACCCTGCTACACAGCCATGTACTGGTACCAAGGGGGAGCATATAAATAGTAAATACGCCAGCTCCTTTATCTCAGGCACTGGCTTATCCCCAGCAGAGCACTGCTCCTCCACAGACCCTGCTACACAGCATTGTACTGGTACCAGGGGCGAGCATATAAATAGTAAATACACCAGCTCCTTTATCTCAGGCACTGGCTTATGCCCAGCAGAGCACTGCTCCTCCCCAGACCCTGCTACACAGCCTTGTACTGGTACCAAGGGGGAGCATATAAATAGTAAATACACCAGCTCCTTTATCTCAGGCACTGGCTTATGCCCAGCAGAGCGCTGCTCCTCCACAGACCCTGCTACACAGCCCAGTACTGGTACCAGGGGGGAGCATATAAATAGTAAATACACCAGCTCCTTTATCTCAGGCACTGGCTTATGTCCAGCAGAGCACTGCTCCTCCCCAGACCCTGCTACACAGCCTGTACTGGTACCAAGGGGGAGCATATAAATAGTAAATACACCAGCTCCTTTATCTCAGGCACTGGCTTATGCCCAGCAGAGCACTGCTCCTCCACAGACCCTGCTACACAGCCTGTACTGGTACCAAGGGGGAGCATATAAATAGTAAATACACCAGCTCCTTTATCTCAGGCACTGGCTTATGCCCAGCAGAGCGCTGCTCCTCCACAGACCCTGCTACATTGCCTTGTACTGGTACCAGGGGGGAGCATATAAATAGTAAATACACCAGCTCCTTTATCTCAGGCACTGGCTTATGCCCAGCAGAGCGCTGCTCCTCCACAGACCCTGCTACACAGCCTGTACTGGTACCAGGGGGGAGCATATAAATAGTAAATACACCAGCTCCTTTATCTCAGGCACTGGCTTATGCCCAGCAGAGCACTGCACCTCCCCAGACCCTGCTACACAGCCTTGTCCTGGTACCAAGGGGGAGCATATAAATAGTAAATACACCAGCTCCTTTATCTCAGGCACTGGCTTATGCCCAGCAGAGCACTGCTCCTCCACAGACCCTGCTACACAGCCTTGTACTGGTACCAGGGGGGAGCATATAAATAGTAAATACACCAGCTCCTTTATCTCAGGCACTGGCTTATGCCCAGCAGAGCACTGCTCCTCCACAGACCCTGCTACACAGCCTGTACTGGTACCAAGGGGGAGCACATAAATAGTAAATACACCAGCTCTTTTATCTCAGGCACTGGCTTATCCCCAGCAGAGCACTGCTCCTCCACAGACCCTGCTACACAGCCTGTACTGGTACCAGGGGGGAGCATATAAATAGTAAATACACCAGCTCCTTTATCTCAGGCACTGGCTTATGCCCAGCAGAGCACTGCTCCTCCACAGACCCTGCTACACAGCCTGTACTGGTACCAGGGGGGAGCATATAAATAGTAAATACACCAGCTCCTTTATCTCAGGCACTGGCTTATGCCCAGCAGAGCACTGCTCCTCCACAGACCCTGATACACAGCCTGTACTGGTACCAAGGGGGAGCATATAAATAGTAAATACACCAGCTCCTTTATCTCAGGCACTGGCTTATGCCCAGCAGAGCACTGCTCCTCCACAGACCCTGCTACACAGCCTGTACTGGTACCAAGGGGGAGCATATAAATAGTAAATACACCAGCTCCTTTATCTCAGGCACTGGCTTATGCCCAGCAGAGCACTGCTCCTCCACAGACCCTGCTGCACAGCCTTGTACTGGTACCAAGGGGGAGCATATAAATAGTAAATACACCAGCTCCTTTATCTCAGGCACTGGCTTATGCCCAGCAGAGCGCTGCTCCTCCACAGACCCTGCTACACAGCCTTGTACTGGTACCAGGGGGGAGCATATAAATAGTAAATACACCAGCTCCTTTATCTCAGGCACTGGCTTATGCCCAGCAGAGCACTGCTCCTCCACAGACCCTGCTACACAGCCTTGTACTGGTACCAGGGGGGAGCATATAAATAGTAAATACACCAGCTCCTTTATCTCAGGCACTGGCTTATGCCCAGCAGAGCACTGCTCCTCCACAGACCCTGCTACACAGCCTTGTACTGGTACCAGGGGGAGCATATAAATAGTAAATACACCAGCTCCTTTATCTCAGGCACTGGCTTATGCCCAGCAGAGCGCTGCTCCTCCACAGACCCTGCTACACAGCCTGTACTGGTACCAAGTGGGAGCATATAAATAGTAAATACACCAGCTCCTTTATCTCAGGCACTGGCTTATGCCCAGCAGAGCGCTGCTCCTCCACAGACCCTGCTACACAGCCTTGTACTGGTACCAAGGGGGAGCATATAAATAGTAAATACACCAGCTCCTTTATCTCAGGCACTGGCTTATGCCCAGCAGAGCACTGCTCCTCCACAGACCCTGCTACACAGCCTTGTGCTGGTACCAGGGGGAGCATATAAATAGTAAATACACCAGCTCCTTTATCTCAGGCACTGGCTTATGCCCAGCAGAGCGCTGCTCCTCCGCAGACCCTGCTACACAGCCTGTACTGGTACCAAGGGGGAGCATATAAATAGTAAATACACCAGCTCCTTTATCTCAGGCACTGGCTTATGCCCAGCAGAGCGCTGCTCCTCCACAGACCCTGCTACACAGCCTGTACTGGTACCAAGGGGGAGCATATAAATAGTAAATACACCAGCTCCTTTATCTCAGGCACTGGCTTATCCCCAGCAGAGCACTGCTCCTCCACAGACCCTGCTACACAGCCTGTACTGGTACCAGGGGGGAGCATATAAATAGTAAATACACCAGCTCCTTTATCTCAGGCACTGGCTTATGCCCAGCAGAGCACTGCTCCTCCCCAGACCCTGCTACACAGCCTTGTACTGATACCAGGGGGGAGCATATAAATAGTAAATACACCAGCTCCTTTATCTCAGGCACTGGCTTATGTCCAGCAGAGCACTGCTCCTCCACAGACCCTGCTACACAGCCTGTACTGGTACCAGGGGGAGCATATAAATAGTAAATACACCAGCTCCTTTATCTCAGGCACTGGCGTATGCCCAGCAGAGCACTGCTCCTCCACAGACCCTGCTACACAGCCTGTACTGGTACCAAGGGGGAGCATATAAATAGTAAATACACCAGCTCCTTTATCTCAGGCACTGGCTTATGCCCAGCAGAGCACTGCTCCTCCACAGACCCTGCTACACAGCCTGTACTGGTACCAAGGGGGAGCATATAAATAGTAAATACACCAGCTCCTTTATCTCAGGCACTGGCTTATGTCCAGCAGAGCACTGCTCCTCCACAGACCCTGCTACACAGCCTGTACTGGTACCAGGGGGGAGCATATAAATAGTAAATACACCAGCTCCTTTATCTCAGGCACTGGCTTATGTCCAGCAGAGCACTGCTCCTCCACAGACCCTGCTACACAGCCTTGTACTGGTACCAGGGGGGAGCATATAAATAGTAAATACACCAGCTCCTTTATCTCAGGCACTGGCTTATGCCCAGCAGAGCATTGCTCCTCCACAGACCCTGCTACACAGCCTTGTACTGGTACCAAGGGGGAGCATATAAATAGTAAATACACCAGCTCCTTTATCTCAGGCACTGGCTTATGCCCAGCAGAGCGCTGCTCCTCCACAGACCCTGCTACACAGCCTGTACTGGTACCAAGTGGGAGCATATAAATAGTAAATACACCAGCTCCTTTATCTCAGGCACTGGCTTATGCCCAGCAAAGCACTGCTCCTCCACAGACCCTGCTACACAGCCTTGTACTGGTACCAGGGGGAGCATATAAATAGTAAATACACCAGCTCCTTTATCTCAGGCACTGGCTTATCCCCAGCAGAGCACTGCTCCTCCACAGAGCCTGCTACACAGCCTTGTACTGGTACCAGGGGGAGCATATAAATAGTAAATACACCAGCTCCTTTATCTCAGGCACTGGCTTATGCCCAGCAGAGCGCTGCTCCTCCACAGACCCTGCTACACAGCCTGTACTGGTACCAGGGGGGAGCATATAAATAGTAAATACACCAGCTCCTTTATCTCAGGCACTGGCTTATGTCCAGCAGAGCACTGCTCCTCCACAGACCCTGCTACACAGCCTGTACTGGTACCAGGGGGAGCATATAAATAGTAAATACACCAGCTCCTTTATCTCAGGCACTGGCGTATGCCCAGCAGAGCACTGCTCCTCCACAGACCCTGCTACACAGCCTGTACTGGTACCAAGGGGGAGCATATAAATAGTAAATACACCAGCTCCTTTATCTCAGGCACTGGCTTATGCCCAGCAGAGCACTGCTCCTCCACAGACCCTGCTACACAGCCTGTACTGGTACCAAGGGGGAGCATATAAATAGTAAATACACCAGCTCCTTTATCTCAGGCACTGGCTTATGTCCAGCAGAGCACTGCTCCTCCACAGACCCTGCTACACAGCCTGTACTGGTACCAGGGGGGAGCATATAAATAGTAAATACACCAGCTCCTTTATCTCAGGCACTGGCTTATGTCCAGCAGAGCACTGCTCCTCCACAGACCCTGCTACACAGCCTTGTACTGGTACCAGGGGGGAGCATATAAATAGTAAATACACCAGCTCCTTTATCTCAGGCACTGGCTTATGCCCAGCAGAGCATTGCTCCTCCACAGACCCTGCTACACAGCCTTGTACTGGTACCAAGGGGGAGCATATAAATAGTAAATACACCAGCTCCTTTATCTCAGGCACTGGCTTATGCCCAGCAGAGCGCTGCTCCTCCACAGACCCTGCTACACAGCCTGTACTGGTACCAAGTGGGAGCATATAAATAGTAAATACACCAGCTCCTTTATCTCAGGCACTGGCTTATGCCCAGCAAAGCACTGCTCCTCCACAGACCCTGCTACACAGCCTTGTACTGGTACCAGGGGGAGCATATAAATAGTAAATACACCAGCTCCTTTATCTCAGGCACTGGCTTATCCCCAGCAGAGCACTGCTCCTCCACAGAGCCTGCTACACAGCCTTGTACTGGTACCAGGGGGAGCATATAAATAGTAAATACACCAGCTCCTTTATCTCAGGCACTGGCTTATGCCCAGCAGAGCGCTGCTCCTCCACAGACCCTGCTACACAGCCTGTACTGGTACCAGGGGGGAGCATATAAATAGTAAATACACCAGCTCCTTTATCTCAGGCACTGGCTTATGCCCAGCAGAGCGCTGCTCCTCCACAGACCCTGCTACACAGCCTGTACTGGTACCAGGGGGGAGCATATAAATAGTAAATACACCAGCTCCTTTATCTCAGGCACTGGCTTATGTCCAGCAGAGCACTGCTCCTCCACAGACCCTGCTACACAGCCTGTACTGGTACCAAGGGGGAGCATATAAATAGTAAATACACCAGCTCCTTTATCTCAGGCACTGGCTTATGCCCAGCAGAGCACTGCTCCTCCACAGACCCTGCTACATTGCCTTGTACTGGTACCAGGGGGAGCATATAAATAGTAAATACACCAGCTCCTTTATCTCAGGCACTGGCTTATGCCCAGCAGAGCACTGCTCCTCCACAGACCCTGCTACACAGCCTGTACTGGTACCAAGGGGGAGCATATAAATAGTAAATACACCAGCTCCTTTATCTCAGGCACTGGCTTATGCCCAGCAGAGCACTGCTCCTCCACAGACCCTGCTACACAGCCTTTACTGGTACCAGGGGGGAGCATATAAATAGTAAATACACCAGCTCCTTTATCTCAGGCACTGGCTTATGTCCAGCAGAGCGCTGCTCCTCCACAGACCCTGCTACACAGCCTTGTACTGGTACCAAGGGGGAGCATATAAATAGTAAATACACCAGCTCCTTTATCTCAGGCACTGGCTTATGTTCAGCAGAGCGCTGCTCCTCCACAGACCCTGCTACACAGCCTTGTACTGGTACCAAGGGGGAGCATATAAATAGTAAATACACCAGCTCCTTTATCTCAGGCACTGGCTTATGCCCAGCAGAGCACTGCTCCTCCACAGACCCTGCTACACAGCCTTGTACTGGTACCAGGGGGGAGCATATAAATAGTAAATACACCAGCTCCTTTATCTCAGGCACTGGCTTATCCCCAGCAGAGCACTGCTCCTCCACAGACCCTGCTACACAGCCTTGTACTGGTACCAAGGGGGAGCATATAAATAGTAAATACACCAGCTCCTTTATCTCATGCACTGGCTTATGCCCAGCAGAGCACTGCTCCTCCACAGACCCTGCTACACAGCCTTGTACTGGTACCAGGGGGAGCATATAAATAGTAAATACACCAGCTCCTTTATCTCATGCACTGGCTTATGCCCAGCAGAGCACTGCTCCTCCACAGACCCTGCTACACAGCCTTGTACTGGTACCAGGGGGAGCATATAAATAGTAAATACACCAGCTCCTTTATCTCAGGCACTGGCTTATGCCCAGCAGAGCACTGCTCCTCCACAGACCCTGCTACACAGCCTGTACTGGTACCAAGGGGGAGCATATAAATAGTAAATACACCAGCTCTTTTATCTCAGGCACTGGATTATGCCCAGCAGAGCACTGCTCCTCCCCAGACCCTGCTACACAGCCTGTACTGGTACCAGGGGGGAGCATATAAATAGTAAATACGCCAGCTCCTTTATCTCAGGCACTGGCTTATGTCCAGCAGAGCACTGCTCCTCCCCAGACCCTGCTACACAGCCTTGTACTGGTACCAAGGGGGAGCATATAAATAGTAAATACACCAGCTCCTTTATCTCAGGCACTGGCTTATGCCCAGCAGAGCACTGCTCCTCCACAGACCCTGCTACACAGCCTGTACTGGTACCAGGGGGGAGCATATACATAGTAAATACACCAGCTCCTTTATCTCAGGCACTGGCTTATGTCCAGCAGAGCGCTGCTCCTCCACAGACCCTGCTACACAGCCTTGTACTGGTACCTGGGGGAGCATATAAATAGTAAATACACCAGCTCCTTTATCTCAGGCACTGGCTTATGCCCAGCAGAGCGCTGCTCCTCCACAGACCCTGCTACACAGCCTTGTACTGATACCAGGGGGAGCATATAAATAGTAAATACACCAGCTCCTTTATCTCAGGCACTGGCTTATGTCCAGCAGAGCACTGCTCCTCCACAGACCCTGCTACACAGCCTGTACTGGTACCAGGGGGGAGCATATAAATAGTAAATACACCAGCTCCTTTATCTCAGGCACTGGCTTATGCCCAGCAGAGCGCTGCTCCTCCACAGACCCTGCTACACAGCCTGTACTGGTACCAGGGGGGAGCATATAAATAGTAAATACACCAGCTCCTTTATCTCAGGCACTGGCTTATGCCCAGCAGAGCACTGCTCCTCCACAGACCCTGCTACACAGCCTGTACTGGTACCAGGGGGGAGCATATAAATAGTATATACACCAGCTCCTTTATCTCAGGCACTGGCTTATGCCCAGCAGAGCACTGCTCCTCCACAGACCCTGCTACACAGCCTTGTACTGGTACCAGGGGGGAGCATATAAATAGTAAATACACCAGCTCCTTTATCTCAGGCACTGGCTTATGCCCAGCAGAGCGCTGCTCCTCCACAGACCCTGCTACACAGCCTGTACTGGTACCAGGGGGGAGCATATAAATAGTAAATACACCAGCTCCTTTATCTCAGGCACTGGCTTATGCCCAGCAGAGCACTGCTCCTCCACAGACCCTGCTACACAGCCTGTACTGGTACCAGGGGGGAGCATATAAATAGTAAATACACCAGCTCCTTTATCTCAGGCACTGGCTTATGTCCAGCAGAGCACTGCTCCTCCACAGACCCTGCTACACAGCTTGTACTGGTACCAGGGGGGAGCATATAAATAGTAAATACACCAGCTCCTTTATCTCAGGCACTGGCTTATGCCAAGCAGAGCACTGCTCCTCCACAGACCCTGCTACACAGCCTTGTACTGGTACCAATGGGGAGCATATAAATAGTAAATACACCAGCTCCTTTATCTCAGGCACTGGCTTATGCCCAGCAGAGCGCTGCTCCTCCACAGACCCTGCTACACAGCCTTGTACTGGTACCAGGGGGGAGCATATAAATAGTAAATACGCCAGCTCCTTTATCTCAGGCACTGGCTTATGCCCAGCAGAGCACTGCTCCTCCACAGACCCTGCTACACAGCCTGTACTGGTACCAGGGGGAGCATATAAATAGTAAATACACCAGCTCCTTTATCTCAGGCACTGGCTTATGCCCAGCAGAGCGCTGCTCCTCCACAGACCCTGCTACACAGCCTTGTACTGGTACCAGGGGGGAGCATATAAATAGTAAATACACCAGCTCCTTTATCTCAGGCACTGGCTTATGCCCAGCAGAGCACTGCTCCTCCACAGACCCTGCTACACAGCCTGTACTGGTACCAGGGGGAGCATATAAATAGTAAATACACCAGCTCTTTTATCTCAGGCACTGGCTTATGCCCAGCAGAGCACTGCTCCTCCACAGACCCTGCTACACAGCCTGTACTGGTACCAGGGGGGAGCATATAAATAGTAAATACACCAGCTCCTTTATCTCAGGCACTGGCTTATGTCCAGCAGAGCACTGCTCCTCCACAGACCCTGCTACACAGCCCTGTACTGGTACCAAGGGGGAGCATATAAATAGTAAATACGCCAGCTCCTTTATCTCAGGCACTGGCTTATGTCCAGCAGAGCACTGCTCCTCCACAGACCCTGCTACACAGCCTTGTACTGGTACCAGGGGGGAGCATATAAATAGTAAATACACCAGCTCCTTTATCTCAGGCACTGGCTTATGCCCAGCAGAGCACTGCTCCTCCACAGACCCTGCTACACAGCCTGTACTGGTACCAGGGGGAGCATATAAATAGTAAATACACCAGCTCCTTTATCTCAGGCACTGGCTTATGCCCAGCAGAGCACTGCTCCTCCACAGACCCTGCTGCACAGCCTTGTACTGGTACCAGGGGGAGCATATAAATAGTAAATACACCAGCTCCTTTATCTCAGGCACTGGCTTATGTCCAGCAGAGCACTGCTCCTCCACAGACCCTGCTACACAGCCTGTACTGGTACCAGGGGGGAGCATATAAATAGTAACTACACCAGCTCCTTTATCTCAGGCACTGGCTTATGCCCAGCAGAGCGCTGCTCCTCCACAGACCCTGCTACACAGCCTGTACTGGTACCAGGGGGGAGCATATAAATAGTAAATACACCAGCTCCTTTATCTCAGGCACTGGCTTATGTCCAGCAGAGCACTGCTCCTCCACAGACCCTGCTACACAGCCTGTACTGGTACCAGGGGGAGCATATAAATAGTAAATACACCAGCTCCTTTATCTCAGGCACTGGTTTATGCCCAGCAGAGCACTGCTCCTCCACAGACCCTGCTACACAGCCTGTACTGGTACCAAGGGGGAGCATATAAATAGTAAATACACCAGCTCCTTTATCTCAGGCACTGGCTTATGCCCAGCAGAGCACTGCTCCTCCACAGACCCTGCTACACAGCCTTGTACTGGTACCAGGGGGAGCATATAAATAGTAAATACACCAGCTCCTTTATCTCAGGCACTGGCTTATGTCCAGCAGAGCACTGCTCCTCCACAGACCCTGCTACACAGCCTTGTACTGGTACCAGGGGGGAGCATATAAATAGTAAATACACCAGCTCCTTTATCTCAGGCACTGGCTTATGCCCAGCAGAGCATTGCTCCTCCACAGACCCTGCTACACAGCCTTGTACTGGTACCAAGGGGGAGCATATAAATAGTAAATACACCAGCTCCTTTATCTCAGGCACTGGCTTATGCCCAGCAGAGCGCTGCTCCTCCACAGACCCTGCTACACAGCCTGTACTGGTACCAAGTGGGAGCATATAAATAGTAAATACACCAGCTCCTTTATCTCAGGCACTGGCTTATGCCCAGCAAAGCACTGCTCCTCCACAGACCCTGCTACACAGCCTTGTACTGGTACCAGGGGGAGCATATAAATAGTAAATACACCAGCTCCTTTATCTCAGGCACTGGCTTATCCCCAGCAGAGCACTGCTCCTCCACAGAGCCTGCTACACAGCCTTGTACTGGTACCAGGGGGAGCATATAAATAGTAAATACACCAGCTCCTTTATCTCAGGCACTGGCTTATGCCCAGCAGAGCGCTGCTCCTCCACAGACCCTGCTACACAGCCTGTACTGGTACCAGGGGGGAGCATATAAATAGTAAATACACCAGCTCCTTTATCTCAGGCACTGGCTTATGCCCAGCAGAGCGCTGCTCCTCCACAGACCCTGCTACACAGCCTGTACTGGTACCAGGGGGGAGCATATAAATAGTAAATACACCAGCTCCTTTATCTCAGGCACTGGCTTATGTCCAGCAGAGCACTGCTCCTCCACAGACCCTGCTACACAGCCTGTACTGGTACCAAGGGGGAGCATATAAATAGTAAATACACCAGCTCCTTTATTTCAGGCACTGGCTTATGCCCAGCAGAGCACTGCTCCTCCACAGACCCTGCTACATTGCCTTGTACTGGTACCAGGGGGAGCATATAAATAGTAAATACACCAGCTCCTTTATCTCAGGCACTGGCTTATGCCCAGCAGAGCACTGCTCCTCCACAGACCCTGCTACACAGCCTGTACTGGTACCAAGGGGGAGCATATAAATAGTAAATACACCAGCTCCTTTATCTCAGGCACTGGCTTATGCCCAGCAGAGCACTGCTCCTCCACAGACCCTGCTACACAGCCTTTACTGGTACCAGGGGGGAGCATATAAATAGTAAATACACCAGCTCCTTTATCTCAGGCACTGGCTTATGTCCAGCAGAGCGCTGCTCCTCCACAGACCCTGCTACACAGCCTTGTACTGGTACCAAGGGGGAGCATATAAATAGTAAATACACCAGCTCCTTTATCTCAGGCACTGGCTTATGTCCAGCAGAGCGCTGCTCCTCCACAGACCCTGCTACACAGCCTTGTACTGGTACCAAGGGGGAGCATATAAATAGTAAATACACCAGCTCCTTTATCTCAGGCACTGGCTTATGCCCAGCAGAGCACTGCTCCTCCACAGACCCTGCTACACAGCCTTGTACTGGTACCAGGGGGGAGCATATAAATAGTAAATACACCAGCTCCTTTATCTCAGGCACTGGCTTATCCCCAGCAGAGCACTGCTCCTCCACAGACCCTGCTACACAGCCTTGTACTGGTACCAAGGGGGAGCATATAAATAGTAAATACACCAGCTCCTTTATCTCATGCACTGGCTTATGCCCAGCAGAGCACTGCTCCTCCACAGACCCTGCTACACAGCCTTGTACTGGTACCAGGGGGAGCATATAAATAGTAAATACACCAGCTCCTTTATCTCATGCACTGGCTTATGCCCAGCAGAGCACTGCTCCTCCACAGACCCTGCTACACAGCCTTGTACTGGTACCAGGGGGAGCATATAAATAGTAAATACACCAGCTCCTTTATCTCAGGCACTGGCTTATGCCCAGCAGAGCACTGCTCCTCCACAGACCCTGCTACACAGCCTGTACTGGTACCAAGGGGGAGCATATAAATAGTAAATACACCAGCTCTTTTATCTCAGGCACTGGATTATGCCCAGCAGAGCACTGCTCCTCCCCAGACCCTGCTACACAGCCTGTACTGGTACCAGGGGGGAGCATATAAATAGTAAATACGCCAGCTCCTTTATCTCAGGCACTGGCTTATGTCCAGCAGAGCACTGCTCCTCCCCAGACCCTGCTACACAGCCTTGTACTGGTACCAAGGGGGAGCATATAAATAGTAAATACACCAGCTCCTTTATCTCAGGCACTGGCTTATGCCCAGCAGAGCACTGCTCCTCCCCAGACCCTGCTACACAGCCTTGTACTGGTACCAAGGGGGAGCATATAAATAGTAAATACACCAGCTCCTTTATCTCAGGCACTGGCTTATGCCCAGCAGAGCACTGCTCCTCCACAGACCCTGCTACACAGCCTGTACTGGTACCAGGGGGGAGCATATACATAGTAAATACACCAGCTCCTTTATCTCAGGCACTGGCTTATGTCCAGCAGAGCGCTGCTCCTCCACAGACCCTGCTACACAGCCTTGTACTGGTACCTGGGGGAGCATATAAATAGTAAATACACCAGCTCCTTTATCTCAGGCACTGGCTTATGCCCAGCAGAGCGCTGCTCCTCCACAGACCCTGCTACACAGCCTTGTACTGATACCAGGGGGAGCATATAAATAGTAAATACACCAGCTCCTTTATCTCAGGCACTGGCTTATGTCCAGCAGAGCACTGCTCCTCCACAGACCCTGCTACACAGCCTGTACTGGTACCAGGGGGGAGCATATAAATAGTAAATACACCAGCTCCTTTATCTCAGGCACTGGCTTATGCCCAGCAGAGCGCTGCTCCTCCACAGACCCTGCTACACAGCCTGTACTGGTACCAGGGGGGAGCATATAAATAGTAAATACACCAGCTCCTTTATCTCAGGCACTGGCTTATGTCCAGCAGAGCACTGCTCCTCCACAGACCCTGCTACACAGCTTGTACTGGTACCAGGGGGGAGCATATAAATAGTAAATACACCAGCTCCTTTATCTCAGGCACTGGCTTATGCCCAGCAGAGCACTGCTCCTCCACAGACCCTGCTACACAGCCTTGTACTGGTACCAATGGGGAGCATATAAATAGTAAATACACCAGCTCCTTTATCTCAGGCACTGGCTTATGCCCAGCAGAGCGCTGCTCCTCCACAGACCCTGCTACACAGCCTTGTACTGGTACCAGGGGGGAGCATATAAATAGTAAATACGCCAGCTCCTTTATCTCAGGCACTGGCTTATGCCCAGCAGAGCACTGCTCCTCCACAGACCCTGCTACACAGCCTGTACTGGTACCAGGGGGAGCATATAAATAGTAAATACACCAGCTCCTTTATCTCAGGCACTGGCTTATGCCCAGCAGAGCGCTGCTCCTCCACAGACCCTGCTACACAGCCTTGTACTGGTACCAGGGGGGAGCATATAAATAGTAAATACACCAGCTCCTTTATCTCAGGCACTGGCTTATGCCCAGCAGAGCACTGCTCCTCCACAGACCCTGCTACACAGCCTGTACTGGTACCAGGGGGAGCATATAAATAGTAAATACACCAGCTCTTTTATCTCAGGCACTGGCTTATGCCCAGCAGAGCACTGCTCCTCCACAGACCCTGCTACACAGCCTGTACTGGTACCAGGGGGGAGCATATAAATAGTAAATACACCAGCTCCTTTATCTCAGGCACTGGCTTATGTCCAGCAGAGCACTGCTCCTCCACAGACCCTGCTACACAGCCCTGTACTGGTACCAAGGGGGAGCATATAAATAGTAAATACGCCAGCTCCTTTATCTCAGGCACTGGCTTATGTCCAGCAGAGCACTGCTCCTCCACAGACCCTGCTACACAGCCTTGTACTGGTACCAGGGGGGAGCATATAAATAGTAAATACACCAGCTCCTTTATCTCAGGCACTGGCTTATGCCCAGCAGAGCACTGCTCCTCCACAGACCCTGCTACACAGCCTGTACTGGTACCAGGGGGAGCATATAAATAGTAAATACACCAGCTCCTTTATCTCAGGCACTGGCTTATGCCCAGCAGAGCACTGCTCCTCCACAGACCCTGCTGCACAGCCTTGTACTGGTACCAGGGGGAGCATATAAATAGTAAATACACCAGCTCCTTTATCTCAGGCACTGGCTTATGTCCAGCAGAGCACTGCTCCTCCACAGACCCTGCTACACAGCCTGTACTGGTACCAGGGGGGAGCATATAAATAGTAACTACACCAGCTCCTTTATCTCAGGCACTGGCTTATGCCCAGCAGAGCGCTGCTCCTCCACAGACCCTGCTACACAGCCTGTACTGGTACCAGGGGGGAGCATATAAATAGTAAATACACCAGCTCCTTTATCTCAGGCACTGGCTTATGTCCAGCAGAGCACTGCTCCTCCACAGACCCTGCTACACAGCCTGTACTGGTACCAGGGGGAGCATATAAATAGTAAATACACCAGCTCCTTTATCTCAGGCACTGGTTTATGCCCAGCAGAGCACTGCTCCTCCACAGACCCTGCTACACAGCCTGTACTGGTACCAAGGGGGAGCATATAAATAGTAAATACACCAGCTCCTTTATCTCAGGCACTGGCTTATGCCCAGCAGAGCACTGCTCCTCCACAGACCCTGCTACACAGCCTTGTACTGGTACCAGGGGGAGCATATAAATAGTAAATACACCAGCTCCTTTATCTCATGCACTGGCTTATGCCCAGCAGAGCACTGCTCCTCCACAGACCCTGCTACACAGCCTGTACTGGTACCAGGGGGGAGCATATAAATAGTAAATACACCAGCTCCTTTATCTCAGGCACTGGCTTATGCCCAGCAGAGCGCTGCTCCTCCACAGACCCTGCTACACAGCCTTGTACTGGTACCAGGGGCGAGCATATAAATAGTAAATACACCAGCTCCTTTATCTCAGGCACTGGCTTATGCCCAGCAGAGCACTGCTCCTCCACAGACCCTGCTACACAGCCTTGTACTGGTACCAGGGGGGAGCATATAAATAGTAAATACACCAGCTCCTTTATCTCAGGCACTGGCTTATGCCCAGCAGAGCGCTGCTCCTCCACAGACCCTGCTACTCAGCCTTGTACTGGTACCAGGGGGGAGCATATAAATAGTAAATACACCAGCTCCTTTATCTCAGGCACTGGCTTATGCCCAGCAGAGCACTGCTCCTCCACAGAGCCTGCTACACAGCCTGTACTGGTACCAGGGGGGAGCATATAAATAGTAAATACACCAGCTCCTTTATCTCAGGCACTGGCTTATGCCCAGCAGAGCGCTGCTCCTCCACAGACCCTGCTACACAGCCTTGTACTGGTACCAAGGGGGAGCATATAAATAGTAAATACACCAGCTCCTTTATCTCAGGCACTGGCTTATGCCCAGCAGAGCACTGCTCCTCCACAGACCCTGCTACACAGCCTTGTACTGGTACCAGGGGGGAGCATATAAATAGTAAATACGCCAGCTCCTTTATCTCAGGCACTGGCTTATGCCCAGCAGAGCACTGCTCCTCCACAGACCCTGCTACACAGCCTTGTACTGGTACCAGGGGGGAGCATATAAATAGTAAATACACCAGCTCCTTTATCTCAGGCACTGGCTTATGCCCAGCAGAGCGCTGCTCCTCCACAGACCCTGCTACACAGCCTTGTACTGGTACCAGGGGGGAGCATATAAATAGTAAATACACCAGCTCCTTTATCTCAGGCACTGGCTTATGCCCAGCAGAGCACTGCTCCTCCCCAGACCCTGCTACACAGCCTTGTACTGGTACCAGGGGGGAGCATATAAATAGTAAATACACCAGCTCCTTTATCTCAGGCACTGGCTTATGCCCAGCAGAGCGCTGCTGCTCCACAGACCCTGCTACACAGCCTGTACTGGTACCAGGGGGGAGCATATAAATAGTAAATACACCAGCTCCTTTATCTCAGGCACTGGCTTATGCCCAGCAGAGCGCTGCTCCTCCACAGACCCTGCTACACAGCCTTGTACTGGTACCAGGGGGGAGCATATAAATAGTAAATACACCAGCTCCTTTATCTCAGGCACTGGCTTATGCCCAGCAGAGCACTGCTCCTCCACAGACCCTGCTACACAGCCTTGTACTGGTACCAGGGGGAGCATATAAATAGTAAATACACCAGCTCCTTTATCTCAGGCACTGGCTTATGCCCAGCAGAGCACTGCTCCTCCACAGACCCTGCTACACAGCCTTGTACTGGTACCAGGGGGAGCATATAAATAGTAAATACACCAGCTCCTTTATCTCAGGCACTGGCTTATGCCCAGCAGAGCGCTGCTCCTCCACAGACCCTGCTACACAGCCTGTACTGGTACCAGGGGGAGCATATAAATAGTAAACACACCAGCTCCTTTATCTCAGGCACTGGCTTATGCCCAGCAGAGCACTGCTCCTCCACAGACCCTGCTACATTGCCTTGTACTGGTACCAGGGGGGAGCATATAAATAGTAAATACACCAGCTCCTTTATCTCAGGCACTGGCTTATGCCCAGCAGAGCACTGCTCCTCCACAGACCCTGCTACATTGCCTTGTACTGGTACCAGGGGGGAGCATATAAATAGTAAATACACCAGCTCCTTTATCTCAGGCACTGGCTTATGCCCAGCAGAGCGCTGCTCCTCCACAGACCCTGCTACACAGCCTTGTACTGGTACCAGGGGGAGCATATAAATAGTAAATACACCAGCTCCTTTATCTCAGGCACTGGCTTATGCCCAGCAGAGCACTGCTCCTCCACAGACCCTGCTACACAGCCTTGTACTGGTACCAGGGAGAGCATATAAATAGTAAATACACCAGCTCCTTTATCTCAGGCACTGGCTTATGCCCAGCAGAGCGCTGCTCCTCCACAGACCCTGCTACACAGCCTGTACTGGTACCAGGGGGGAGCATATAAATAGTAAATACACCAGCTCCTTTATCTCAGGCACTGGCTTATGTCCAGCAGAGCGCTGCTCCTCCCCAGACCCTGCTACACAGCCTTGTACTGATACCAGGGGGGAGCATATAAATAGTAAATACACCAGCTCCTTTATCTCAGGCACTGGCTTATGCCCAGCAGAGCGCTGCTCCTCCACAGACCCTGCTACACAGCCTTGTACTGGTACCAGGGGGAGCATATAAATAGTAAATACACCAGCTCCTTTATCTCAGGCACTGGCTTATGCCCAGCAGAGCGCTGCTCCTCCACAGACCCTGCTACACAGCCTGTACTGGTACCAAGGGGGAGTATATAAATAGTAAATACACCAGCTCCTTTATCTCAGGCACTGGCTTATGTCCAGCAGAGCACTGCTCCTCCACAGACCCTGCTACACAGCCTTGTACTGGTACCAGGGGGGAGCATATAAATAGTAAATACACCAGCTCCTTTATCTCAGGCACTGGCTTATGTCCAGCAGAGCACTGCTTCTCCACAGACCCTGCTACACATCCTGTACTGGTACCAGGGGGGGGCATATAAATAGTAAATACACCAGCTCCTTTATCTCAGGCACTGGCTTATGCCCAGCAGAGCGCTGCTCCTCCACAGACCCTGCTACACAGCCTGTACTGGTACCAAGGGGGAGCATATAAATAGTAAATACACCAGCTCCTTTATCTCAGGCACTGGCTTATGTCCAGCAGAGCACTGCTCCTCCACAGACCCTGCTACACAGCCTTGTACTGGTACCAGGGGGAGCATATAAATAGTAAATACACCAGCTCCTTTATCTCAGGCACTGGCTTATGTCCAGCAGAGCACTGCTCCTCCACAGACCCTGCTACACAGCCTGTACTGGTACCAGGGGGGAGCATATAAATAGTAAATACACCAGCTCCTTTATCTCAGGCACTGGCTTATGCCCAGCAGAGCGCTGCTCCTCCACAGACCCTGCTACACAGCCTTGTACTGATACCAATGGGGAGCATATAAATAGTAAATACACCAGCTCCTTTATCTCAGGCACTGGCTTATGCCCAGCAGAGCGCTGCTCCTCCACAGACCCTGCTACACAGCCTTGTACTGGTACCAGGGGGGAGCATATAAATAGTAAATACACCAGCTCCTTTATCTCAGGCACTGGCTTATGCCCAGCAGAGCACTGCTCCTCCACAGACCCTGCTACACAGCCTTGTACTGGTACCAGGGGGGAGCATATAAATAGTAAATACACCAGCTCCTTTATCTCAGGCACTGGCTTATGCCCAGCAGAGCACTGCTCCTCCACAGACCCTGCTACACAGCCTTGTACTGGTACCAGGGGGAGCATATAAATAGTAAATACACCAGCTCCTTTATCTCAGGCACTGGCTTATGCCCAGCAGAGCACTGCTCCTCCACAGACCCTGCTACACAGCCTGTACTGGTACCAGGGGGAGCATATAAATAGTAAATACACCAGCTCCTTTATCTCAGGCACTGGCTTATGCCCAGCAGAGCACTGCTCCTCCACAGACCCTGCTACACAGCCTTGTACTGGTACCAAGGGGGAGCATATAAATAGTAAATACACCAGCTCCTTTATCTCAGGCACTGGCTTATGCCCAGCAGAGCACTGCTCCTCCACAGACCCTGCTACACAGCCTTGTACTGGTACCAAGGGGGAGCATATAAATAGTAAATACACCAGCTCCTTTATCTCAGGCACTGGCTTATGCCCAGCAGAGCGCTGCTCCTCCACAGACCCTGCTACACAGCCTTGTACTGGTACCAGGGGGAGCATATAAATAGTAAATACGCCAGCTCCTTTATCTCAGGCACTGGCTTATGCCCAGCAGAGCGCTGCTCCTCCACAGACCCTGCTACACAGCCTGTACTGGTACCAAGGGGGAGTATATAAATAGTAAATACACCAGCTCCTTTATCTCAGGCACTGGCTTATGTCCAGCAGAGCACTGCTCCTCCACAGACCCTGCTACACAGCCTTGTACTGGTACCAGGGGGGAGCATATAAATAGTAAATACACCAGCTCCTTTATCTCAGGCACTGGCTTATGTCCAGCAGAGCACTGCTTCTCCACAGACCCTGCTACACAGCCTTGTACTGGTACCAGGGGGGAGCATATAAATGGTAAATACACCAGCTCCTTTATCTCAGGCACTGGCTTATGCCCAGCAGAGCACTGCTCCTCCACAGACCCTGCTACACAGCCTGTACTGGTACCAGGGGGAGCATATAAATAGTAAATACACCAGCTCCTTTATCTCAGGCACTGGCTTATGTCCAGCAGAGCACTGCTCCTCCACAGACCCTGCTACATTGCCTTGTACTGGTACCAGGGGGGAGCATATAAATAGTAAATACACCAGCTCCTTTATCTCAGGCACTGGCTTATGCCCAGCAGAGCGCTGCTCCTCCACAGACCCTGCTACACAGCCTTGTACTGGTACCAGGGGGAGCATATAAATAGTAAATACACCAGCTCCTTTATCTCAGGCACTGGCTTATGCCCAGCAGAGCGCTGCTCCTCCACAGACCCTGCTACAAAGCCTTGTACTGGTACCAAGGGGGAGCATATAAATAGTAAATACACCAGCTCCTTTATCTCAGGCACTGGCTTATGCCCAGCAGAGCACTGCTCCTCCACAGACCCTGCTACACAGCCTTGTACTGGTACCAGGGGGAGCATATAAATAGTAAATACACCAGCTCCTTTATCTCAGGCACTGGCTTATGCCCAGCAGAGCGCTGCTCCTCCACAGATCCTGCTACACAGCCTTGTACTGGTACCAGGGGGAGCATATAAATAGTAAATACACCAGCTCCTTTATCTCAGGCACTGGCTTATGTCCAGCAGAGCACTGCTCCTCCACAGACCCTGCTACACAGCCTTGTACTGGTACCAAGGGGGAGCATATAAATAGTAAATACACCAGCTCCTTTATCTCAGGCACTGGCTTATGCCCAGCAGAGCACTGCTCCTCCCCAGACCCTGCTACACAGCCTTGTACTGGTACCAAGGGGGAGCATATAAATAGTAAATACACCAGCTCCTTTATCTCAGGCACTGGCTTATGCCCAGAAGAGCACTGCTCCTCCACAGACCCTGCTACACAGCCTTGTACTGGTACCAGGGGGGAGCATATAAATAGTAAATACACCAGCTCCTTTATCTCAGGCACTGGCTTATGCCCAGCAGAGCGCTGCTCCTCCACAGACCCTGCTACACAGCCTGTACTGGTACCAGGGGGGAGCATATAAATAGTAAATACACCAGCTCCTTTATCTCAGGCACTGGCTTATGCCCAGCAGAGCGCTGCTCCTCCACAGACCCTGCTACACAGCCTTGTACTGGTACCAGGGGGGAGCATATAAATAGTAAATACACCAGCTCCTTTATCTCAGGCACTGGCTTATGCCCAGCAGAGCACTGCTCCTCCACAGACCCTGCTACACAGCCTTGTACTGGTACCAGGGGGGAGCATATAAATAGTAAATACACCAGCTCCTTTATCTCAGGCACTGGCTTATGCCCAGCAGAGCGCTGCTCCTCCACAGACCCTGCTACACAGCCTTGTACTGGTACCAAGGGGGAGCATATAAATAGTAAATACACCAGCTCCTTTATCTCAGGCACTGGTTTATGCCCAGCAGAGCACTGCTCCTCCACAGACCCTGCTACACAGCCTTGTACTGGTACCAGGGGGGAGCATATAAATAGTAAATACACCAGCTCCTTTATCTCAGGCACTGGCTTATGCCCAGCAGAGCACTGCTCCTCCACAGACCCTGCTACACAGCCTTGTACTGGTACCAGGGGGGAGCATATAAATAGTAAATACACCAGCTCCTTTATCTCAGGCACTGGCTTATGCCCAGCAGAGCACTGCTCCTCCACAGACCCTGCTACACAGCCTGTACTGGTACCAGGGGGGAGCATATAAATAGTAAATACACCAGCTCCTTTATCTCAGGCACTGGATTATGCCCAGCAGAGCACTGCTCCTCCACAGACCCTGCTACACAGCCTGTACTGGTACCAGGGGGGAGCATATAAATAGTAAATACACCAGCTCCTTTATCTCAGGCACTGGCTTATGCCCAGCAGAGCACTGCTCCTCCACAGACCCTGCTACACAGCCTTGTACTGGTACCAGGGGGAGCATATAAATAGTAAATACACCAGCTCCTTTATCTCAGGCACTGGCTTATGCCCAGCAGAGCGCTGCTCCTCCACAGACCCTGCTACACAGCCTGTACTGGTACCAGGGGGAGCATATACATAGTAAATACACCAGCTCCTTTATCTCAGGCACTGGCTTATGCCCAGCAGAGCACTGCTCCTCCACAGACCCTGCTACACAGCCTTGTACTGGTACCAAGGGGGAGCATATAAATAGTAAATACACCAGCTCCTTTATCTCAGGCACTGGCTTATGTCCAGCAGAGCACTGCTCCTCCACAGACCCTGCTACACAGCCTTGTACTGGTACCAAGGGGGGAGCATATAAATAGTAATACACCAGCTCCTTTATCTCAGGCACTGGCTTATGCCCAGCAGAGCGCTGCTCCTCCACAGACCCTGCTACACAGCCTTGTACTGGTACCAGGGGGAGCATATAAATAGTAAATACACCAGCTCCTTTATCTCAGGCACTGGCTTATGTCCAGCAGAGCACTGCTCCTCCACAGACCCTGCTACACAGCCTGTACTGGTACCAGGGGGAGCATATAAATAGTAAATACACCAGCTCCTTTATCTCAGGCACTGGCTTATGTCCAGCAGAGCACTGCTCCTCCACAGACCCTGCTACACAGCCTGTACTGGTACCAGGGAGAGCATATAAATAGTAAATACACCAGCTCCTTTATCTCAGGCACTGGCTTATGCCCAGCAGAGCGCTGCTCCTCCACAGACCCTGCTACACAGCCTTGTACTGGTACCAGGGGGAGCATATAAATAGTAAATACACCAGCTCCTTTATCTCAGGCACTGGCTTATGCCCAGCAGAGCACTGCTCCTCCACAGACCCTGCTACACAGCCTGTACTGGTACCAGGGGGAGCATATAAATAGTAAATACACCAGCTCCTTTATCTCAGGCACTGGCTTATGCCCAGCAGAGCACTGCTCCTCCACAGACCCTGCTACACAGCCTGTACTGGTACCAGGAGGGAGCATATAAATAGTAAATACACCAGCTCCTTTATCTCAGGCACTGGCTTATGCCCAGCAGAGCACTGCTCCTCCACAGACCCTGCTACACAGCCTTGTACTGGTACCAGGGGGAGCATATAAATAGTAAATACACCAGCTCTTTTATCTCAGGCACTGGCTTATGCCCAGCAGAGCACTGCTCCTCCACAGACCCTGCTACACAGCCTGTACTGGTACCAGGGGGGAGCATATAAATAGTAAATACACCAGCTCCTTTATCTCAGGCACTGGCTTATGCCCAGCAGAGCACTGCTCCTCCACAGACCCTGCTACACAGCCTTGTACTGGTACCAGGGGGGAGCATATACATAGTAAATACACCAGCTCCTTTATCTCCGGCACTGGCTTATGCCCAGCAGAGCACTGCTCCTCCACAGACCCTGCTACACAGCCTGTACTGGTACCAGGGGGGAGCATATAAATAGTAAATACACCAGCTCCTTTATCTCAGGCACTGGCTTATGCCCAGCAGAGCACTGCTCCTCCACAGACCCTGCTACACAGCCTTGTACTGGTACCAGGGGGGAGCATATAAATAGTAAATACACCAGCTCTTTTATCTCAGGCACTGGCTTATGCCCAGCAGAGCACTGCTCCTCCACAGACCCTGCTACACAGCCTTGTACTGGTACCAGGGGGGAGCATATAAATAGTAAATACACCAGCTCCTTTATCTCAGGCACTGGCTTATGCCCAGCAGAGCGCTGCTCCTCCACAGACCCTGCTACACAGCCTTGTACTGGTACCAGGGGGGAGCATATAAATAGTAAATACACCAGCTCCTTTATCTCAGGCACTGGCTTATGCCCAGCAGAGCACTGCTCCTCCACAGACCCTGCTACACAGCCTGTACTGGTACCAGGGGGAGCATATAAATAGTAAATACACCAGCTCTTTTATCTCAGGCACTGGCTTATGCCCAGCAGAGCACTGCTCCTCCACAGACCCTGCTACACAGCCTGTACTGGTACCAGGGGGAGCATATAAATAGTAAATACACCAGCTCTTTTATCTCAGGCACTGGCTTATGCCCAGCAGAGCACTGCTCCTCCACAGACCCTGCTACACAGCCTGTACTGGTACCAGGGGGGAGCATATAAATAGTAAATACACCAGCTCCTTTATCTCAGGCACTGGCTTATGTCCAGCAGAGCACTGCTCCTCCACAGACCCTGCTACACAGCCCTGTACTGGTACCAAGGGGGAGCATATAAATAGTAAATACGCCAGCTCCTTTATCTCAGGCACTGGCTTATGTCCAGCAGAGCACTGCTCCTCCACAGACCCTGCTACACAGCCTTGTACTGGTACCAGGGGGGAGCATATAAATAGTAAATACACCAGCTCCTTTATCTCAGGCACTGGCTTATGCCCAGCAGAGCACTGCTCCTCCACAGACCCTGCTACACAGCCTTGTACTGGTACCAGGGGGAGCATATAAATAGTAAATACGCCAGCTCCTTTATCTCAGGCACTGGCTTATGTCCAGCAGAGCACTGCTCCTCCACAGACCCTGCTACACAGCCTTGTACTGGTACCAGGGGGGAGCATATAAATAGTAAATACACC
Organism: Pseudophryne corroboree; assembly: GCF_028390025.1. NCBI lineage: Eukaryota > Metazoa > Chordata > Amphibia > Anura > Myobatrachidae > Pseudophryne > Pseudophryne corroboree. Next base: position 1,116,750 of record NW_026967552.1, read on the forward strand.
AGCTCCTTTATCTCAGGCACTGGCTTATGCCCAGCAGAGCGCTGCTCCTCCACAGACCCTGCTACACAGCCTGTACTGGTACCAAGGAGGAGCATATAAATAGTAAATACACCAGCTCCTTTATCTCAGGCACTGGCTTATGTCCAGCAGAGCACTGCTCCTCCACAGACCCTGCTACACAGCCTGTACTGGTACCAGGGGGAGCATATAAATAGTAAATACACCAGCTCTTTTATCTCAGGCACTGGCTTATGCCCAGCAGAGCACTGCTCCTCCACAGACCCTGCTACACAGCCTGTACTGGTACCAAGGGGGAGCATATAAATAGTAAATACACCAGCTCCTTTATCTCAGGCACTGGCTTATGCCCAGCAGAGCACTGCTCCTCCACAGACCCTGCTACACAGCCTGTACTGGTACCAGGGGGAGCATATAAATAGTAAATACACCAGCTCCTTTATCTCAGGCACTGGCTTATGCCCAGCAGAGCACTGCTCCTCCACAGACCCTGCTACACAGCCTGTACTGGTACCAGGGGGAGCATATAAATAGTAAATACACCAGCTCCTTTATCTCAGGCACTGGCTTATGCCCAGCAGAGCGCTGCTCCTCCCCAGACCCTGCTACACAGCCCTGTACTGGTACCAGGGGGGAGCATATAAATAGTAAATACACCAGCTCCTTTATCTCAGGCACTGGCTTATGCCCAGCAGAGCGCTGCTCCTCCACAGACCCTGCTACACAGCCTTGTACTGGTACCAGGGGGGAGCATATAAATAGTAAATACACCAGCTCCTTTATCTCAGGCACTGGCTTATGCCCAGCAGAGCGCTGCTCCTCCCAGACCCTGCTACACAGCATTGTACTGGTACCAGGGGGGAGCATATAAATAGTAAATACACCAGCTCCTTTATCTCAGGCACTGGCTTATGCCCAGCAGAGCGCTGCTCCTCCACAGACCCTGCTACACAGCCTTGTACTGGTACCAGGGGGGAGCATATAAATAGTAAATACACCAGCTCCTTTATCTCAGGCACTGGCTTATGCCCAGCAGAGCACTGCTCCTCCACAGACCCTGCTACACAGCCTGTACTGGTACCAGGGGGGAGCATATAAATAGTAAATACACCAGCTCCTTTATCTCAGGCACTGGCTTATGCCCAGCAGAGCACTGCTCCTCCACAGACCCTGCTACACAGCCTTGTACTGGTACCAGGAGGAGCATATAAATAGTAAATACACCAGCTCTTTTATCTCAGGCACTGGCTTATGCCCAGCAGAGCACTGCTCCTCCACAGACCCTGCTACACAGCCTTGTACTGGTACCAGGAGGGAGCATATAAATAGTAAATACACCAGCTCCTTTATCTCAGGCACTGGCTTATGCCCAGCAGAGCGCTGCTCCTCCACAGACCCTGCTACACAGCCCTGTACTGGTACCAGGGGGGAGCATATAAATAGTAAATACACCAGCTCCTTTATCTCAGGCACTGGCTTATGCCCAGCAGAGCACTGCTCCTCCCCAGACCCTGCTACACAGCCTTGTACTGGTACCTGGGGGGAGCATATAAATAGTAAATACACCAGCTCCTTTATCTCAGGCACTGGCTTATGTCCAGCAGAGCACTGCTCCTCCCCAGACCCTGCTACACAGCCTTGTACTGGTACCAGGGGGGAGCATATAAATAGTAAATACGCCAGCTCCTTTATCTCAGGCACTGGCTTATGCCCAGCAGAGCACTGCTCCTCCCCAGACCCTGCTACACAGCCTTGTACTGGTACCAGGGGGGAGCATATAAATAGTAAATACGCCAGCTCCTTTATCTCAGGCACTGGCTTATGCCCAGCAGAGCACTGCTCCTCCACAGACCCTGCTACACAGCCTGTACTGGTACCAGGGGGGAGCATATAAATAGTAAATACACCAGCTCTTTTATCTCAGGCACTGGATTATGCCCAGCAGAGCACTGCTCCTCCACAGACCCTGCTACACAGCCTTGTACTGGTACCAGGGGGAGCATATAAATAGTAAATACACCAGCTCCTTTATCTCAGGCACTGGCTTATGCCCAGCAGAGCACTGCTCCTCCACAGACCCTGCTACACAGCCTTGTACTGGTACCAGGGAGGAGCATATAAATAGTAAATACACCAGCTCCTTTATCTCAGGCACCGGCTTATGTCCAGCAGAGCACTGCTCCTCCACAGACCCTGCTACACAGCCTTGTACTGGTACCAGGGGGGAGCATATAAATAGTAAATACACCAGCTCCTTTATCTCAGGCACTGGCTTATGCCCAGCAGAGCGCTGCTCCTCCACAGACCCTGCTACACAGCCTTGTACTGGTACCAGGGGGAGCATATAAATAGTAAATACACCAGCTCCTTTATCTCAGGCACTGGCTTATGTCCAGCAGAGCACTGCTCCTCCACAGACCCTGCTACACAGCCCTGTACTGGTACCAGGGGGGAGCATATAAATAGTAAATACACCAGCTCCTTTATCTCAGGCACTGGCTTATGCCCAGCAGAGCACTGCTCCTCCACAGACCCTGCTACACAGCCTTGTACTGGTACCAGGGGGGAGCATATAAATAGTAAATACACCAGCTCCTTTATCTCAGGCACTGGCTTATGCCCAGCAGAGCACTGCTCCTCCACAGACCCTGCTACACAGCCTTGTACTGGTACCAGGGGGGAGCATAAAAATAGTAAATACACCAGCTCCTTTATCTCAGGCACTGGCTTATGCCCAGCAGAGCGCTGCTCCTCCACAGACCCTGCTACACAGCCTTGTACTGGTACCAGGGGGGAGCATATAAATAGTAAATACACCAGCTCCTTTATCTCAGGCACTGGCTTATGCCCAGCAGAGCGCTGCTCCTCCACAGACCCTGCTACACAGCCTTGTACTGGTACCAAGGGGGAGCATATAAATAGTAAATACACCAGCTCCTTTATCTCAGGCACTGGCTTATGCCCAGCAGAGCGCTGCTCCTCCACAGACCCTGCTACACAGCCTTGTACTGGTACCAGGGGGGAGCATATAAATAGTAAATACACCAGCTCCTTTATCTCAGGCACTGGCTTATGCCCAGCAGAGCACTGCTCCTCCACAGACCCTGCTACACAGCCTGTACTGGTACCAGGGGGGAGCATATAAATAGTAAATACACCAGCTCCTTTATCTCAGGCACTGGCTTATGCCCAGCAGAGCACTGCTCCTCCACAGACCCTGCTACACAGCCTTGTACTGGTACCAGGAGGAGCATATAAATAGTAAATACACCAGCTCTTTTATCTCAGGCACTGGCTTATGCCCAGCAGAGCACTGCTCCTCCACAGACCCTGCTACACAGCCTTGTACTGGTACCAGGAGGGAGCATATAAATAGTAAATACACCAGCTCCTTTATCTCAGGCACTGGCTTATGCCCAGCAGAGCGCTGCTCCTCCACAGACCCTGCTACACAGCCCTGTACTGGTACCAGGGGGGAGCATATAAATAGTAAATACACCAGCTCCTTTATCTCAGGCACTGGCTTATGCCCAGCAGAGCACTGCTCCTCCCCAGACCCTGCTACACAGCCTTGTACTGGTACCTGGGGGGAGCATATAAATAGTAAATACACCAGCTCCTTTATCTCAGGCACTGGCTTATGTCCAGCAGAGCACTGCTCCTCCCCAGACCCTGCTACACAGCCTTGTACTGGTACCAGGGGGGAGCATATAAATAGTAAATACGCCAGCTCCTTTATCTCAGGCACTGGCTTATGCCCAGCAGAGCGCTGCTCCTCCACAGACCCTGCTACACAGCCTTGTACTGGTACCAGGGGGGAGCATATAAATAGTAAATACACCAGCTCCTTTATCTCAGGCACTGGCTTATGCCCAGCAGAGCACTGCTCCTCCCCAGACCCTGCTACACAGCCTTGTACTGGTACCAGGGGGGAGCATATAAATAGTAAATACGCCAGCTCCTTTATCTCAGGCACTGGCTTATGCCCAGCAGAGCACTGCTCCTCCACAGACCCTGCTACACAGCCTGTACTGGTACCAGGGGGGAGCATATAAATAGTAAATACACCAGCTCTTTTATCTCAGGCACTGGATTATGCCCAGCAGAGCACTGCTCCTCCACAGACCCTGCTACACAGCCTTGTACTGGTACCAGGGGGAGCATATAAATAGTAAATACACCAGCTCCTTTATCTCAGGCACTGGCTTATGCCCAGCAGAGCACTGCTCCTCCACAGACCCTGCTACACAGCCTTGTACTGGTACCAGGGAGGAGCATATAAATAGTAAATACACCAGCTCCTTTATCTCAGGCACCGGCTTATGTCCAGCAGAGCACTGCTCCTCCACAGACCCTGCTACACAGCCTTGTACTGGTACCAGGGGGGAGCATATAAATAGTAAATACACCAGCTCCTTTATCTCAGGCACTGGCTTATGCCCAGCAGAGCGCTGCTCCTCCACAGACCCTGCTACACAGCCTTGTACTGGTACCAGGGGGAGCATATAAATAGTAAATACACCAGCTCCTTTATCTCAGGCACTGGCTTATGTCCAGCAGAGCACTGCTCCTCCACAGACCCTGCTACACAGCCCTGTACTGGTACCAGGGGGGAGCATATAAATAGTAAATACACCAGCTCCTTTATCTCAGGCACTGGCTTATGCCCAGCAGAGCACTGCTCCTCCACAGACCCTGCTACACAGCCTTGTACTGGTACCAGGGGGGAGCATATAAATAGTAAATACACCAGCTCCTTTATCTCAGGCACTGGCTTATGCCCAGCAGAGCACTGCTCCTCCACAGACCCTGCTACACAGCCTTGTACTGGTACCAGGGGGGAGCATAAAAATAGTAAATACACCAGCTCCTTTATCTCAGGCACTGGCTTATGCCCAGCAGAGCGCTGCTCCTCCACAGACCCTGCTACACAGCCTTGTACTGGTACCAGGGGGGAGCATATAAATAGTAAATACACCAGCTCCTTTATCTCAGGCACTGGCTTATGCCCAGCAGAGCGCTGCTCCTCCACAGACCCTGCTACACAGCCTTGTACTGGTACCAAGGGGGAGCATATAAATAGTAAATACACCAGCTCCTTTATCTCAGGCACTGGCTTATGCCCAGCAGAGCGCTGCTCCTCCACAGACCCTGCTACACAGCCTTGTACTGGTACCAGGGGGAGCATATAAATAGTAAATACACCAGCTCCTTTATCTCAGGCACTGGCTTATGCCCAGCAGAGCGCTGCTCCTCCACAGACCCTGCTACACAGCCTTGTACTGGTACCAAGGGGGAGCATATAAATAGTAAATACACCAGCTCCTTTATCTCAGGCACTGGCTTATGCCCAGCAGAGCACTGCTCCTCCACAGACCCTGCTACACAGCCTTGTACTGGTACCAAGGGGGAGCATATAAATAGTAAATACACCAGCTCCTTTATCTCAGGCACTGGCTTATGCCCAGCAGAGCACTGCTCCTCCACAGACCCTGCTACACAGCCTTGTACTGGTACCAGGGGGGAGCATATAAATAGTAAATACACCAGCTCCTTTATCTCAGGCACTGGCTTATGCCCAGCAGAGCACTGCTCCTCCACAGACCCTGCTACACAGCCTTGTACTGGTACCAGGAGGGAGCATATAAATAGTAAATACACCAGCTCCTTTATCTCAGGCACTGGCTTATGTCCAGCAGAGCACTGCTCCTCCACAGACCCTGCTACACAGCCTGTACTGGTACCAGGGGGAGCATATAAATAGTAAATACACCAGCTCCTTTATCTCAGGCACTGGCTTATGCCCAGCAGAGCACTGCTCCTCCACAGAGCCTGCTACACAGCCTTGTACTGGTACCAGGGGGGAGCATATAAATAGTAAATACACCAGCTCCTTTATCTCAGGCACTGGCTTATGCCCAGCAGAGCACTGCTCCTCCACAGACCCTGCTACACAGCCTGTACTGGTACCAGGGGGAGCATATAAATAGTAAATACACCAGCTCCTTTATCTCAGGCACTGGCTTATGCCCAGCAGAGCACTGCTCCTCCACAGACCCTGCTACACAGCCCTGTACTGGTACCAGGAGGGAGCATATAAATAGTAAATACACCAGCTCCTTTATCTCAGGCACTGGCTTATGCCCAGCAGAGCGCTGCTCCTCCACAGACCCTGCTACACAGCCCTGTACTGGTACCAGGGGGGAGCATATAAATAGTAAATACACCAGCTCCTTTATCTCAGGCACTGGCTTATGCCCAGCAGAGCACTGCTCCTCCCCAGACCCTGCTACACAGCCTTGTACTGGTACCTGGGGGGAGCATATAAATAGTAAATACACCAGCTCCTTTATCTCAGGCACTGGCTTATGTCCAGCAGAGCACTGCTCCTCCCCAGACCCTGCTACACAGCCTTGTACTGGTACCAGGGGGGAGCATATAAATAGTAAATACGCCAGCTCCTTTATCTCAGGCACTGGCTTATGCCCAGCAGAGCACTGCTCCTCCCCAGACCCTGCTACACAGCCTTGTACTGGTACCAGGGGGGAGCATATAAATAGTAAATACGCCAGCTCCTTTATCTCAGGCACTGGCTTATGCCCAGCAGAGCACTGCTCCTCCACAGACCCTGCTACACAGCCTGTACTGGTACCAGGGGGGAGCATATAAATAGTAAATACACCAGCTCTTTTATCTCAGGCACTGGATTATGCCCAGCAGAGCACTGCTCCTCCACAGACCCTGCTACACAGCCTTGTACTGGTACCAGGGGGAGCATATAAATAGTAAATACACCAGCTCCTTTATCTCAGGCACTGGCTTATGCCCAGCAGAGCACTGCTCCTCCACAGACCCTGCTACACAGCCTTGTACTGGTACCAGGGAGGAGCATATAAATAGTAAATACACCAGCTCCTTTATCTCAGGCACCGGCTTATGTCCAGCAGAGCACTGCTCCTCCACAGACCCTGCTACACAGCCTTGTACTGGTACCAGGGGGGAGCATATAAATAGTAAATACACCAGCTCCTTTATCTCAGGCACTGGCTTATGCCCAGCAGAGCGCTGCTCCTCCACAGACCCTGCTACACAGCCTTGTACTGGTACCAGGGGGAGCATATAAATAGTAAATACACCAGCTCCTTTATCTCAGGCACTGGCTTATGTCCAGCAGAGCACTGCTCCTCCACAGACCCTGCTACACAGCCCTGTACTGGTACCAGGGGGGAGCATATAAATAGTAAATACACCAGCTCCTTTATCTCAGGCACTGGCTTATGCCCAGCAGAGCACTGCTCCTCCACAGACCCTGCTACACAGCCTTGTACTGGTACCAGGGGGGAGCATATAAATAGTAAATACACCAGCTCCTTTATCTCAGGCACTGGCTTATGCCCAGCAGAGCACTGCTCCTCCACAGACCCTGCTACACAGCCTTGTACTGGTACCAGGGGGGAGCATATAAATAGTAAATACACCAGCTCCTTTATCTCAGGCACTGGCTTATGCCCAGCAGAGCACTGCTCCTCCACAGACCCTGCTACACAGCCTTGTACTGGTACCAGGAGGGAGCATATAAATAGTAAATACACCAGCTCCTTTATCTCAGGCACTGGCTTATGTCCAGCAGAGCACTGCTCCTCCACAGACCCTGCTACACAGCCTGTACTGGTACCAGGGGGAGCATATAAATAGTAAATACACCAGCTCCTTTATCTCAGGCACTGGCTTATGCCCAGCAGAGCACTGCTCCTCCACAGAGCCTGCTACACAGCCTTGTACTGGTACCAGGGGGGAGCATATAAATAGTAAATACACCAGCTCCTTTATCTCAGGCACTGGCTTATGCCCAGCAGAGCACTGCTCCTCCACAGACCCTGCTACACAGCCTGTACTGGTACCAGGGGGAGCATATAAATAGTAAATACACCAGCTCCTTTATCTCAGGCACTGGCTTATGCCCAGCAGAGCACTGCTCCTCCACAGACCCTGCTACACAGCCCTGTACTGGTACCAGGGGGGAGCATATAAATAGTAAATACACCAGCTCCTTTATCTCAGGCACTGGCTTATGCCCAGCAGACCGCTGCTCCTCCACAGACCCTGCTACACAGCCTTGTACTGGTACCAGGGGGAGCATATAAATAGTAAATACACCAGCTCCTTTATCTCAGGCACTGGCTTATGCCCAGCAGAGCACTGCTCCTCCACAGACCCTGCTACACAGCCTGTACTGGTACCAGGGGGAGCATATAAATAGTAAATACACCAGCTCCTTTATCTCAGGCACTGGCTTATGCCCAGCAGAGCGCTGCTCCTCCACAGACCCTGCTACACAGCCTTGTACTGGTACCAGGGGGGAGCATATAAATAGTAAATACACCAGCTCCTTTATCTCAGGCACTGGCTTATGCCCAGCAGAGCACTGCTCCTCCACAGACCCTGCTACACAGCCTTGTACTGGTACCAGGGGGGAGCATATAAATAGTAAATACACCAGCTCCTTTATCTCAGGCACGGGCTTATGCCCAGCAGAGCGCTGCTCCTCCACAGACCCTGCTACACAGCCTGTACTGGTACCAGGGGGGAGCATATAAATAGTAAATACACCAGCTCCTTTATCTCATTCACTGGCTTATGTCCAGCAGAGCACTGCTCCTCCACAGACCCTGCTACACAGCCTGTACTGGTACCAGGGGGAGCATATAAATAGTAAATACACCAGCTCCTTTATCTCAGGCACTGGCTTATGCCCAGCAGAGCACTGCTCCTCCACAGACCCTGCTACACAGCCATGTACTGGTACCAAGGGGGAGCATATAAATAGTAAATACACCAGCTCCTTTATCTCAGGCACTGGCTTATGCCCAGCAGAGCACTGCTCCTCCACAGACCCTGCTACACAGCCTTGTACTGGTACCAGGGGGGAGCATATAAATAGTAAATACACCAGCTCCTTTATCTCAGGCACTGGCTTATGTCCAGCAGAGCACTGCTCCTCCACAGACCCTGCTACACAGCCTTGTACTGGTACCAGGGGGGAGCATATAAATAGTAAATACACCAGCTCCTTTATCTCAGGCACTGGCTTATGCCCAGCAGAGCACTGCTCCTCCACAGACCCTGCTACACAGCCTTGTACTGGTACCAGGGGGAGCATATAAATAGTAAATACACCAGCTCCTTTATCTCAGGCACTGGCTTATGCCCAGCAGAGCACTGCTCCTCCACAGACCCTGCTACACAGCCTTGTACTGGTACCAGGGGGGAGCATATACATAGTAAATACACCAGCTCCTTTATCTCAGGCACTGGCTTATGTCCAGCAGAGCACTGCTCCTCCACAGACCCTGCTACACAGCCTTGTACTGGTACCAGGGGGGAGCATATAAATAGTAAATACACCAGCTCCTTTATCTCAGGCACTGGCTTATGCCCAGCAGAGCACTGCTCCTCCACAGACCCTGCTACACAGCCTTGTACTGGTACCAGGGGGAGCATATAAATAGTAAATACACCAGCTCCTTTATCTCAGGCACTGGCTTATGCCCAGCAGAGCACTGCTCCTCCACAGACCCTGCTACACAGCCTTGTACTGGTACCAGGGGGGAGCATATAAATAGTAAATACACCAGCTCCTTTATCTCAGGCACTGGCTTATGTCCAGCAGAGCACTGCTCCTCCACAGACCCTGCTACACAGCCTGTACTGGTACCAGGGGGAGCATATAAATAGTAAATACACCAGCTCCTTTATCTCAGGCACTGGCTTATGTCCAGCAGAGCACTGCTCCTCCACAGACCCTGCTACACAGCCTTGTACTGGTACCAGGGGGGAGCATATAAATAGTAAATACGCCAGCTCCTTTATCTCAGGCACTGGCTTATGCCCAGCAGAGCGCTGCTATGACTTGAGGGTTTGTGTTCTGGTCTCATTCCTCTCTGTGTCTCAGTCCAGCTGTCTGGGGTTGTTGTGTTATTTCACTGTATTGTGTTTTCTCTTATGTCCTAGAGCATAGGTCTTCAACCTGTGGCCCTCCAGCTGCTGCGGAACTACACATCCCAGCATGCCCTGCCTCAGTTTTACCATGCCTTAATAGCAAAACTGTGGCAGGGCATGGTGGGATGTGTAGTTCCGCAGCAGCTGGAGGGCCACAGGTTGAAGACCCATGTCCTAGAGGATGCTGGGGTCCATATTAGTGCTATGAATTGTACATATATGTTTCTTTGTGCCTTAGAGAAGGATCCCACTGTTATACATTATAGGTAGTAACACTGTCTTATCGTGTGATACGCTACGGGTAGTAACAAAGTGGTCATTGTAAGACATAGTGGTTACCAGAAAAGGCCACTTAGGTTGTATGCAGTGGTAACGCTCTGCACGGAGCACTTAGGTTGTATGCAGTAGTAACGCTCTGCAGGGTGCACTTAGGTTGTATGCAGTAGTAACACACTGCAGGGAGCACTTAGGTTGTATGCAGTAGTAATGTTCTGCAGGGAGCACTTAGGTTGTACGCAGTAGTAACGTTCTGCAGGGAGCACTTAGGTTGTATGCAGTGGTAACGCTCTGCAGGGAGCACTTAGGTTGTATGCAGTAGTAACGCTCTGCAGGGAGCACTTAGGTTGTATGCAGTAGTAACGCTCTGCAGGGAGCACTTAGGTTGTATGCAGTAGTAACGCTCTGCAGGGAGCACTTAGGTTGTATGCAGTAGTAACGCTCTGCAGGGAGCAATTAGGTTGTATGTAGTAGTAACGCTCTGCAGGGAGCACTTAGGTTGTATGCAGTAATGACGCTCTGCAGGGAGCACTTAGGTTGTATGCAGTAGTAACGCTCTGCAGGGAGCAGCTGTAAAATAGTTTTTTTCTGAGGTCACAATCCCGTTGTGAAAGGATCTCATAAATTTGATAAATAAAACCTATGTTTAAATTCCTTTTATATTTCACTTGCTTATATCAGTTATTGCTCTACCCATATACCCATACATAGGTAGTGCTGGTATATAAATTATTTTATATCTTTCATTCTTATGTCAAAGTCGAAAAATATCATGATTCACTATTGCCTTGTACTAACCCCAATGCAGGTGCCCGCTGCTCGTGCACCGACTCCCCCGTGCGTACGCATACCCTCAGGTTGCGTAAGGGACGCTCCGACGTCGCCTGCGCACGGAGATGTGTATTTATGGCGGTGTTTGTGTGCGACTAGCGAGCGACTCGATCGCAACATATTTAACCTTTATAGGGCGTTTTGTAGATAATATTCCCCTTAACAATGTCAGTAAGTTTGTTTAGTATAAACGGTTTTTGGACAGAGGGATTCCTCTTTGCATGATACGAAGGGTCAGATAGGGGTTGAACAGTAGTGTTTAGTATCCAGCTGTAGAGTATTTTAAGGGTAATATTCCTATGATAGTTAGGAAAGATTCGCATATTCCTTCGCATAGTTATTGCCAGAAGTAGAAAATAAATTGTATTTTATCTATAAATTACACATAAGTGCAGGGTAAGTGAATGGAATGCAGACATGAATTTCCCGCAGACTAAGACACAATGGCCTTATTTACACTAAGCTTTGAGATTCTATGAAGAGGGCTTACACCTTTGTTTATGAATAGGACCAGGTTTCTCTCCAGAAGAATGAGTGCTGAGATGTCATTGTCTCAACTGAAGGAGGGGACAGTGGGGTGAACAAAGCCCAGAGACAGAGTTTGTTTGGAAGATCCAAAACAATAGCTTTCCTCAATATAACCAGACAAAGAGGAATTTAGAATACTAACAAGTCCTAGCCATCGCCCACTTCTTGAACTAACCAATGATCCCAGGTGCAGTACATGTCCCACCCCCTAACCAATGGAAAGAGAGCACACAGTATCTATTGTAGTATGTCTTGAGTTAGTAAATAAATATAGCTTGCAATAGGCTTGGTCACACAAGACCCTGCAAGGTTTTCACACTGAAGGCTGGGTCCCTGCTCCAGGACTGCGCTTGCGATTCATCCCCACGTGTGTAAGTTTCTCTGTGACCATCTTGTTCTCCTTCTGTGTTAGCCATTTACTCTTTCTCTCGGTTATTATTTGCGATTGTGCCACTATTGTATATTCACGTCTAGTTATTCTGTTTAGGTATTAATGTTAGTTTTGTAGTTTATAAGCTGTAACTGTTTTCCCCTTTTTACATACTAAAATCATCTAGATAAAGGTTTTGGAACCTTACAAGGTATTGTGTGTTTATCATTACATTGCTAAGGGTACTCTGAGCGTCTCAATCGCTCAAGCAGCTTTTATATTAACAAGGTTAATAAGCGTTATATCATTACAGAATTTCAGTATTAAGGTTTACAGTATAAGTATATCCTTTCAGTGTATTGCTAACAAGGTTTACTGTGTGTCATTCTGTGAGCGTCTGCGCCGCTCGTGTTCCTCTCGTGGGCACAGCGTCCACTACAGTTTGCTGGTGGTGGCAAAATACACATGCGCAGCGGCCGTGCACACACATTGCGGTCGCATCCCTGAGGGGTAAACGCAGGTGGGCCAGGACCATTTTCCAGGGGCTGCATGATGTCACATCTGCGATCATCTCTGATTAACCCCCTGTAAGCTTCCAGAGTGCACCTCATATCTCATATTTTCCAAGTTACTACAAATGATATGAGATCGGTAGCAGCACTACTTTCAGGATTATTACACAGAACACACATAAAGGCTGACACAGCAAATAACAGTAACACATACAAGGAATTCATTAGAAATAAGGAAGTATAATCATCACTAAGTCTAATTATCAACTGATTCTGTGCGGGACCCATACACCTCGTTACTGTCTCCAGCAGCCCCTGGTACTGCACTGCAGCCATCCACCCTGTCTCCCCCCCCACTACTGCCACATCTCACCCCACAACTGCCACCCACCTTGTCCTCTGTCACTACTGCCACCCTCCTTATCCTCCCCCACTACTGCCACTGCCCTGTCTCCCCCTCTGACACCTTAGCGCTGCTTGGGGACAATATTACCCACAGACAGTGCCTCCGGCAGCCCCCGCTACAGCACTAGTACCACAACCCTGTCTGCCCCTCTGACATCTCAGAACTGCTTGGGGATTCTTGGTACTGCTGGTAACAGTCCTTTGTCTCCAGATGGAAGTAAGCAAGCAGGGCAGTAAGGAGGCAGAAGCTGCTTCTGGTACCATGGACCCTGGTCATGTAGGGCTGGGAGAGTCAGTAAGATTATGTAATAGAGTCACCATCTTACAGGCAGCCGGTGAAGGGAGCAGAGAATGGGTGTTATGTGGCAGGAATGGGCTGGTTAGGTAATAGCCTGGTTGCAGCATTCTGTACAAGCTACAAGCGGTACAATTATTTTGCTGGGTGACCCAGGTAGAGGACATTGCAGTAGTCTATGTGTGATGATACAAGTGCATGTATGACTGTAGGAAGATATTCTGAGGGAAATAAGTGCTGGAGTCTGGCTATGTTCCTCAGATGAGGATCTGATTGTGGCTGATACCTGATGTCTAAGTGTCACTCCGCCATCCAGGACACCAAGATTACGCATAGGATCAGCATTTTGTAACTCTGAACACCCAAACGTAAGTCTGGTTGGTAGGCAAAGCTGAGCTGTAGCCCTGCCCTTTGTTGGTGAGCTTCTACCATATGGACCTGTTTCACCAGGACTGTGTCACAGCCAACTGGCATCACCCACACCAGGAGCTCAGCTAGACAACCATTTAGGATTGGTACTGGGTTCTCAGTACCTGGAGCAAAAGACAGGTCATCTGCAGAGCAGTGGTAGATGAGGGCATGACATCTGATTATTTCACCCAGTGGTAACATGTATATTGCAAAAAGCATAGGAGATAGGATAAGAACCTTGAAGAACAACGCATGGCAATGAGTATACTCCAGAAGATTAAAATGGTTCCTCACCTGAGTGATGTCTATTGTGTGCAACAAGAGCTTATTTATTTCTCAGAGTTTGGAAATGGACTCTCACCTGTGTGACTTTGCTGATGTGTAACAAGTTGTGATTTCCGTGTAAAACATTTCCTACACTCAGAGCAAGAAAATGGTTTCTCACCTGTGTGAGTTCTCTGATGTCTAACAAGATGTAATTTGTGAGCAAAACATTTCCCACACTCAGAGCATGGAAATGGCTTCTCACCTGTGTGACTTTTGTTATGTCTAACAAGATTTAATTTTTGTGTAAAACATTTCCCACACTCAGTGCAAGAAAATGGCTTCTCACCTGTGTGACTTCTGTGATGTATAACAAGATGTGATTTACTTACAAAACATTTCCCACACTCAGAGCAGGAAAACAGCTTCTCACCTGTGTGACTTCTGTTATGTCTAACAAGATCTGATTTGTTTGCAAAACAATTCCCACACTCAGAACATGGAAATGCCTTCTCACCTGCGTGACTTTGCTGATGTGTAACAAGATATGATTTCCGTGTAAAACATTTCCCACACTCAGAACAAGAAAATGGTTTCTCACCTGTGTGACTTCTGTTATGTATAACAAGATGTGATTTACTTACACAACATTTCCCACACTCAGAGCAAGAAAATGGCTTCTCACCTGTGTGACTTCGCTGATGTGTAACAAGTTGTGATTTGCAGGTAAAACATTTCCCACACTCAGAACATGGATATGGCTCCTCACCTGTGTGACTTCTGTGATGTATAACAAGACCTGATTTGTGTGCAAAACATTTTCCACACTCAGAACATGGAAAAGGCTTCTCACCTGTGTGACTTCTCTGATGTATAACAAGGTGGGATTTCCAGGTAAAACTTTTCCCACACTCAGAGCAAGAAAATGGCTTCTCACCTGTGTGACTTCTGTGATGTGTAACAAGATCTGATTTGTGTGCAAAACATTTCCCACACTCTGAACATATCAGTGGCCTTTCACCTGCCTTACCTGTGCGTGGGTTAATAGGCTTTGTGTTCTGTGTAAAACATTTGGCATCTGTAGAACAGGGAAACACTGTATCTACTGTCAGAGCTGACATAAAATAAAATACATTATGGAAATACAAAAATGAGAACACACAATAACAAATGTAATATTATAATAAGACTTAGATATATCTCTCTCTTGTACTGGTAACTAACCATGAAGTATAAATGGAGACGTAGTCACTCGCCAAGTCCTATGTCAGCACCAATGTAAAACAATGGATGGGGAACATATTGTATGAATTGGAGATTCTAGATGAACAATAACATCAGTCATATGAGCTGATGGATCAGAGAAATGTCTCCTAACGTTACTCCTGGAAGCATTGGTAAGGTAGCATTCCTTTATGTGTGTGCTCATACGCTGGTAAGCCTGTACATGTGTTACTCACCCTTATATAAGGTATATTGCTACAGCAGAGTAGGTGTGGAAGAAGGTACTTTACATGCAATACACCATATGATACCCTGTAATCATCATCATCACCTGCTAGGTTATAATCTACTTTCTCTGACGTCCTAGAGGATGCTGGGGTCCATTTAGTACCATGGGGTATAGACGGGTCCTTTGAGAGCCACTGCCACTTTAAGAGTTTAATAGTGTGGGCTGGCCCCTCCCTCTATGCCACTCCTGCCAGACTCAGTTTAGAAAATGTGCCCGGGGGAGCCAGTCACAGCTAGGGGAGCTCCTAGGAGTTTTATTAGTTTTTTATTTTCTAGAGTTAGTTAGGTTTCAGGAAGGCTGCTGGCAACAACCTCCCTGCTTCGTGGGACTTAGGGAGGGGGGGGTCGGGAATAGGAACCAACTTCCTGAAGAGTTAATGGTTCCCTAGTCCGCTGACAGGACACTGAGCTTCTGAGGGTGCTGATCGCAAGACCACGAGGCGACTGCTCACTCCCGCAGCATGGCCACCACCCCCTAACAAAGCCAGAAGAAAGTAAAGTGGTGTCAGTCAGTGTATGTGTTCCCTCCACTTCCACTCATCCCAAGGATTCTCAAACTAATAAAAAGATCAAGAGTTCCAGCGACCGTCATTGCTCTGAACTGGCCAAGGCGTGCTTGGTACGCGGATCTTCTAGCATTACTGCTGGAGGATCTGAGGCCTCTTCCTCTTCAAGAGGACCTTCTACTGCAGGGGCTGTTTGCCTATCAAGACTTACAGCAGCTACGTTTGACGGCATAGAAGTTGAACACCAGATCTTAGCTCGAAAGGGCATTCCGAATAAGGTTATTCCTACTCTGATCCAAGCTAGGAAGGGGGTAACGTCTAAGCATTACCATCGGATTTGGAAAAAGTATGTGTCTTGGTGTGAATCCAAGAAGTTTCCTATGGTGGAGTTTTAACAGGGACATTTTCTCCTCTTTCTGAAGTCGAGTGTGGATGTTGGCCTATGCTTGGGCTCCATCAAGGTCCAGATTTCGGCATTGTTTATTTTCTTCCAGAAACAATTGGCTGCTATCCCTGAGGTTCAGACTTTCTTGAAAGGAGTTCTGCACATCCAACCACCCTTTGTGCCTCCTATGGCACCTTCGTATCTTAATGTGGTGCTGCAGTCCCTGCAATCGGATTGGTTCGATCCTTTACAGGAGGTTGACATAAAGTTTCTTACTTGGAAGACGGTCATGTTGTTGGCCTTGGCTTCTGCCAGACGTGTGTCAGAATTGGGCGCATTGTCGCACAAGAGCCCCTACTTGATTTTCCATGAGGATAGAGCTGAGCTCAGAACGCGTCAGCAATTTATCCCTAAGGTTGTGTCGGCTTTTCAACCAACCTATTGTGGTGCCAGTGGCTACTGACACCTCAATTACCTCAAAGTCCTTGGATGTCGTGCGGGCTTTGAAAATCTATGTGAAGAGAACTACTCGTCACAGGAAGTCGTATGCACTATTTGTATTTTATGATCCTAACAAGATTGGGTGTCCTGATTCTAAGCAGACAATTCACGCTGGATCAGGCTTACTATCCAGCATGCTTATTCCACGGCAGGACTGCCAATTCCAAAATCTGTTCAGGCCCACTCTACCCGTAAAGTGGGTTCTTCCTGGGCAGCTGCCCGGAGTGTCTCTGTCTATTCAGCTTTGTCGAGCAGCTACTTCGTCAGGGTCGAACACGTTTGCTAAGTTTTATAAGTTCTATACTTTGGCCTCTAAGTACCTCATGTTTGGTCAAGCATTTCTGCAGGAACCTTAGCACTCTCCCGCCTGTACTGGGAGCTTTGCTACATCCTCATGGTACTAAATGGACCCCAGGATCCTCTAGGACGTAAGAAAAAATAGGATTTTAATTACCTACCAGTAAATCCTTTTCTCGTAGTCCGTAGAGGATGCTGGGCGGCCGTCCTGTGCTTCGTATTCCGGCATTGTTATTTGGTTCAGTATTGTTGGTTCAGCTGTTGCTGAACTGTTCCAAGTTGGTTAGCTTGGCTTTCCTTTTTGTTATGTGTGAGCTGGTGTAAATCTCACCATCTGTGTATTTCCTTCTCTCGAAGTATGTACGTCTCCTCTGGCACAGTTTCTAGAGGGAAGGGTCAGCTTACACTATTAAACTCTTAAAGTGCCAGTGGCTCCCAAAGGACCCATCTATACCCAAGGGTACTAAATGGAACCCAGCATCCTCTACAGACTAAGAGAAAAGGATTTACTGATAGGTACTTAAAATTCTATTTTTACACCCCCCATCATCAGTGTCTTACCTCTAAATCCTCAATAGTAATAAGGATGATGTGTGTACAGGAAGTATGATATAGAGAATTACATATCAGAATCTATACAGCTGCCGCCATACTTCTGCTTCTCATACGTGTGCTACTGGCAGCAGTGAACATCTGAGTGAGAGTGCAGGGAACACAGCAGTCTGATGAGAAAGAGATTGGATCTGCCTTTGCAGTGATATTCCACACCTGTCACCCCTGTTAGTATATAAAACAATAAATAAGAGGGGCGTGGCCTGAGTCCATCCAGACGTGCTTTCTGGAGCTCTCCTCAGTAAGTGGCTTCTTATCTAACGTACCTGATAACTCTCAGTCGCTGCTGGGACCAAGACCCTATTTATTAAGTCCCCCACTCCTACTGCCCTAAAGCCGCTCGCTCCGGGCACTGTTCACTGCCGCAGCCTAGTGACGCCTATAAAGCCACGGGCTGTATTCTGTGGCTATGTGCGCCCAGTCTTTCCTGCACGCTCCAGACACCTGACTTGGAGGCGCTTTTGGCTCAGGCGGGAGCACTTGCTCTCCATATAACACAGGTGCTCAGCTCCTGCTACTGCTGGGGACAGAACGGGCTGCCCACAGTCACTGGCGCCCGGCGGTGATATTGGGAAGTAAGGTGGCTGCCATTTTATATCCTGGTGTCGGCCATCGTATGCTTTGCCTTCTGCCTTCAATAAGGTTTAATATAAATAAGTGTCCTGATGGCTGGACCGGGGTCACTACACTAAATTGAAGCATTTGCCTGAAGGTGAAACTACCTTCTATTTATATGGTACCACTATAATCTACTTCCTCTCAGTCTATATGCAGAGCCCAGTATCAAGTATCGTCTGAGTACAGCGCATTACACTCTGATTACAACCTCACAGTATATTGGCCCTCATTCCGAGTTGATCGCTCATTGCCGTTTTTTTGCAGCACTGCGATTAGGTGAAAAATCGGCAATTCTGCGCATGGTACGCAGCACTAAGTACTTTCACACAAAACTATGCAGTTTTACACAAGGCCGACCGACGTTTTTTCATCGCTCAAGTGATCGTTGTGTGATTGACAGGAAAAGGGTGTTTCTGGGCGTAAACTGACCGTTTTCCGGGAGTGCGCTAAAAAACGCAGGCGTGCCAGGTAAAAACGCATGAGTGGCTGGCCGAACGCAGGGCGTTTGTGACATCAAACCAGGAACTAAACAGACTGCAGTGATCGCAAGGAAGGAGTAAGTCTCGAGCCACTCTGAAACTGCAGGAAAATATTTAGTAGCAGAACTGCTAACCTTTCGTTCGCACTTCTGCTAAGCTAAGATACACTCCCAGAGGGCGGCAGCCTAGCATGTGCACTGCTGCTAAAAGCAGCTAGCGAGCGATCAACTCGGAACCATTATTTTGTGGATTTATCCACTGAATATATTATTCCATTTGTGTCTCTCTGGACTGAGTACTTCACGTCTGTGATCACGCTGACCTCTAATGGAATTTCTCGGTCATTACTGTGTTATTTGAGTTGCAATAAATCATGTTTACTTGAAATTTTGGCACGGATGCCCCCGTCACACTAAGAATGTCATTTTGAACGGAGTCATCCTGACAGCTTACTACTGCTCCTTTTATTTATAGATCGTTTGTATTTTCCTATCTCTGAGAGGTCAGTCTCTTTGTAGCCGGCTTATCATGCCTCCAAAAAAGGTTAAAAGGTACCAAATCGGCCCCGCCTGTCCATCTCTTTGGTACCTTAAATTCAGGTGGTTCTTCTGAGACCACTACATCATCTGCTTCTTCTTGTCAGACGCACAGCCCAGCTGTAATGGCTGAATAAATCTTAAGACACTCTAGATGGTCCTGTTACTCTACGCTCTATACATCGTACAGAATAAGATGAATGAGATTGCTGCATCTCACAAAGATCTGATTTCAGCACATGACACCCTTCAGGAAGATCCGGTCTCTATTCGTGATAAAGTCGTTGATTTAGAAGACAGGTCTAGGAGAAATAATATCACAATAATGGCCATTCCGGATTCTGTTACAAATGCTGAGCTTTATGATTATGCCACGGTCCTCTTTTCAGAAACTTCCACTGAAGGCTTCTGCCGCGGACCTTCTTATTGATAGGATCCATAGACTCCCAAATTCCAAACAGGCCCCTATCCAAGCACAGAGGGACACTCTGCTCAGGTTCCACTTTTTTCATATTAAAGAACGCATTCTACAGGCTGCTTTGCCTTCCTCATCCACAGCTGAGTGCCTGGATAATCTGCAGATATTTCCAGATATTTCTCCTGTGACACTGGCCAAAAGGCGTCTATTCCACCCAAGGAAATGTACAATACAAATGGGTAGTTCCTACTAAGGTTATTGTTATGCGAAACGGCGTCTTCACAGTGATACCTTAAACTGAGGATGGCCCTGCTATTCTGAAATAATAGGATTTTAATACCTACTGGAAAATCCTTTTCTTGTAGTGCGTAGGGGATACTGGGATGGTTTTAGTACCATGGGGTATAGATGGGGTCCATTGGAGCCTGCACTTTAAAACTTCTTCAGAGTGTGATGGCTCCTCCCCTCTATGCCCCTCCTGTAGACATAGTCTAGGAAAACTGTGCCCGAGGAGACGGACATACTTTGAAAGGAGGAAAAGAGACAAGAAAGTGGTGAGAGAACGAACCAGCACACTACATAACAAGAGGATAGCAACTCTAACCACAACTTGAACATAGGGACAGCAAAAGCAGACCCAAACTACAACACACAAGAACAACTCTTGCTGAAAAATATCAAAGCACAGAGGTGGGCACCCAGTATCCCCTATGGACTACGAGAAAAGGATTTACCGGTAGGTATTAAAATCCTAATGTTCAAGGGGATACTGGGATGGTCTTAGTACCATGGAGAAGTTGCAAAATCCCAAACTGGGTGGGAGAGTGCTGAGACCCCATCAAAACTGATTGACCAAACTGAAGATCCTCAGTAGCCAAGTTGTTAAACCTTTAAAACTTTACAGCGTGTTCGAACCCAACCAAGTAGCTGCCCAGCATAACTACAAAGCCGAGACACCCCGGGCAGCCACCTAGGAAGAACCCACTGACTGTGTGAGTGGGCTTGAACAGACCTAGGCAGCGGCAAAGCCGCCGAAGAGTGAGCCTGTTGGATCGTAAGCCTGATCCAACATGCAATAGACTGCTTCGAAACAGGACAACCAATCTTTGAAGCATCATAGAGAACAAAAAGCAGTCTGATTTTCTGAGTCGAGCTGGCCTCTTGACATAAATCTCCAAAGCCCGAACCACGTCCAAGGACATTGGTGTAACAGACGTGTCAGTGACAACCAGAACCATCATCGGCCAATTGATATGAAATGCTAATACCACCTTAGGGGGGCGTGGCTTGGCTGGCAGGGAAGGTGGCTGTATTTTACCTCAGCTCCCCGAGGGATCCCACCAAAACAGCCTATAAACCCCTTCCATCACCCCCAGCACACTCAAGAGGGGTCACATCAGCTTCCCTGGCCTCCCTACTACAGCCTGGGGAGACCCGCGGAGTCGGGGAGCACTTATAAGCGCTTCTGCAGATTGCGGCCTTCTCCCCGGACAGGAGCCGGGACCTAGATTTGGAGGAGAGCCCGGATCGCTGCAACCAGAGGTGGACCTCGCAGCCCGACGGCGCTTGGAGGCCCCCGCATCCCTCCTCACACCCCTGGACCTCGGAAGGGAAACGGAGGGAACACCCTGCACCATCCGGTGAGTCCGCTCCACGCCCGGACCCCGCGCACCGCTGCAGCCCCAGCCCCAGGCGGCCGCGACTCCCGCAAGAGCGCTGACGCTCACACGACCCTGCAGCAAAGCACGGCGCGTTCGGCTGCCCGGCCCGCCGGATAATAACACAGACGGCTGTGCATGCCCGAGCCCCCCTCCGCACTGCGGGTATTAAAGCCCACTATCCCCCTGCTTTGCTATACAGAGGGTCCTCACCCTCTGCTACAAAAGGCGGCTGCCTTAATATTAATATTAATATAATTGATAATATACTGAGGCCCAAGAATAACCTAACTTGCACTCACCCAAATCATCTCCGCTCAGTGGCACCATAGGATCCACAGAGGTTGGATTTTGTGAAACCAAGAGGGGCCTTGGAACCCTCACTGCAGGCCACGGCCTGGTCACTCACCAGGAGCCGGGGACTCGATTAACTAGTGCACCTGAGAGACACTGGGACAGACACTTGCATAGGGCCTGAACCATCGCCCACAGTGAAAACTCCCCCTTGTGGCTACCTTAAGATAATTCACTGAAGACATACAGTCAAACACACTTAACCATTTGAATATCTCTACATAAGCTTGAGTGCATGCCGCCTCCAGACGTATATTGCACTTGGATGACGCTGCTGCGACCACCGTAATGCCCTGCTGATGCCAACCCATAGGGAGCTACTCCGCTGAAGGCGCTCTTATGTGAGCTATGTAAACAAACCTAACCTCGTTGACTTGCAGCTAGAGAAATTAACCCCGTCACTGCTGATTGAGTGATGACCAAGAACAAAAGGCCCACCAAAAAGGCCGAACCATCAACTCCGCGAGGAAACAAATCGCAATCCGCTATGAGATCTTTCCTACAACCCACCCCACCAGCCATGACCGGTAGTCCATCTGCCGCAGACGCTCTCGCACCTCCACAGACTCCCCACCCATCTCATCTAGGTGAGGAAGTGCCACGCACCGGCACTCCAGGAAACAGAGAATTACAAGACATCTTAGCCTACATGAAGAACCTACCCACCAAGCAAGATCTACAGGATACAGTGAGGCGCGAGCTGGCGGCCGTGAGACAAGATATTTCCCACATCTCGGACCGAGTGACGAGCCTAGAGGATCACCAGGACTCCTCCGACACATTTTTAAAGTCGCTGACTACCATCATTGATGCTCAGTCCTCAGAGATCCGCTCGCTCCAAACTCGTCTAACAGATTTGGATAACAGAGGGAGGAGAAACAATATCCGTATACGGGGCCTGCCAGAAGAGGTCCCTCAGACGGGCTTGATCGACGCCCTCACAAAAATTTTTAACGAAATCCTTGGCAATGACCCCAACGATGCCATTACCTTCGACAGAGCCCACAGAGCCCTAAAACCAAGAGGTCTCTCTGCGGACCGACCACGGGATGTGATATGCAGACTGCACTATTTCTCCCAAAAGGAGGATATCATGCGTAAAGTCCGCCAGCTCGACGGAGTTGACTTCAATGGCTCAATGATCCAGATATACCAAGATTTGTCCTGGCACACACTCCAACAGCGGAAGGCCCTAAAGCCCCTAACGGATGAACTCCGTAAACGTCAGCTGAAATATCGCTGGGGCTTTCCCTTCAGCCTCCAAGTCTCCCAATCAGGGAAAACCCACACCCTCCACTCATTCTCGGACCTCCCAGAATTTTGTGCCGGCCTGGGCATCCCAAAACTGGATCTGCGTGACTGGGACTTCCCTACCCCAGAGCTGCCATCTTTCCAACCCCTGCATACTGGAGAACCATGGACAGAGGTGCGGAGATCCGGGAAGAGGAATTCCAAAGGAACCCCCCCCGACAAGGCCCTACGCGATACCTGATGGATAAGTGGCAAATGGACAAAGTCTCCTAGATCACAGGGGGATGTCATCACACTTCATTAGTGACCCTTGAACTGACATCTCACCGTTGCTGTGGTCGTCTCCCCCCTCCGCGGCCAGATCACGAGCTGCCAACTGCAAAGGCGTACTTTTTGGTCATAAGAACTCCTGCAGCAAAAGAAACTTCAAAAGAGCCCCTCTTTAAGTGAAGATCCCTGAGCCACCTGATGGAACAATAAAGGAAGGCCACGGCTTCTGATACACTGCATGGGACCACCATATACATCTGATGGACCTTTATATGACATTTGACTGCTGCGGGGTTTCGCCCCCTACTTCAATTGGAGGCATGGACTGCAAAACGGAGCCCACTGAACAGGAGACTTGCTGCAACCTACAGTTTAGAGAGGTTTACAGTTTAGAATTTATAATTATATCTAACAGTTTACAATTATCTAACACCATGTATGTTTGTTTACCTTAGTTTACTTATTGATTAATGACAAGAAGCCTTGGCGGAGGCTCCCTTAACCGCCCTCCACCCGCCCTTGGCAGAAATGCCTCTTAGTGTTGTCTACCTCTCTCCCTTGTTTTACCCTTCCCACGCCCTCCCCATACCTTCAATCACCCCCCTCCTTGACCACTCCAGACGTGCAACCTTCCTTCATAACTCATACCCACCATGACCATCCCCGGAAGACTTAAAATAACTTCAATTAACGCGAAAGGCCTTAATGTCCCAGAGAAAAGAACATCCCTGCTGCGGTCCCTATGGGCTGACAGAGTAGATGTTGCGCTAATCCAAGAGTCACATTTCAAAATTTCCGCTAGAAACCCACCCTTGACTAATTTTCGCTTCCCACAGGTTTACTACAGTAACAACCCAGACGCCAAGTCTAAGGGAGTAGCGATAATGTTCTCCAGGACTCTCCAAATATCGGATATAACGGTCCACAAACCGATCCCTGGACGCCTCCTGGTGGTCAATTGCAAACTATGTATGTGCCCGTATACATTTGTGGCTATGTATGCCCCAAACAAAGATCAGATCCCTTTTTTCCGCTCGGCCCTTTCCCTGATTGAACCTCTACTCTCGAGGGTGGTGGTTATGGGGGGAGACCTGAATTGGACAATGGACCCAACCTTAGACTCATCCTCCGGCTCACCCCGAACGTCCCAACGTCAACACCGACAGGCTAAGCGATTATTCCACGATATGCAGCTGGTTGACTCCTGGAGAATACTCCACCCATCCGACAGGGACTACTCTTTCTATTCGAACCCGCATAATGCCTACTCACGTCTCGATTATATATTTTTGAGCCACAGACACCTCCCCCAATTAATTGACTCCCCCATAGGCTCGATAACCTGGTCGGACCATGCCCCAATACATATGATCCTCTCAACCCCCCAATCTGCCCCGGGCCAACGAGTTACTTTTACAAGACCAATACTGGCGCCTCAACGAGTTACTTTTACAAGACCAATACTGCAAAGGCGAACTAGAAAAGGCCCTGGTGTTATGATTCCCGTACTCCAGACCAGAGGAGATCTTATGACAGAGGTCTGAGTACTGGGAAGATATGCTGGTTGTGGGAGCAGGAGAGCCTAGTAACCCCTGGCGCCCTAACTCCGTTGTCTCGCCCGTGTTATCAGAAATCCCTTGCGAGACTATGGTTGCTTGAGCCCATGGCAGCCGCGTTCGAAGGGCGGATTATGTCTGCCCAACCCCGATGCCCCCACAGGTCTTAATGGGAGACAAAGGGAAATCCGAGACAGGGTGATAACAAGGGGCCCTCTGACTAAGCAACCAGGCCAGGGGTTACAAGCTAACTAACTTAAACCAAAGGTATGTGCGGACTAGCCGCCAGGGAAAAGGACAACCAAAGATCCACTGATCCGTTACTCCTATCCAGCACCGCTGGATACCAGAGTGGATCTGTGGGAGCGGAATCCTCCGCAAAAGCTCCAGAACACAAATAAACTAAATAATAAACAGGAAGCGGACAAGCCGCAACACACGGCTGAGCCGCGACTCACGAACACCACAGGATGTTAAAGGTGCTCGGTCAGACTCCAGGAATAGATGACAAACTTCCGAGTACAGGATCTCTGAGGACAGGAACAACCGGATTGAGCAGGACTGGAAACTCTCTGTAGCAGACACAGGCAAACAGGAAGCTATCACCGGCGTCTGTAGGAAGTCCTGAGGGTGCCTTTATTCAGGAACCCTCCAATCAAGATCCAGACCGGGTGATTACAGGAAATGCCGTGCAGCTTGCATGCTGCACGGCCAGCACATCATAATCAAATTTAGGACAGACCCAGCAACGGGGAACGCGGCTGAACGTGGCGTCCCCGTTGCTAAGGTCAGAGCGGCTCCGTGCGCCCGGCGTCTAGCGTTGCCAGGGAGCCGGCGGCTGCACGCGCCCGGCGTCCCTGGTTGCTAGGCGCCGGGCCGCACTGACGAGCGGACCCCGGCGCCTAACACCTGGCGGAATATTTTTCCTTTAACGACAATGATGAGACCTCCAAGGTTACTCTATGGGAAGCACATAAATGCACCATAAGAGGCAAACTTATTCAGCTGGGGACTTTCATGAAAAAACAGAGGTCGGCCCATATCACTACCTTACTAGAGCCTCTTCACCGTCTCGAGTCCTCACACAAAATGACCCTCTCAGAATCTGATTACTCAGATCTGATAGAAACTCGCGCCCAATTGAAAAAAACTCTCACGGATAGTATACAACTCTCTGTCCGAAAATGTAGCTCCAAATATTACCAGTGGGGCAACAAACCTGGTCGCCTCTTGGCCCATGCCCTCAAAGCGCAACGCTCATCCCTGTACATCAATAGCATAAAAGATCGGGACGGAACCCCCCGATTCAAGACCCCTGAAATAGCCGCGTGCTTTAAACAATATTACTCTCTCCTATACAACCTAGAAAACCGAGACGAAAATACATCCTCCCCCCACAACTTCTTACAGGCAAAAGCATACTTGGAAAAAGTATCCTACCCAGTCCTAACCCTAGCCGAAAGAGAAGCTCTTGAGCAACCCTACACCCAGCTAGAATTGGACAGTGCTCTAGCTTCGACCCCTACTGGTAAGAGCCCGGGGCCAGATGGCTTCACACTCACATATTACAAACAATTCAAAGAACTACTCACTCCCCACCTCCTTCAAGCCTTCAATTCAATCTCTGCAGACACCCATTTCTCGACCCAATCCCTAGAAGCCCACATATCGGTATTGCCTAAGCCTGGTAAAGACCCCTCGGTGTGCTCCAGCTACAGACCCATATCCCTGCTGAACATCGATGCCAAGCTGTTTGCAAAATTAATGGCAAACAGATTAAACGTCCTATTACCATCCCTGATTCATAATGACCAGGTGGGCTTTGTCTTGAACCGCGAAGCCAAAGACAATACCACCAAGGTCTTAAACCTAATTCATATAGCGTCTCAGGGAGGTCCTCCTACTGTACTACTGTCTACTGACGCTGAGAAGGCCTTCGACAGAGTCAGTTGGGGCTTTATGAGGTCTGTCCTGGAGCACATAGGATTGGGTTCCCTGGCACTTGGTAGAATCATGGGACTCTATAGATCGCCCACAGCCCGGGTCCGAATCAACGGGACATTGTCTGAGCCCTTCTGTATAAACAACGGGACGCGGCAGGGATGCCCCCTATCACCTCTACTTTTCATCCTATGCATCGAGGCCCTGGCAAGGGCCATTAGGGCCAATACACACATCACAGGCGTGATAGTAGGGGATACAGAACATAAACTCTCCCTATTTGCAGATGATCTCCTGGCCACTATAACGCACCCGATCACCTCCCTTCCCCACTTCATGCAAGAGCTGTCTCACTTTGGACAACTTTCCAACTTTAAGATAAATATGTCTAAATCCAGTGCCCTGAACATATCTGCGCTCCCCGACACAGTGAATACACTTAAAAGATCCTTCCCTTTTACCTGGAACACCTCACACCTGCCCTATTTGGGCATACTGCTGCCGAAAGACTTAACTCGTTTATTTAACCTGAACTTCACCCCCATGCTACGGATGATCAGAAACGACTATAGCAGATGGTATCTTAAACCACTCTCATGGCTGGGGAGGGTAAACGTGGTAAAAATGAATACACTTCCTAAACTACTGTATAAAATGCAAACTCTCCCTATACAAATCCCAGACTCCTGGTTCAGGTCCATACAACTCCTGACACAGCAATTCATATGGTCTAGGAGAAGACCTAGAATTAGCAGAACCATAATGACCCGCTCTATTCGGAGCGGTGGTTTTCAATTACCAGACATCAGAGGCTACTACTGGGCTATAATGCTCAATAGAGTTTTGGACTGGACGAGGAGTCGAGATACTAAACAATGGGTAGCATTAGAGGGACTCTATATGCAACAATTTCCAGAGATCTTCCCGTGGCTTCCCTCCTTGCCCAAAACACCTCTTACCCACCCAACTATCACCGCAACCCTCTCCTTCTGGAAAAAAGCACGTAACTGGCCAAACATCTCATCCGCTTTTGGCCCACTGACTTCTTTTCTAGCAAACCCCGAATTTCAGCCCGGTCTAACGCCATCCCACTTCGGCAACTGGGCCCTCGCGGGTCTCTTTAGGGTAGGCCAACTAACAACCATCACGGGAGTCAAACAGTTTTCAGAAGTGCGATTAAAGTGGGACATCCCACAACAAGATTTCTGGAAATACCTACAGCTTAGGCATTACTTACAATCCGGGCATAGACATCCCCAGGCCTCAAGGGAACTAACACAATACGAGAGGCTATGTGTTTCCAGATGCACCCCCCAACATACGGTCTCTACACTCTACAAACTAATACAAGACACTACAGTCCAAACACACACATCCTTTCAAAAGGCATGGGAGAGGGACCTGGATATTCAACTGACGGACAAAGAGTGGCGAACGATATTCCTCAAAACTTATAAAAGTTCAGTGTGCATACAAGTTAGGGAAACTCAATATAAATTGCTAATGAGGTGGTATAGACACCCCTCCCTCTTTCATCACATGTACAGGGGAGTGACGGACAAATGCTGGAGATGCCTTGGTGCAACAGGCTCCCTAATGCATATATGGTGGACTTGTCCCCTAATACGCCCTTTCTGGGCAGAAGTGATTACTATCTCCCAAGATATACTACACACACCTGTCCATACTGATCCGGCCTTCTGGCTGCTGTCCCATTCCCCTATCCCACTAGCACAACACAAAACGTCACTGCTCCGACACCTATCCAACGCAGCACGGGCAGTCATCCCCACACTGTGGAGGTCCCCAACCCCACCCATGAGAAAACAATGGTTTGAGAGGATTAACTACTACATGCACATGGAACACATTCTCTTGACATCCAGAGATAAACTTTCGGAATTCATGGCCATGTGGCTGCCATGGATAGAATATACATCTTCCAAAGAGTACAAAGATTACCTCTATGCAACCAAGTGAACTAGTAAGGCTACTAGCCACTCATACCGAAAGCACTACACCCTCCTCACAATTCATGAATCCTCTGGATTTGGTCAATCCAGTCCCCCGACCCTCCCACCCCCCCCCCCCCTTCCACCCCTACCTCGCCTAACCTCCCACCCTCTAAATGTTTTACTATTAATATCTCGAAGCTATGATTAGATTTATTGTATAAACAGAAGGCAAATGGATAATGTACTAAATAACACAGGATGATACATCATTGATTATACCTGTAATGACTCACGAAACCTGTGACAACTTAAAATTTTGATGCCATAAGATTGGAATGTACTTAATCCTAAACCGCATTTATAATAGTTTACAGAGATTTAAATGTAATGTAATTTTTTGAATTTTCTTGAATAAAAACAGAATATACAAAAAAAAATACCACCTTAGGCAAGAACTTCTAGCGAATTTTAGGCACCGCTCTATCCTCATGAAACACGAGAGAAGGACTCTTACAGGATAAGGCCCCTAATCCCAAAACACGCCTCACTGAGGCCAAGGCCAACAACATGACAGCCTGCCATGTCAAATACTCCATGTCTACCTTGTGGAAAGGTTCAATCAAACCGATTGGAGAAAGGCCAGAATCAACTTGAGAACTCACGGCGCTGTGGGAGGCACAAAGGGTGGTCGAATATGAAGGACACCTGTCAAGAACATCTGGACCACTGGGAAAACAGCCAATTGTTCCATGGAAAAAAAGACAAGGCTGAGATTTGAAATTTTATGGAGCCTAAACGTAGGCCCACATCCACAACAGCCTGCAGGAAGTGCAAGATATGTCCCAGATGAAAATCCACAGTAGAATACTGTTGACCCTCAAACCAAGAGACACATTTCTTCCATATGCAATGGTAATGTTTTGATGCGACCATCTAGCCGGCTTGGAGCATAGTCGAGATAACCTAGCCCGGAATCTCTTTCCTGGCAAAAATCCTCCCAATATACTTCCATTGCATCAAACGTAGCCGTGGTAAGTCTGGATAGACGAACGGCCCCTGTGTAAGACGATCATCCTGAATTGGCAGAGGCCAGGGGCCTACGAGTAATAAGGCTAGAATGTCTACATACCAAGCCCTGCGGGGCCAGTCTGGGGCACTCAGAATTGCCTGAACCCTGTCCCTTTAAGTCCTTTGAGAACTCTTGGAATTAGAGGAACTGGAGGGAACAAGTACACCAACCAGTAAATCCACGGTGTCGCCAGAGAGTCCACTGCTGTGGCCTGTGGATCCCTTGTACCAGAACAGTAACGCAGAAGCTTCTTGGTCAGCTGAGAAACCAACAAGTCGATTTGCGGGTAGCCCACATTGATGAAATATCTTCTGAAACACTTGCGGGTAGAGGCCCCATTCCCCCAGGTGCAGATCGTGTCTACCGAGGAAGTCTGCTCCACAATTGTCTACTCCCGGAATTAATATGGCGGAAATGGCCTTAGGATTACGCTCCACCCAGAGGAGTATATGTGACACCTCCCTTATTGCAGCACTGCTGTTTGGACCTCATTGTTGGTTTATGTAAGCCACAGTTGGTGCGTTTTCCGACCATACCTGTATGGCCTGATAATGAAGGATATAAAGAGGTCAGCAAAAGGGCATTATAAATTGCCTTGAGTTCCAAAACATTTATTGAAAGGGAAGCCTCTTGATCAGACCACCTTCATTGGAACCAAGCCCCTAGGGTCACTGCACCCCAACCATGGAGGCTTGCATCTGTTGTCAACAGAATCCAATCCTGAATTCGGAAGTGTCGACCCTCCAGGAGGGAGATCAGCAACCACCATAAGAGGGAAATCCTGGCGTTTGGTGAAAGGCATATCATCTGGCGCATGTGCAGATGTCACCAAGACCATTTGTCCAGCAGATCCAGCTGGAATGGTCATGCATGGTCTCTACCGTACCGAATTGCGTCGTAGGAGGCCATTATCTTTCCCAGTAAGCATATGCAAAGATGTACCAAGATTTTGTTCAGCTTCAAAATGGAACGTACCATTGTCTGAATTATCTTTGCCTTGTCCATAGGAAGGAACACCTTCTGAGACACCGTGTCCAGTATCCTTACTAGGAACTTAAGCCTCTGCGTAGGTTCTAGGTGGGATTTCTGCAGATTGAGAATCCACCCATGATCCGTGAGTAGTCGTGTTGAAAGGCTGATCTTTTCCATCAACTGTGCTCTGAATATAGCCATTATGAGGAGATCGTCCAAGTATGGAACGATGTTCACTTCCTGCTTGCGGAGTTGTAGCAACATCTCTGCCATCACCCCTGATAACACCCTCAGTGTCATTGAGAGACCGAAAGGCAAGGCCTGGATCTAGTAGTCAACAGTAAATTATTGAATACACCGTTGGCGCTCCCACTCTAAGAAAATTATGTGAAAGTCTTAATGGATAGTTCAAAAAATAAATTCTGTGTTTCACTTGGAAAATTCTTTTTTTCTTCTTCTTCTTTCTAGAGGACAATTCTTCTCCCACAACTAGTTCAGAATTATTCCTTATATGGAGGTATTTGTCATAAAGAGAAGAGAAAAGCACATATAGTGTAGTAGTTCAAAAAAGTTGGTTTATTTAGTTAAAATTCATAAGATACTCGTATCCAATAAAAGTGACAGATTCACTGTATAGTAAAATTGGAACCGTACCGTGTCATGCTCCCAGCATGGAGCGATGAGAAGAGCAAAAAATTGGAAGGTTACGGAATTCCTTCCTCCTCCCCTCATGCAAAACACCGGGCGCAGGAACTGGTAGGGTTCTCCTGGTACTTTAGATGCAGGTAGATGGATCATGCAGTGCCGCCTTAGTCTTTTGGGTGATTGGGAGTCACCAGAATACACCCAGGCCGCCTCCATTTTTATTAAGCGCTATTCTCTGTTCCATTTATATTTTGCATTCTGGATCTAGTAGTGACTGTCCTGCAGTGTAAACATGAGGTAAGCCTGAAGAGGCAGCCATATTGGGATGTGAAGATATGCATGCTTAATATCCAGAGGAACCAGGAATTCCCCTTCTTCCATGTCACGCTTGGCTTGAGTTGGGGATCTGACGACTGATCATTGACTGGGGGAGCAGCTATCGGCAAAGGAAGGAGACAAGGTGGCTGAATGTAGTTCTTACACATGGATTGAAGACTTGGGCCTGAAGATGTAGAGGAGTAGGCAATGAGGACAATGACCGAGAATGATACACTGAATAAAGAGGAATTCAGTTTTAATGAGACCTCAATCATACACAACGACTAGGAGAGAAGCCTGAGTGAATTCTGAAAGGTTAGTGACTTGTAAACGATGCTGAAGAATACTGAATGAAAAGATGACTTGTGATTTTTAAACAATGCTGAAGGGAGGATCGCTGAGAGCACCATCCGTAAACGGAGACCCTCTACCAGACAGAGGGCCCAGTGGTTAAATCACAAGAGCAGGTGAACTGGGAGCAAATGACTGCAATAACAGAACTGACCACCAGGCGGACACAACAGACCTGGGATACCAGGGGTTAACCTGGCAGAGTGCTCTGCAGGGCACCTTACAGCAGCAAGTAGCTTGAAGTACTGGCAACATAGCTAAGCATCAACCCCTTTTTCTAAGGGAAGCCTGTATCGGATTGGCTGGTTATGAACTGGGATAGCTATTGACTTGGATTGGTCTCCAACATGGTGGCTCCCTGCACAGAGGACACATGTGGAACCAGCACACAGCCACTACCTCTGGCCTCAGCCTCCCAGACGCCACACTCCAGCAACAGTACACTTGGAAAAAGACACCTCCGGCTGCCATGCTCCGCTCCCCAGGACCCAGACCCTGGCCTCTATACACCCGGCAGCCGCACCGAAGGACCTTGCTGCTGTAGCTCCTATCGATCGCAGCGAAACCAACCAGCTAAGAGGAAGGCTGCAGGGACCAGAACCCGTGGCAAGACTCCCGATGCTGACAGTATGCCCCTTTTTAGGGTGGTCTCCGAACACCCACGCTGCTTAGTGAGATTCTTGGCATGAAAGGCACAACTCAGTCTTGGAGCATGAACATCCTCTGCAGCCACCCAAGCTCTTTCCTCCGGACCATATCCTCTCCAATCTATGAGATACTGGAGACGACCATACCTCTTGCGGAAGTCAAGAAACTTATGAACTTCGAATTCCTCATTTTGAGCAGCTTGAACCTTGGGAGATTAAGGGAAGGCTGCCCAAAAATTATTTGGTACAAGATGATTTAACAGAGAAATGTGAAAGGTATCGGGAATTTTCAAATAGGGAGGCAGTTTCACCTTGTAAGAAACAGGATTCAACACTTTTTTAATAGGATACAGACCGATGAATCTTGGAGCAAACTTTTTGGTAGAAACTTTGAGTCTGAGGTTTCTGGTGGATATCCAAACACGATCTTCCACTTTGAGACTAGTAACAGCCCTATGTTTCCGATCAGCGTAGGTCTTTTATTTCTGGGAAGTCTTAAGTAGCGCCTTATGAATTTGTCTCCAAATCTTAGTGAACTGACGAAGAGTGGATTCAGCAGCAGGAACCTCAAGAGGTGGGAGAGATTAGAAAGAAGGAACTCGTGGATGAAAACTACAGTTAATGAAGAAAGGAGTGGAATTGGTAGAAGAATGATATAGGTTATTGTATGCAAACTCAGCAAATGGGAGGTAATCCATCCAGTCTTCCTGAGCAGGGGACATGAACATCCGTATGAAAGTTTCCAGATCTTGGTTGACTCTTTCAGTCTGTCCGTCAGTCTGGGGATAGTAGGCTGAAGAGAAGTTCAACTTGATTCCTAGGACAGAGCTGAGAGCTTTCCAGAACATGGTGACGAATTGGAGGACCCTGATCAGAAACTATTTCCTGTGGAAGGCCATGCAAATGAAAATTTTATGAGAAAAACAATTTCGATAGCTGAGGAGCAGAGGGTAAGACCGGTGAGGGGTATGAAGTGAGCCATCTTCAAAAATCATTACACAATGACTCAAATGGTGTTGTGCCCTCTGGAGACTGGCAAATCGGTTATGAAATCAATAGAGATGTGAGGCCAAGGCTTTTGAGGTGTTGGAAGTGGATGAAGATGATCAGAGGGAGATGTTCGTGGACTTGTATGTTGAGCACACTTGGAACAGGCTGCTACAAATTCAAAGACATCCGTTTTAAGATGAGTCCACCAGTAGAATCGCTGAATGAACTTGAGAGTCTTAAGACCACCGGTATGACTCATGAAAGATGAAGAATGAGACCACGTAAGCAATTTCCTGCAAAGTTAAGGTGCCACAAAAGTTCTCCCCAGACGAGCTAGAGGAACAGTACGAGTTGAAGCAAATTAAGCCGGATTCAGAATAAATTGTTTCTCAGAGGAGTTGAGTGAATCATCCATTTGAAAAGAACGAGAAAGTGCATCTGCTCTTCGATTTAAAGTTCCTGGGTGGTTAAAGAGTTTGAAGGAGAACCAAGAGAAGAAGAGAGCCCACCTGGCTAGCCATGGGTTTAAACAACAAGCTGTCTGGAGGTACAGAATATTCTTGTGATCCATGATAACAGGGATAGGGTGTTGAGCACCCTCTAATAAATATCGCCACTCTTCAAAAGCTAATTTTATGGCCAACAGTTCTTGTTCACCAATAGCATCATTTTGCTCTGCTTGGGAGAATCTATGAGAAAAATATGCACAAGGATGACTTTTCTTATCTTCAAAGAGCTGAGAGAGAACCGCCCGACTCCCACCGAAGAAGCATCAACTTCCACCTGAAAGGGGCGACTGAGATCGGGTTGGCAAAGAATTGGAGCAGACATAAAGGCCTCTTAAGAACATGAAGGCTTTCAGAGCCTCGGGTGGCCAAATCGAAGGATTAGCTCTTTTCCTGGTTAATATGGTAATTCGGGAGATGACAGTGGAGTAGTTCTTGATAAATTTTTCGGTAAAAGTTGGCAAAGCCAAAAAATCGTTGGATCCCTTATAGAGTGGTAGGAAGAGTCCAATCACGAATCGCTTGGACCTTGGTTGAATCCATCTGTAGCTCCTGTCTGGAGATGACATAACCGAGAAAGGAGATGGAGGGTACCTCAAAAGGTGCACTTTTCTAACTTGCAAAAAAAATTTCTTCCTAAGACCTCTTTGACTTGCTTACGATGGACCTTCAAATCTTTAGAAAAAATATGAGAATATTGTCCAAGTATACCACTAGAAAACTGTAAAGAAGATCTCTGAATATCTCGTTCACAAAGTTCTGGAAGACCGCTGGAGCATTGCAGAGACCGATGGCATCACTAGATGCCCATAATGCCTTGAGTCTACTTTTGAAGAGAAGATCGCGGTGAGCACCATAAAAAACATGGAGACCCTCTACCAGATGAGGACCCAGCGGTTAAACCGCAAGAGCAGGTGGACTAGGAGCAAAGGACTGCAATAACAGAACCGACCACCGGGCGGACTCAAGAGAACCAGGATACCAGGGGTTAACCTGTGAGCGCGGAGCTTGGGTACCTTACAGCAGCAAGTAACTTGAAGAACTGGCACCATGACTAAGCATCAACCCCTTTTTATAAGGGAAGACTGCACGTGAACTGGGATACCTATTGGCTTGGCTTGGTCTCCAACATGGTGGCTCCCTGCACAGAGGACACATGTGGAGCCAGCACACAGCCACTACCGCTGGCCTCAGCCTCCCAGACGCAGCACTCCAGCAACAGGACACTTGAAAACAGACACCTCCGGCTGACATGCTCCACTCCACAGGACCTGGACCCTGGCCTCCAGACGCCCGGAAGCTGCACTGGAGGACCTCGCTGCTGCAGCTCCTATCCGCCGCAGCGACACCAGCCAGCTAACAGGAAGGCCGCAGGGACCAGAACCGGAGGCAAGACTCCGGATGCTGACATTCCAGACCTGAGACCACCGCTCTCAGAGACTCCATTTTGAAGTGGAAAACTCAGAAGAACGGGATCAGTGATTTGAATTTAAGATCGTCCCTACCGAACCACCCGGTTTCGGCATCACAAACAGGCCGGAAAAATAACCCCTGTATTGGAGTTGAGGCGGAACTGCAACAATGACCTGCGTCCGTAACAGTCTTCGTATGTCTTCTGCAAGGTTACTGTTTTGTGTGAAACTGGTAAGCCCAAGCTGAAGAATCTGAGGTGGGAGCGTTTGATACTCTAACCTGTAGCTCTGGGAGAGTAGGTCTGTCACCCAGGGGTCCTGGCAGGAGCTTGCCCAAATGTGACTGAAACATTTGAGGCGAGCTCCCACATGTAAGGCCCCCAGAATCTGGGGCCAACCCTCATGCTGAGGTCATGGAAGAGGCTGAGCCTGAGCACTGCTCCTGTGAACCAGCGGCCGGTGGTCTGAGCGGTTTACCTCTGGGTCCTCTAGCGGCGTTGGAGGTACCTCTGGCCTTGCCCTTAAATCTGGCAACCTGAAAGG
This sequence comes from Pseudophryne corroboree, assembly GCF_028390025.1. Classification (NCBI taxonomy): domain Eukaryota; kingdom Metazoa; phylum Chordata; class Amphibia; order Anura; family Myobatrachidae; genus Pseudophryne; species Pseudophryne corroboree. The sequence continues at coordinate 1,152,961 of NW_026967552.1, forward strand.
ACTGCAGAATGGTGCCTGGGTAAGCACGTCCAGGCGGCGGAGCTGCAGACGGGGGATATGTGGACTTACCAGCCGTGGCATGTGAAATCCACTTGTTCAATTCATCACCGAAACAAAGCCTCACCCGTAAAGGGAAGGCTCTCTACACCTCTCTTGGAATCAGTGTTTGCTGTCCACTGCCACAGCCATAACGCTCTGCACACCGACACCGCCATAGCCATTGAGCGAGCATTGATCAGGGCTATTTCCTAGATTGCTACCCACTGCAGAATCCTGTACATGTCACAGGAGTGTGAGAAGCTCAACCTGAGTCGTGTCAAAACCTTTCAGTATATTACTCGTCCATTTACTAATGGCCCTTGTAATATATCCATATGCAATTGTGGGTCTCTGAGCAACTCCCACTGCTGTGTAAATGTATTTAAAAGTAGTCTCAATGTTATAATCAGCAGAGTCTTTAAGGAAATAGCTCCTGGCACTGGCAGCAAGAAGTTTACGTGACAGCCAGGACATTGAAGTATCCACTGCAGGTGGATTTACCCACACCTTCCCATCCTCAGGGGGAAAAGGAAAGGATGACAGCAACCTCATAGGGATCTGAAATTTCTTGTCAGGATAAACCCACAATACTCTAAAGAATGTGTTTCATTTCTTTGAGATAGGAAAGTAGCAGTAGCTTCTGATTTACAATTAAACATATTTTTTTGAACTGTGTCTGTCTCCTTATCAGGGATATTCATTACATCTCAAATAGCGTAGATAAGAGCTTCCACTCCCTGAGACATTAGCGTGCCCCTTTTTACATTCACCTCCCCCTCTTCCAGATCTGGCATCTTGACATCACAGACAGACAGACTGGAGAACTTGTGGTAGTGTTCCTTTTTGGAAAATAAGTATAGGGGGCTGAGAGGATGGTCTGTGTTCTGAATTCTTGATCATAAAATCAGCCATAGACTTCTTTTAATATCTGGCCTCTCCTGCCTGGCAGTATCCAGCACAGATGAGATGTCTGTAATCATTCCTTTAATTGAGTCCAGCCACGCTGGCTCTTGAGTGCTGCTTCCTTGTGAAGGAGGGCTGCACTGTGCACACAACAGAGATCCCCTGGGGAAGGGGAAAACCTTGTGCTGCAGGACAGGCATATGACCTTCTTACCTGACATACTGTACAGCATAATACACACACAGGAACAGGTTACATAACACAGTAACCCAGAGACCCTGCTAAGAATGAGAGGGAGAAACCAGCACACCTTGCCTCTACAGCCAAAGCAGTGCTGTGCCGGCCAGTAACTAGGAACCTTAGATAAAGGACCTAGATTATTATATACACATACAGTATATCGCTCCACCCTACCACAAACCCCCTTGTACCTTGGGTAGGAAATAGCGCACTGATCCGCTGGTCCCGCTCTTCAGGAAGCCCCGCCCCCTTAATGGCGTGCAGTGTTCCCGCAATAGTTTATACTGGCAAGGTAATATTTGCAAAGTAAATGGGGTTAAAACCCCTTTTCAGCATCAGTGCCAGTGTGGGCTTGCATAGAGGAACAACAGCAGCTCTTAAGCCGTGTGCCCGCTGCCCTAATGCCGCCATCTGTACCGGGGACCCCGGTTTAGTACTCACCACTCAATTAGGGGTGGTGGCATGCTGTGAGGAAGAGCTCACGACGCAGGCAGACTGGTGCCAACCCGTCCTGCCTGAAAATAACAAATTAAAATACATTTTGAAGAGAACTTTCTGGAGCTCCAGAGAATGCACCCGGCTCCTTGGGCACATTTTTGTATAGTGAGTCTGGTAGGAGGGGCATAGAGGGGAGTAGCCAGCACACTCTGAAGAAGTTTTAAAGTGCCAGGCTCCAATGGACCCCATCTATACCCCATAGTACTAAGACAATACCAGTAACTCCTAGGATGTTAGAGAAAATAGGATTTTACATACCTACCGGTAAATCCTTTTCTTGTAGTCCGCAGAGGATGCTGGGGTCCATAATAGTACCATGGGGTAAAGACGAGTTCACCAGGAGCCATTGGCACTTTAAGAGTTTGAGAGTGTGGGCTCCCTCTATGCCCCTCCTACCAGATTCAGTCTAGAAACTGTGCCCGAGGAGACGGACATCTTCGAGAGAAGGAAATACACAGATAGTTGCAAGATTCATACCAGCTCACACAACAATGCAAATCCGGCAACAGGACGGAAAACTCAGCAACAGCTGAAGCAATACTGAAACAGTAAAGAATGCAGAACTTACCTAGGAACCAGGCAGTACTGAACTAAACCACTGCAGGATAAAGGCGCGCTGGGCTACGAGAAAAGGATTTACCGGTAGGTATATAAAATCCTATTTTCTCATACGTCCTACAGCAGGGGTGTCAAACTCAAATTCATCGGGGGCCGCATCAGCAGTTTGGTCCCCATCAAAGGGCCGGTTGTATCTGTAGGTCTATCCAAAATTTACCGCTCCACCAGCCTTATATGTGCCCAGCCATCTGCCCCCTTTTAAAGTGCCCAGCCATGTGCCCCCTTTTATAGTGCCCAGCCATGTGCCCCCTTTTATAGTGCACAGGTCCCCATTTTACACATTGTGGCAGGCACAGGTCCCCATTTTACACATTGCGGCAGGCACAGGTCCCCATTTTACACATTGCGGCAGGCACAGGTCCCCATTTTACACATTGCGGCAGGCACAGGTCCCCATTTTACACATAGCGGCAGGTACAGGTCCCCATTTTACACATTGTGGCAGGCACAGGTCCCCATTTTACACATTGCGGCAGGTACAGGTCCCCATTTTACACATTGTGGCAGGCACAGGTCCCCATTTTACACATTGCGGCAGGCACAGGTCCCCATTTTACACATTGTGGCAGGCACAGGTCCCCATTTTACACATTGCGGCAGGCACAGGTCCCCATTTTACACATTGTGGCAGGCACAGGTCCCCATTTTACACATTGTGGCAGGCACAGGTCCCCATTTTACACATTGCGGCAGGCACAGGTCCCCATTTTACACATTGCGGCAGGTACAGGTCCCCATTTTACACATTGTGGCAGGCACAGGTCCCCATTTTACACATTGCGGCAGGCACAGGTCCCCATTTTACACATAGCGGCAGGTACAGGTCCCCATTTTACACATTGCGGCAGGCACAGGTCCCCATTTTACACATTGCGGCAGGCACAGGTCCCCATTTTACACATTGCGGCAGGCACAGGTCCCCATTTTACACATAGCGGCAGGTACAGGTCCCCATTTTACACATTGCGGCAGGCACAGGTCCCCATTTTACACATTGCGGCAGGCACAGGTCCCCATTTTACACATAGCGGCAGGCACAGGTCCCCATTTTACACATAGCGGCAGGCACAGGTCCCCATTTTACACATTGTGGCAGGCACAGGTCCCCATTTTACACATAGCGGCAGGTACAGGTCCCCATTTTACACATTGTGGCAGGCACAGGTCCCCATTTTACACATAGCGGCAGGCACAGGTCCCCATTTTACACATAGCGGCAGGTACAGGTCCCCATTTTACACATTGTGGCAGGTACAGGTCCCCATTTTACACATTGCGGCAGGCACAGGTCCCCATTTTACACATAGCGGCAGGTACAGGTCCCCATTTTACACATTGTGGCAGGCACAGGTCCCCATTTTACACATTGTGGCAGGCACAGGTCCCCATTTTACACATTGTGGCAGGCACAGGTCCCCATTTTACACATTGTGGCAGGCACAGGTCCCCATTTTACACATAGCGGCAGGTACAGGTCCCCATTTTACACATTGCGGCAGGTGGTGGAAGGAGGGAGAGAGAGAGAAAGAGAGGAAGGGAGAGGGGCTTACTTACATTTGAAGCGGTTCTCGCCGCTCTTCAGCCGCCTCTCCCTCCTCGTCTGCGCGGCTCCCTTCTCCCTCCTCCGACGGGGTTTCGTTGAATGACGCGTTTGCGCCGTGACGTCACGACGCAATCGCGTCATTCCGCGAAACCCCGCCCCCCCGAGCTGGGCACTCGGGAGAAGGGGGTTTCATGGCGGCGGCACCGCGGGCCATTAGACGAGGTCTGGCGGGCCGGATTTGGCCCGCGGGCCTTGTCTTTGACACCCCTGTCCTAGAGGATGCTGGTGTCCATATTATGGTACCAAAGAACCCAGAACGGGCAGGAGAGCATGCAGGCTTCTGCAGAACTGCTTGACCAAACTTGAGGTCATCAGAGGCCAAGGTATCGAACTTGCAAAACTTAGCAAACGTGTTCAATCCAGACCAAGTAGCCGCTCGGCAAAGTTGCAAAGCTGAGACACCCTGGGCAACCGCCCAGGAAGAACCCACTTTACGAGTAGAGTGGGCCTTAACAGATTTTGGACACGGCAATACTGCCGTATAATATGCATGCTGGATGGTGAACATGATCCAGCGAGAAATCGTCTGCTTAGAAGCAGGACATCCAATTTTCTTGGGATCATACAGGACAAACAGAGAGTCCGACTTTCTGTGATGAGCAGTCTTCTTCACATTGATCTTCAAAGCACTCACAACATCCAAAGCCTTTGAAGCAATTGAGGAGACAGTAGCCATTGGCACCACTATAGGTTGGTTGATATGAAAAGCTGACACAACCTTAGGAAGGAACTGTTGATGTGTCCTGAGTTCCACCCTATCCTCATGTAAGACCAAATAGGGACTTTAACAGTACAAGGCTCCCAATTCTGACACACGTCGCGCGGAAGCTAATACCAACAAAGTGACAGCCTTCCATGTGAGAAACTTGACCTCAACTTCCTGTAGAGGCTCAAACCAATCTGATTGCAGGAAATGCAACACCACATCCAAATCCCAGGGTGCCGTCGGTGCCACAAAGGGAGGCTGGATATGCAGAACCCTTTTCAAAAATGTCTGAACCTCAGGGAGGGCAGCCAGTTGTTTCTGGAAGAAAATGGATAAAGCCGAAATCTGAACCTTGAGGGATCCCAATCTCAGGCCCATATACACACCTGCTTGCAGGAATAGGAGAAATGTCCCAGTTGAAACTCCACCACAGGAAGCTTCTTGGATTCACACCAAGACACATTTGTTCCAAATGCGATGGTAATGTTTAGACATTACCCCCTTCCTAGCCTGTATTAGAGTAGGAATAACAGTGCTAGGAATACCCTTCCGAGCTAAGATCTGGCGTTCAACCGCCATGCCGTCAAACGTAGCTGTGGTAAGTCCTGATAAGTGAACGGCCCCTGTATTAGAAGATCCTCCCGAAGAGGCAGAGGCCTTCGATCTTCCAGTAGTAGAACCAGCAGGTCCGCGTACCAAGCCCTCCTTGGCCAATCCGGAGCAATGAGGATTGCCAGAACCTTTGTTCTTTTTACGAGCTGTAGAACTCTTGAAATGAGAGGAAGTGGTGGGAACACATACACTGACGGAAACACCCACGGTGTCACCAGTGCGTCCACCGCCACTGCTTGTGGGTCTCTCGACCTGGAATAGTACCTCTGCAGCTTCTTGTTGAGGTGGGAGGCCACCATGTCTATGTGAGGAACCCCCCACCAACCGGTTACCTCGTCAAACACCTCCGAATCGAGGCCCCATGCTCCTGGATGGAGATTGTGTCTGCTAAGGAAGTCTGCTTCCCAGTTGTCCACTCCCGGAATTAAGATTGCTGACATCGCCACCGCGTGTCTTTCTGCCCAGAGGAGGATTCTTGTCACCTCTGACATTGCAGCCCTGCTCTTCGTTCCGCCTTGTAGGTTTATGTAGGCCACTGTGGTCACGTTGTCCGAATGCACCTGAACAGCCCGATCCTGTAGAAGGTGTGCTTGAAGAAGGCGGTTGTACACGGCTCTTAGCTCCAGAATATTTATTGGAAGAAGGGATTCCTGACTTGACCACATTCCTTGGAAGGTTATCCCTTGAGTGACTGCTCCCCAACCTCTGAGACTTGCATCCATGGTCAGAACGATCCAGTCCTGAACCGCGTACCTTCGGCCCCCCAGAAGGTGAGGCAGTTGCAGCCACCAGAGGAGCAAACTCCTTGCTTTTGGTGACAGACGTATCCTCTGGTGCATGTGTAGGCGAGATCCCGACCACTGGTCCAGGAGATCCAGTTGAAAGGACTGAGCATGAAACCTTCTGTACTGCAAAGCCTCGTATGAGGCAACCATCTTCCCCAGAAGGCGGATGCACTGATGAACTGATACCCGGGTAGGCTTCAAGACATCCCGGATCACTGTTTGTATCACCCACGCTATCTCCGCCGGGAGAAACACCATCTGCACCTCCGTGTCGAGGATCATCCCCAGGAAAGACAGCCTGCTTGACGGCTCCAGATGAGACTTGGGAAGGTTGAGGTTCCAACCGTGCTCCCTGAGCAGATGCGTCGTGAGAGCAATGGACCGTAACAACTTCTCCCTGGATGACGCCTTGATCAGCAGATCGTCCAGATATGGAATTTTGTTCACCCCTGCTTGCGAAGGAGAACCATCATCTCTGCCATCACCTTGGTGAAGACCCTCGGTGCTGAGGAGAGACCGAATGGTAGTGCTTGAAACTGATAGTGATCGTCTAACAGTGCAAACCTGAGATAAGCCTGATGCGGCGACCAACTCGGAATGTGGAGGTACGCATCCTTGATGTCCAGGGACACCAGGAACTCGCCCTCCACCAGACCGCAGATCACTTCTCTCAGAGGCTCCATTTTGAACTTGAACTCCTTTAGATAAGGGTTCAACAACTTCAAGTTCAAGATTGGCCTGACCGAACCATCCGGCTTCGGTACCATAAAAAGGTTTGAATAGTAACCCTTGTTCAGCTGATGAGGCGGAACTCGAACAATGACTTCTGACACACCAATTTTTTTATGGTGTGCAGAAGGATTTCCCTGTCTGCCAGCAAAGCCAGCAAGCCTGGCTTGAAGAATCGGTGAGGTGGAAGAGTTTGAAACTCCACCCTGTACCCACGGGACACAATATCCTGCACCCAAGGATCCAAGCTGGACGACACCCAGACGTGGCTGAAATGTCTGAGTCTTGCTCCCACCTGACTGACCTCCAGGCTGGGCAGTCCACCGTCATGCTGTAGACTCTGAGGCACCAGAAGCAGGCTTCCTGTCCTGGGAACCTGCGGGTGCAGATTTCTTGGATTCGGATCGAGCACCTCTGAAGAAGGTGTGAGCGGGTTTGTTCTTTCTAGTCCAAGCGGGCCGAGAGGCCTGTGACGTGTTGAGAGTAAAAGGTTTCTTCATAGCCGGTGCAGCTGAGGGAAGAAAAGGAGACTTACCCTCAGTGGCCGTGGCAATTCACACATCCAGCGCCTCCCCAAAAAGAGCCTGACCTGTATAGGGTAGGTTCTCCACACTTTTCCTGGTTTCCCGCGTCCGCAGACCATTGGTGCAGCCAGAGACCGCTGCGAGCCGAGACAGACATGGCGGAGATCCCCACAGCCATGGAACCCAGATCCTTCATACATTAGATTCTACCAGGAACCCTGCAGAATCCTGTATGTTACGTAAAAACAAATCAACGTCACCTTTATCCATTATAGTTAAATCCTCCTGCAGAGTGAGTGATCACTTCGCTCTTGCTTTAGAAAGCCATGCACAGGCGTAAATATATTTGAGCGTAGCATCAACCCTGCGATCTGCCGGGTCTTTCAACGCGGTGGATCCCGGGATCAGTAAGACCACCTGCTTCGACAGTCTGGAGACAGACGCGTCAACTATAGGCGGGGTCTCCCATTTTTTTCTATCTTCCACAGGAAAGGGAAAAGCTACCAGAACCCTTTTAGGAATCTGGATTTTTTCTCTCTGGGTTTTCCCAGGATTTTTAAAATATAGGATTTAATTCCTTAGATGCAGGTGAGCGGGGCTTTCTTACTATCCGTGAAAAAAGCCTCCTCAACCTGCTCAGGGGGTCGGGTCAGTAATGTTCAACACATCCCACATGGCCTCAGTTATCAACTGCACCCCCTTAGCAAGTGATGCCTTCCCCCTCAACACATCCCCATCACCGTCTGCTGTGTCAGAATCGGTATCCGTGTCATCCTGCGTAATGTGGGCAAGATCACGTTTGTGAGAATGTACCGCAGGGGACCCCGAGGGAACAGGACCGGGCCCTACAGCCATAGAGGACTGTAATACCTGAGTGGCAGTTTCAGTCCTAGCAACCCTTTCAGAAATCTGAGAAATATTCCCCCACTCCGGTTCCCTAGCCGGGATCTGCGCTACAACAGGGCAATCCTGATTACATGGGGTGGGATCTTCCTGTGAAGAGATATCCTCTGCAGCATATGAGACAGAGACTCTAGACATGTTTCCTGCTATACCCCACACACACACAGGGGAGGGCAGGCAGAGTTTCCCTCCCCTCCCCCCCCCCCAAGAATGGCAGAGAGACACAGAGATTGGAGCCAACCCACACACAGCGCTTGCTAGCCAAGGGAGACCCCCTGTCAGCGCTGACTGTGCTCCTTAATAGGACACACAGTCTTATTACAGCCCCCCCCCCTTCTACAACCCCCTGGTACCGTATACAGATAACTGGAGTTGCTGTGGAGGGACCTGTTCTTCCTTCTAGTGCAGTGCAGGAAGGAAAATGGCGCTGGAACGCTACTGGGTCCGTTCTGAGAAGCTCCACCCCCGTAATGGCGCTGTCTTCCCGATCTTCATGGATTGTACTGGCCTGAGGAAAAGGTGCTGGCTGAGATCCGTGGACCCCGACAGGCTGCTGGACCAGTGGAAGGGTAAGCGCTGGCCCAGGGCGCCCCTCACAGCGCCGCACCATGTGCTGCTGAGCCTTCCCAGGAGCTCCCTCCCCGCTGCCGCCGTCTTCACACCGGCCCCCCGCTTGTCAGTGACTCACTCACTACTTCTTCAGCTCTGTAAGGGGTCGGCGGCATGCTGCTGGGGCGAGCGGTCCCCTGTGGCAGAGAACGATCAGACCCCCCCGGAGCTCAGTGTCCAGTCAGCGGAGACAGTGGCTCAGACCCCGCAGGGTGGACACTACTCCCCCCCTTAGCCCCTCGCTGCAGGGAGGCTGTTACCAGCAGCCTCCCTGTAAAAAAATAAACTTTAAATGAAACTTCACTAGAAAAGCTCAGGAGAGCTCCCCTAGCTGTGACCAGCTCCTCCGGGCACATATTCTAAACTGGGTCTTGTAGGAGGGGCATAGAGGGAGGAGCCAGCCCACACTATTAAACTCTTAAAGTGCCAATGGCTCCTGGTGGACCCATCTATACCCCATAGTACTAATATGGACCCCAGCATCCTCTAGAACGTAAGAGAAAGTGGGATATTCTTGTTGACACCTATTCCTTCATGACACTTTACCTAAACCATTACCGGAGGAGTTGTCTTCCGTCTCGAAGTAATATGATAAAGGAGTAAGACTGTTACAGACACTCAGAGTTTGTTTCCTACTGTAACATGTGCCAACTGGGACTAATTTACTGGGCATGGATCTATTTTTGGTCCAGATTTATTTGCTCTTGTTATGGGTATAAAATGTATTGTTTTATCTTTATTTCCTGTGCTATATAATTGCTATATGGTCTATGGTCTGATATTCTTTCCACTGTTACATTTCATAATACCTTTCTAGAATGCTTGAGTGTTCAGGTAAAGCATGACTGATTCGTGTAACATCCTGTTGCCCTTATAACGGTGTTGGTAGAACCTAAACTGGATAACAGACCATGTTCTTGGCCTTTACCTCCTTAGGATACATTGGTTACATTGAGATTTGAGATTTCTTTGTACAGTTGTGTGGCCGGAGAGACTAACCAGCCACACGTGTAATGGCGGCCGCGGCACTGAAGGGGTCAATCCTCAGCTGCCAGGCACCATTTGGACAATAGGCGCTTGGCGTCGCTGTTAAACGTACTTACGGCGCTGGGCGCGGACTGTTTAAAAGTTTGTTTAATGATGTGTTTTAACATGTCATATGTAGTGCTCTGTGCACAATTGTAGGATTGCATGTTTAACTGGATTTATATTCAAGATATGGTCACCTGTATTTTAAAGGGGAAAATGCACTTACTATATCTGCTTTGAATAAGGATCTCCTATCCTCTGGATATAAGAAGTGGCATGCTAATGGCCCTGTCCTAGCAGAGAGGTGTGAATGACAATACCTTTTGATGTGTAAGTTCCTTAGAGAAAGATATTCCTCACAGGGGGTCTCCTTATCCCATATATAAAGTCTGTGGGCTTGGAACCTGTTTCATCATGTAGCTGATTTAATTGATATACGAACCCTGAATGGCAGATGCAGGAAGGAAGACTGTTTGTTTGTGTTGTAGCCTTTCCTGTTGTAATCCCAAACACTGGGTTTGCCTGGAGACGTGAATGAGACAGAAACATTTGTATTTTGAAGCTATGTGATAAATTTATCAATAGTGAATGTTAAACTGATACCAAACGTTGTCTGTGTGAAGGAGGATATTGTTTTATTGCACTTATCTCCTTTTGAAATGTAATTTATTTATTGGTATTTTGTAAGATATCCTGATTGGATAGAAAGGGCTCAGGGAGGACATGACCCCCTAGTGTACTGTGTGGAAAATTGACATAAAACGGAGGCCTGTGAGCATCCAGAGTGTATTATACCAACTACTTCCCGCTATGAACATTTTGCTGTATGCTGTTTCCCCTAGCAATAGGGAAGAGTTCTCTTTAGAACTATTTGTTGGCATTAAAACATAATCTACCTCAAGAAGATTGAGTCATCTTGTGACCTGCAGGCCTATGCAAAACATAGCCCCGTTCTCCGGCTGTCCCGGGAGTACCCCAACGTCTCCAAGTTCCGCCTTCCATCAGCTACCGGTAGAGGACTAGTGGGGATTCGTCCATACCACACAGGTGTGGTAAGGCAGCGTGTCGGCACATACAGAGCAGAACCGTGGTTCCAAACGCCACGGCAGGTTAGGAGTTTGGTGGTGGCAGCATAAACCTGCCCTCAGCGCAGTGGGTGGAGTCCGTAACAGGCGATTACGGAAGGGTAAACTGGAATCCCCTATGTGGCCAGGTCCCGTGTGACCTGAGCATCCATTCTGTGTACTGGGGACGGGACGCGAAAGCGGTGAGGACTTTCATAAAAGACCGTCCAGTCACAAGTTGTTACTATGATGACTAGATTTTGCACTCTCGTATGGCTACTTGGGGTAGTCTGTGGGTTTCCCTTTTAGGCCCGACCGCCACCTTTTCTACCTTTCTGTCACGGTACCCTAGTGACGGAATCTCTAGCTCCTTTATGGATGCTATTTCTGTTTGTCTCCCATTTTTATTCCATTTTATTTTTTCTGTGATTTGATAGCTTGAAGTATGCACACGCCCTACAGACTCTGTTGGACTTTACACAGATGATCCTAGATGTTTCATACCATGATCTGATCTCTCTCTATCACGGTGACGTTTTTAAGTCTTAATGTAAAAGGTCTCAATTCTCCCCGTAAGAGACGTCTTGCAATAAAATAATTTGCTGACCAGAAGGCGGCGGTGGTAGCCACTCAGGAATCACATGTTCCATTGCACTCTCCCCCTCAGTTTACCAATAACTACCCAACATGCTCTATCTCCTGTGGTGCAGCCATCCTTTCTAATAGATGCTGCCCCATTCACCTGGAAAGCAAGTGGGTGGATTGCAATGGTAGATATTAGATTCTAGTTGTGAAGATTCATTATAAATATGTCCCCCTCACTTCTCTCTATGCCCCTAATGCCAGACAGCCCCGATTTCATAAATCTTTTATATTCAATAGCTACAAGAAATTGCACTTCTCCTTATGGGAGATTTTACTCTTGCTCCAGACCCTCATCTTGATAGATCCTCCACTACTGAGGAACAGACCAGTAATGCCGCCCGTTCCTCAGCTTCCTCATGCTCCCTTTATTAGCTGAATCTGACCTCTATAATACTTGGAGAATTAGACATCCAGGTGTGTGTGATTATCCTTATTACTCTGCTGTACACAGGTCATATTAGAGAATAGACCTTCTTCTAGGTCGTTACAATTGATTCCTCGCATTAATAGATTTCTGTAGGGGCTGATATTTTTAACCACTTTTTAGATGCCATTTTGTCCATGTGTAACTCCATTTTGTATATGTAGAAACATAGAATTTGACGGCAGATAAGAACCACTTGGCCCATCTAGTCTGCCCGTTTTTTATTTTATCCTTTAGGCAATCTCAACCCTTTTTTAACCTTAATTCTTTGTAAGGATATTCATATGCCTGTCCCAAGCATGTTTAAATTGCCCTACAGTCTTAGCCTCTACCACCTCTGATGGGAGGCTATTCCACTTATCCACTACTCTTTCTGTGAAGTAATTTTTCCTTAAATTTCCCCTGAACCTCCCCCCTCCAGTCTCAGTGTATGCCCTCGAGTTCTAATACTTCTTTTCCTTTGAAGAATGTTTCCCTCCTGAACTTTGTTAAGACCCTTTATATATTTGAAAGTTTCTATCATGTCTCCCCTTTCCCTTCTCTCCTCCAAACTATACATGTTAAGATCTTTTAGCCTTTCCGGGTAAGTTTTGTGATGTAGGCCATGCACCATTTTAGTTGCCCTTCTTTGTACACTCTCTAATGTATTTATATCCTTCTGGAGATAGGGTCTCCAGAACTGGACACAGTATTCCAGAAGGGGCCGTACCAATGACCTATACAGTGGCATTATCACTTCTTTTTTCCTGCTACTGATTCCTCTCCCTATGCAACCAAGCATCTGACTTGCCTTTCTCATTGCTTTGTTGCATTGCTTTCCTGCCTTCAAGTCACTTGAAATAGTGACTCCTAAATCTCTTTCCTCCTCAGTAGTTTCTATTATAGTACCCTTGATACTGTACTTAGCCTTTGGGTTTATGAGACCCAAGTGCATGATTTTGCATTTTTTAGCATTAAACTGTAGTTGCCACGTTCTTGACCATTTCTCAAGCCTACCTAGGTCATCAATCATTTGTTTGACCCCTCCCGGTGTGTCTACCCTGTTGCATATCTTTGTATCATCTGCAAAAAGGCATATCTTCCCTTCAATACCATCTGCAATGTCACCAACAAAGATATTAAAGAGAACTGGACCAAGTACAGATCCCTGGGGTACTCCACTAGTAACATTCCCCTCCATAGATTGCACTCCATTAACTACGACTGTCTGTTTCCTATCCTGCAACCAGGTTCTTATCCATTTCACTGATTTATAATCCACCCCCAGGCTTTCAAGTTTATTTAGCAGTCTGCGATGTGGGACAGTGTCAAATGCCTTACTAAAGTCTAGATATGCTACATCTACAGCTCCCCCTTGATCTATTATTTTCATCACAGAGTCAAAAAAGTCAATAAGATTTGTTTGGCATGATCTCCCACCAGTAAATCCATGCCGTTTTGGATCCTGTAAGTTTTTTGATTTAAGATATTCCACTACTCTTTCTTTTAATAGTTTTTCCATTACTTTCCCTACTACTGATGTAAGGCTTACTGGTCTGTAGTTACTTGCTTCTTCCTTGCTTCCACTTTTGTGCAGTGGAACTACATTTGCTCTTTTCCAGTCCTCTGGAATATCACCTGTATTTAGTGACTGGTTAAATAATTCTGTTAAAGGTGTAACCAGCACATCTTTTAGCTCTTTGAGTATCCTTGGGTGTATCCCATCTGGTCCCATTGATTTATCCACTTTTAGTTTTGAAAGTTCTGTTAGGACCTTCTCCTCTGTAAATGTATTTTCATCTACCTTATTTTTATGAATGTCCTTGCAATTTAACTATGGCCCCATCCCTTCTTCTGAAGTAAATACTGAGCAAAAATAATTATTTAGGTGATCTGCTATTGCCTTGTCTCCCTCCACCAAATGCCCACTCTCTGTCTTAAGTCTTATTATTCCTCCATTTGATTTTCTCCTTTCACTTATATACTTAAAAAACGTTTTGCCCCCTTTATCTACTGACTGGGCCATTTTCTCTTCAGCTTCTGCCTTTGCACGTCTGATCACTTTCTTAGCATCCTTCCGTCTGTCCAGATACTTCTCTTTGTCGTTATTATTTTGAGTCTGTTTGTACTTCCTAAAAGCCATCTTTTTTGCTTTCACACTAGTTGATACTATTTTTGTGAACCACACTGGCTTCCTTTTCCTGGTGCTTTTCCTAACCAGTTTGATACAAAGGTCTGTTACACTTAGTAATGCACTTTTAATTTTTTTCCACCTCTCCTGCACTCCTTCCAAGTTCCTCCAGTATGCCAATGAATCACTTAAACATCTCCCCATTTTTGCAAAGTCTGCATTTCTAAAATCCAACACCTTTGTTTTTGTGTGAGAGGAGTTGGATCCTGTCTTTATACTAAACCCTACTGCTTGATGATCACTGGATCCCAGGTGTTCACCCACATATATATCAGATATCCTATCACCATTTGTAAGAATTAGATCTAATATTGAGTCTTTGCGAGTGGGCTCCCTCACCAATTGCTTGAGAGATGCTCCCTGTAAGGAATGTAGAAATTTGCCACTTGTAGATGAACTTGCAAAAGACCCCTCCCAATTTACATCAGGTAAATTAAAGTCTCCCATGATTATGACTTCTCCCTTAAAAGCCATTTTAGAGATGTCCAACAATAGGTTCCTGTCCAAATCCTGCCCCTGGCCTGGTGGTCTATAGATCACCCCAATGCGAATAATGTCCTTCTTCCCAGTTTCTATGGTGACCCAAAGGGCCTCAGTTTTGGCTTCAATATTTTGTATTAAAGTAGCATTTATGCTTTTTTTCACATACATTGCTACCCCTCCTCCTATTCTTCCTATTCTATCTTTCCTAAATAAATTGTATCCTGGTATAGTTAAGTCCCAGTCATGATTCTCATTGCACCAAGACTCTGTAATTGCCACAAAATCCAGGTTATCCCTTGTCATTATCGCAATTAGCTCTGGAATTTTGTCTCCTAAGCTCCTAGCATTTGCAGACATAGCTTTAAGAATTTTTTCTGTGCATTTGTTAGTAGTAGCCATGTCCAGAGCGTACAAAATAAATGACAAGTTTAAAGTTGAAATTACCTGTTTGGGGATGTTGCTCAGTATTTGTTTTCTTTTACTAATCAGTAATCATACTCTGTCCTTTACACCATGACTATACCTTACTAAATATAAAGACATAGTACACCTGACCACAATGGGTTAATGTTCAAAGGAGGTAATCACCAGTTAGTATGCAATACTAAACTGTTTCACTGAGCAACTTCCCCACACATGCAATGACATTTACAAGAAATCATTACATAAAGAAATATACATAAGTTTGCGTAAGAGAGAACTGTAGTGAGCAGATTGGGGATGCCTTTTCCTAGGTTTTTTAAAAACGGATGATATGCATAAGATGAATTACATACTTTTGAGCACTAAGGCAGTCCTTTTGTGGTAGTGTTGGTGTGTTGATGTTTTCCTTCTGGTTTTCTTCGGTTTAACGCAGGTATAACGCTATTTTTATAATAACACTTTTATGTCAGCACTTCTATGGAAGCACATCCAGCCGACGGCTATCCAGCCGTATACTAGACTTCAAATAGGAACAATATCCATGTGAATGCAATGATTGCAAACTCCACCCAAGACCATCCCCCTTTAAACTAAGGCCATAAATTAGCTTAGAAAAACAGACATTACATACCAATAAGGCAGCCAACTATATCTCTACAAAGAGAAAAACATACAAAATAAATAAATAAATAAATAAATAAATAAAACACCCTTATTCAATATACCTAGACTATTCAATCATGAAATTCATTTGACATAATCAGCAAATGCAGTACAACTTGCTGGGATGTGTAGTTCCTCGAATCATACCTAGACTATTCAATCATGAAATTCATTTGACATAATCAGCAAATGCAGTACAACTTGCTGGGATGTGTAGTTCCTCGAATCATACCTAGACTATTCAATCATGAAATTCATATGTATGACCTCATTGCTCTATATATGTACATTTTATTAGGATTAGTGCTTTAGACACCAGTTAGAAATATAGATCTCTCACCTTTGACCTAGTGTGAAGGACATAGTGAGTGGGAAGAATATACACAGCTTTTAGGCTGGCTGATTATAATAGATATATCTTCCTATTATCAGTATCTCAGATGGTAACTGTCTAGTAAGATGTTTGGGGTATTGTGTTCATAAGTAGGTGAAAGGGGACAGTTGTCCAGGATAAGATAAATGACGTTATACTGAATGACTACTGCACCCAGCATCACACACCCTGAGTGTAATATCTGGTAAGACAATGTCAGCGTATATCCTTGCAGGGTATAAAGCCTAGAGGCTTACACATAGCAGGTCAGTTCCGATTGAAGCTAGGGCTGTCTGCAGCAGATATAGACTTCATAAACCCACCACAGTACAGACAGAGATACTAAACAGGGACCCTGAGGGCGACTGAACTATATTGTTTAAACTACGTAATTGATGACCATCATCTGGGACAGATCATGAAACATCTGAGATAAGAGCGGAGTATTCTAATTTGTTCTTCCTATTACTGTAACTGAGTATAACTTGTTATTTGCAGGTTCTCATTGTTGTAACTTAGAGAAATAAATGCTTATCCTTTATGAAATGTCCTGTGTCAGTCTCCGTATTTATCACATTGTATCCCAGAACCTGGTCGCTTGAATTTTTCTACCGACAACAATTTCATGGTCTGATCACACCCCTCTGATAGGGTCCTGGTCGCCTTTTCCCGCTAGTCCTCCTTTACCACCTTGGAGATTGCAGGATTATATATTAATGGATGCTGAAGGCAGCAGAATATTGCAAGAGGCCCTGTCCTCCTACTTAGACGTGAACGCTCCTGAAGATACTTCCATTAGGAACCATTGGTGTGCCCTTAAGGCCATGGATCAGAAGGCCGTCATCCAAGTGCCAGGGGACAGGTAATCAGCAGGGAATGTGCAGGATCCTCAATGCTGGTTCCCATACACAAGCTCAATAAATGTATTATATACCTAAGGTGACGGTAGCAAGACTCAGATGCTGCCAACTCAGTAATAGGAGCCGCTCATTAGCCAATTCCCTGAGGCCGGCTGCTACAGGAGCATGTGGATACATGACAGGGCCTGCGCCAGATATTTCCTAAGCATTGTGTCACGTGGCATGAGGAGCCCCGAGCCTGTGCCCCAGCAAGCAGCCGCACCATGCCACAAATAATACACATTCATAGCGTACATAATATAGCATGTAATATATGTAGTTATAGTAGACTTACCATCAATAACTCTATTACTCTTAAGTCCACAGTATCCACAGGATATACATTGGGATATGAGGTAGCATCAGAGGATTGGCACCAACGATCAAAAGCTTTCGACCTCCGAGAATGCAATGGGCCAGTCTTCTATATCCCCGCCTCCTAGCTCAGGCAATTCAGTTCTTTTCTAAAGCTCAAGGCAAGAGCATCATAGAGAGCCCTAATCAGGCGAGAAGAACACACATGCACACCCTTCCGTACAAGAAGGAAGAGGTTAGTAGGTGTAAGAATCAGCAAATCAGGTGCGTCAGGGTGGAATCCATGTGGATAATGTGGACTTAGGAGAAATAGAGTTATCGATGGTAAGTCTACCATAGTTACATATTTCTCCAGCAGGCTCCACATTAGTATTCACAGGATATACATTGGGATGTCCCAAAGCAAATTTAGTGGAGAGGACGCTCCTGATTGGACAGGAGAATCCTTCGCCCCAAATGTAGCATCCTGAGAGGCAAATGTATCAAATGCATAATGCCTAATGAATATGTTGATGGAAGACCATGTGGCTGCCTTACATCTCAGTTCAGCTGAGGCACCATGGCGTGCTGCCCAAGATGAACCTACTATACAAGTAGAATGAGACATTAGCCGGAATAGGGAGATCAGCACGAGAGTAACCTTCCGGGATAGTATTTTGAAGCCACCTCGCCAGGGTTTGCTTGTCTGCACACAATCCCCTCTTGTGGAATCCATAGAGCACCAAGAGAGGTGGATATATTCTTGCCACACACTGTAATAAATACAAGCAGAAGATGGTTTCCTTGTTCTATGCATTGTTTGAATTACCTATTGAGAAAATCCTCTAGCTTTAAGGATGCATGTCTCAAGAACCACACCGTCAAAGACAGCAAATCCTAATGCCTGCGACAACAAGGACCCTGCAATAGTAGATCTGGACGTTGATGCAGTAGCCATGGAGTGTCCACTGATAGCCTCTGTATATGTGTACCAGCGCCTTCTGGGCCATGCCGGAGCTATTAAAATCCTGGTGCCCTTTCGTTGTTTGACCTTCCGAATCACCCTGGGTAACTGGGCGATTGGTGGAAACACATTGGCTAGCTGAAAGTCCCATCTTACTGACAGAGCATCCACGAAGATCGCTTTGGGATCCTTTGTTCTTGACCCATATGCGGGTACTTCGAAATTCTGCTGAGAGGCCTTGAGGTCTATCTCCGGCAGCCCCCACTTGTCTACCAGACTCTGGAAGACCTCGGGGTGTAAAGCCTATTCACTTGCATGAATGGCATGTCGACTAAGAAAATCCGCTTCCCAGTTTAGGACGCCTGGAACAAATACTGCGGACAACGCTGGATGATGAAGTTCTGCCCATCTTAATGTGCATTTTACCTCCTTCATTGCCTTTTGGTTCCTCCTTGATGATTGAGGCACGCTACTGCTGACGCATTATCCGAACAAATTTGAACCGGTTTCCCCTGAAGGAAGTCCTTTGCCTGAGTGAGTGCCATATATATGACCCAAAGTTCCATTAAATTTATCGGCAGGCAACTTTCTTCCTTGATCCACAGCCCCTGGAAGCTACCTTTTTCTGACACTGCTCCCCAGCCCTGAAAACTTGCATCCGTAATCAGCACCTCCCAATCTGAGATCCAATAGGGTCTCCCTTTGGTCAGATGGGACACCAGGCTAATGACCTCCGTACTTCCAGAGGAAGGATCATAGTTTGAGTTTTTATTGTCTGATGTAACCCATTTCATTTGGAAAGGATCAGACATTTAGGAGGACTTGAATGGAATTGAGCATACTCCACCATGTTGAATGTCGAAACCATTGATCCCTTCACACACATAGCTGCATAAATTAATACCCTTTGACTTTGTAGCAGATCCTGAATCCTCAAATGTATTGTAGATATTTTGTTCAGAGGTAAAAACACTCTCTGAAGACTGGAATCCAATACAGCCCCCTAAGTGCATCATCTGTTGTGACGGACCCAGGGACGACTTTGCCCAATTTTTGAGCCAACCGTGTCTCTGTAAACAAGCTATTGTCTGTTGCAGATGACACTGAAGCAATTCCTGAGATTGTGCAAGAATTAATAAATCGTCGAGGTATGGAAAAATTCTTATCCCCTGTCAACGGAGATAAGCCGCCATTACCACCATATTTTTGGTGAACACTTTTGGAGCTGTGGCCATTCCACATGGTAGGGCCTGAAACTGAAAGTGTTGCTGGAGGATGGTAAACCTGAGATAGCACTGATGGGACAGTGCTATAGGAACATGCAGGTAATCATCCTGGATATCCAAGGATACCATAAAATCCTCCAGCTCCTTGGCCAAAATAATGGAACGTAAAGTCTCCATATGAAATTGAGGCACCCAAATGTACTTGTTCAGCACCTTGAGACTGAGTATAGGCCAAAACGACCCATTTGGTTTCTGAACTAGAAACAGGTTGGAATAGAAACCTTGTCCTTGTTGCGCAGGAGGAACTGGAATTATCACTCTTGATTGAAGCAACCTCTGAACTGCCTCTTGTAAGGCCCTGGCCTTTGTTTCTACTGCAGATAGGCTGGTACAAAAAGAACCTTTGTGGAGGGTGCTTCTTGAAGGCAAACGCATAACTGTGAGATAATGCTTCTTGCTCCCAGGCATATGTGGTGGACTGCTGCCAGATCTGTGCAAAATGAAGAAGTCGGCCTCCCACCCTGGGGTCCTCCAGGTGGAGGCCCGCACCATCAGCCTGATGGCTTATCTTCTGGTTTGGAAGCAGGCCTTCTGGTAAGCCCAGTGCTTTTTAGTCTTTCCAGACTTGTCTGATTGGGACTGTTTGCCGTAAACTTTTCCTTTCGCTTTTCCTTGGGTCCGAAAGAACCGAAAAGCTGAAAAATTAGGTTTAGACTTGTAAGTAGAAGGAAACTTTGCTTTCTTAAGAGTCTGCTTCTGACTCCAATATACTGTAATTCTTTACCAAAAAGAATATCTCCAGTAAAGGGCAAAGACTCTAGAAACTCCTTGGACTCTGAGTCAGACTTCCATGTACGTAGCCAAACCGACATGTGAGCGGCTACTGCTGAGGCTTATGCTTGAGAGGCAATAGTACCCATGTCCAAGGCTGCTTCTTCCATAAACATAGCCGCCTGTTTAATATGTGCAAAATGGGATTTTTGCTCTCTAGATGCCAATGCATCAGCCCAGCGGCCATTGCTTTTGCCATCCAGACTGAAGCCATGGCTGGTCTCACAATTGCCCCAGACAAGGAGAAAATGGTTTTTAAAAAAACATCTATTTTTCTATCCGAAGGCAGAAGTAATGTATATTTTCACACTAAATCAAATGACGTGCGTATCTTTTTGGGGGCCACCTCCCTTTTTAAACAGTCCCCAGCTGGAAGAGGATAATGGGAATTCCATTTCTTTGGAATTCTAAACTTCTTACTGGGTGTTACCCAAGCCTCTTGCATAATCTCCGTCAGCTGTTCTGACCCCAGAAATTCAGTTCTGACTGTTTTGGGATGTTTAAACACAGGAGCATTGGATTTTAACAAAGGCTCTGCTGCCTCCTATAAGGATAGAATGGCTTTCATAGAACTAATTAGCTCAGGTATAACCACTGAGCTGGGACCTTCATCCTCGTCTCTGTATGCAGACCCAGAATGTGAGGAATCCTCATCCTCCCAAGTGTCTCCTTCTGAAACATGTGTAGACTGTGAGGATGTTGTTTCATGTCTGTGTGATTTATTTTCCACAGGCCTTTCAGCCTGTTTTTCTTGTAAGGGTTAACAGGGTAACCTATCCCTAGTATAGGAGCTGGCATTATCCACTCAGCTATATTGTATAATGTCTGTGCAAAAGAAGCCCACGGGGGTTCAACTTGAACCTGTGCCTGCCTTGGATTATTCAGGAGGCTTTGGTGAAAGCTAAAACAATTGGTTAAAAAGACTCAGGGTGGGACTACCCCCTGTTGAACTGTATGTTGGTTTGAGATAAAAAGATGAGGCCTATGAGCTTCAGAGGTGGATTAGACCATTTTTACTCTGCTGTAAACAACTTGCTGTATTGCAGTTGCCGGTAGCAAATAGGGAACAGTCTTTTTTAAGACTGGGTAAATAAAACATCTTCTGCCTCAAGACGACTGCTTCATCTTGTGACTTGCAGGGCTAAGCGAAACTTAGGTCCGTTTTTCGGCTGTCCAGGGTACACCCAGCATCTCCAAGCTCCGCCTTCCACCTGCTACCGTGCTGTGCTTGGTCAAGCAACTATTGGAGATTCGTCAATACCACACAGGGGTGGTAAGACAGCGTGTTGACGCATACAGAGCAGAGCAGTAGTTCCAGACCCCACTAAATAGGAGTCTGGTGGTGGCTACATAGAATCCGCCCACTGCGTAGTGGGTGGAATCAGTAACAGGCGGTTACTGACGGTAAGCGGGAATCCCCTATTTGGCCAGGTCCCGTGTGACCTAAACTCCATTCTGTGACTGGGGCCGGGACGCAAGGCGGTGAGGGCTTTCGTAAGCACCGTCCGATCACAATGGTAAACAAATCACACACCTGTACGGTGTTAACTACACAATTTGTGACTGAAATCACTTTAACAAGCTATAAAGTGACATACAATCTGATACTTCCCTGCTTTGCACCAGCATTGAGGATTGAAATATACCCAAAAACTGACAGAAATAGTAAAGTCAGCAATCACACTAGCAATCAGTCACAGGTTATTAATTAGTATTATAAGCAATATGATCACATAATCAACTACAGATACATTTCAAGTATGTAGGAGAAACATATTACTGCATTACCTTGTATAGGATATTTAACGTATTCAGTCTCACAGTGAATGAAACAGCAGTAATAGTTTACAGACTCATATGCATCAGGCACTTATCTAACTCCTCGTACCCAATGGTAGGTAGAGACTTAGTGCTGTATCACCTGGCTCAGGAGAGTGGGATACAGGGAGATTTCACCCCCGCTTCCAGGATGGATCAGTACTTTAGTGAACGCTGAGGGGATCCAGACGCAAATAGTGTACACCAATGCCCAGTGAACACAACACTGAACACACATGCACCAGTCACACAGCCGCCTAAACTGCGACCGGGTCCTTTTAGATACACAGCGTCTCAGACAGAAGCGGGAAATCAGTTCATGAGGGGTAACTCAGAGGAAACTGGTCATGAAGCGGGGGGAGGGGTGACCAGGGGAGGGTCTTACTCCCCACTGCTGACATCAACCCCAGGGAACCCGGCCTCACACTAATCCCTGGAGCCTATGATCCCTGGGGCCTAGTGCTGGTGCACCCGAGGTGGCAGCCGCATCAGTGACTGTTCAGTAGTCCCCACCCCGAGAACAGTGCGGCTGTGTCTCGCATCTCCCCCACTAAGCAGAACTGACGCCTGACCTTCTTCCCATTCTCCGGCCGCAGCCTGGTAACGTCAGCTGGACTTGCTAGTACATCCTACACAGATGCCCGCTGAAACAGCACTGAACACGTGCGTAAGCGTTGTCGTGACCGGGCGGGAAGTTGTTGGAGCGACTCATTCTAAGGTGGCGTGTAAGACGCTTTTTAGAAAACTCGCTCAAAAAAGTTAAGACAACAAAAATACATTTAATAACGAGCTTAGGGATTCCAAAATCAGCAGTCCAAAGATCGTGGTCCAGCTCCTGCCGCACCAACAAAAAAACTGAATTCCCGGGATATAGGAGACTGGCCTGTTGCATTCTGGGAGGCCGAAACCTTTTGATCATTACTGCCAATCCGCTGACGATACCTCATATCCCAATGTATATCCTGTGGATACTACTGTGAACCCTGCAGGTGAAAACATAGGTACCACACAGTGACATGATGTGAGGGGGAGAGAAGGAGAATAATAGAGGCTGATGGCTCCTGAAGTATATGATACACCAGAGAGTGTGGGGAGGAGACTGGTCAGATCTCTGGGCTGGTAACACACAGTGACATGATGTGAGGAGGAGAGCAGGAGTATAATAGGGGCTGATGGGTCCTGATGTATGAGATACACCAGAGAGTGTGGGGAGGAGACTGGTCAGATCTCTGGGCTGGTAACACACAGTGACATGATGTGAGGGGGAGAGCAGAAGTATAATAGGTGCTGATGGCTCCTGATGTCTGAGATTCACCAGAGTGTGGGGGGAGGAGACTGGTCAGATCTCTGGGCTGGTAACACACAGTGACATGATGTGAGGGGGCGAGCAGGAGTATACTAGGGGCTGATGGCTCCTGACTCCCCCACTGGGAAAATACATATTCCTCATTAGTTTGTACTGACAGAGGAGGGTGTAGTATAAGAGATTGCTGTAGAGACAGAGGAAGGAGAATATGTGACTCTTTTCTGTAATAAGTGTTTATTACTCACCTGTGCTGATATCTGTAGGGATCTCCTCCTCCTTACACTGCTGATCACCCCTCACATACATCTCTTCTTCTCCCTCTATATCTTCTGCCTTTAGATCAGTCACATACGTCTCTTCTTCTCCCTCTATATCTTCTGCCTTTATATCAGTCACATACGTCTCTTCTTCTCCCTCTATATCTTCTGCCTTTATATCAGTCACATACGTCTCTTCTTCTCCCTCTATATCTTCTGTCTTCATATCAGTCACATAAGTTTCTTCTTCTTCCTCTATATCTTCTGCCTTTATACCAGAAAGACGTTCTACCTAAATAACCCAAAAAATACAATGACATTTGCATACTGTTTGATTAAACTGAGGTGAAACAGTATAATATCAGTGTATAAGACACACAGCTCCTCTACAGATCATATAGTGACAGTCACTTAGGTTTATTGGGGAGAACCCATAGCCCACCTACCTGATCCTCCTGTGGGATCCTGTGATTCTCCTCTGTACAATCCTGGGAATACAGAGGACGGGGATATCTCTCTGGGGTATCTCTGTTACTGGGCCCATCTGTAGGAGACACACAGTGACTGAGTACAATGTATATATGTGATTATCAGATGATGTGTGTATATAGGGGCCCCCATACCTGCTCTTCCCTGTACAATACAGGACAGTCTCCTCTTACCCAGTGATGTGAGGGGCAGGTGATTCTCCATCATCACGTCCTCATACAGACCCCTGTGTTCCTCTATATACTCCTCCTCCTGCATGGAGACATAGACAGTGACATCCTGACACCTTATAGCAGGGCTGGTCAAACCGGTCTTCGAGATCTACCAACAGTTCATGTTTTCCAGGCCTCCTGGAGATCTGTAGAATTGTCAGTTAGGAATGAATTCAGCACATCTTAATTAGTAATGACTACACCTGTGCACCAGCTAGGTGGTCTGGAAAATGTGAACTGTTGGTAGATCTCGAGGACTAGTTTGGCCAGCTCTGTCTTATAGGAACCTGACACACACAGTGATACAGTCATCACCCAGACACATCCCCTGGTGTTACTGTATTATGTCCCATTCCCAGCAGTCACCTCTCCAGTCATCACCCAGACATGCCCCCTGGTGTTACTGTATAATGCCCCATTCCCAGCAGTCATCTCTCCAGTCATCACCCAGACACATATCCTGGTGTTACTGTACTCCCAAGTCTCCTCAGACCCCAGTCATGTCTCTGTATTATTACTATAGATATAAGTGGCGTTATTGTGACGCTCCCAGATCCCCTCACCTCCCCAATCATGTCCCTGTATTATTACTATAGATATAAGTGATGTCACTGTGATGCTCCCAGATCCCCTCACCTCCCCAGTTACGTCCCTGCATTATTACTATAGATAGAAGTGACGTTATTGTGACGCTCCCAGATCACCTCACCTTCCCAGTCATGTCCCTGTATTATTACTATAGATATAAGTGATGTCGCTGTGACGCTCCCAGATCCCCTCACCTCCCCAGTCATGTCCCTGTATTATTACTATAGATATAGGTGACGATATTGTGACGCTCCCAGATCCCCTCACCTCCCCAGTCATGTCCCTGTATTATTACTATATATATAAGTGATGTTATTGTGACGCTCCCAGATCCCCTCACCTCCCCAGTCATGTCCCTGTATTATTACTGTAGTACTCTAGTGATCTGAAGGCCTTGGGACACTATGAGGGGGCAAATCAATTAATGAATGTGTAGCTCTATAAGGTAATAGAGATGCTGCCAACTGATGTATACCAGATATGTGATAATAACTTGGATCTTTCTAGTGATCCAATAATGTATAGTGTTTATGCATGTTATTATTCTGTGCCTGCTGAAGGTGAGGGGACTCTGGTAAGCGTGCAGTGCGCGGGGGAGATCACGGAGAAGCTTCCAGAGGTCCCGTGTGCTGAGAGAGGTGGCTGGGCGCGTGTAGTGGCGGTTTTGTTGGTGGGCTGACTAAGGGGAGAGAAAAAGGCTGGCGGCTGAGACGAGGGAGTTTACAGGAAGGCGGTTCCCTGCGAGTGAGAGAGCCCCTGTGGGGGAAAGGAATTGGATGTCTTCTGCTGTGGGTGAGAAGCGCTGTGTTAATTTCCCCTGGTGGACGCTGAGCAGGGACGTCCCGGTGCCTGGTTGTCATGGAGAGTGCTGGGAAGCGGAGCACTGGCGGGACAGGCTAGTACATGGAAGGAGATCGCAGTTTGGGCAGCAGCTACCAGGAGTCCAGCAGTAGCAGACAGTCCCCCCCCCTCCCCCCGAGGCAGAGCTGTGCCCCTCATCCCATCCAACCCGCAGGAAGACAGGAAAAGCCCGGTTGTTGGTGGAGGCGGAGTCGGGGGGAGGTCCAGACCGGGCACACTATCATTGTAAGTGCAGGATGCCCCCATATAAATCCTGCTAATCTGCATACTCCCCTATCATCCTTTAACTATTAAAGTACCAGCCCCCAGCACAGTAGCACAGGGACCAGCAGCATCGGTGGATCTGAGGAGTATAAATAGCACCTCTAGAGACTCCATATCCATTAGATAATGACCAGCAGGGTAGCAGTCATAGAGTGCGGGGTGTATAATGATGAAAGCAGCTCAGAGAGGGCGCAGGGTCACCTAAACTTGGAAATAATACACTAGGGAGACTAAGCACCCCTCGCCTATCAGAGACAGGTGCCAATAACCAGGACTTCTGTATGTTCTGGAGACACCACCATGGATCTACAGTGGGGCTCTGCTTATACTGGGACAGGTAACACAGATCATCACCCCACTATATGTAACGAGTAGACCACGGGTGTCAGGGATTCCAGGGTGGACAGCTACACGTACTACCTCCCTGTTTCAGGTTGTCTAGGAGCGCTACAATTAGATCTTCCATGGAAACCATGCTATTCATTGCCATGAAGTAGGGATTGCTCAACAATCGTGAGGACAATTGCTCCAAGTGGAGACCCATATAACCCAGAGTACTTCTTATACACAGACACGAAAGGGCCCCAACCGTGCACGATTATAGTAAGAGAACCCGGGTGGTTTTTCAAACGCAGCCCCACAACTTTCTTATGGAATCGTATGCTATGTATTGCATGCATTACCTTATGTATAGGTAGGGTATATTATTAGAACGGTTCATGGTTTGAGTATTATATGATATAACTGTATAAGGTGGCCTATAACTTCTTACATATTAAAACTAGCATACTTACGGGTGGAACTGTCTCCGTATTTGTGGAAGAGCCTGAAATCACAAAGGAAAGGTACGATAGGTAAATGTGCATAGTCCTATCTGCTTACATCACATACTAATGTTATAGGCGACCACTACAGGGGTAGGGTATTTCTTAAGCGATTAGAGTATTGGGCTCTAGATAGCTTGGGTGGAGGCACATTGCACATATACACTGTACCCCCAGGTAAAAGACGAGTTACATTACTATAGATATGTGATGTCACTGTATAATAATAATAATAACAACTACAACAACAGGACACCTTAGGCCGCTCCCCCTGTATAATAATAATAATAACAGGACACCACAGGCTGCTCCCCCTGTATAGTAATAATAACAGGACACCACAGGCTGCTCCCCCTGTATAATAATAACAACAGGACACCACAGGCTGCTCCCCTGTATAGTAATAACTGGACACCACAGGCTGCTCCCCCTGTATAGTAATAATAACAGGACACCACAGGCTGCTCCCCCTGTATAATAATAACAACAGGACACCACAGGCTGCTCCCCTGTATAGTAATAATAACAGGACACCACAGGCTGCTCCCCCTGTATAATAATAATAACAACAGGACACCACAGGCTGCTTCCCCTGTATAATAATAATAATAACAACAACAGGACACCACAGGCTGCTTCCCCTGTATAATAATAATAATAATAATAATAATAATAATAACAACAGGACACCACAGGCTACCCCCCTGTATAATAATAATATTAGGACACCACAGGCTGCTCCCCTGTATAATAATAATATTAGGACACCACAGGCTGCTCCCCCTGTATAGTAAGACGCCATTACCCTGATGGTAGATGCTAGAATCAAGTGGGCTAAGGGACCTTTTCCATAAAGGGGAGGAGTTACGACGCAAGGAGGAGGAGCTAGGCCAGCGGGATAGTTCCTCTACTATCCACGCCACCAACTATTACCTTTAGTAATTTAGTAATTTGGTAACTTTTCGGGTACCCTGTTCGCCCGTAGCTCCTCCCCCTGGTGACGTAGCTCCTCCCCTAGAAACGTCACAAGGTCCCTTCAGCCCCTCCGATATAGAACCAACCATTACCTGATCTCCACGGAGGACACTGTGAGGCTGCAGCAGTCGATGAAAACTCACTTCCTGTATGTGGAACGCACAATACGGAAGTAAGCTGGAACGCACAGTCCGGAAGTAGGGCATGATTGGCACAGGCTGCTTACTGGTTACTGGCCCCTCCCCTCCTTCGACCCACCCACAGCCCAGCTCTCTGCTAATGAATATTAACACACATGTCCTCAGTGCACGAGGCCGGCGGCCATTTTCTTGTAGACCTGTCCGGCTGCAGCAATAGGTTCCTGGCCGTGTAGTGACGTCAGGAGCGGCGGCCATTTTCCCCTGGTCTGAGCTCCTTCTATCATTCCCACAAGGCAGCAGGATCAGAGAGCAGCCATTGCTGTGTCTGGCAGCAGGTAATGATATTATTATTATTATTCTATAGGCTGAGCAGCTCTGGTGTCAGGTTCTGTACTACAGGGGGAGCAGCCTCTGGTGCCTTGTTATAGTGCAGCTGGAGCAGCCTCTGGTGCTGCATTATCCCTGTACAGGTGGCTGACACTCTAGTGTCCTATTACCGTAATACAGGGGGCGCAGTCCCCGCCATTACCGTGATACAGGTGGCGCAGACCCCGCTGTAACCGTAATACAGGTGGCGCAGACCCCGCCGTTACCGTAATACAGGTGGCGCAGACCCCGCCATTACCGTAATACAGGTGGAGCAGACCCCGCCGTTACCGTAATACAGGTGGTGCAGACCCCGCCGTTACCGTAATACAGGTGGCGCAGACCCCGCCGTTACCGTAATACAGGTGGTGCAGACCCCGCCGTTACCGTAATACAGGTGGCGCAGACCCCGCCGTTACCGTAATACAGGTGGTGCTGACCCCGGTGTTACCGTAATACAGGTGGCGCAGACCCCGCCGTTACTGTAATACAGGTGGTGCAGACCCCGCCGTTATCTTAATACAGGTGGCGCAGATCCCGCAATTACCGTAATACATGTCGCGCAGACCCCGCCGTTACAGTAATACATGTGGCGCAGACCCCGCCGTTACCGTAATACAGGTAACGCAGACCCCGCCGTTACCGTAATACAGGTGGTGCAGACCCCGGTGTTACCGTAATACAGGTGGTGCAGACCCCGGCGTTACCGTAATATAGATGGCGTAGACCCCGCCGTTACCGTAATACAGGTGGCGCAGACCCCGCCATTACAGTAATACATGTGGTGCAGACCCCGCTGTTACCGTAATACTGGTGGCGCAGACCCCTGCCGTTACCGTAATACAGGTGACGCAGACCCCGCCGTTACCGTAATACATGTGGCGCAGAACCCACCCTTACCGTAATTCTATACCCGCGACATTACAGGTGTTGTGTCCTGTGGCATTGTGCTGTACAGGGGGAGCGACCTGTGTTGTTATATTATACAGGAGGAGCAACCTGTGTTGTCATAATATACAGGAGGAGCATCCTGTGTTGTCATAATATACAGGGATAGCTTCCTGTGTTGTCATAGTATACAGGGGGAGTGGCCTGTGTTGTCAAGGTGTACAGAGGGAGTGGCCTGTGTTGTCAAGGTGTACAGAGGGAGTGGCCTGTGTTGTCATAGTATACAGGGGGAGTTGCCTGTGTTGTTATAATATACAGGGGGAGCAGCCTGTGTTGTCATAATATACAGGGGTAACATCTTGTGCTGTCATAGTATACAGGGGGAGTGGCCTGTGTTGTCATAATATACAGGGGGAGCAGCCTGTGTTGCAATAATATACAGGGGTAGCATCCTGTGTTGTCATAATAGACAGGAGGAGCAGCCTGTGGCATCCTACTCTACAGGGGGAGCAGCCTGTGGTGTCTTGATGTTGTTAATATTATTATACAGGAGGAGCAGCCTGTCGTGTCCTGTTATTGTTATACAGAGGGAGCAGCCTGTGGTGTCCTGTTATTATTATTATTATACAGGAGGAGCAGCCTGTCGTGTCCTGTTATTGTTATACAGAGGGAGCAGCCTGTGGTGTTCAGTTTGTATTATTATTATACAGTAGGAGCAGCCTGTGGTGTCCTGTTAATATTATACAGAGGAAGCATTATTATTATTTCAATAGGGGGAGTATCCTGTGGTGTCCTGTTGTTGTTGTTATTATTATTATTATTATTATTCAGGAGGAGCAGCCTTTGTTGTCCTATTATTAATATTATAAAGGAGTAGCTATTGGTGTCCACTTATTATTATTATACAGGGGCAGCAGGCTGTGGTGTCCTGTTATTATTAGTATACAGAAGGGAGCGGCCTGTGGTGTCCTGTTGTTATTATTATTATACAGGAGAAGCAGCCTGTGGTTTCCTTTTATTTTTATTATTATTATTATACATTGGGAACAGCCTGTTGTGTCCTATTATTATTATTATTATTTCTCTAACGTCCTAGTGGATGCTGGGGACTCCGTAAGGACCATGGGGAATAGACAGGCTCCGCAGGAGACTGGGCACTCTAAGAAAGATTTAGGACTACCTGGTGTGCACTGGCTCCTCCCCCTATGACCCTCCTCCAAGCCTCAGTTAGATTTCTGTGCCCGGCTGAGCTGGATGCACACTAGGGGCTCTCCTGAGCTCCTAGAAAGAAAGCATACTTTAGGTTTTTTATTTTCAGTGAGACCTGCTGGCAACAGGCTCACTGCAGCGAGGGACTAAGGGGAGAAGAAGCGAACCTACCCAAGTGGAGGTAGCTTGGGCTTCTTAGGCTACTGGACACCATTAGCTCCAGAGGGTTCGAACACAGGACCCGACCTCGTCGTCCGTTCCCGGAGCCGCGCCGCCGTCCCCCTTACAGAGCCAGAAGCAAGAAGAGGTCCGGAAAATCAGCGGCTGAAGACTTCTGTCTTCTCCAAGGTAGCGCACAGCACTGCAGCTGTGCGCCATTGCTCCTCATGCACACCTCACACTGCGGTCACTGATGGGTGCAGGGCGCTGGGGGGGGGCGCCCTGAGCAGCAATATTAACACCTTGGCTGCCAAACTAACACCATATATAGCCCCAGGGGCTATATAGGTGTATATTAACCCCTGCCAGATACATTAAAATAGCGGGAGAAAGCCCGACGAAAAAGGGGCGGGGTCTTCTCCCTCAGCACACTGGCGCCATTTTTCCCTCACAGCTCCGCTGGAAGGAAGCTCCCTGGCTCTCCCCTGCAGTCCTGCAACGGAAAAGGGTAAAAAAGAGTAAGGGGGGCACAAATTAGGCGCAGTATAAGTTTATATGCAGCTATAAGGGGAAAACACACTATTATAGGTGATATCCCTGTGATATATATAGCGCTCTGGTGTGTGCTGGCATACTCTCCCTCTGTCTCCCCAAAGGGCTTTGTGGGGTCCTGTCCTCTGTAAGAGCATTCGCTGTGTGTCTGCTGTGTGTCGGTACGGCTGTGTCGACATGTATGAGGAGGAAAATGATGTGGAGGCGGAGCAAATGCCTGTAAATGTGCTGTCACCCCCTGAGGGGTCGACACCGGTGTGGCTGGACTTATGGAAGGAATTGCGTGAAAGTGTCAACTCTTTGCACAAAAGGTTTGACGACATAGGACAGCCGGCTACACAGCTTGTGCCTGTCCAGGCGTCTCAAATGTCATCAGGGGCCTTAAAACGCCCGCTACCTCAGGTGACAGATACAGACGTCGACACGGATACTGACTCCAGTGTCGACGGGGATGAGACTAGTGTACCCTCCAATAGGTCCACCCGTTACATGATTGAGGCAATGAAAAATGTTTTACACATTTCTGATAATACCCCAGGTACCACAAAAAAGGGTATTATGTTTGGTGAGAAAAAACTGCCTGTAGTTTTTCCTGCATCTGACAAATTAAATGAGGTGTGTGAGGAAGCGTGGACTTCCCCCGATAAGAAATTGGTAATTTCAAAACGATTATTGGCAGCGTACCCTTTCCCGTTAGAGGATAGGTCAAGTTGGGAAACGCCCCCTAGCGTAGACAAGGCGCTGACACGCTTGTCAAAGAAGGTGGCATTACCGTCTCCGGATATGGCCGCCCTGAAGGAACCTGCATATAGAAGGCAGGAAAATACCCTGAAGGCTATTTACACACACTCAGGAATTATATTGCGACCAGCGATTGCATCAGCTTGGATGTGCAGTGCTGCTGCTGCGTGGTCAGATTCCCTGTTGGATAATATTGATACCATAGATAGGGACAATATTTTGCTGACGCTTGAGCATATAAAAGACACAGTCTTATACATGCGTGATGCACAGAGGGATATTTGCCGGCTGGCATCAAGAGTAAGCGCGATGTCCATTGCCGCCAGACGGGGGTTATGGACTAGGCAATGGTCAGGTGATGCCGACTCCAAGCGGCACATGGAAGTTTTACCCTATAAGGGGGTGGAACTGTTTGGGGATGGTCTTTCGGACCTACGGCTGGGAAATCGACTTTTTTGCCACATGCTGCCCCGCAGCAAAAGAAAGCACCGTATTATCAGGTACAGTCCTTTCGACCGCAGAAAGGCAAGAGGGCTAGAGGCTCCTCCTTTCTGCCGAGAGGCAGAGGTAGAGGGAAAAAGCTGCAACACACAGCTAGTTCCCAGGAGCAGAAGTCCTCCCCTGCGTCCGGTAAGTCCACAGCATGACGCTGGGGCTACCCAGGCGGAACAGGATACGGTGGGGGCCCGTCTCAAAATTTTCAGCGCACAATGGGCTTGCTCACAGGTAGATCCCATGGGTCCTTCAAGTAGTACTTCAGGGGTACAGACTGGAATTCGAGACGCGGATTACATGGTATCCCTAGACATCAAGGATGCATACCTGCATGTCCCCATTTACCCTCTGCACCAGGAGTACCTCAGATTTGTGGTACAGGACTGTCACTATCAGTTCCAGACGCTGCCGTTTGGGTTATCCACGGCACCGAGGGTCTTTACCAAGGTAATGGCCGAAATGATAATACTCCTTTGCAAGAAGGGAGTTTTAATTATCCCGTACTTGGACGAGCTCCTGATAAAGGCGAGGTCCAAGGAACAGTTGGTAGTGGGGGTGGCACTTTCTCAGGAAGTGCTACAACAGCATGGCTGGATTCTCAATATCCCAAAGTCACAGCTGGTCCCGACGACACGTCTTCTGTTCCTGGGAATGATTCTGGACACAGACCAGAAAAGTGTGTTTCTTCCAGTGGAAAAAGCCGAGGAATTGTCATCTCTAGTCAGAGACATCCTAAAACCAGGAAAAGTGTCGGTACATCAATGCACACGAGTCCTGGAAAAAATGGTAGCCTCCTACAAGGCGATTCCATTCGGACGGTACCACGCAAGGACGTTCCAGTGGGACCTATTGGACAAATGGTCCGGGTCCCATCTCCAGATGCAACAGCGGATAACCCTGTCGGCAAGGACCAGGGTGTCGCTGCTGTTTTGGCTGCAGACGGCTCATCTACTAGAAGGCCGCAGATTCGGAATACAGGACTGGGTCCTGGTGACCACGGATGCCAGTCTTCCGGGCTGGGGGGCAGTCACACAGGGAAGAAATTTCCAGGGGCTGTGGTCAGCTCAGGAGATATCGCTGCACACAAATATTCTGGAGCTAGGGGCCATCTACAATGCCCTAAGTCAGGCAAGACCCCTGCTTCACAACCGGCCGGTGCTGATACAGTCAGACAACATCACGGCGGTCGCCCATGTAAACAGACAGGGCGGCACAAGAAGCAGGAGGGCAATGGCAGAAGCCACAAGGATTCTCCGATGGGCAGAAAATCATGTGTTAGCACTGACAGCAGTGTTCATTCCGGGAGTGGACAACTGGGAAGCAGACTTCCTCAGCAGGCACGACCTTCACCCGGGAGAATGGGGACTTCATCCAGAAGTCTTCTAGATGCTGGTAAACCGTTGGGAAAAACCACAGGTGGACATGATGGCGTCCCGCCTCTACAAAAAGCTAAAAAAGTATTGCGCCAGGTTAAGAGACCCTCAGGCGATCGCTGTGGACGCTCTTGTGACACCGTGGGTGTACCAGTCGGTTTATGTGTTTCCTCCTCTGCCTCTCATACCCAAGGTACTGAGAATAATAAGAAGGCGAGGAGTGAGAACTATTCTCGTGGCTCCAGATTGGCCAAGAAGAGCATGGTACCCGGAGCTTCAAGAGATGCTCGCAGAGGACCCTTGGCCTCTGCCGCTCAGACAGGACCTGCTGCTGCAGGGACCCTGTCTGTTCCAAGACTTACCGCGGCTGCATTTGACGGCATGGCGGTTGAACACCGGATCCTAAAGGAAAAGGGTATTCCGGAGGAAGTCATCCCTACCCTGATCAAGGCCAGGAAGGATGTCACCGCAAAGCATTATCACCGCATTTGGCGGAAGTATGTTGCTTGGTGTGAGGCCAGGAAGGCCCCAACGGAGGAATTTCAACTGGGTCGATTCCTACATTTCCTGCAAGCAGGTGTGACTTTGGGCCTCAAGTTGGGGTCCATTAAAGTCCAGATCTCTGCCCTGTCGATTTTCTTCCAGAAAGAACTGGCTTCGCTACCTGAAGTTCAGACTTTTGTCAAGGGAGTTCTGCATATCCAGCCTCCTTTTCTGCCCCCAGTGGCACCTTGGGATCTCAATGTGGTCTTCGAGTTTCTAAAAATCACATTGGTTTGAGCCACTTAAGACCGTGGATTTAAAATATCTCACGTGGAAAGTGGTCATGCTGTTGGCCTTGGCTTCGGCCAGACGTGTGTCAGAATTGGCGGCTTTGTCCTGTAAAAGCCCCTATCTGATTTTCCATATGGATAGGGCAGAATTGAGGACTCGTCCTCAGTTTCTTCCTAAGGTGGTCTCAGCTTTTCATTTGAACCAACCTATTGTGGTGCCTGCGGCTACTAGGGACTTGGAGGATTCCAAGTTACTGGACGTAATCAGGGCCTTGAAAATCTATGTTTCCAGGACGGCTGGATTCAGGAAGACTGACTCGCTGTTTATCCTGTATGCACCCAACAAGCTGGGTGCTCCTGCTTCAAAGCAGACTATTGCGCGCTGGATTTGTAGCACAATTCAGCTGGCGCATTCTGCAGTGTGATTACCGCAGCCTAAATCAGTAAAAGCCCTTTCCACAAGGAAGGTGGGCTCATCTTGGGCGGCTGCCCGAGGGGTCTCGGCATTACAACTTTGCCGAGCAGCTACGTGGTCAGGGGCAAACACGTTTGCAAAATTCTACAAATTTGATACCCTGGCTGAGGAGGACCTGGAGTTCTCTCATTCGGTGCTGCAGAGTCATCCGCACTCTCCCGCCTGTTTGGGAGCTTTGGTATAATCCCCATGGTCCTTACGGAGTCCCAGCATCCACTAGGACGTTAGAGAAAATAAGATTTTACTCACCGGTAAATGTATTTCTCGTAGTCGGTAGTGGATGCTGGGCGCCCATCCCAAGTGCGGATTGTCTGCAATACTTGTACATAGTTATTGTTACACAAATCGTGTTGTTATTGCGAGCCATCTATTCAGAGGCTCCTTTTTTGTTATCATACTGTTAACCGGGGTTCCTATCACGAGTTGCATGGTGTGATTGGTGTGGCTGGTATGAGTCTTACCCGGGATTCAAAATCCTTCCTTATTGTGTCAGCTCTTCCGGGCACAGTGTCCTAACTGAGGCTTGTAGGAGGGTCATAGGGGGAGGAGCCAGTGCACACCAGGTAGTCCTAAATCTTTCTTAGAGTGCCCAGTCTCCTGCGGAGCCCGTCTATTCCCCATGGTCCTTACGGAGTCCCCAGCATCCACTACGGACTACGAGAAATAGATTTACCGGTGAGTAAAATCTTTATTATTATTATTATTATTATTATTTTGCAGAGGGAGCAGCCTGTGGTGTCATTTTATTATTACTATAAAGATATAGCAGAATGTGGTGTCCTGTTGTAATTGGTATAATACAGAGGGAGCAGGTTTTTGTGTATGGTTATTATTATACAGGGACAGCAGCTTGTGGTGTCCTGGTATTATTATTATTATTATTATTATTATTGTTATTATTATACATTGGGAGTGGTAATGATGTCACAGTGACATCACTTATATCTATAAGTAATTTTTCCTTAAAGTTCAGGGGAAATTTAAGGAAAAATTACTTCACAGAAAGGGTAGTGGATAAGTGGAATAGTCTCACATCAGAGGTGGTAGAGACTAAGATTGTAGAGCAATTTAAACATGCATGGGATAGACATAAGGATATCCTTACAAAGAATTACGGTTCAAAAAGGGTTGAGATTACCTAAAGGATTAAAAAAAAGGGGCAGACTAGATGGGCCAAGTGGTTCTTATCTGCCGTCAAATTCTATGTTTCTATAGTAATAATACAGGGGCATGACTGGGGAGGTGAGGTGGTCTGGGAGCGTCACAGTTACATCACTTATCTATAGCAATAATAAAGGGACATGACTGGGGGAAGTGAGGGGGATGGGGAAGCGTCACATTTACATTACTTATAGCTATACTAATAATACAGGGACATGACTGGGGAGGTGAGGGGATCTGGGAGCATCATAGTGACATTACTTATATTTATAATTGTAATAATAATTCAGGGACATGAATGGGGGGGTCAAAGGGTCTGGGAACATCACAGTGACATCACTTATAGCTATAGTAATTATACAAGGTCATGAATGGGGAGGTGAGGAGGTCTGGGAAAGTCACAGTGACATCACTTATATCTATAGTAATAATACAGGGACATGATTGGGGGGGTGAGGGGATATGAGAACATCATAGTGACGTCATTTATATCTTTAATAATAATAATAATAATACAGGGACATGACTGGGGGGTGATGGGGTCTGGGAGTGTTACAGTTACATTACATATCTATAGTAATATTACAGGGACATGACTGGGGAAGTGAGGGGATCTGGTAGTGTCACAGTGACATCACTAATATCTATAGTAATAATACAGGGACATGACTGGGGGGTGAGGGGGATCTGGTAGCGTCACATTTACATCACGTATAACTAGAGTAATAATACAGGGATATGACTGGGCAGGTGAGGGGGATCTGGGAGCTTCACAGTGACATCACTTATATCTATAGTAATAATACTGGGACATGACTGGGAAGGTGAGGACATCAGTGACATCACTTACATCTATAGTAATAATAAAGGGACATGACTGGGAAATGAGGGGATCTTGGAATGTCACAGTGATTTCACATATCTATAATAATAATAATACAGGGACATGACTGGAGAGGTGAGGGGATATGAGAGCATCACAGTGACGTCACTTATATCTATAGTAATAATAATAATGGGACATGACTGGGGAGGTATGGGGATCTGGAAATGTCACAGTGACATCACTTATATCTATAGTATTAATAGAGGGACATAACTGGGGAGGTGAGGGGATCTGGGAGCATCAGAGTGACATCACTTATATCTCTACTAATAATACAGGGACGTGACTGGAGAGGTAAGGGGATCTGAGAGCGTCACAGTGACACCACGTATGTCTCTAGTAAGAATATAGGGATATGACTGGGAAGGTGAAGGAATCTGAGAGCATCACAGTGACATCACTTATATCTCCACTAATAAAACAGGGACATGACTGTAGAGGTAAGGGGATCTGGGAGCATCATAGTGACATCACTTATTTCTTAAATAATAATTATAATAATAATAATACAGGGACATGACTGGGGGTGAGGGGGTCTGGGAGTGTTACAGTGACATCAAATATCTATAGTAATAATACAGGGACATGACTGGGGAGGTGAGGGGATCTGGGGGTGTCACAGTGACGTCCTTATATCTGTAGTAATAATACAGGGACATGACTGGGGAGGTGAGGGTGATCTGGGAGCATCACAGTAACATCACATATCTATAGTAATAATACAGGGACGTGAGGGCGAGGTGAGGAGATCTGGGAGCTTCTCAGTGAAATCACTTGTATCTATAGTAATAATACAGGGACATGACTGGGGAGGTTAGGGGATCTGGGAGTATCACAGTGACATCACTTATTTATTTTTCATCCACTAGGGGGCACTGTAGTACTCTTGGGATATGGACGGTGCGATAGCAGGGATAGGCACATTTAAATATTTAAATGTGTAACCCTCTTCCCCCCTCCATACTCCCAAGATGCCTCAGTGTTTTTTGTACCTTCACCAGGGAAGTTTGCATCCTGGAGTCATTCCAGGGTTTACTTTTAATTTTTCTAAATATTTTTTCTTGTATCAATCACACTCCCTTCCCAGCTTATTAAGAAGCGTGGGTCCGGGAGTGTGTGCTGCTATTGTGCAGCGAAGGCTTGTTGGTGCTTAGACACAGAAGCCTCCCATAGACCTTCATCAGCGTTAGCTGATTCAGACATGGCTGCAGGAGCTGGACGGAGCTTAGAGAGAAGCCACGTCGGAGCCTCCCCATTACACTGAGGTAAGGAGCAGGCAGTCAGCTTATGCCGCCACCCCATTGGGCCTGTTTGTTGCTGTAATAGTGGGGCAGTCAGCTCCTGCTGCCGCCCCTCCATGTGCAGGGAACGTGTTTTCCACAAGCTGCTTACTAAGGTATAGCTTTACTGGATCAAACTCCCCCTCTTCCCGGCTCCCACCAGCGGTCAGACACATACTGGCACTGGGCGCCTGTGTCGCTCCACACCTGCCCGCTCCCCGGCAGCGCAGCTCCAAACAGCGCTACCACTGGCCACTACAATCTGCCCCTCTAGACAACTGGGAAGCGGCTCCCAGCAGTGGTCAAATAATGCTGCCGCTGGGCACCTGTCAGGCTACACCTCGCTGCTCCAGAGAAGCGGCTCCCGGCAGCGCGGCTCGCAGCAGCAGACAGATCACACTGCCGCCGCTGGACGCCCGTCGCATTACACATCTACCCCGCTCTCCGGCTTCCACCAGCGCACAGACCACGGTGGGTAGCTGAGGCTGCTGCAGGGCGCCGTCACTCATAGCTGGCGCACGGTATACAATGCGGGGGGGGGGGATGGGGTGGAAGAAGCTAGGCGCGGCTCACTGCTTTAAGCATTGGGGGAGGTCATGGCGGTCCCTAGTTCAGCGGTTCCCCCTAAATATAAGGGATGGTGGCCAGGGCTATAAGGGACATAACAGGCTATTAGGCCTAGGCTATGAGTACTTTTGGGGGTCATAGGTTATAGTCAGACACACCTACTTCTTGCTTCTTCCTACAGCAATATGTCAGTCCTACAACACACGGCCACTGGAGGGGGCAGGGGTGTTTAGTAGGTGGCACAGTGACCATCATAGATTTCCTCTATGACACAGTGCGGTGCACGTGGTATTATAGACACTACAGTTATTTTCACTGAGTTGTGCGGACGTTGTCTCACTGTATTATTGTCTGTCTGCATGATAATATGAGAAACAGCAGCTTGTCTGTGATAACTGTGAGAATGTCTGAGTTGTCCTCTGCACAAAAAGACCGTGAGGAAGACCGGAAGTCTTATTCACGGATAATACCATGTGAGCAGCCAATGTGGGCTCAGGATGTTTCTAGAACTTTGCTGGGTTACAAAGTCCATGTATAGTTCAATTTCTAAGAATGGTCATCGTTTGTCTCATAATTACATTCTGACGATTCAACGCCACATCTGATATCTCAGCATTGGGTCAGGGGTCAGATAGTGAGGTCACTAATAGCCCGAGCTATGATTATCTCATTAGAGCGGTACGCCAGCTGCTAGGTTGTACTGAAACATATGAGGTTTTATTGCTAGCAGACTATGGGCGACTGTGTGTTTTTCATATCTCTTAATAAGCAGTTAATAGAAGCATGGCTAAATCCAGTTAAACACTTTTCTGGGACAACGCGATTTCTGTCTAAATATCTTTTCCCACAGGCTATGTCAACTAAATCGCCATCGGTGGAGACTTCAGTTTCTAAACTTTCACTAAAATGGACTATTCCAGTCCCAGGTGCAGCTACGCTTAAAGACCCCTCGGAGAGTAAGCTGGAGGCCATGCTAAAGTCCATGTATACAGCAACAGGGGTGATGCTTACACCTGTTTGAGTTGGAGTTTGGGTTAACAAGGCTGTAGTTGCATGGGCGAAACAGCTCAGGTTAGGCCTACAACAAGGTTTTTCCTCAGATCAGCTTATATTTCTTACCGATCACATTTGTGAATTGGTTGAGTATTTAGGTACGGCTTCATTGGATGTCGGACAAGATTGTTCTCGGCTTGCGTCCCGACAGACGCTGTGGTTTAATTTTTGACAGGCCGAGGCAGAGTCAAAATGAGGAATAGAGGCGTTGCCTTCCACTGATGTTATTTGGTCCTGAATTGGACAAATGGAATTCTCAGTCAACGGGGGAGGGGAAGAATCTGTTTTCCTGCCATTGTCTGCACCAGTTCCTAAAAGGAAATGCGCTGGACCAGCGTTCAAATCTTTTAGACCTCAGTCCTTTCGATGCTGGGCTGGAGGAACAACCATGCAGAGGGACGTGGTTTTCAACAAACCACTAACCGTCGTCAGGACACAAAGGCGGCTGACGAGCCAGTGGCATGACGTTCTTCCAGCCCATCTCGGCTCTTCAGTTGTGGGAGCACACCTTCAGAAGTTTCACTTTGCGTGGTTTCAGACATCACAGACAGATGGATCCGCAATTTTGTTTTCAAAGGTTTCAAAATAGAGATTGATTGTCTACCACCGATGCGGTTTTTTGAGCAGGTCTGCAGGCCGCTAATCAGTCTCTCATACATTCAGCAGTTTTGGTTCAGGTTCCAGTACACCAGCAAGGTCAAGGGTTTTATTCCAATTTTTTTGTAGTACCAAAGCCGGATGGCTCAGTCACACAGATATGGAACCTAAAGGGGTTCAATCGGTACGTCACTTACTACACATTCAAGATGGAATCCCTATGGCCAGTGATTGCAGGATTAGAACCGCAGCAATTCATGATTTTGCGGGATCTCAAGGATGCGTACTTACACATTCCAATTTGGCCACCGCATCAGGCGTACTTAAGTTTGCAGTACAACAAGCGCCTCGGGTATTCACAAAGGTGATGTCTGTGATGATAGTTCATCTCAGATCCCTGGGAGTGATAATCGTTCCATACTTAGATGACCTTCTCATCAAGGCTTCGTCTCAACAAATACTTCATAAACATGCCTCACTGTTGTACAGTGTACTAGTTCAGTACGGTTGGATTGTCAACTTTAAAAAAAAAATCAAGTCATGTCCCGTGTCAAAGAACTCAATTTTAGGAATGATTCTGATTACGGTGGATCAATGCATTTACCTGCCATAACAGAAAGTACATGCTATTCATCATCTAGTACTGCCAGTGCTCAAACCACGGACAGTCTCGGTGCATTTGTGCATTCGACTGTTAAGACAGATGGGGGCATCTTTCAAAACACTCCAGTTTGGAAGATTTCACTCACGTCCCGTTCAACTGGATCTTCTCGCCTAGTGATCCGGCTCTCGTCTACAAATTCATCAGATGGTGCGCTTGTCTCCAGGGCCAGAGTATCAATACTCTTGTGGCTCCACATACACAATCTCACTGCGGGAAAAAGGTTTGTAGTCTGGAATTGGATAATTCTGATGCTGGACGCAAGTCTCAAAGGTTGGGGAGCAGTGGTCCAA
Organism: Pseudophryne corroboree; assembly: GCF_028390025.1. Taxonomy (NCBI): domain Eukaryota; kingdom Metazoa; phylum Chordata; class Amphibia; order Anura; family Myobatrachidae; genus Pseudophryne; species Pseudophryne corroboree. The sequence continues at coordinate 1,194,481 of NW_026967552.1, forward strand.
CATTGTCAGTTTCAGGGTCTATGTTTAGACCGAGAAAGATTACTGTCAATCAGTGTCCTGGAACTCAGGGCAATTTACAATGTTCTGCGTCAGGCAGTTCACGTGCTCTTGTTTCAGACTGTTCAGGTTCAGTCGGACAACGCGACAGAAGTCGCATACATCAACAAACAAGGAGGGACTCGAAGTCGCATGGCCATGCGAGAAGTTGCTCGAATCCTCAATTGGGCCGAACATCTCCACGTGATATTGTTGGTGGTCTTCATACCAGGACTGCACAACTGGAAAGAAGATTATCTCAGTAGTCAGGATTTTCCTCCAGGAGAATGGGCCTTACATCCAGAAGTGTACCAGATGTTAGTCCAGCGGTAGAGTTACCCAAAGGTGGATCTAATGGCTTCTCGCCATAATCATCAGACAGTTATGTGTCCAGAACAAGAGATCCAAAGACAGTGGCAGTGAATGCTCTCACCATAGCGTGGCCGTACAGCCTCGTGTATCTATTTCCATTTCCGCTGCTTCCTCAGTTGCTAAAGTGGATCAAACGAGAGTCCAAGACCGTCATACTAGTGGTGCCTCGTTGGCCTCGGAGAGTGTGGTTCTCGGATCTTCATGGTCTACTCGCAGATGATCCCTGGCTGATTCTGCTACGTCTAGACCTACTACAGCAGGTGTCGTTCCTTTACCCCGATTTAGCGTGGCTGCGTTTTACAGGGTGGCTGTTGAGACCACTCTCAACACGAGAGGGCATACCACAGTTGGTTATACCAACCATGTTACGTGCTAGGAAGCCAGTTTCAGCAGCTCATTATCACAGGATTTGGCGAGCTTATATAGGTTGGTGTGAAGCTAGGATATTTCCGACATCTTCTTTCACGTTATCCCATCTTTTGCTCTTTTTACAGACAGGGGTTAGATGGAGGATTACGTTTCGCGACACTAACGGTGCAGGTCTCTGCCTTGTCAGTTTTCTTTCAAAGGCATTTGGCTCTTTTGCCAACAGTTCACAATTTCCTGCAAGGTGTCCTTAGAGTTCAGCCTCCATTCATTCCACCTACAGCTCCATGGGTCTTGAATCTGGTTTTGCATGTTTATTCAGTCAAGTTTTGAACCCTTGCAACACGTGGATGTTAAGTTTATAACTTGGAAAACTGTGTTTCTCCTAGCCTTAGCTTCAGCAAGGTGTGTTGCACAATTTGGTGCCTTGTCATGCAAGCCACCGTATCTGCTATTTCATACTGACATATTGATAATTCTGCGGCACCAGCTTCTAGCTTTGGCCGTCTACTGTTACAGGTGCCAAACAGCTCTCCCGCCCCAGAGGGAAGCTTTGGTACATCCCAAAAGTACTCCAGTGACCCCTAGTGGATGAAAAAGAAAATATGATTTTGGTACTTACCAGATAGATCCTTTTTGTTGCACCCACAGGGGGCACTGGACACCCACCCAGAGCAGTTTCTCCTGTCTGGTGGTAAGTTCAGTAGTTCTTATGGTAACACATTTTCACCGACTTGTTCAAATGTTAATGTGATTGCTATCTATTGTCATGTCAATTTTTTAATTGTCCGTTATGTTATAATGTTATATGTAATTCTTCGTTGTTCATCCTCTCTGTCGCTCCTATTTAGCTCAACAAAAAAACACTAAGACATCTTGGGAGAATGGAGGAGGAAGGAGGGTTACACATTTACATTTTTAAATGTGCCTATCCCTGCTATCGCACCGTCCATATCCCAAGAGTACTCTAGTGCCCCCTGTGGATTCAAAGAAAATAATTTATCTGGTAAGTACCAAAATCCTATTATCTGTAGTAATAATACAGGGACATGACTGTGGAGGTGAGGGGATCTGGGCGTATTTACAGTGATATTTATGTCTCCCCCATTTCACAGAGGTGTGAAGAAGACATCTGGTGAGCGTGAGATACCCAGCAGCAATCCTCGTGTGACAGGAGGACTGAGCAGGTCCCAGAGCCCCATCACGGTGCCTCCACCTCACTCACTGGTACATGAGAGACACAGTGACCAGAAGATCCTGGAACTCACCAACAAGATCATTCAGCTGCTGACTGGAGAGGTGACTGCTGGGAATGGGACATTATACAGTAACACCAGGGGATGTGTCTGGATGATGACTGGAGAGGTGACTGCTGGGAATGGGACATTATACAGTAACACCAGGGGACGTGTCTGGATGGTGACTGGAGAGGTGACTGCTGGGAATGGGGCATTATACAGTAACACCAGGGGATGTGTCTGGGTGATGACTGGAGAGGTGACTGCTGGGAATGGGACATTATACAGTAACACCAGGGGATGGGTCTGGGTGATGACTGGAGAGGTGACTGCTGGGAATGTGGCATTATACAGTAACACCAGGGGATGTGTCTGGGTGATGACTGGAGAAGTGACTGCTGGGAATGGGGCATTATACAGTAACACCAGGGGATGTGTCTGGGTGATGACTGGAGAGGTGACTGCTGGGAATGAGACACTATACAGCAGGCTTTTTCAACCAGTGTGCCGTGGCACACTAGTGTGCCGCGACCAGTTGCAAGGTGTGCCGCGGAGCCAGAGCAGCTTCCTGCACCTTCAGAGTGAACTGTTGGCCCGGGCTCTACTTAGAGGATCAGTCGTGCTCCCTCCATGACCTATGCCATGAAAACAATGTGATATCATAGGTCACAGCCGCCGCATCTCACCACCCAGCCAGCCCATCCGCCTGCATACACATCTTCCAGTTCCCGCCTGCATACACAGCTTTCCTTGCCCACCCACATCCTCACCTGCCCGCTGCTCAGAATTTGCAGAACTCCACTGTGAACAACCCCCACCACTGAGTGACAGGAAGGAGGACAGCTGAGAATAATATTTATTTTATTTCTCCTGTGGGGAACAAAAGGATTTCAATAGGTTGTTGGGAGAATATGGATTTATGGGGGGAACAATGTGAATTATTCATGTGGGGAACAATAGGATTTATGTGGGGAGCAATGTGTTTGTTTGTTTTTCTGTGTAGGCCAATGTATGTGTGGATTTTTTTTTAATTTTTTTTTACTGTGAGGGCCAATGTGTGTGTTTTGTTTTTTTCTGTGGGGAACTGATGTTGTGCCTTGGCAATTTTATAATATTGTTCGGTGTGCCGCGAGTAAAAAAGGTTGAAAAACACTGCTATACAGTAACACCAGGGGATGTGTCTGGGTGATGACTGGAGAGGTGACTGCTGGGAATGAGACACTATACAGTAACACCAGGGGATGTGTCTGGGTGATGACTGGAGAGGTGACTGCTGGGAAGGGGACATTATACAGTAACACCAGGGAATGCGTCTGGGTGATGACTGGAGAGGTGACTGCTGGGAAGGGGACATTATACAGTAACACCAGGGGACGTGTCTGGGTGATGACTGGAGAGGTGACTGCTGGGAATGGGACATTATACAGTAACACCAGGGGATGTGCCTGGGTGATGACTGGATAGGTGACTGCTGGGAATGGGGCATTATACAGTAACACCAGGGGATGTGTCTGGGTGATGACTGGAGAGGTGACTGCTGGGAATGGGACATTATACAGTAACACCAGGGGATGTGTCTGGGTGATGACTGGAGAGGTGACTGCTGGGAATGGGACATTATACAGTAACACCAGGGGATGTGTCTGGGTGATGACTGGAGAGGTGACTGCTGGGAATGGGACATTATACAGTAACACCAGGGGATGTGTCTGGGTGATGACTGGAGAGGTGACTGCTGGGAATGGGACATTATACAGTAACACCAGGGGATGTGTCTGGGTGATGACTGGAGAGGACTGCTGGGAATGGGACATTATACAGTAACACCAGGGGATGTGTCTGGGTGATGACTGGAGAGGTGACTGCTGGGAATGGGACATTATACAGTAACACCAGGGGATGTGTCTGGGTGATGACTGGAGAGGTGACTGCTGGGAATGGGACATTATACAGTAACACCAGGGGACGTGTCTGGGTGATGACTGGAGAGGTGACTGCTGGGAATGGGGCATTATACAGTAACACCAGGGGATGTGTGTGGGTGATGACTGGAGAGGTGACTGCTGGGAATGGGGCATTATACAGTAACACCAGGGGATGTGTCTGGGTGATGACTGGAGAGGTGACTGCTGGGAATGGGGCATTATACAGTAACACCAGGGGATGTGTCTGGGTGATGACTGGAGAGGTGACTGCTGGGAATGGGGCATTATACAGTAACACCAAGGTATGTGTCTGGGTGATGACTGGAGAGGTGACTGCTGGGAATGGGACATTATACAGTAACACCAGGGGATGTGTCTGGGTGATGACTGGAGAGGTGACTGCTGGGAATGGGGCATTATACAGTAACACCGGGGGATGTGTCTGGGTGATGACTGGAGAGGTGACTGCTGGGAATGGGGCATTATACAGTAACACCGGGGGACGTGTCTGGGTGATGACTGGAGAGGTGACTGCTGGCAATGGTACATTATACAGTAACACCGGGGGACGTGTCTGGGTGATGACTGGAGAGGTGACTGCTGGGAATGGGACATTATACAATAACACCAGGGGACGTGTCTGGGTGATGACTGGAGAGGTGACTGCTGGGAATGGGGCATTATACAGTAACACCAAGGGACGTGTCTGGGTGATGACTGGAGAGGTGACTGATGGGAATGGGACATTATACAGTAACACCAGGGGATGTGTCTGGGTGATGACTGGAGAGGTGACTGCTGGGAATGGGGCATTATACAGTAACACCAGGGGATGTGTCTGGGTGATGACTGGAGAGGTGACTGCTGGGAATGGGACATTATACAGTAACACCAGGGGACGTGTCTGGGTGATGACTGGAGAGGTGACTGCTGGGAATGGGACATTATACAGTAACGCCAGGGGACGTGTCCGGGTGATGACTGCAGAGGTGACTGCTGGGAATGGGACATTATACAGTAACACCGGGGGATGTGTCTGGGTGATGACTGGAGAGGTGACTGCTGGGAATGGGACATTATACAGTAACACCAGGGGATGTGTCTGGGTGATGACTGTATCACTGTGTGTGTGTCAGGTTCCTATAAGGTGTCAGGATGTCACTGTCTATGTCTCCATGCAGGAGGTGGAGTGTATAGAGGAACACAAGGGTCTGTGCAAGGACGTGATGATGGAGAATCACCGACCCCTCTTATCACTGGGTAAGAGGAGACTGTCATGTATTGTACAGGGGAGAGCAGGTATTGGGCCCCCTATATACACACATCATCTGATAATCACATATATACACTGTACTCAGTCACTGTGTGTCTCCTACAGATGGGCCCAGTAACAGAGATACCCCAGAGAGATGTTCCCATCCACTGTATACCCAGGATTGTACAGAGGAGAATCACAGGATCCCACAGGAGGATCAGGTAGGTGGGATTTAGGGTCTCACCAATATAACAAAGTGACTGTCACTATATAATGTGCAGAGGAGCTGTGTGTGTCTTATACACTGTTATACTATTAATATACTATTATTAATGTATATTGTTTTATGGGCTATTTAGGATGAATGTCTCACTGACATTAAGATACAGATGTAGCCACCTTTATCTTGACTGTTTCTCCGCCGAGACGGGCGTCTAGCCACGCTAATGCGATAGCTGAGTTTCATCACAGGCAGGCGCGTTGAGACGATCTAGATACTCATCATGCATTACACATCTCCACCACTGTGTCGCTAATGCTCCACTAATCCAGTACTTTCGATCGTACAGTATAGCGGCGGATTGATCTACAGCTCTGGCAATACTGTAGGCGTAACGGGAGGCGGTGGAAAAAAGTATGGAGTACTGTACAGTATGTGTATGGAGACGCAACTACAGTAATTGTGTAAAAGGAAGAATGTACAGTACAATGTATAAACACCGTGCTTTTAAAATATATGAGCGTCTGAGTTCGCTAATGCATAATGGGAATGGAGGACTAGCAAATGCGAGCGTCCGAGTCCTCTAAGGCATAAACCAACAGCAATGGGGCGGGGGCCGGGCGCTGTTTGCAGTACTTTCACACATGAAATTGGAAATCTCTCATGAGGCGTCGTGGGCTAGGGGTGAAGGCTCCCACCTCCCTCGCTGGGAGTCCAGGGTTCGAGACCTGATGTGCTTTCTTTCTTTTTTTTTTTTTTTTCTGTAATAATGCACTGTATTATTTTATTTACATTGTAAGACAGTCAATGGAAGGATGCACACAGGTTTCACATAAATCAAAGTACATCTGCAGGAGCGATTCTTTACGCTAAATGCACCTAAACAGCGGGAATGAAATGAGTGTATTCTGACGCTACCAACTGAGCAAAACAGTACTGTACAGTAGATCTTCAGCGTTTGTGTATTGCACAGGACCTGAATTTCCTCCCTGTGCAGGCCCCCAGGGGGGAAGGGCGATGGGGGTAGGGGGGAGACGATGGAAAATACTGTGCCTTTGAAATGCAATTACATGAGCGTCCGAGTACACTACGGCATACTGTAAACCAACACCAATGGGAAGGAAGTGCCAACCTTATTTTTAATGTGTTCCCGTGACATTCACTTTAAAAAAAAAAAAATTATCTCCAATACAGTACATCCAATGGAAGGATGCACACAGGTTTCACATAAATCAAAGTACATCTGCAGGAGCGATTCTTTACGCTAAATGCAACCTACAGTACAGTACGGTACTGTAAGTGAGCAAAATAGTACTACAGTGGGCGTTTGTGTATTGCACATGACCTGCATTCCCTCCCTGTCTACTGCATGATCTGTGCAGGCTCCCATGGGGGAAGGGCAACAGGCTAGCAGGAGGCGGAGGAAAACACCGTGCTTTACAAATGCGAGCGTCCGAGTCCTCTAAGGCATAAACCAACAGCAATGGGGCGGGGGCCGGGCGCTGTTTGCAGTACTTTCACACATGAAATTGGAAATCTCTCATGAGGCGTCGTGGGCTAGGGGTGAAGGCTCCCACCTCCCTCGCTGGGAGTCCAGGGTTCGAGACCTGATGTGCTTTCTTTCTTTTTTTTTTTTTTTTCTGTAATAATGCACTGTATTATTTTATTTACATTGTAAGACAGTCAATGGAAGGATGCACACAGGTTTCACATAAATCAAAGTACATCTGCAGGAGCGATTCTTTACGCTAAATGCACCTAAACAGCGGGAATGAAATGAGTGTATTCTGACGCTACCAACTGAGCAAAACAGTACTGTACAGTAGATCTTCAGCGTTTGTGTATTGCACAGGACCTGAATTTCCTCCCTGTGCAGGCCCCCAGGGGGGAAGGGCGATGGGGGTAGGGGGGAGACGATGGAAAATACTGTGCCTTTGAAATGCAATTACATGAGCGTCCGAGTACACTACGGCATACTGTAAACCAACACCAATGGGAAGGAAGTGCCAACCTTATTTTTAATGTGTTCCCGTGACATTCACTTTAAAAAAAAAAAAATTATCTCCAATACAGTACATCCAATGGAAGGATGCACACAGGTTTCACATAAATCAAAGTACATCTGCAGGAGCGATTCTTTACGCTAAATGCAACCTACAGTACAGTACGGTACTGTAAGTGAGCAAAATAGTACTACAGTGGGCGTTTGTGTATTGCACATGACCTGCATTCCCTCCCTGTCTACTGCATGATCTGTGCAGGCTCCCATGGGGGAAGGGCAACAGGCTAGCAGGAGGCGGAGGAAAACACCGTGCTTTACAAATGCGAGCGTCCGAGTCCTCTAAGGCATAAACCAACAGCAATGGGGCGGGGGCCGGGCGCTGTTTGCAGTACTTTCACACATGAAATTGGAAATCTCTCATGAGGCGTCGTGGGCTAGGGGTGAAGGCTCCCACCTCCCTCGCTGGGAGTCCAGGGTTCGAGAGCTGATGTGCTTTCTTTCTTTTTTTTTTTTTTTTCTGTAATAATGCACTGTATTATTTTATTTACATTGTAAGACAGTCAATGGAAGGATGCACACAGGTTTCACATAAATCAAAGTACATCTGCAGGAGCGATTCTTTACGCTAAATGCACCTAAACAGCGGGAATGAAATGAGTGTATTCTGACGCTACCAACTGAGCAAAACAGTACTGTACAGTAGATCTTCAGCGTTTGTGTATTGCACAGGACCTGAATTTCCTCCCTGTGCAGGCCCCCAGGGGGGAAGGGCGATGGGGGTAGGGGGGAGACGATGGAAAATACTGTGCCTTTGAAATGCAATTACATGAGCGTCCGAGTACACTACGGCATACTGTAAACCAACACCAATGGGAAGGAAGTGCCAACCTTATTTTTAATGTGTTCCCGTGACATTCACTTTAAAAAAAAAAAAATTATCTCCAATACAGTACATCCAATGGAAGGAAGCACACAGGTTTCAAATAAATCAAAGTACATCTGCAGGAGCGATTCTTTACGCTAAATGCACCTAAACAGCGGGAATGAAATGAGTGTATTCTGACGGACTGTGCATCTTCGGTATTTGTGTATTGCATAAGAACTGTGAAGGCTCCCAGGAGGGAAGGGCGTAGGGCAAGACAGTGGAAAATACTGTGGTCAAAGAAAGGGCATATTTAAAACTAAGGGAAACTGTCACAAAGTACAGTAACTACAGTACTGTACGTTGAATGCCTGGACCGCACGACGTCTGAGACGCACGACGTCTGAGGCGCACGACGTCTGAGACGCTCATTGAGCATAAGGACGGTTATGGCTGCTGCACGGGACCGTCCCTATGCTCTTGGTGAGCTGCGTCTCCTCGTTCGCTGGCGGGACAGAACTCTCGCCAGCAACGAGGAGAAAGTGAGGGCATACCGGAGGGCCAGCAGGGATATCCTCCGGACCTACAACCGGAGGAGAACGGTGAGGTCTCTCCAGAGGAGGTGGAGTGACCTCGTGAGGCGGACCCCACGACGCCTGCAGGCCATAAGGGATTGTAAGTACAGTACATTACTGTAGATTACTGTACTTTAAGTTACTGTAGTTACAGGTACAGTACATTATAGCAGGGGCTGCTGTAGCAGCAGGTATCCGGTCTATACAGCACTGTACAGTATTTGTGGTAAACAAATGGTTAAACAAGGACCAAACGTTAACCCGGGTCAAAAGGTCAATTTGTTTTTTTGCGTCGACCTAGATGGTGCGGCTTTTGAAATTGGTTGACACCAGTTACTGTAGGTTGACATGGTCGTTAAGTTGACATGGAAAAAGATCGACATGCGTTTTACAAAAACAATTGTTATTTTTTTAAACTTGTGTATATACAGTACAGTAGTTCTTTACAATCCAGGTGGTCTACGATTGTGCAGTGTACAGTATCATGCAGTGTACAGTATATGCAATGTATCACAGTGTATCGTGCTGCGTAATTGCAGCGTGTCATGCAGTGTACATTCAGAATATGGTATTGTGCAGTGAGTGTAATACATAGTGAATCACATCGTGCAGCAGAGCAGGCCTTAGGCATAGGCAAACTACAGTAGGCAAATGCCTAGGGCATTTGCTATGCTTAGGGGCAACAGCAGCTTCTGCTGATTAAAATGATATGCGGCATGCCTATATTTTGCGTGACTGCGGCTGTATCTGTACCTGGCTAGGGCCAGCACTGTCGTGCAGTGTACTGTATACACATGTGGTAATTGCAGTTTTTTGTGTAGTGTACATTGTATCATATTTTGCAGGGAAATGTGCAGTTTGTCATATCACGCAGTCGTGCAGTGCATTGTGTGGTTTAATTGCAGTGTGCCGAAATTTGTGTTTCAGATATGTAGTACAGTGTTCTAAGGGATGTTACTTTGGCAGAAATTATTCTAAGGGATGTTACAGTGGCCTAATGTGTTCTGACGTGCATTACTCTTGCATAAGGTTCATGACTGGCAGATCTCTACTTTGTGACGTAATGTGGATATACTACTGCACTACTGTGACGTACAGTAACGTGAATAAGGTGCTCTACTGTGTGACACAACGTGAATCAAGGACAGTACTGTGACGTGAATACGGTGCTCTACTGTGTGACACAACGTGAATCAAGGACAGTACTGTGACGTGAATAAGGTGCTCTACTGTGTGACACAACGTGAATCAAGGACAGTACTGTGACGTGAATACGGTGCTCTACTGTGTGACACAACGTGAATCAAGGACAGTACTGTGACGTGAATACGGTGCTCTACTGTGTGACACAACGTGAATCAAGGACAGTACTGTGACGTGAATACGGTGCTCTACTGTGTGACACAACGTGAATCAAGGACAGTACTGTGACGTGAATAAGGTGCTCTACTGTGTGACACAACGTGAATCAAGGACAGTACTGTGACGTGAATACGGTGCTCTACTGTGTGACACAACGTGAATCAAGGACAGTACTGTGACGTGAATACGGTGCTCTACTGTGTGACACAACGTGAATCAAGGACAGTACTGTGACGTGAATAAACTGCACTACTGTGACATGACGTGAATAAGATGAATTCAGGTGAGTACTGCATCATCTGTCATGAAATCAATTTGTAATGTAATGAACAGTACTGAGATGGTTAAGGGTGGGAGGGCTGCATGCTGATGTGTGTCATAATGTTTATAAGGGCAATGCTTATGTGTGTTACAATGTCTATAAAGGTAGTGTTCTGTCTAATACCCTGGACCTACTGTACTGTAGCGATACTGTAAGTGTACTGTATGTCACATTTAGAAATGTGCCCCTTAAGTTTTGAAGACAGTACAGTACACTATGCCCTCCTGAGTGATTAGGTGCAGGGTACTAGAATGAACAATTCCATTTATTGTGATGTCATAAAGATGCTGTCAATGTTGAATTTCATTGGCTGTACAGTATGCTGCCATTATACTGTCTATATATTTTTACAGGGCTGGTAGCACGACGTCACAGGAGGCGGGACAGGCGCCGCCAAGCTGGTAAGTATTGTCAAATACAGTAGTGTACAGTACATAGTGATTTCTATAGTCCCAACCCCCTGTCCTGACCATCACAGATAACTCGCTGCAATCCGTTAATGTTAAGAATGTCTGTTTACAAAACTAAATGTAAATATTAAACACAAAGTATAAATAACATTGTAGATAGCTGAATACCCGTGCTTCGCTACGGGATGAGGATGGTAAATTCCAGTGATAGTTGTTTGTTAATTTACGTTTGTTGGCGATCTACTGTAGTATATAGTACTGTATACTTTAAGCATACTGTATCTTGCTTCTCTGATGCAGATTGTTTATTGGCCGGACCCCTTTTTGGTCCTGGATACTGTGCAGTACATGTTTCAAATTGACAGCTTCACTTACAGTACTGTTTTTTTTTTTCCCACAGTACCACCACCACCACCACCACCACCACCACCTGCTGCTGCGCTGCCAGGTATTGTGTAACGAGAATTCTGGTGCTACTGTCATCGTTGTTACACTACTGTACATGTGTCCTGGATACTGTGCAGTACATGTTTCAAATTGACAGCTTCACTTACAGTACTGTTTTTTTTTTTCCCACAGTACCACCACCACCACCACCACCACCACCACCTGCTGCTGCGCTGCCAGGTATTGTGTAACGAGAATTCTGGTGCTACTGTCATCGTTGTTACACTACTGTACATGTGTCCTGGATACTGTGCAGTACATGTTTCCAATTGACAGCTTCACTTACAGTACTGTTATTTTTTTTCCCACAGTACCACCACCACCACCACCACCACCACCACCTGCTGCTGCGCTGCCAGGTATTGTGTAACGAGAATTCTGGTGCTACTGTCATCGTTGTTACACTACTGTACATGTGTCCTGGATACTGTGCAGTACATGTTTCCAATTGACAGCTTCACTTACAGTACTGTTATTTTTTTTCCCACAGTACCACCACCACCACCACCACCACCACCACCTGCTGCTGCGCTGCCAGGTATTGTGTAACGAGAATTCTGGTGCTACTGTCATCGTTGTTACACTACTGTACATGTGTCCTGGATACTGTGCAGTACATGTTTCCAATTGACAGCTTCACTTACAGTACTGTTATTTTTTTTCCCACAGTACCACCACCACCACCACCACCACCACCTGCTGCTGCGCTGCCAGGTATTGTGTAACGAGAATTCTGGTGCTACTGTCATCGTTGTTACACTACTGTACATGTGTCCTGGATACTGTGCAGTACATGTTTCCAATTGACAGCTTCACTTACAGTACTGTTATTTTTTTTCCCACAGTACCACCACCACCACCACCACCACCACCACCTGCTGCTGCGCTGCCAGGTATTGTGTAACGAGAATTCTGGTGCTACTGTCATCGTTGTTACACTACTGTACATGTGTCCTGGATACTGTACAGTACATGTTTCAAATTGACAGCTTCACTTACAGCACTGTTGTTTTTTCTCACAGTACCACCACCACCACCACCACCACCACCACCACCACCAACACCGTCTGACCAGCAGAGCTCTGGAAGTGGTAATCATTATTTTTGTTACAGACACACTAGTTTCCTACAGTATTACTGTAATTTTTTTATTTTACAATACTTGTTATCTTGTACACACAGACCGCCTCGTTATTGATACAGAGGAGGAGGAAATGGGGGAGCCTTCAGGCCAGCCTGGTAAGAATTGTAATCTACTGTACAGTACTCTACATTCTACATTCATTGATTTATTAACAGTACCAATGGCTTGGGTTTGCGTGACCAGTGGTCAGGATTCCAGCAGTCAAGTGACCGACAGCGGTATCCTGATTGCAGAAATCCCATTGACTTTTCTTTTTGTTTTTTTTATATTCAACACAGATGTCACTTACGTGGACTCTGATTCGTCGGAGCCGCCACAGTATAGTAAGTACAGTAGGATTTTCACAAGCCCATTCTTAAAAGTATTGACCAAGTCCACTTTTATTACTTTTCAGGCAGGGAATTCCAAACATGTACTGTACAGTATTTCCCTCACTGTGAAGACCCCTTTTCGCCTCTGTGTGCGAAATCGCCTCTCCTCCAACACGAGTTAAATACAGGCACAGTACAGTACTGTATGTCCCCTACCACTGGACAGTCATTCTGCTCCTACTGTATTATGAATATATCTCTGCCTCCTGTAGCACTGTACTACTGTGCAATTTTGTAGTAACTGTACTCTACTGTATTTTGTTTATAATATTTTTTTATTTTCCACTCAGTGATTATTGACAGTGATGAGGAAGGGGATGAGGAAGGGGAGAAAAAGCCCTCTCCCCAACTTGGTAAGTAAACTAAAGTATTGTACTGTACTGTACATTGTGTTAAACCAATGGGTTGGGTTTGCATGACCAGCAGTCAGGATTCTAGCGGTTAGGTGTAAAGTAGTGTATTTCCTGGAATTAACCTTTTTTTTCGCATTAATGTTTTTTCATAGTTCCTACACTGGAACAGGCCGCCGAGGAGGATGATGATGCATATGATGAGGCGGCATTTAGTGGTAAGAATTATCACTGACATTGATTTGATTCCACCAGAGTAGCACTTTTCATCAGATTTTTCTGGAAAATGCGTAGAAATCGGATAAAAATTGCACAAATCGGAATAGTGGATGGGGGACTTTAGATGATTGTTTTTGTTTGAACTGGTGATATTGCCCATACAGTAGCAACCAATCACATTCCACATTAACATTTATCTACAGTAGTTACACTTACAGACGATAATGCAGTACAGTAGGTAATATTTGTAATTGTCAGAGAAGTATCTTCATATACTGTAGTTAGAATTCTCATATTTGCCACTACAAATTACCACTACAGTAACTGCTAAATATTTTAAGTGTACTGTACAATATGCACATACAGTACAGTACTGTACAGTATGCATAATTCAAAGCAAAAAAGAGTTGCTACCTTAGTCTAGTCATAATCACCGGCATACGGGCCACTCACAAATTTTCTGATGGTCTCGGTGGGGTCCCTTGGAATCACCATGCCTGTCACAAGCATACCTTTTTTTTACCCACCTGTCACTAGGCCTGGACACTAGTTTACTATTACTATACTTTTTACTGTATACTGTATCTTATAATATTCTTCTCTTTTACCCACAGACGACGAGCCAGAATACCATTTTGGTAAATAAATATACTGTACAGTAGCAATAGTTGGTACTGCAATTACAGTATTTTTTTTCTCCAACATTACTTTAAGTCCAACTGATATGACTAACTGTATTTTATCTTTTTACAGTCCGTCGCCAACCAGTGGAGGAGACACCTGGTAATAAAATAGAAATACATAATGCACTGTACTGTATTCTAACTTACTGTAACATGTATAACACTGAGCTGATCATCTTCACACCCTCTGACATAACCTTACAGTACAAACTGTACTTTCTCTCCTTTTTCACCCTCTTCACTCCACAAATGCATGCTGCGTTTCCTGACTACTGATATAATAGTGTGTAGAGCGTAGCGAGGCACCGTGCCCACCGCGTGGCGAGCGAAGCAAGCATGCAAGGGGCTGCTTTCCGCTCGCCGCCCCTGTCGGGATTGTGTGGTCGGGATTCCGGCGTCTGTATTTTGACTGCCGGGATCCCGTCCAGCGGGATTACGTACTGATCTCCAGTCTGAGCCTGCCCTAGGCATAGGCATACTTGCCAAATGCCCAGGGGCACAAGCAGCTTCTGCTGATTAATATGATATGCAGCATGCCTACAGTATATTCTGTGCATACAAAATGCATTACTAATGTGCAGCATTATGTGTATACAGTACTTTGTTGTGTAACATATACTGTAGCAAGGGCACTACTGTGTGGTCTAATGTGAACAAAGAGCAATATGATGTGATGCAATGTGAATAAGTGGGAATACTTTGAGGAGTAATGTGGTACTATCATATGATGTAACGAGAAAAAGAGACACTATTGCATGATATGTTGTGAATAAAGTTGCAGTACTGTGTGGCGTCATTTCAGATTGGGGAATTACTGTGTGGCCTTGCCCCTTCCCAGCAAGAACATGCACCGTTTTGGGATGCACACCGAATGTGCACACTGTTGCTATTTTAAACATACAGTACAGTAAGTTGGAGGAGCACCAAAATGACGACTGCTATGGTTGAGGGGTGATGGTGCTGGGAAAGGGGTACAGGCTCAGAGGCGGAAATAGCATCTGTGCAAGGGGGCAGCATCCAAAAACTTGACTAGGGAATCATATTATTTATGGCTGGCTCTGAGTACAGTCCACTATTATGGATAGTACTCCCTACAACACCACCTACAGTACTGTAACCCTCTTTTTTCTGAAGCGGTCATGAAATGTCATGACTGCTAATACATACAGTAAATGTCTACAGTATTTGTACTGTGGTGTTTAATTCCTTTGACAATTTGTTTATGACCTATTGAAGCTAAACTCTTGTACAGTACTTTATATTTTGAATACCAGCAATACAGTATAATACTGTACCTACAGTATACAGTAATAATTGTTTACTATTTGAATGTGACTAAATGTTTTTTTTTCTCCAATATAGTGCCAATTATTTATGGGGGCCCCAGACAGGGGCAAGATAGGTGGGCTGGCCCAGAAGCGGGCAGGCAGCAGCCCACTTATACAAGAGGTAAACTAAAGCAATGTTTAAATTACCTCGACAGCATACAGTAGTGTTTGATTTACTGTACTGACAATACAGTACTGTACATTGTAAATAACAATATTGTCTAATATAGAGTAAAGTACAGTACTGTATTGCCATTACTACACTGTAAAGTATTCAGTATTTGTTTTGTAATACTGTCCTTTTTTTCCCACAGAACAGTTGCGGCGTGCCATCCAGCTCCAGCGGGTGGTGGTCCACCTCCTAGTGGACCACTATTTTAATATTTTATTAAGTTTTATTTAATTTTATTTAATAAAAAATTTTGTTCTTGTACTCCATTGTATAGTATCTTTTTCTACTGTATAAGATAGGCATACTGTACACCATACAATTATCTGGCAGATAATCTGCAAGATCTGGCTGTTTGTAATGAAATTCTCTCCTAATTTAGCTGTGGTGTACAGTACCTCCTGAGTGTGCTGGGGTGCTTTCTGGCCAGTTTGGGGTGATTTGGAGCAAGTTTGGTCGGCCATCTTGCCGACATGTGCTGTCGACTGTTTGGCAAACATGTGTTTTCACTCCAGCATGTGTGTGTCAGGCATTTTGTGTGTGTCAGGCATTTTGTGTGTGTCAGGCATTTTGTGTGTGTCAGGCATTTTGTGTGTGTCAGCCATTTTGTGTGTGTCAGCCATTTTGTGTGTGTCAGCCATTGCTGTGTGGTTCCACAAATGTTAGCGTGTCAAAGTGCTGACCACTGACACCACTATTTCACTTTGTACCGCATGCCTTTTGTGGAACCACACAGCCCAGCATGACTTATTGCTGGGCTGTGTGGTTCCACAAATTTTCTTGGAAAACAAATGAACATGAGTGTCTTTACTTTAATACTTTTTTTTTTTTTTTCCCCACAGATATCTATATACACAAGAAAAGAATGTAACGAAGAACAAACTACTTTTTTGTTTTAATTAACTTTCAAACTTTATTTAAAAAAAAAAACACCTTTTTTTTCTTCAATAAACTTTTAAAAATAGAAGTTTCCTGTGGTTTTTATTAAAATATGAAATGCAAGATGCCTAACCAAGTTGTTTTACATACAGTATACCACTCTTACTTGATTTCCCATCATACAGTAGTACTAATTTATACAGTACAGGAAGTTGGGAATACAAACATTGGAAACCACGTCATGTTTATTTTAAGAAACACTTTATTTACGGACAAAGTCATTTGGAACATGTAACATCACACATACTGTACTGTATTGTAATAAAGCCAACATCACACATACTGTACGGTACTTTAATCAAAAGGTAACAGCACAAATACAGTAACAATATCAACTTTAACATTTTTATAATTTATTTTTTTGTGGTGGTGGTGCGGGGTAATGGTTTTTGTACTTTATTTTTAGGTTTTGCTTTTTTGAATTATTTTTCGTTTTTGTCTTTTGCTTTTTAACACTGTCGCATACGGACACCAGAATAGAGGACTGACAACAGCAGCCCCTGGATGGAAACGCAGCCCAAGGCCCCAGATGGACACAGCACAATGGACTCGGCTGCTACTGGATAGATACAGCAGCGCCGAAAAAATCAACAGGAATAAAAGGGGCAACTTGTAACAGGCCCTTACATTACCAGGAATGTGGTGAGCCAAGTTCATGCACTCCCCTTTGAGTAACCGAGCTGCTCCAAGTGGATTCAGCACAGTGCATGCAGCCCCAGAAAATGTACAGGTAATACAGGTACATTGACACAATTTTTTAACTTCAGCTGTGTGAAGCTGATGTGCAGAAGCTAGGAGTTAGGTAATGATCTGGTTTCATCATAGTCGAGCTTCCAAGTCATTTTCCTCTTCGTTCTCAGCACAGAGTTTATGGTATCCCTTATCTTCCTCTTTTCTGGATCACCAATCCTCACGCGGCGTTCACACCTAGCCATGATGTCATGTACCAGATTTTTGGGCAGCGGAAGTTTGCCCTTGGAACCATCAAAGTTCACACGATTGGCCCACGTCAAGTATTTGTCGTACCGTACATGGTGCTGGAACAGAGAATATGCATATTTCTGAATATGTCCATTTGAAGCTCTGTACAGATGGTCGTCCAGGGAAGTTGAGATGACAGCCAGGGCAATATTGTTCAGAGAGCCTCCGAATGTATTGCGAAGTGGCCTGTGAGCAGGTGTGCTGGTCATCATTGGTGTTCCTGGCAACAGCACACTTGAATCCAGGCCTCTGCGGTCGTCCAGCCCTCTGCGGTCCTCCAGGCCTCCTCTGCGGTCCTCCAGGCCTCCTCTGCGGTCCTCCAGGTCTCTTCTGCGGTCCTCCAGGTCTCTTCTGCGGTCCTCCAGGTCTCTTCTGCGGTCCTCCAGGCCTCCTCTGCGGTCGTCCAAGTCGCTGACTTCGTCCAGTCCGCTGCTGTGGTCCAGGCCTCTGCGGTCCTCCAGGCCTCCTCTGCGGTCCTC
This sequence comes from Pseudophryne corroboree, assembly GCF_028390025.1. Classification (NCBI taxonomy): domain Eukaryota; kingdom Metazoa; phylum Chordata; class Amphibia; order Anura; family Myobatrachidae; genus Pseudophryne; species Pseudophryne corroboree. Next base: position 1,212,536 of record NW_026967552.1, read on the forward strand.
CAGGCCTCCTCTGCGGTCCTCCAGGCCTCCTCTGCGGTCCTCCAGGCCTCCTCTGCGGTCCTCCAGGTCTCTTCTGCGGTCCTCCAGGCCTCCTCTGCGGTCGTCCAAGTCGCTGACTTCGTCCAGTCCGCTGCTGTGGTCCAGGCCTCTGCGGTCCTCCAGGCCTCCTCTGCGGTCCTCCAGGCCTCCTCTGCGGTCCTCCAGGCCTCCTCTGCGGTCCTCCAGGCCTCCTCTGCGGTCCTCCAGGCCTCCTCTGCGGTCCTCCAGGCCTCCTCTGCGGTCCTCCAGGCCTCCTCTGCGGTCCTCCAGGCCTCCTCTGCGGTCCTCCAGGTCTCTTCTGCGGTCCTCCAGGCCTCCTCTGCGGTCCTCCAGGCCTCCTCTGCGGTCCTCCAGGCCTCCTCTGCGGTCCTCCAGGCCTCCTCTGCGGTCCTCCAGGCCTCCTCTGCGGTCCTCCAGGTCTCTTCTGCGGTCCTCCAGGCCTCCTCTGCGGTCCTCCATGTTTCCTCTGCGGTCCTCCAGGTCTCTTCTGCGGTCCTCCAGGCCTCCTCTGCGTTCGCCCAAGTCGCTGACTTCGTCCAGTCCGCTGCTGTGGTCCAGGCCTCTGCGGTCCTCCAGGTCTCTTCTGCGGTCCTCCAGGCCTCCTCTGCGGTCCTCCATGCCGCTGACTTCGTCCAGTCCGCTGCGGTCGTCCAGGCCTCCTCTGCGGTCCTCCATGCCGCTGACTTCGTCCAGTCCGCTGCGGTCGTCCAGGTCTCTTCTGCGGTCCTCCAGGCCTCCTCTGCGGTCGTCCAGCCCTCTGCGGTCCTCCAGGCCTCCTCTGCGGTCCTCCAGGCCTCCTCTGCGGTCCTCCAGGCCTCCTCTGCGGTCCTCCAGGCCTCCTCTGCGGTCCTCCATGTTTCCTCTGCGGTCCTCCAGGTCTCTTCTGCGGTCCTCCAGGCCTCCTCTGCGTTCGCCCAAGTCGCTGACTTCGTCCAGTCCGCTGCTGTGGTCCAGGCCTCTGCGGTCCTCCAGGTCTCTTCTGCGGTCCTCCAGGCCTCCTCTGCGGTCCTCCATGCCGCTGACTTCGTCCAGTCCGCTGCGGTCGTCCAGGCCTCCTCTGCGGTCCTCCATGCCGCTGACTTCGTCCAGTCCGCTGCGGTCGTCCAGGTCTCTTCTGCGGTCCTCCAGGCCTCCTCTGCGGTCGTCCAGCCCTCTGCGGTCCTCCAGGCCTCCTCTGCGGTCCTCCAGGCCTCCTCTGCGGTCCTCCAGGCCTCCTCTGCGGTCCTCCAGGCCTCCTCTGCGGTCCTCCAGGTCTCTTCTGCGGTCCTCCTGGTCTCTTCTGCGGTCCTCCAGGTCTCTTCTGCGGTCCTCCAGGCCTCCTCTGCGGTCGTCCAAGTCGCTGACTTCGTCCAGTCCGCTGCTGTGGTCCAGGCCTCTGCGGTCCTCCAGGCCTCCTCTGCGGTCCTCCAGGCCTCCTCTGCGGTCCTCCAGGCCTCCTCTGCGGTCCTCCAGGCCGCTGACTTCGTCCAGTCCGCTGCGGTCGTCCAGGCCTCCTCTGCGGTCGTCCAGGCCTCCTCTGCGGTCCTCCAGGCCTCCTCTGCGGTCCTCCAGGCCTCCTCTGCGGTCCTCCAGGCCTCCTCTGCGGTCCTCCAGGCCTCGGTCGTCCAGGCCGCTGACTTGAACCGCTTGGTGGTGTGTTGCAATGATGGTGCGGCAAACTCCAACTTGCCATTCTTCCCTCGTTTGTTCAATGACTTTCTTCATGGCTTCTACCATCTGTTCCTTTATGCCTTCTTTAAGGCCAGCCACATCGGTCTGCAGCTGATTGATCTGTCCACCAACTTCTGACTCCATATTGGTCACCTTACTGAGTAGCTCCTTTAGTAAAACAGGACAGGTACACTGGCAGTCCTGCACTTTGGTGTTCACATCTGTGAAATGCAACCTTCTTCGTGGTGAATGTGTCATGTCTTCTTGTCCAGGGGTGGCTACATGGTCCAAAAAAGAAGCTTCCTGATGCAGCGTGTTTGTCACGTCCTCTAGCACCGGTATTTCCAGATTCATTGGCTGAACACTGTGATCTGCAGGAGATGGAACAATTACATCATTTGCCACACCACATATCATCTCCAACGTATTATTCTTTGCCTTGGCATTTTTTCGTGGTTTCACCACATTTTCTTTCTGAGCCGCCTTGGCAGTTTTCTTCTTCTTTTGTGGGACTACTGCAGCAAGTTTCTGTGCCACTGATGGGTGGGTTTTGGCACTCCCGTAAAATCTGGTAGTCTGCATTCTTTGTCTTTTGTCTAAAAATATAAAAACCACAATAAGAAAACATGTAAAGCACAGCATGCTAAAAATAGCAAACAACTGTACATTTTCAAATAAAGTGCACAACAGTAAAGTGCAAATACAGTACTGTACAGTATTTGCCTTTTTTCCCTGTGCCTCCCAACAAGAACCTCTGCAGGAGGGACAGAATGCTCTGTTACGGACTTCAGTTTAAATATACAGTATGATTACCATCACCTGTGCGAACAACTATACTGTACAGTAGTTACTGTATTTGATAAGATAGGTGTTTCACCACAAGTGATAGCAATCATTCAGTACTACTGCACATACCTGTAGTACACCGGGATAAGCAAGGTCTATGTACATTACGTTATACCGAGCTGGATCGCTTAGCAACCTGACAAAATGGCCACCGACCGTGAACTCCCAGCACGTGGCAGCGCTTGGATATGGAGTGAGATACAGTATGGTACAGTCCAGGGGCAATGCTGAAGGAGCGTCACAATCCCCTAGCTCAATTACTAGAGCCATCTTAACAGCAGTGTGGGCCCCTGGACACAGCAATGCACTGGGGCCCCTACCCACTCACCAGCGGAAGGGGTGGGGGGAGCTATCAGCGGCAGCTTTGATGCTCCGCGGGGGATAGGGGGGGTTCTATCTTTCGCTCAGTATGTACAGTAGGACCTGGAGAAATAATTTCTGCTAATTATTCCTTTACTGCACAGATGGGGCAGGAAGGAGAACACTAAACTGTAGAAGGGGGCATTGTGCTGAATGAAGGGGCCCTGGTACATGACTTCCAGGGTGGTAGGGGGTGTTTAATACACAGGGGAGGAGTGGATAATGGAGTGGGCTTAATACTGTATTAGTGTTATGGACTGCAATTAGTTTCCTGTATGAAACAGATACAGTACAGTAAATAACCGTCCTTGGAAGTGCATGGGCCCTGTGAGACTTACAGTAGTGTACAGCATAAGGGTCGACTGACATGATGTACAAGCATTACATACAGTACATGTCAGTACTGTATGTAAATTCTTCAATTACTGCCTAACAACAATGCTGCTTACTGTATATTAAATACTGTAGGCCTAGAAATGTGCATCTCAATATAGTAGTTAAAAACACAGGGGCCTATGTGGATAAGCGAGTTCTATGCACACTAAAAATGGCCACCGACCGTGAACTCCCAGCACGTGGCAGCGCTCGGATATGTAGTGAGAGATGGTATACATTTTAAAATACAGTACACCGGGATAAGTTGTACAGGCCATGGAGCAATGCACAGGGACATTCATCATTTACGTACAGTATATAAATAATTGTAAACCGTAAATGAAAGAATTACCGGTCAAATACTGTATGACGAAACTGTGTCAATGAGCTGGAACAGTATGGCCTGTGAAGAAGTTTTCGAAGGCAGAAACGGAGAGCAAATTATCAGGAGATTTCTGAAAGGTCGGAGAAGATCCACACAGCAAGTCTGCCTACGAGGAAACAGATTTGCAAAGTGGGTAGCGTAAAGCCTAACAACAATGCTGCTTACTGTATATTAAATACTGTAGGCCTAGAAATGTGCATCTCAATATAGTAGTTAAAAACACAGGGGCCTATGTGGATAAGCGAGTTCTATGCACACTAAAAATGGCCACCGACCGTGAACTCCCAGCACGTGGCAGCGCTCGGATATGTAGTGAGATACAATATGGCATACATTTCACAGTTCAGGGGGCAATGCTGAAGGAGCGTCACAATCCCCTAGCTCAATTACAGTACATTGGGATAAGCGAGGTCTATGCACATTACGGTATACCGAGCTGGATCGCTTAGCAACCTGACAACATGGCCGCCGACCGTGAACTCCCAGCACGTGGCAGCGCTCGGATATGTAGTGAGATACAATATGGCATACATTTCACAGTTCAGGGGGCAATGCTGAAGGAGCGTCACAATCCCCTAGCTCAATTACATTGGGATAAGCGAGGTCTATGCACATTACGGTATACCGAGCTGGATCGCTTAGCAACCTGACAACATGGCCGCCGACCGTGAACTCCCAGCACGTGGCAGCGCTCGGATATGTAGTGAGATACAATATGGCATACATTTCACAGTTCAGGGGGCAATGCTGAAGTACTGTAGCGTCACAATCCCCTAGCTCAATTACATTGGGATAAGCGAGGTCTATGCACATTACGGTATACCGAGCTGGATCGCTTAGCAACCTGACAAAATGGCCGCCGACCGTGAACTCCCAGCACGTGGCAGCGCTCGGATATGTAGTGAGATACAATATGGCATACATTTCACAGTTCAGGGGGCAATGCTGAAGTAGCGTCACAATCCCCTAGCTCAATTACATTGGGATAAGCGAGGTCTATGCACATTACGGTATACCGAGCTGGATCGCTTAGCAACCTGACAAAATGGCCGCCGACCGTGAACTCCCAGCACGTGGCAGCGCTCGGATATGTAGTGAGATACAATATGGCATACATTTCACAGTTCAGGGGGCAATGCTGAAGTAGCGTCACAATCCCCTAGCTCAATTACATTGGGATAAGCGAGGTCTATGCACATTACGGTATACCGAGCTGGATCGCTTAGCAACCTGACAAAATGGCCGCCGACCGTGAACTCCCAGCACGTGGCAGCGCTCAAATATGGAGTGAGAGATGGTATACATTTTAAAATACACCGGGATAAGTTGTACAGGCCATGGAGCAATGTACAGGGACATTCATCATTTACGTACAGTATATAAATAATTGTAAACCGTAAATGAAAGAATTACCGGTCAAATACTGTATGACGAAACTGTGTCAATGAGCTGGAACAGTATGGCCTGTGAAGAAGTTTTTGAAGGCAGAAACGGAGAGCAACTTATCAGGAGATTTCTGAAAGGTCGGAGAAGATCCACACAGCAAGTCTGCCTACGAGGAAACAGATTTGCAAAGTGGGTAGCGGGCGGTGACTGAGACGCTCTTTTATTCACATTCAAAAGTACAGTATGCTCTGTGATTGGTGTAAGGATGAATGCGCCTATATTGGCACCAATCACAGCGATAAGAATTCCTTTTGTGTGAATGTGAATAAAAGAGCGTCTCAGTCACCGCCCAGCTACCCACTTTGCAAAGCTGTTTCCTCGTAAGCAGACTTGCTGTGTGGATCTTCTCCGACCTTTCAGAAATCTCCTGATAATTTGCTCTCCGTTTCTGCCTTCGAAAACTTCTTCACAGGCCATACTGTTCCAGCTCATTGACACAGTTTCGTCATACAGTATTTGACCGGTAATTCTTTCATTTACGGTTTACAATTATTTATATACTGTACGTAAATGATGAATGTCCCTGTACATTGCTCCATGGCCTGTACAACTTATCCCGGTGTATTTTAAAATGTATACCATCTCTCACTCCATATTTGAGCGCTGCCACGTGCTGGGAGTTCACGGTCGGCGGCCATTTTGTCAGGTTGCTAAGCGATCCAGCTCGGTATACCGTAATGTGCATAGACCTCGCTTATCCCAATGTAATTGAGCTAGGGGATTGTGACGCTACTTCAGCATTGCCCCCTGAACTGTGAAATGTATGCCATATTGTATCTCACTACATATCCGAGCGCTGCCACGTGCTGGGAGTTCACGGTCGGCGGCCATTTTGTCAGGTTGCTAAGCGATCCAGCTCGGTATACCGTAATGTGCATAGACCTCGCTTATCCCAATGTAATTGAGCTAGGGGATTGTGACGCTCCTTCAGCATCGCCCCGTAGCCTGCACAGCTTATGCCATTTCTCATTCCATACCCAACTGCTGCCTGCCACGAGGTGGGGGTTCAGGAGGTGGGGGTTCATGGGTAGTGGTCGTTTTGACAGTGTGCTATGCGATTGAGTCCGGTGTACCGTAATACTGTATGCAATCCTACAGTAGCTTATCCCTCCCCTGTGTATTTTGGCTAGGGGATTGTGACGCTCCTTCAGCATTGCCCCCTGAACTGTGAAATGTATGCCATATTGTATCTCACTACATATCCGAGCGCTGCCACGTGCTGGGAGTTCACGGTCGGCGGCCATTTTGTCAGGTTGCTAAGCGATCCAGCTCGGTATACCGTAATGTGCATAGACCTCGCTTATCCCAATGTAATTGAGCTAGGGGATTGTGACGCTCCTTCAGCATTGCCCCCTGAACTGTGAAATGTATGCCATATTGTATCTCACTACATATCCGAGCGCTGCCACGTGCTGGGGGTTCACGGTCGGTGGCCATTTTTAGTGTGCATAGAACTCGCTTATCCACATAGGCCCCTGTGTTTTTAACTACTATATTGAGATGCACATTTCTAGGCCTACAGTATTTAATATACAGTAAGCAGCATTGTTGTTAGGCAATAATTGAAGAATTTACATACAGTACTGACATGTACTGTATGTAATGCTTGTACATCATGTCAGTCGACCCTTATTCTGTACACTACTGTAAGTCTCACAGGGCCCATGCACTTCCAAGGAGGGTTATTTACTGTACTGTATCTGTTTCATACAGGAAACTAATTGCAGTCCATAACACTGAAGTTGTATTTTCAGTACTGTACAGTATACAATACTTAAATTTGAACATCAGGTACTGGATAGTAAACATGTACAGTATTAACTTCTATCATAAAACTCTTATGCATTTTCAGATGTGTAAATTTTAGACTACAGTATTCACAAATGTTTTCTCTCCATACAGGAATTATAGTTGGACAACATGCCAGTAACTATCAACAAAACGATGAGCAAGATAATCGCCAACATGAAAAAAGAAAATAAAACCATCAAAGAGATCCATGCATGGCTCAAGGAAAGTGGCATTATAGTCACTTTAGAAACGGTGCGCTATCATGCATTCGAGAGAACAACGCCCAGATTTGTATTTCCTACAAAATGCACATGGTACGTACTGTACACTACTGTAATGTTTAAATGACTTGCTTTATACCATAAACAATTTTTTTGAAATAAAATAAAAACTTCATCAATTGTAACTGTGATTGTGCTGTTCATGAATTCATATTTTTCATACTGTATTGTACTGTAGGAGAGTGCAACAAATTGTGGAGGAACTAACTCGTGAGGATGATGAGCGTACTGCTCTGCAAATAAAACGAATTCTCCATTCCAAGTATGACCTGGACATATCGGCCACCAGCATCAGAAGGATGCGACGGAAAATGGGATGGACCTTTGGCGCAACAAGGTAAAATACTGAAAGCAGTATAAACCATACAGTAAATGCACTGTTAATAATCCCTTGATACGTGATATAATAATGCCATAAATCATTATACAGAGTGTGTACTTTATACTATATACAGTATGTGTGTGTGTATATACTGTATATACAGTATTCTATCCCAAAAGAGATACCTACTGTATAGGCACTCAGAGACAGCAATGAAGCATTGCCGGCTTATTGTGATGATTACATACTGTATACTGTATACTGTGTTTGTGTGTATGTACAGTATGTACAGTACAGTATATATATATTACTCTGTATGTAACTTAATGTACTGTATGTACAGTTTAATGTATACAGTAGGTATATAATACAGTATACTGCACATACAGTCTACTGTATATACAGTAATCTGTAAATCTGTAATTTCATAACTGTATCTGATTTCATTATTTTTGGCTCTTCACAGGATATCTCCAATGATAAGAGATGTGAATAAAGAAAAGAGAGTGGAACAGGCACGGCGATGGATTGAGAGTGGTGAAACATTTGATGATGTCATTTTCACAGATGAATCGTCTGTTGCCCTTGAGCGGTTCTCCAGAATGTCATTCAGGAAACGTAACCATATCTCTTTAAAACCACGCCCAAAGCATCCATTGAAAATCCATGTATGGGGAGGCATATCACGATTAGGAGCTGGTCCCCTATTATTTTTCGAAGGTACAGTACAGTACTATACTTTATTCTGTGCCTGTGTTCTGTAAAAATACATGTTGTACTGTAGAGTACGTGTAACTGCACAATAAAAGGAGTTGCTTATTAATGAACAACATTTTTTGATTTCTGTAGGAATCATGGATAAGAAATATTTCCAAGAAACAATAGTAGAGAAATGTATGGTGCCATTTGTGAATAAATATTACCCAACTCACCATAGGATATTCCAAGACAATGATCCTAAACACTCCGCCTCAGCCAAATTTATGGAAGAGAAAGGTATGAATTGGGAACGCACACCACCAGAGTGAGTATTATTTCAACAGTGTACAAGTAAAATTTTGGATAGCACTCTAGTACTGTAAAAAAAAATTTTGTTTAATAAACAGTACAATATTGTATGTTTAATTTTCTCTATTTACTGTAATGTAATTAATTTTTTCTATACGCTTTTTTTTTTTTTAATTAGATCACCAGACATGAACCCAATCGAATTAGTGTGGGCTCAATTGAAGAGGTACGTTAGGAGTGTTGCAAAGCCAACAACAAAACAGCAACTGGTGGATGGGATAAAGAAATTTTGGCTAGAAGTACTCACACCTGAACATTGTAATAATTATATAAATCACCTGTATAAAGTATTACCTGTTGTAGTTGAAAGAAATGGTCAAGCCACAAATATGTAGTTCTGTATTTTCTGTTTAAAATTTTAAATTGGTGCATTATTAAAAAAAATGATAAAATTGCCTTTGTCTGATTATTGCATAAACTAATGTAGAATATTACACAGTAGTAATGTTATTGATGTGTACTGTATGAACAGTTATTTTCAGTTTTATAAGTCCTGAATAAGAGTACTGTACATTTTGATCAGTGCAGTACATGGAATCGGATGTTGTAATACTTTATTTTTACATTAATATTGATGTTTTTCCAATAAATATTCAATTTTACAGTATGGTACGGTACAGTACATGAGGGTACCTGTACAGTATGATACGTCATTATGGGGGAGAAATACTGTATCCACTAAATGTACAGTAAAATGTTTTTTTCTTATTACAAACACACAAATGCATCTCAGATGGAAATATGCTATACACAGCAGACAGCTTATGGTGACAGAACTTCCCTACTGTATCCCCACCCATACTCGTGGTATATTTTAGATTGCCTAATGAGACACTCCTGCAGCATTGCCAATGATTCATGTAAAACCTGTGTGCAAACAGTATCTGTATTGAATGCAAAGTACAGTAAGAGTACAGTATACAGTATTATCAGAGCCAAACCTGACCAACATGATGCCCTAGGCTAGATTTTGGCTGATGCCCTCTTGCACAGATGCTACGTAGTTCCGCCTCTAACCCTGCACCCCTTTCCCAGCACCATCACCCATTTTGGCGCTCCTACCCCCTATAATCTAAATAAGAACAATGTGCACATTTAGTGCCAGCCCAAAACAGTGTACAGTATGTTCTTGCTGGGAAGGGGCATGGTAACACAATAATACCCGAAGATGAAATGACACAACACAGTACTGCAACTTTATTCACATTATATCATGCAGTGGTGTCTCTTATTCTCATGACATCATATCATAGTACCACATTACTCCTAACAGTAATGCCCCTTATTCACATTACACCCCACCACATTCATCTTTATTTACATTAGACCACAGGTTCTCAAACTCAGTCCTCAGGACCCCACACAGTGCAGGTTTTGCAGGTCTCACAGAATCACAAGTGAAAAAATTAGCTCCACCTACTGTATGGACCTTCTAAAATGTGTCAGTTAGTAATGAATACATCTGTGCACTTGCTGGTTTACCTGCAAAACATGCACTGTGTGGGGTCCTGAGGACCAAGTTTGAGAACCACTGCATTAGACCATGCAGTAGTGCCCTTTCCTTATGTTACACCAGAAAATATTGTAGTACACCTTATACAGTACACATACAGTACAGTAATGCCACACATTAGTAATACATTTCATATTTAAATTTTCTGATTTAATTTCATAGAGCCGCAGTCACTCACAGAATATAGGCATGTACTGTAGCATCTCATTTTATTCTGCAGAAGCTGATTATTCCCATTTCGCTAGTTTGCCGCCTCTGTACAGTATATCACAATAGAAAAAAGTTATAGTGTCAGTGAAAAAAGCACCTCATGACAGATACTGTACACAAGCTCATGTCTAAATACTGTATACTGTAAGCAGTGACATTAAGGGGTACAGTACTGTATATGCAATTGCAGTCGAATTCCGGCAGGAATACGGAAAAAATGGACACGGGATCCCCCATCTTTTTAGAACCAGCACCGGGCTCTGCGCCTGGTCCTGGTGCAAAAAATAAGGGGGACAAAAAAAGCGTAGGGGTTCCCCATATTTTTTGAATCAGCACTGGGCTCCACTAGCTGGACAGATAATGCACAGCCGGGGGAGACTTTTATACCGGTCCCTGCGGCCATGGAATTAAATACCCAACTAGTCACACCTGGCCGGAGTACCCTGGAGGAGTGGGGGCCCCTTAAATCAAGGGGACCCCCCTCCAGCCACTCGATTATCTCTATCACCCCTGTGTATTGTAGCTAGGGGATTGTGACGCTCCTTCAGCATTGCCCCGTACCCTGCACAAAGTGGTCGTTTTGACAGTGTGCTATGCGATTGAGTCCGGTGTACCGTAATACTGTATGCAATCCTACAGTAGCTTATCCCTCCCCTGTGTATTTTGGCTAGGGGATTGTGACGCTCCTTCAGCATTGCCCCATAACCTGCACAAGGGTTCAGGGGCGGCGGCCATTTTGCCAGTGTGCTACAGTATGTCATCGAGTCCGGTGTACCATAATATGCATACTGTGTATTTTAGCTAGGGGATTGTGACGCTCCTTCAGCATTGCCCCATAGTCTGTACAATCTGGACTATTACTTGCTCCGTAGCCTAGGGCCTCTGTGGTCGTCCATGCCGCTGACTTCGTCCAGTCCGCTGCGGTCCTCCAGGCCTCCTCTGCGGTCCTCCAGGCCTCCTCTGCGGTCCTCCAGGCCTCGGTCGTCCAGGCCGCTGACTTGAACCGCTTGGTGGTGTGTTGCAATGATGGTGCGGCAAACTCCAACTTGCCATTCTTCCCTCGTTTGTTCAATGACTTTCTTCATGGCTTCTACCATCTGTTCCTTTATGCCTTCTTTAAGGCCAGCCACATCGGTCTGCAGCTGATTGACCTGTCCACCAACTTCTGACTCCATATTGGTCACCTTACTGAGTAGCTCCTTTAGTAAAACAGGACAGGTACACTGGCAGTCCTGCACTTTGGTGTTCACATCTGTGAAATGCAACCTTCTTCGTGGTGAATGTGTCATGTCTTCTTGTCCAGGGGTGGCTACATGGTCCAAAAAAGAAGCTTCCTGATGCAGCGTGTTTGTCACGTCCTCTAGCACCGGTATTTCCAGATTCATTGGCTGAACACTGTGATCTGCAGGAGATGGAACAATTACATCATTTGCCACACCACATATCAGCTCCAACGTATTATTCTTTGCCTTGGCATTTTTTCGTGGTTTCACCACATTTTCTTTCTGAGCCGCCTTGGCAGTTTTCTTCTTCTTTTGTGGGACTACTGCAGCAAGTTTCTGTGCCACTGATGGGTGGGTTTTGGCACTCCCGTAAAATCTGGTAGTCTGCATTCTTTGTCTTTTGTCTAAAAATATAAAAACCACAATAAGAAAACATGTAAAGCACAGCATGCTAAAAATAGCAAACAACTGTACATTTTCAAATAAAGTGCACAACAGTAAAGTGCAAATACAGTACTGTACAGTATTTGCCTTTTTTCCCTGTGCCTCCCAACAAGAACCTCTGCAGGAGGGACAGAATGCTCTGTTACGGACTTCAGTTTAAATATACAGTATGATTACCATCACCTGTGCGAACAACTATACTGTACAGTAGTTACTGTATTTGATAAGATAGGTGTTTCACCACAAGTGATAGCAATCATTCAGTACTACTGCACATAGTACACCGGGATAAGCGAGGTCTATGCACATTACGTTATACCGAGCTGGATCGCTTAGCAACCTGACAAAATGGCCACCGACCGTGAACTCCCAGCACATGGCAGCGCTTGGATATGGAGTGAGATACAGTATGGTACAGTCCAGGGGCAATGCTGAAGGAGCGTCACAATCCCCTAGCTCAATTACTAGAGCCATCTTAACAGCAGTGTGGGCCCCTGGACACAGCAATGCACTGGGGACCCTACCCACTCACCAGCGGAAGGGGTGGGGGGAGCTATCAGCGGCAGCTTTGATGCTCCGCGGGGGATAGGGGGGTTCTATCTTTCGCTCAGTATGTACAGTAGGACCTGGAGAAATAATTTCTGCTAATTATTCCTTTACTGCACAGATGGGGCAGGAAGGAGAACACTAAACTGTAGAAGGGGGCATTGTGCTGAATGAAGGGGCCCTGGTACATGACTTCCAGGGTGGTAGGGGGTGTTTAATACACAGGGGAGGAGTGGATAATGGAGTGGGCTTAATATTAGTGTTATGGACTGCAATTAGTTTCCTGTATGAAACAGATACAGTACAGTAAATAACCCTCCTTGGAAGTGCATGGGCCCTGTGAGACTTACAGTAGTGTACAGCATAAGGGTCGACTGACATGATGTACAAGCATTACATACAGTACATGTCAGTACTGTATGTAAATTCTTCAATTATTGCCTAACAACAATGCTGCTTACTGTATATTAAATACTGTAGGCCTAGAAATGTGCATCTCAATATAGTAGTTAAAAACACAGGGGCCTATGTGGATAAGCGAGTTCTATGCACACTAAAAATGGCCACCGACCGTGAACCCCCAGCACGTGGCAGCGCTCGGATATGTAGTGAGATACAATATGGCATACATTTCACAGTTCAGGGGGCAATGCTGAAGGAGCGTCACAATCCCCTAGCTCAATTACATTGGGATAAGCGAGGTCTATGCACATTACGGTATACCGAGCTGGATCGCTTAGCAACCTGACAAAATGGCCGCCGACCGTGAACTCCCAGCACGTGGCAGCGCTCGGATATGTAGTGAGATACAATATGGCATACATTTCACAGTTCAGGGGGCAATGCTGAAGGAGCGTCACAATCCCCTAGCCAAAATACACAGGGGAGGGATAAGCTACTGTAGGATTGCATACAGTATTACGGTACACCGGACTCAATCGCATAGCACACTGTCAAAACGACCACTACCCATGAACCCCCACCTCCTGAACCCCCACCTCGTGGCAGGCAGCAGTTGGGTATGGAATGAGAAATGGCATAAGCTGTGCAGGCTACGGGGCGATGCTGAAGGAGCGTCACAATCCCCTAGCTCAATTACATTGGGATAAGCGAGGTCTATGCACATTACGGTATACCGAGCTGGATCGCTTAGCAACCTGACAACATGGCCGCCGACCGTGAACTCCCAGCACGTGGCAGCGCTCGGATATGTAGTGAGATACAATATGGCATACTGTACATTTCACAGTTCAGGGGGCAATGCTGAAGGAGCGTCACAATCCCCTAGCTCAATACAGTATCTCACGCTTACAGTATCTTACAGTATACGCTTACAGTATCTGTGTATTTTGGCTAGGGGATTGTGACGCTCCTTCAGCACCGCCCCGTAGCCTGCACAGCTTATGCCATTTCTCATTCCATACCCAACTGCTGCCTGCCACGAGGTGGGGGTGAATAAAAAAAATAATAAAGTGTGAAAAAAACTACAGTAACATGCATTAGTACTTAAGGAATCGAACCCTGGACTCTGAGTATAGGAAGCGAAACACTTCACCACTTCGCCGCAGACAAATGTATAAATCCGTTGGTTTTGATTATGCTGTAATGGCTACGGGATTAAGACGATAACATACTGTAGAAAATTCCTAATCTTGAGAGGCAATAGTGAACTTGTAACACACATCCATTTGCGACAGTGTACACTACTGGTTTTACAGTACTGTGTTTTGTCTGCGGGACTCGGACGCTCACATACAGTATTCATAAAGTATTGTAGATGGATCATATACTGTATGCTGTACTACTGTATTTGCGTCGGTGTCGTACTGTATATACTGTACAGTACTGTATTAAATAATGCAGCGTAATGAGTACAGTATTTGCTGTATGCAGCGTAATGAGACGCCTTAGTAAAGTAGTCCTTATTATGTATGTCAGTATTGTATTTTACGGGAGACCACACGCATGCGCAGTGGTGATTGTAAAAAGCGACATCTGGTGGCTGATCGCAGGTATTACACGTAAAGGTAACGCCAAACGTCAAATGTCTGTCTCCGTGCGATTAGATAGCCTCTCTGTGGCTATGCGCGCCTCGCTACGCCACAGTGCGCTGCGTATGGTCGAACGGGCCAACCGCCGCGGCCACTCAAGATAAAGGTGGCTACATCTGGACCAGCGTTCAAATCTTTTAGACCTCAGTCCTTTCGATGCTGGGCTGGAGGAACAACCATGCAGAGGGACGTGGTTTTCAACAAACCACTAACCGTCGTCAGGACACAAAGGCGGCTGACGAGCCAGTGGCATGACGTTCTTCCAGCCCATCTCGGCTCTTCAGTTGTGGGAGCACACCTTCAGAAGTTTCACTTTGCGTGGTTTCAGACATCACAGACAGATGGATCCGCAATTTTGTTTTCAAAGGTTTCAAAATAGAGATTGATTGTCTACCACCGATGCGGTTTTTTGAGCAGGTCTGCAGGCCGCTAATCAGTCTCTCATACATTCAGCAGTTTTGGTTCAGGTTCCAGTACACCAGCAAGGTCAAGGGTTTTATTCCAATTTTTTTGTAGTACCAAAGCCGGATGGCTCAGTCACACAGATATGGAACCTAAAGGGGTTCAATCGGTACGTCACTTACTACACATTCAAGATGGAATCCCTATGGCCAGTGATTGCAGGATTAGAACCGCAGCAATTCATGATTTTGCGGGATCTCAAGGATGCGTACTTACACATTCCAATTTGGCCACCGCATCAGGCGTACTTAAGTTTGCAGTACAACAAGCGCCTCGGGTATTCACAAAGGTGATGTCTGTGATGATAGTTCATCTCAGATCCCTGGGAGTGATAATCGTTCCATACTTAGATGACCTTCTCATCAAGGCTTCGTCTCAACAAATACTTCATAAACATGCCTCACTGTTGTACAGTGTACTAGTTCAGTACGGTTGGATTGTCAACTTTAAAAAAAAAATCAAGTCATGTCCCGTGTCAAAGAACTCAATTTTAGGAATGATTCTGATTACGGTGGATCAATGCATTTACCTGCCATAACAGAAAGTACATGCTATTCATCATCTAGTACTGCCAGTGCTCAAACCACGGACAGTCTCGGTGCATTTGTGCATTCGACTGTTAAGACAGATGGGGGCATCTTTCAAAACACTCCAGTTTGGAAGATTTCACTCACGTCCCGTTCAACTGGATCTTCTCGCCTAGTGATCCGGCTCTCGTCTACAAATTCATCAGATGGTGCGCTTGTCTCCAGGGCCAGAGTATCAATACTCTTGTGGCTCCACATACACAATCTCACTGCGGGAAAAAGGTTTGTAGTCTGGAATTGGATAATTCTGATGCTGGACGCAAGTCTCAAAGGTTGGGGAGCAGTGGTCCAACATTGTCAGTTTCAGGGTCTATGTTTAGACCGAGAAAGATTACTGTCAATCAGTGTCCTGGAACTCAGGGCAATTTACAATGTTCTGCGTCAGGCAGTTCACGTGCTCTTGTTTCAGACTGTTCAGGTTCAGTCGGACAACGCGACAGAAGTCGCATACATCAACAAACAAGGAGGGACTCGAAGTCGCATGGCCATGCGAGAAGTTGCTCGAATCCTCAATTGGGCCGAACATCTCCACGTGATATTGTTGGTGGTCTTCATACCAGGACTGCACAACTGGAAAGAAGATTATCTCAGTAGTCAGGATTTTCCTCCAGGAGAATGGGCCTTACATCCAGAAGTGTACCAGATGTTAGTCCAGCGGTAGAGTTACCCAAAGGTGGATCTAATGGCTTCTCGCCATAATCATCAGACAGTTATGTGTCCAGAACAAGAGATCCAAAGACAGTGGCAGTGAATGCTCTCACCATAGCGTGGCCGTACAGCCTCGTGTATCTATTTCCATTTCCGCTGCTTCCTCAGTTGCTAAAGTGGATCAAACGAGAGTCCAAGACCGTCATACTAGTGGTGCCTCGTTGGCCTCGGAGAGTGTGGTTCTCGGATCTTCATGGTCTACTCGCAGATGATCCCTGGCTGATTCTGCTACGTCTAGACCTACTACAGCAGGTGTCGTTCCTTTACCCCGATTTAGCGTGGCTGCGTTTTACAGGGTGGCTGTTGAGACCACTCTCAACACGAGAGGGCATACCACAGTTGGTTATACCAACCATGTTACGTGCTAGGAAGCCAGTTTCAGCAGCTCATTATCACAGGATTTGGCGAGCTTATATAGGTTGGTGTGAAGCTAGGATATTTCCGACATCTTCTTTCACGTTATCCCATCTTTTGCTCTTTTTACAGACAGGGGTTAGATGGAGGATTACGTTTCGCGACACTAACGGTGCAGGTCTCTGCCTTGTCAGTTTTCTTTCAAAGGCATTTGGCTCTTTTGCCAACAGTTCACAATTTCCTGCAAGGTGTCCTTAGAGTTCAGCCTCCATTCATTCCACCTACAGCTCCATGGGTCTTGAATCTGGTTTTGCATGTTTATTCAGTCAAGTTTTGAACCCTTGCAACACGTGGATGTTAAGTTTATAACTTGGAAAACTGTGTTTCTCCTAGCCTTAGCTTCAGCAAGGTGTGTTGCACAATTTGGTGCCTTGTCATGCAAGCCACCGTATCTGCTATTTCATACTGACATATTGATAATTCTGCGGCACCAGCTTCTAGCTTTGGCCGTCTACTGTTACAGGTGCCAAACAGCTCTCCCGCCCCAGAGGGAAGCTTTGGTACATCCCAAAAGTACTCCAGTGACCCCTAGTGGATGAAAAAGAAAATATGATTTTGGTACTTACCAGATAGATCCTTTTTGTTGCACCCACAGGGGGCACTGGACACCCACCCAGAGCAGTTTCTCCTGTCTGGTGGTAAGTTCAGTAGTTCTTATGGTAACACATTTTCACCGACTTGTTCAAATGTTAATGTGATTGCTATCTATTGTCATGTCAATTTTTTAATTGTCCGTTATGTTATAATGTTATATGTAATTCTTCGTTGTTCATCCTCTCTGTCGCTCCTATTTAGCTCAACAAAAAAACACTAAGACATCTTGGGAGAATGGAGGAGGAAGGAGGGTTACACATTTACATTTTTAAATGTGCCTATCCCTGCTATCGCACCGTCCATATCCCAAGAGTACTCTAGTGCCCCCTGTGGATTCAAAGAAAATAATTTATCTGGTAAGTACCAAAATCCTATTATCTGTAGTAATAATACAGGGACATGACTGTGGAGGTGAGGGGATCTGGGCGTATTTACAGTGATATTTATGTCTCCCCCATTTCACAGAGGTGTGAAGAAGACATCTGGTGAGCGTGAGATACCCAGCAGCAATCCTCGTGTGACAGGAGGACTGAGCAGGTCCCAGAGCCCCATCACGGTGCCTCCACCTCACTCACTGGTACATGAGAGACACAGTGACCAGAAGATCCTGGAACTCACCAACAAGATCATTCAGCTGCTGACTGGAGAGGTGACTGCTGGGAATGGGACATTATACAGTAACACCAGGGGATGTGTCTGGATGATGACTGGAGAGGTGACTGCTGGGAATGGGACATTATACAGTAACACCAGGGGACGTGTCTGGATGGTGACTGGAGAGGTGACTGCTGGGAATGGGGCATTATACAGTAACACCAGGGGATGTGTCTGGGTGATGACTGGAGAGGTGACTGCTGGGAATGGGACATTATACAGTAACACCAGGGGATGGGTCTGGGTGATGACTGGAGAGGTGACTGCTGGGAATGTGGCATTATACAGTAACACCAGGGGATGTGTCTGGGTGATGACTGGAGAAGTGACTGCTGGGAATGGGGCATTATACAGTAACACCAGGGGATGTGTCTGGGTGATGACTGGAGAGGTGACTGCTGGGAATGAGACACTATACAGCAGGCTTTTTCAACCAGTGTGCCGTGGCACACTAGTGTGCCGCGACCAGTTGCAAGGTGTGCCGCGGAGCCAGAGCAGCTTCCTGCACCTTCAGAGTGAACTGTTGGCCCGGGCTCTACTTAGAGGATCAGTCGTGCTCCCTCCATGACCTATGCCATGAAAACAATGTGATATCATAGGTCACAGCCGCCGCATCTCACCACCCAGCCAGCCCATCCGCCTGCATACACATCTTCCAGTTCCCGCCTGCATACACAGCTTTCCTTGCCCACCCACATCCTCACCTGCCCGCTGCTCAGAATTTGCAGAACTCCACTGTGAACAACCCCCACCACTGAGTGACAGGGAGGAGGACAGCTGAGAATAATATTTATTTTATTTCTCCTGTGGGGAACAAAAGGATTTCAATAGGTTGTTGGGAGAATATGGATTTATGGGGGGAACAATGTGAATTATTCATGTGGGGAACAATAGGATTTATGTGGGGAGCAATGTGTTTGTTTGTTTTTCTGTGTAGGCCAATGTATGTGTGGATTTTTTTTTAATTTTTTTTTACTGTGAGGGCCAATGTGTGTGTTTTGTTTTTTTCTGTGGGGAACTGATGTTGTGCCTTGGCAATTTTATAATATTGTTCGGTGTGCCGCGAGTAAAAAAGGTTGAAAAACACTGCTATACAGTAACACCAGGGGATGTGTCTGGGTGATGACTGGAGAGGTGACTGCTGGGAATGAGACACTATACAGTAACACCAGGGGATGTGTCTGGGTGATGACTGGAGAGGTGACTGCTGGGAAGGGGACATTATACAGTAACACCAGGGAATGCGTCTGGGTGATGACTGGAGAGGTGACTGCTGGGAAGGGGACATTATACAGTAACACCAGGGGACGTGTCTGGGTGATGACTGGAGAGGTGACTGCTGGGAATGGGACATTATACAGTAACACCAGGGGATGTGCCTGGGTGATGACTGGATAGGTGACTGCTGGGAATGGGGCATTATACAGTAACACCAGGGGATGTGTCTGGGTGATGACTGGAGAGGTGACTGCTGGGAATGGGACATTATACAGTAACACCAGGGGATGTGTCTGGGTGATGACTGGAGAGGTGACTGCTGGGAATGGGACATTATACAGTAACACCAGGGGATGTGTCTGGGTGATGACTGGAGAGGTGACTGCTGGGAATGGGACATTATACAGTAACACCAGGGGATGTGTCTGGGTGATGACTGGAGAGGTGACTGCTGGGAATGGGACATTATACAGTAACACCAGGGGATGTGTCTGGGTGATGACTGGAGAGGACTGCTGGGAATGGGACATTATACAGTAACACCAGGGGATGTGTCTGGGTGATGACTGGAGAGGTGACTGCTGGGAATGGGACATTATACAGTAACACCAGGGGATGTGTCTGGGTGATGACTGGAGAGGTGACTGCTGGGAATGGGACATTATACAGTAACACCAGGGGACGTGTCTGGGTGATGACTGGAGAGGTGACTGCTGGGAATGGGGCATTATACAGTAACACCAGGGGATGTGTGTGGGTGATGACTGGAGAGGTGACTGCTGGGAATGGGGCATTATACAGTAACACCAGGGGATGTGTCTGGGTGATGACTGGAGAGGTGACTGCTGGGAATGGGGCATTATACAGTAACACCAGGGGATGTGTCTGGGTGATGACTGGAGAGGTGACTGCTGGGAATGGGGCATTATACAGTAACACCAAGGTATGTGTCTGGGTGATGACTGGAGAGGTGACTGCTGGGAATGGGACATTATACAGTAACACCAGGGGATGTGTCTGGGTGATGACTGGAGAGGTGACTGCTGGGAATGGGGCATTATACAGTAACACCGGGGGATGTGTCTGGGTGATGACTGGAGAGGTGACTGCTGGGAATGGGGCATTATACAGTAACACCGGGGGACGTGTCTGGGTGATGACTGGAGAGGTGACTGCTGGCAATGGTACATTATACAGTAACACCGGGGGACGTGTCTGGGTGATGACTGGAGAGGTGACTGCTGGGAATGGGACATTATACAATAACACCAGGGGACGTGTCTGGGTGATGACTGGAGAGGTGACTGCTGGGAATGGGGCATTATACAGTAACACCAAGGGACGTGTCTGGGTGATGACTGGAGAGGTGACTGATGGGAATGGGACATTATACAGTAACACCAGGGGATGTGTCTGGGTGATGACTGGAGAGGTGACTGCTGGGAATGGGGCATTATACAGTAACACCAGGGGATGTGTCTGGGTGATGACTGGAGAGGTGACTGCTGGGAATGGGACATTATACAGTAACACCAGGGGACGTGTCTGGGTGATGACTGGAGAGGTGACTGCTGGGAATGGGACATTATACAGTAACGCCAGGGGACGTGTCCGGGTGATGACTGCAGAGGTGACTGCTGGGAATGGGACATTATACAGTAACACCGGGGGATGTGTCTGGGTGATGACTGGAGAGGTGACTGCTGGGAATGGGACATTATACAGTAACACCAGGGGATGTGTCTGGGTGATGACTGTATCACTGTGTGTGTGTCAGGTTCCTATAAGGTGTCAGGATGTCACTGTCTATGTCTCCATGCAGGAGGTGGAGTGTATAGAGGAACACAAGGGTCTGTGCAAGGACGTGATGATGGAGAATCACCGACCCCTCTTATCACTGGGTAAGAGGAGACTGTCATGTATTGTACAGGGGAGAGCAGGTATTGGGCCCCCTATATACACACATCATCTGATAATCACATATATACACTGTACTCAGTCACTGTGTGTCTCCTACAGATGGGCCCAGTAACAGAGATACCCCAGAGAGATGTTCCCATCCACTGTATACCCAGGATTGTACAGAGGAGAATCACAGGATCCCACAGGAGGATCAGGTAGGTGGGATTTAGGGTCTCACCAATATAACAAAGTGACTGTCACTATATAATGTGCAGAGGAGCTGTGTGTGTCTTATACACTGTTATACTATTAATATACTATTATTAATGTATATTGTTTTATGGGCTATTTAGGATGAATGTCTCACTGACATTAAGATAGAAGATACAGAGGGAAAAGAAGAGACGTATGTGACTGATATAAAGGCAGAAGATATAGAGGGAGAAGAAGAGACGTATGTGAGAGGTGATCAGCAGTGTAAGGAGGAAGAAATCCCTACAGATATCAGCACAGGTGAGTAATAAACACTTATTACAGAAAAGAGTCACATATTCTCCTTGCTCAGTCACTACAGCAATCTCTTATCCTACACCCTCCTCTGTCGGTACAAACTAATGAGGAATATATATTTTCCCAGTGAGGGAGTCAGGAGCCATGAGCCCCTATTATACTCCTGCTCTCCCCCCCTCACATCATGTCACTGTGTGTTACCAGCCCAGAGATCTGACCAGTCTCCTCACCACACTCTCTGGTATATCTCATACATCAGGAGCCATCAGCCCCTATTATACTCCTGCTCTCCCCCCTCACATCATGTCACTGTGTGTTACCAGCCCAGAGATCTGACCAGTCTCCTCACCACACTCTCTGGTGTATCTCATACATCAGGAGCCATCAGCCCCTATTATACTCCTGCTCTCCCCCTCACAACATGTCACTGTGTGTTACCAGCCCAGAGATCTGACAAGTCTCCTTCCCACACTCTCTGGTGTATATCATACATCAGGAGCCATCAGCACCTATTATACTCCTGCTCTCCCCCTCACATCATGTCACTGTGTGTTACCAACCCAGAGATCTGACCAGTCTCCTCCCAACACTCTCTGGTGTATCTCATACATCAGGAGCCATCAGCCCCTATTATACTCCTGCTCTCCCCCTCACATTATGTCATGTGTGTTACCAGCACCACAAGAGATATAGCATGTTGGGTAGTTATTGGTAAACTGAGGGGGAGAGTGCAATGGAACATGTGATTCCTGAATGGCTACCACCGCCACCTTCTGGTTAGTGAAATATTTTAATGTAAGGTGTCTCTTACAGGGAGAATTGAGACCTTTTACATTAAGACTTAGAAACGTCACCGTGATAGAGAGAGATCAGATCATGGTATGAAACATCTAGGATCATCTGTGTAAAGTTCAATAGAGTCTGTAGGGCGTGTGCATACTTCAAACTATCAAATCGCAGGTAAAATAAAATAGGGAACAAATATGGGAGACAAACAGAAATAGCGTCCATAAAGGAGCTAGAGATTCCGTCACTAGGGAACCGTGACAGAAAGGTAGAAAAGGGTGGCAGTCTGGCCTAAAAGGAAAACCCACCGACTACCCCAAGTAGCCATACGAGAGGGCAAAATCTAATCATCATAGTAACAACTGTACAAAGAAATATCATATCTCAATGTAACCAATGTATCCAAAGAAGGTAAAGGCCAGGAACATGGCCTGATATCCAATTTACGTTCTACCAACACCTTTATAAGGGCAACAGGATGTTAGACGATCAGTCATGCTTTGCCTGAACACCCAAACATTCTAGAAAGGTATTATGAAACGTAACAGTGGAAAGAATATCAGACCATATACTATATAGCACAGGAAATAAAGATAAAAATATACGTTTTATACCCATAACAAGAGCAAATAAATCTGGCCTAAAAATAGATCCATGCCCAGTAACTTAGTCCCAGTTGGCACATGTTACAGCAGGAAACAGACTCTGAGTGTCTCTAACAGTCTTACTCCTTTAGCATATTACTTAAAGACGGAAGACAACTCCTCCGGGATTGGTTTAGGTAAAGTGTCATGAAGGACTGTCAACAGGAGTTTCCCACTTTTTCAGAATAGCAGGGCCATCCTCGGGTGAAGGTATCACTGTGAAGGCGCCGTTTCGCATCACAATATTCTTAGTAGGAAAGCCCCATTTGTATTGCACATTTCCTTGGGTGGAATAGACGCCTTTTGTCCAGCGTCACAGTAGAAATATCCAGAAATAGCTGCAGATTATCCAGGCACTAAGTTATGGACGAGGAATACAAAGCAACCCGTAGAATGAATTCTTTAATGTGAAAAAGTGGACCCTGAGCAGAGTGTCCCTCAGTGCTTGGATAGGGGCCTGTTTGGACTTTGGGAGTCTATGGATCCTATCAATAAGAAGGTCTGCGGCAGAAGCCTTCAGTGAAAGTTTCTGAAAAGAGAACCGTGGCATAATCATAAAGCTCAGCATTTGTAACATAATCCATAACGCCCATTATTCTGATATTATTTCTCCGAGACCTGTCTTCTAAATCAATGACTTTATCACAAATAGAGACCATGTCTTCCTGAAGGGAGCGTAGAGTAGCAGGACCATCTAGAGTGTCTTAAGAAGTCTTCAGCCATTACAGCTGGGCTGTGCATCTGGCAAGAAGTAGCAGATGATGATGTAGCAGTCTCAGAAGGACCACCTGAATTCGAGGTACCAAAGAGATGGACAGGTGGGGCCGATTTGGTACCTTTTTAACCTTTTTTGGAGGTATTGTAAGTTGGCTACAAAGAGATGGACCTCTCAGAGATAGGAAAATACAAACAATCTATAAATAAATGAGCAGTAGTACACTGTCAGGAGGTTACATCAAGATTACTTAGTTCAAAATTAAATTCTTAGTCGGGGTGATGGGGGTATCCGAGCCCAAATTTCAAGTAAACATGATGTAATGCAACTCAAATAACACAGTAATGACCAAAAAATTC
Source organism: Pseudophryne corroboree (assembly GCF_028390025.1). Classification (NCBI taxonomy): domain Eukaryota; kingdom Metazoa; phylum Chordata; class Amphibia; order Anura; family Myobatrachidae; genus Pseudophryne; species Pseudophryne corroboree. Next base: position 1,236,639 of record NW_026967552.1, read on the forward strand.
CACTAGAGGTCAGCGTGATCACAGACGTGAAGTACTCAGCACAGCGAGACACAAATGGCAAAATATATTCAGTGAATAAATCCACAAAATAATATACTGTGAGGTTGTAATCAGAGTGTAATGAGCTGTACTCAGACGATACTTGATACTGGGCTCTGCATGTAGACTGAGAGGAAGTAGATGATAGTGGTACCATATAAATAGAAGGTAGTTTCACCTCCAGGCAAATGCTTAAATTTAGTGTAATGACCCCGGTCCAGCCGTCAGTACACTTATTTAGCGGCTTATATCAATTTTACACCTTATTGAAGGCAGAAGGCAAAGCATGCGATGGCCAGGCACCAGGATCCAAACTGGCAGCCATCTCACTTCCCAATACCACCGCCGGGCTCCAGTGACTGTGGGCAGCCCTTTCTGTCCCCAGCAGTGGTGGAAGAGCAAGTGCTCCCACCTGAGGCAAAAGCGTCTCCAAGTCATGTGGCTGGAGCGTGCAGGAAAGACTGGGCGCACTTAGCCCCAGAATACAGGCCATGGCTTCAGCAGCGTCACTAGGCTGCGGCAGTGAACGGTGCCCAGAGTGAGCGGAGCGAGTGGCTTTAGGGCAGGAGGAGTGGGGGACTTAATAGATTGGGTCTTGGTCCCAGCGGCGGCTGAGAGCTATCAGGTAGGGTAGATAAGAAGCCACTTAGTGAGGAGAGCTCCATAATGCATGTCTGGATGGATCACGCCCCTCTTATTTATTATTTTATATACAAACAGGGGTGACAGGTGTGTTACATCCCTGCAAAGGCAGATCCAATCTCTTTCTCATCAGACTCTGCTGTCTTCCCTGCACTCTCACTCAGATGTTCACTGCTGTCAGTAGCACACGTATGTAAAGCAGAAATATGGCGGCAGCTGTACAGATTCTGTTATGTAATTCTCTATATCATACTTACCGTACACACATCATCCTTATTACTATTGAGAATATAGAGGTAAGACACTGATGATGGGGGTGTAAAAGTGGTTTAGAACCTAGCAGATGATGATGATGATGATGATTGCAGGGTATTATATGGTGTACTGCATGTAAAATACCTTGTTCCACACACCTACTCTGCTGTAGCAATATACCTTATATAAGGGTGAGTAACACATGTACAGGCTTACCAGCGTATGAGCACACACATAAAGGAATGCTACTGTCAAGTTCGATTAACTTTCAGGAAAAGCCAGTACCCTTATTGCAAATGAATCGGGCCGCTGCGGCCGCTACGTGTATGCACTAAACCCCTATCGTGAATGTACGCGAGTTGCGTAAGCACGCCAACACGTAGTGAGCACAAAGTAGCTACTCGTGTGGCTGAATATACCTTAAACCTTAAACAGAAACAGAATGCGACACCAGTATTTGTATGTTATGTTGTGGTCCAAAGCAGCAACAAATATTTACTCAAAAGGGGATAACAAAGAAATACAACACTAATACAGAGAAGAAGCTACAACCAATGTATACATACGTTAGTTCGCCTGCGCCACCCGGATCCGGTCCTCAGTCGATCTAGATAGATGACCTTAAGAGCATGAGACTGAGACCGGCCCAGAGGCTTGGCTTTTATACAATATTCCAAAGTACATAACAACAGAAACTGTAAGCTCTTCATCCATAGGTCAAGGGGCAGGTCATTTACAGTACGAGAGGGGTCATAGGTTGGTTCGAACAGGTGGGCGCTGCTTGGTCCAGGTGTACTTGCTGGAATCCACCACTGGGTTCCCGCCGAAAGTCAGGAGTACAGTAAATTCAGTAAGATATGATTATTTAATTCCTGCGCATAACTATGCGCAGGAACATGCGATTACATGCAGGCTGCTATCGGAATGTTGCCCATAATTTACTGTACATGTGGATACCAAACACTATGGCCCTCATTCCGAGTTGTTCGCTCGGAGATTTTCATCGCATCGCAGTGAGAATTCTCTTAGTGCGCATGCGCAATGTTCGCACTGCGACTGCGCCAAGTAACTTTACTATGCAGAAAGTAAGTTTACTCACGGCTTTTTCATCGCTCCGACGATCGCATTGTGATTGACAGGAAATGGGTGTTACTGGGCGGATGTATGGCGTTTTATGGGCGTGTGGCTGGAAACGCTACCGTTTCCGGAAAAAACGCAGGCGTGTCCGGAGAAACGGTGGGAGTGCTTGGGCGAACGCTGGGTGTGTTTATGACGTCAGCCGGGACCGAAAAGCACTGAACTGATCGCACAGGCAGAGTAAGTCTGAAGCTACTCAAAAACTGCTAACTCGTTTGTGATCGCAATAATGCGAATACATCGGTCGCACATTTAAGAAGTTTAGATTCACTCCCAGTAGGCGGCGGCTTAGCGTGTGCAACTCTGCTGAAATCGCCTTGCGAGCGAACAACTCGGAATGAGGGCCTATGTTTTGACCTATTTCTGTCCCCTCACATTCTGTAAAGGTGAATACCTCCTTTGCTGTGCCTTCCAAGTAAGTGTAAGTTGCTGGTGTGATGCGTGTAGACTATGTGTAAATAATGCACTAAGTGAATGAAATATGAAAAATGTCTTTGTGGCTTTTCTATGCGTATGCTACCGTATTTACTCATACCATGCGCTAATACGCACGGCCTGCGAGCACATGTACGCTGCGTGCGAGTATGCGCACGCACGGCCGAACACGTGCAAGCACAGAGGCCACTCTGAATGAGGTTTGTATGTGTAGTGTGGGTGTGTAATATTTTCGACTTCGACAGTCCACCCTTTGGTAGTCAACAATAACTGCCACGAATATTTAAAAATGCAGAAAATATTTACATAATACAATATACAATGGTTGAGTATGTACCTTGGAGAGAGGAATAAAAAGTCATAATTTGGAAATGAGTGGCCTAGTGTGATAGTAAAAAGCGTGTGTGTATGAGTAATTGCTTGAAGTAAAAAGCGTGTGTGTATGAGTAATTGCTTGAAGTAAAAAGCGTGTGTGTATGAGTAATTGCTTGAGGAGGATATATCATTGTGCAGTGTTAGCTTCTAGGCTTCGCAAAGTATTCATTATATTCCTTCTCATCCCGTATTAAGGGTCTGTACATGTTCCAACAAACTCCACCGAGCTATATAATAAATGGGGAGCACATTTATCTGATGATACATTGTGGGGATTCGTATGTGTATACTGTTATGGATAACATTTATTGGCTATGTGTATTAATAACTGAGAGTTTGTAGAGATGAGAGTAAGACATGTAAAGGTACATACAAAATGACATTACTATGATGAAACGTTGGTTCCGGTTGGTAGGTCTCTGGGTAGAGGGGAAAACAGAAAGATGGTGAACAGAAACAGGTCGTGAAATTCATTTGCAATCCTTATCATAACACTGTTTCTACGGATGGGTCATAAATCAAATCTGCTGCTGTAACAACGCCCCTCGCTCCTTAGACTCATCAAATTTGTGCTGTGTTTGCGCCGCGTCAAAATTCGAACACACCTGAATATCAAACCAATAATTATGACACCTAAGATCAGGAGAAGGATCTTTCCCACACTGGCAATTACATTCTGTGCCCACTCTCCCAATCCTGAGAACCATTTGAGTGGGTTCAACCATGAGGCCCAGCCGGTCAGTTCATTACCCACAGCAGTTAAAGTAAGGTTGTGCTTCCTTCGGAACTCCCCACTTCAACTGCAAGATCTCGTCCATCTTTTGATCTATAATCTCCGTTGGGTCTTCGGTACTGTTCGTAATATACGGACAGCACTTCACACCATATTGAGTTGCCAGAGTAACACAGTACCCACCTGTCACAGCCGTGACGTAATTCAGGACCATTCTGTGCTGGACCAGCTCCTTCTTGTAGGCTTGCAGTTCCCTGCCCGTATACCTGAAGGTGTCATCATACATCTCTGTGATATTCTCTATCAAGTTCGCCAGCACGTGGATGTACCTATAATCTATAATTCCCCTGGCAGTATGGGTGATATCTAATGCGAGAAGAATTTGAATCCCGGTGGATTCATGGATCAAATCTGAGGCTGCTGCCTCGGTCCTTTCTATGAGGTGTCGCTTGACAATGTGTTCATAATGGGTACGAGTATAAGGAGTCTGAGCGTTGCTGTGAATATCTTTCATTTTGTCATGTGCTATGGTCATAACCTCTGGTAGCACTCTGCCAATATAACACATTCCCTCCGAGCTTGGAGTAAGCCACTTGTACGCTTTTCTTTACACAAATAAAATAAGCATCGTCTGGGAGAATATAGGGGACAGTATGCATTAATATCATGTCATATATTATTCTTCTGAAGAAACCTGTCCCCAGTCCTTTCATCTGCTCGACACAAGTACTTGGCTGAATGATGTGCGCACAATAGCCCTGCGCCACTTTTCCAGCCCACATGGTTTTAGCCCCACGTGTGTACCTGTATCTGAAGAACCTTCCACTTGTGGCTATCTCATGTACAAGCCTGATATCAATGACTCCTCCATCTGCTCTGAATGAAAAGGTCATTGTTTGATTGTTCCATATCACTTCCCAATTTCCAGATTTTCTAAAATTGGTCAGGTTGAAACATAAGTAACCTATCTACCTGGTACTGTTGGAGCTTTAGACTAGGGGGCTTAGATATATTATACTTTACGTCCACCGGTCTCCCTCCGTGTAACCCAAGTACCTCATCTATCGTTAAATGGTATGGCACTAATCCCGATTTACTCTGTCCTTGAGGTACTTGTGAGCACACCTAGCATTCTGTTTGATCTAAAATCGTACCCACTAATGAGTGATAGTCACTCAAAGGATGTTTGTCAATATCGATATTATTGATTGACTGATATCTCTGGATTCACTTATCTTCGACTATGTTATCGCAGTACTTACATATGCAGTTTTCATCAGACAACAACCCTTCACATTTTCTCCGAGCTCTGTGACTACCAGATCTCTTACTTTTACCAGCTCTGACCAAAGTGATACGCTGATCCTGGGGTCCTACCAATCCGTACTCTCCATCAGACCCCATTCCAGATACTTGCTTGACGTCTCGGGGGGCCCTCACAAAAACACATTTTCCTGAACAGAGTCACCAGAAAAATACGAAACAGTCTCTTGGGATGGATCCATTTCGTTAGGAACAAAAATAGGACGAGAGAAAAAAAGAAAAATGTAGTGGGGAGGTGAAAAAAAAAGAAAAATGGTACGACAACCATCCTTGATTTTGCTAACCATCCTTGGCTTTGCCAAACATACTTGATCTTTGCCAACTGTCCTTGATTTTTCTGCTCTCCACGCTCAGGTGCCGTCCAACAGTCCTGCCTCTTTAGCTTTCCCGGAACAGATTCTCTAGTGATTCGAGGTTCTCTTTACCTTTCTCCTTGTCACGAGTTTTCTCCGGGTCAACAACCTTCTTGCAGTGGGACGAGTGGACCCAAGTCTCTCTTTCGCCGACCTTCAGTGCTGTTGTGCTGGTCAATAAAACTTGGTACAGTCCTTCCCACCTGTCAATGAGGCAACCTGAGCGCAGAAAATTTCAAATCGTCACAAAATCCCCAGGTTCAATGACATGACAATTACTGTTCGGTAGGTCAGGAATCGCCAGTTTTAGATTCCTTTGCTGGTTTCTCAGTTGCTGGCTCATCCTAACCAAATATTGCACAGTTATTTCGTTATTGCATTTCAAATCATCCTGGGGGTCTATCATTACATGCGGTTGTCGACCAAAAAGAACTTCGAAGGGTGATAAGTTAAGCAGTGACGTGGGAGTGGTTCTGATGCTGTACAATACTAGTGGAAATGCCTCTGGCCACAACAGTCCAGTTTCAGCCATCACTTTGCTCAGCTTGTTCTTAATAGTGCTGTTCATTCTCTTCACCTTCGCACTTGCCTGTGGCCGGTATGGAGTTTGCAGCTTACTATTAATACCCATCAGTTTGCACATGATCTGAAAGACTTCACCTTTAAAATGGGTCCCCCTGTCACTTTCAATCATTCTAGGGATACCATACCTGCACACACATTCCTGCACGATTTTCTTTGCAGTGAACACGGCAGTATTTGTGGCAGTGGGGAATGCTTCTACCCAGTTGGAAAAGACATCTGTACATACTAACACACATTTCAAATTTCTGCAGGGTGGTAGCTGTATGAAGTCAATTTGTATTACCTGGAAAGGTCCGTCTGTAGGAACGATATGGGATGGCTCCATCGGTATTGTCTTCCCAATATTCTTCCTCAAGCAAGTAAGACATGTCATTGCCTTCTTAACTGCATGTGAAGAGAACCCTGGTGCACTCCAGTAGGCTCTCACCAACTTGGACATACCTTCTTTGCCCAGATGAGTCAGACCGTGTGCCGCCTCAGCTAGGCTTGGGAGATATGCCCTGGGGGCCACTGGCTTACCGTGTCCATCTGTCCAAAGTCCTGAGGACACCTGACCATATCCCTTCACCTTCCAAACGACCTTCTCCTGTAGGGAACACAAATCTTGCATTTCAATTAGTTGTTGCATGCTTACAGTGTTAAATGTCATCAGTGGTGTGATGTTGGTTTGTATGGTTGTGCTTGCTGCTGATTTTGCAGCTTCGTCCGCCCGGCTGTTACCAAGTGAGATTGGGTCTTGGTTGTAAGTGTGCGCTTTACACTTGATAACAGCCACTCTGTCAGGTTCCTGTATTGCCGTCAGCAGTCTTTTGATGTGTGACGCATGCGCCACGGGTGTGCCAGCTGCTGTCATGAAATTTCTGAGGCGCCATAGGGCCCCAAAATCATGTACCACTCCAAACGCATATCTAGAATCCGTGTATATATTAGCTAAATTACCCTTTGCCAACTCACATGGTCTGGTCAGTGCTACCAGTTCAGCGACTTGTGCTGAGTGAGGTGGACCAAGGGGTTCAGCTTCTATGATACCTTCGTCATCTACAACTGCGTATCCGGTGCACAGGTCTCCTGATTCCGTCTGTCTGTGACAAGTACCGTCAGTGTAAAAGGTAAAATCTACGTCCTCTAGTGGGTTGTCACTGATGTCAGGTCTTGCAATGAAGGTCTGGTTTAGGTATTCCATACAGTCATGCATGTCAGTGTCTGCACTAAATCCTCCTTCACCATCATTCTCATCTCCCACCCTTTGTGCATGACAAGGCACACTTGGCAAATAAGTTGCAGGATTTAGTGTGCTGCACATTTTGATGGTGATGTTTACAGGGGCCATCAATGACAGTTCCCACTTTGTACACCTGGTAGATGAGACATGTCTGGTTTGGGCAGAGTTTAGCAAGGCTGACACTGCATGGGGTGTGTGGATGGTCAAGTCATGTCCTAACACTACATCTTCACTTTTACTTACCAACAAAGCGATGGCTGCAACACTTCGTAGGCAAGTAGGGAGAGACCGTGCTACAGTGTCCAGTTGTGTGCTGTAGTAGGCTGCCAGTCTGCTGGCATCACCATGTTTCTGGGTTAAGACTCCTGCCGCGCAGCCAGCACTTTCTGTTCCGTACAATTCAAAGGGTTTCTCATAGTCTGGCATTTCCCAATGCTGGTGCTTGTGACAAACACTCTTTTAGTCTCTCAAACGGATTCCTCAGTATGAGAGACCCGGTCTGGTTTGCTTGATGAGACCATTTCTTGCACTGGTAATGCCAAAATAGAGAACCCTGGAATCCAATTCCGACAGTACCCACACACTCCTAGAAAGGTACGGATTTGTTGCTGGGTTTGCGGCAGAGTCATGTCGCGGATGGCCTGTATCCTGTCAGTGGTAAGGGGTCTCAGTCCTTGCGTCAGGCAGTGTCCCAAATACTTAACCCTTGTCCTGCACAACTGCAATTTATCCTTTGAAACCTTGTGTCCTGTCTCAGAGAGGTGAAACAGAAGCTGTTTAGTATCTGCCAGGGACGACTCAAATGAGTCAGAGCCCAACAACAAGTCATCAACATATTGTATTAGCACTGACCCATTTTCAGGTTGAAAGGATTGCAAACAGTCATGCAGGGTTTGGGAGAAAATACTTGGGCTGTCAATGAAGCCTTGGGGTAGATGGGTCCATGTGTACTGTACTCCCCTGTAAGTAAAGGCGAAAAGGTACTGACTGTCGGGGTGGAGAGGGACAGAATAGAAAGCAGCAGAGGTCAATCACAGTGAAGTAAGAAGAGGTTGCGGGGATCTGCATGAGAATGACCGCTGGATTGGGCACTACGGGGAATTGACTTGACTATTTTATTTATCCCTCTTAAATCCTGCACTAGCCGGTATCCCCTCCCCCCACTCTTTTTCACGGGGAAGATGGGACTGTTAGCTGGGCTGGACATCCTGACAAGGATGCCCTGCTGTAGCAGCCGTTCTATGACAGGGTAAACTCCTAATTCCACCTCTGGCTTCAGAGGGTACTGGGGGATTTTTGGAGCTATCCTGCCATCTTTTATTTGTACTACTGGGGCTACATTCGCCATCGATCCAGTGTTCTGTCCATCTTTGGTTCATAGGGAACCTGGTATTTGCGAGATAATTTCCTCTACCTGCGATGGACAAGTGTCTAGAACGGTAGAGTGCATCATTAGCCTTTGTGGTGTGTCTAACATATCGTACTTCCGGTGCGTGATTTTCAGGGATATCTAAGAACACACCCTCAGGTGTACAATATATGACACACCGCATTTTACACAAGTCTCTGCCTAGTAGGTTAGTCGGGGCCGACACAGCCAACAAAAATTAATGTTTGGTATGCAAAGGCCCTATCGTAACCTCTGCAGGTCTAGTCAAAGGATACTGCTGCACTTTTCCCGTTACTCCCATAGCCGAAATGGTTTTGGCCGAGGTCAATATACCGGTTGGAGATTTGAGTACAGATCTGGCCGCCCCTGTATCTACAAGAAATGGTTGTAGTGTTCCAGCTACATTGACCATGACCTTAGGTTCACTTCCAAGGCCAGCAATCAATTTCACTGGCTGCAGACTACAGGTGTGACCTAACCTCTATTGTGGACTTGGACCCTCCCGTGGGGCATTGGCAGCTACAATATGTGAGGGGGATAACGGTAAGTTTTCGGGGGTTTGCCAGTCCCTCCGTGGTGGGTACCTCCTTGTTTCCCCTCTATGCGGCTCGTACTCTCTCCTGTGTGATCCCTGATCCTGCCTATGTGTGTAGTTATGTGGCTCGTATCTTGGTCTAGGGGGTCTATATTTATGTGTGCTATTACTTGTACACTCCCTGGCATAATGCCCTTCCCTTTTACAAAGAAAACATGTTGCGGGCCTCCTCCAGTCTTCAGGGGTCTGGGGGTTTGGTTGGGTTGACGTTCCTTCCAGCGCCTGAATGCTTGCCATCATCAACCGATCCCCGTGTGTCTCCCTGGTTTTGAGGATATTACGGTCGTGGTCAATTGCTGATTCCCTTAATGCAGTTACCATAATACCCTTCCAATTCAGTAGGGAGGTTTGCACTCTGATCCTCTGTGCCTCCTTCAGCCCCTCCATTAGTACAGAGACAGCTACCTCCCTGTGGTTGGCATTTTCCTTAATATCCTCTACCCCAGTGTATCTAGCCATTTCCTGTATAGCACTGTGGAAATGCTCGGATGCCGTTTCACTTTCTTTCTGCCGTATGGAGAAGATTTTATTCCATTTAACAACAGTTGGGAAATACAATCCTAGTTGTATGTTGATCTGCCTGACATTCTCCAGATTGTAATCATCAGTGAGTGGCACTTCTGGATTTAGCCTGCAGTCTGTGATAAATTTGGGGATGTCAATATTAGGGGGAAGACTCGCTCTCCGCCAATCTTTATTTGTGGGCTCTTGGGAATGTCCCAATTCCTTTATATATTGTTGCCATTTGACTAGATTCTTTCTGGGGTCGGGGAATTCTGCCATAATTGACCTCAGTTCTGTTCGGGACCATGGACAATGCATAGCAATGTTCCTGATGGGGGTCACCCGCTGACTATCAGTTTTCCCATTGGGAACTGCAATCACCCTGACCTGGTGTAACTCGACCACATTGTTTTTATTTGTCTCTATAATACAGGGGGTTACTGTCTCTGCATAATGGACGGTTCCATACTTACCAGTGGTCACGATCTCATCCGCCCCTTCGCAGGCTGTTGCTGCCACTGCCCTTTCTGGTTGGGCAGTGCCCACCCGAGTTTCCTGTATGGTGGCTGCCAGGGCGAGGGCTGACATCATGCTGGGTTCGTCTTCCTTGTTGCTACAATCTTGGGGAGAAGGTAAAACAGTGTACAACTTACATGGGTTAGGTAATATATTATTTGGAAAACCTTTATCGGATATCCTAGAATCAGAGGCTGAATCGAAAAAGGTCAGATTTCCGGCTACCTATAACCCTAAGTCCAAGGGTTTAAAATTTCGCTCTTTTTGTTGCAAAGCGAAAGCTAAAGAGGAGCCTAAGCAACCCCAGTTTAAACCCAGGGGTAGGAAGCAGTGGGCTAGTAAAAAGCCAGCTTCCAAACCTGAACAGAAGCCCTCAGCCTGAAGAGACGGGCCTCTGCCTGGAGGATTCCAGGGTTGGGGGCCGACTCCTTCTTTTTGCACACATATGGCAACAGTCAACAGCAGATGCTTGGGTGCAGAAGGTGGTATCTCAGGGGTATGGGTTCCCATTCAGGAGACAGCCTCCTCAAATATTTTTTTGCACCAGCCCGTCTCGTATAGAGTCGAAGGCAAATGGCCTGCAAGAAGCAGTCCAAAAATGACTGCAGTCAGGTGTGATTGTCCCAGTACCTCCATCACAAAGGGGACAGGGGTTTTACTCCAATCTATTTCTAATCCAGAAGCCAAATGGGTCATATCGACCAATCCTCCATCTGAAAATGTTAAACAAATACATTTGGATCCTAAAGTTCCACATGGAGACGTTACGCTCCATAATGTTGGCTATGGAACCGGGAGATTACATGGTACCTCTGGATGTACGGGATGCTTACCTACATGTGCCTATAGCACCGTCACATCAGTATTACCTCAGGTTTGCTATCCTCCAGGAACATTTCCAGTTCCAAGCTCTGCCCTTCGGGCTAGCTACAGCACCCAGGGTGTTTACCAAGATCATGGTGGTTATGGCAGCTTGTCTGCGCAAACAGGGGGTAAGAATATTCCCATACCTCGACGACCTGTTAATCCTAGCACATTCGCAGGAGTTACTTTTGAGTTATCTTCAACAGACAATAGTTTGTTTACAGAGACACGGGTGGCTCATAAATTGGGAAAAGTCGTCCCTGAATCCGTCACAGCGGATGGTTCATTTGGGGGCCATATTGGATTCAGACCTACAGAAAGTTCTCTTACCAGAGAAAAAGATAGTCAAGGTGCAGGTCATGGCTCAGGAAGCGTTGCATGCCCAGACAATGTCAGTCCATGCAGAAATGCGACTGTTGGGTCTGATGGTATCAACCTTCGACATGGTGGAATATGCGCAATTCCACTCCAGACTGTTGCAGCACCTTATTTTGACCAAATGGAACGGAAATCATCAGACGATAAAGAAGCAGATGATAAAGATTCCAGTGAAAGTAAAAAGGTCTCTAGCGTGGTGGCTACAGACAGACCATTTAAACAAGGGAAGACCTTTTTGGATAAAAGAGTGGCAAGTCCTGACAACAGATGCCAGCCTGCAAGGCTGGGGGGCAGTACTCGGAAGCCTATGGTTCCAGGGAAAATGGACCGCAGGGGAAAGTCGCCTGCCGATAAATCTGTTGGAGATAAGGGCCGTTTACTTGGCTCTAGTTCAGGCAAAGGACAATCTACAAGGAAGACCAGTCCAGATCCGCTCAGACAATGCGACGGCAGTAGCATACCTCAATCATCAAGGAGGAACTCACAGCAAGAGTCTGATGGAGGAAGCAACTCCCATTCTAAAATGGGCAGAACTCCATCTCCCAGGATTGTCAGCAGTATTTGTCACTTGTGTACTAAACTGGGAAGCGGATTTTCTCAGTCGGCACACCATTCAGGAAACCGAATGGGCACTACACCCAGAAGCGTTTCAGACACTGGTGAACAGATGGTGTCTACCGGAGATAGACCTTATGGTGTCTCGTCTAAACAACAAAGTTCCGAGGTATGGATCAAGAACAAGGGACCCAGGAGCGGTCCTTGTAGACGCACTGTCAGTAGAATGGAGGTTTCAGCTGGCATATCTGTTCCCTCCAATATCTCTGTTACCCAGAGTAGTGAGAAAGATAAAACAGGCAAAAGGAGCAATCATTCTAATAGCTCCAGCTTGGCCAAGAAGGCATTGGTACACAGATCTGTGGAGAATGTCTGTGGATGCACCGATACTGCTCCCTCAACGTCCAGATCTACTAATGCAGGGTCCTTGTTGTCACAGTAATCTGGATCGCCTATCTTTGACGGCGTGGCTGTTGAAACCTCTATCTTAGAGGCTAAAGGATTTTCGAAACAAGTAATCCAAAGCATGCTTAGAGCAAGAAAGCCTTCTTCGGCCCGTGTGTATCATAGAATATGGCAAACCTATATTCATTGGTGTTCTGGAAAAAAATTAAATCCGAGATCTTTTAAAGTAGCTAGGATTTTGAATTTCCTTCAGGCAGGATTGGATAAGGGGTTGAAAGTTGCTTCCTTGAGGGTTCAAGTTTCAGCGTTAACTGTATGGTTTCAGCAGAAGATTGCTGATTTACAGGATGTACGTACATTTTTTCAAGGAGTAGTACATATTCAACCTCCATTTGTTCCTCCTGCAGCCCCCTGGGATTTGAATTTAGTTCTTACATTTCTCCAGGGTCCTCTGTTTGAACCACTTGAGAGAGCAGATCTTAAATGGTTAACGGTTAAAGTTCTTTTTATACTGGCAATGGCGTCAGCCAGAAGAGTGTCAGATTTAGGAGCATTATCATGTAAGTCTCCTTTCCTAAGTTTTTTTTCTAGACAGAGCAGTTCTCAGAACGAGATCTAGTTATCTTCCAAAGGTGGTATCAAAGTTTCACCTGAATGAAGAGATTGTAGTCCCAGCTTTTCAGGTATCGGTACTATCTGCGGGAGAAGCGTCGCTGGACGTGGTCCGAGCTTTGAGAATCTACATAGATCGTACTAGTGCCATCAGGAAAACAGATTCCCTCTTCATCCTCTACGGATTCCATAGGAGAGGTTGGCCTGCTAGTAAACAGACGCTGGCGAGATGGCTCCGAATGGTAATATCAGAAGCTTATTCTCATGCAGATCTCCCTATTCCGGCTAATGTCTCTGCACACTCTACACGTAAGGTAGATCCTTCTTGGGCAGCACAGCAGGGTGCTTCAGCAGAACAGATATGTAGGGCAGCCACATGGTCTTCCATAAACACATTCATCAGACATTATGCCTTGGATACTTTTGCCTCTCATGACGCAGACTTCGGGCGAAAGGTCCTCCTGTGCAATCAGGAGCGTCCCCACCACTAAATGGCTTTGGGAATCCCAATGTTATCCTGTGGATAATCCTGTGGACCCAGCCAGAGAAATATACGTTATGGTAAGAACTTACAATTGATAACGGGATTTCTCTTATGTCCACAGGGATCCCACCCTGACGCATCTCATTTGAGGATCTAGACAATCACTAAAACCTCTTCCTTCTTGTATGGAAGGGTGTGCATGTGTGTTCTTATCGCCTAAACAGGTCTCTGCCTGATGTTCCTGCCTAAAATCGCTGTGGAAAGAACTGATCTGAGTCAGGGGGCGGGACTATATGGCGAGGGCCCCAATGCATCCTGGGTGGCCAGAAAGCTCGTGACCGTGTTGGTGCCATTTTCGCTGTCGCTCGACAATATCCCAATGCTATCCTGTGGATACCTGTGGACATAAGAGAAATCACGTTATCAACGGTAAGTTCTTACCATAACGTATATTTTTTCCTGTTTGTCCTGTGGTTCACACCAGCACCTCTGAGACAATACAGCACAAACGCGGTCAGCAACACAAGTTACTTTTAGACACAATGCAAAAGGACGTGTCCCCACGCTTTGTTGCTAGGCCAAAGTCTGTGTGGTCCTGTAAAGTCCGAGTATGTGGTGAAGCGGACGAGCTCCCAACTGTTAAGTTCGATTAACTTTCAGGAAAAGCCAGTACCCTTATTGCACAATGAATCGGGCCGCTGTGGCCACTACGTGTATGCACTAAACCCCTATGTACGCGAGTTGTGTAAGCACGCCAACACGTAGTGAGCACAAAGTAGCTACTCGTGTGACTGAATATACCTTAAACAGAAACAGAATGCGACACCAGTATTTGTATGTTATGTTGTGGTCCAAAGCAGCAACAAATATTTACTCAAAAGGGGATAACAAAGAAATACAACACTAATACAGAGAAGAAGCTACAACCAATGAATACATACGTTAGTTCGCCTGTGCCACCCATATCCGGTACTCAGTCGATCTGGATAGATGACCTTAAGAGCATGAGACTGAGACCGGCCCAGAGGCTTGGCTTTTATACAATATTCCAAAGTACATAACAATAGAAACTAAGCTCTTCATCCATAGGTCAAGGGGCAGGTCATTTACAGTACGAGAGGGGTCATAGGTTGGTTCGAACAGGTGGGCGCTGCTTGGTCCAGGTGTACTTGCTGGAATCCGCCACTGGGTTCCCGTCAAAAGTCAGGAAAATACAGTAAGATATGATTATTGCATTCCTGCGCATAACTATGCGCAGGAACATGCAATTACATGCAGACTGCTATCGGAATGTTGGCCATAATTTCTCTTACGTCCTTGAGGATGCTGGGGACTCCGTAAGGACTATGGGGTATAGACGGCTCCGCAGAAGACATGGGCACTGTAAAGCTTTAGAATGGGTGTGCACTGGCTCCTCCCTCTATGCCCCTCCTTCAGACCTCAGTTAGTTCCTGTGCCCAGTGGAGACTGGATGCACTGCAAGGGAGCTCTCCTGAGTTTCTCTGAAAAAGCTTTTGTTAGGTTTATTACTTTCAGGGAGCACTGCTGGCAACAGGCTCCCCGCTTCGTGGGACTGAGGGGAGAGAAGCAGACCTACTTAACTGATGGGCTCTGCTTCTTAGGCTACTGGACACCATTAGCTCCAGAGGGTCGGAATGCAGGTGTCGTCCTCGCCGTTCGTCCCGGAGCCGCACCGCCATCCTCACAGAGCCGGAAGATAGAAGCCGGGTGAGTATAAGAAGAAAGAAGACTTCAAAGGCGGCAGAAGACTTCAGATCTTCATGAGGTACCGCGCAGTGGTAACGCTGCCCGCCATTGCTCCCAGTTCACACTCACAGGCGCCACAGAAAGGGTGCAGGGCGCAGGGGGGCGCCCTGGGCAGCATAAATATACCTCAAATAGGCACTGGCAGAGTACTTATACTGCGGAGGCAGTATAATTTCAAATCCCCCGCCAGTATAAAGATTTAGTGCGGGATCAAAGCCCGCCATCGAGGGGGCGGAGCTTGATCCTTAAGCACTAACCAGCGCCATTTTCTCCTCAGCATGCTGCAGAGAAGCTGCGCCCGGACTCTCCCCTGCTGATATCAAGTACAGAGGGCCAAAACGAGGGGGGGGGGGGGGGCACATTATTTGGCGCAAAAGTTTGGTGTATTACACATTTATATAAAAAGCGCTGACAGGCTGGGACTTTGTCTCAGTATGCAGTGGCGCTGGGTGTGTGCTGGCATACTCTCTCTGTCTCTCTTAAGGGCCTTATTGTGGGTCAGTCCCCGTAATATTAGATATCCCAGTGTGTGTGGGGGTGTCTGTACGTGTGTGTCGGCATGTCTGAGGTGGAAGGCTCATCTAGGGAGGAGGCAGAGCAGATGATTGTGGTGTCTCCGTCGGCGGCGCTGACACCTGATTGGATGGATATGTGGAATGTTTTAAATGCTAATGTGACTTTATTACATAAAAGATTGGACAAAGCAGAGTCCAGGGAAAAAGCAGGGAGTCAATCCATGGCTTTGACTGTGTCACAGGGCCCTTCGGGGTCTCAAAAACGTCCCCTTTCCCAGGTAGTAGACACTGATACCGACACGGATTCCGACTCCAGTGTCGACTATGATGATGCTAGGTTGCACCCAAGGGTGACCAAGAGTATTCAATATATGATTGTTGCAATAAAAGATGTTTTGCATATCACTGAGGACCCCTCTGTCCCTGACACGAGAGTCTGCATGTTTAAGGAAAAGAAACCTCAGGTAACTTTTCCCCCATCTCATGAGCTGAACACCTCATTTGAAAAAGCTTGGGAAACTCCAGACAAGAAACTGCAGATTCCCAAGAGAATTATTATGGCGTATCCTTTCCCCTCCCAGGACAGGTTACGGTGGGAATCCTCGCCCACAGTGGGCAAGGCTTTAACGCGCTTGTCAAAATAGGTGGCGCTACCATCCCCTGATACGGCAGCCCTCAAGGATCCAGCTGATCTCAGACAGGAAACTACCTTAAAATCAATTTATACACATACGGGTGCCCTATTAAGACCGGCAGTAGTGTCGGCGTGGGTGGGTAGCGCAGTTGCAGCGTGGGCAGATACCTTGTCGTCTGACATTGACACACTAGATAAAGATACCATTTTGTTGGCCTTGGGTCACATTAAGGACGCAGCATTATATATGAGAGAAGCTGCAAGAGCTATTGGGCTGTTGGGTTCAAGAGCCAATGCCATGGCGATTTCTGCTAGACGGTCCCTGTGGACCCGCCAATGGACAGGTGATGCTGATTCAAAAAGACATATGGAGACTTTGTGAAGTTTTATTTGGGGAGGGCCTCGCGGACCTGGTTACCACAGTTACCGCGGGTAAATCTTCTTTTTTGCCTTATGTTCCCCCACAGCAAAAGAAAACACTGCAATATCAGATGCAGTCCTTTCGGTCGCATAAGTTCAGAAAGGGTCGCGGCTCTTCCTTCTTCGCCAGAGGTAGAGGGAAAGAGCGCCTGCTACGACTAGTTCCCAGGAACAAAAATCCTCCCCAGCCTCTACAAAATCCACCACATGACGCTGGGGCTCCGCTGAGGGAGTCCGCACCGGTGGGGGCACGTCTTTGACTCTTCAGCCAAGTCTGGGTTCAGTCGGACTTGGATCCTTGGGTGGTAGAGATTGTGTCCCGGGGCTACAAACTGGAATTCGAAGATGTGCCTCCTCGCCGATTTTTCAAATCGGCCTTGCCAACTTCCTCCCCAGAGAGGGAAATAGTGGCAGCTGCCATACAAAAGCTGTGTCATCAGCAAGTGATTATCAAGCTTCCCCTACTACAACAGGGGAAGGGTTTTAATTCAAGCCTTTTTGTGGTCCCGAAGCCGGATGGCTCGGTCAGGCCCATTCTGAATCTAAAATCCCTTAACCTATATCTGAAAAGGTTCAAATTCAAGATGGAATCTCTCCGGGCAGTGATCTCCAGCCTGGAAGTGTGTGTGTGTGGGGGGGTTATGGTGTCACTAGATATAAAGGATGCGTACCTTCATGTCCCCATATATCCTCATCAGGCGTACCTGAGATTCGTTGTACAGGATTGTCATTACCAGTTTCAGACGTTGCCGTTTGGGCTTTCCACGGCCCCGAGGATTTTCCCCAAGGTAATGGCGGAAATGATGGTGCTCCTGCGCAAGCAAGGCATCACAATTATCCCATACTTGGACGATCTCCTGATAAAGGCGAGTTCAAGGGAGAAATTGTTACAAAGCGTGTCTCTCTCCCTGAGACTACTACAACAACACGGCTGGATCCTAAATCTACCGAAGTCGCAGTTGGTCCTGACAACTCGACTGTCGTTTTTGGGCATGATTCTGGACACAGAAAAACAAAAGGTCTTTCTCCCAGAGGAAATAGCCCAAGTACTCCAGAACATGGTCAGAGACCTGTTAAAACCAGGAAGAGTGTCAGTTCATCAATGCACTTGTGTATTAGGAAAGATAGTGGCGGCCTACGAGGCCATTCCATTCGGCAGGTTCCATGCAAGGACTTTTCAGTGGGACCTTCTGGACAAGTGGTCAGGGTCCCACCTGCACATGCATCGGAAGATTGCCCTGTCCCCCCGGGCCAGGGTCTCTCTCCTGTGGTGGCTCCAGAGTTCTCACATTCTAGAGGGTCGCAGGTTCGGCATTCAAGATTGGGTTCTTGTGACCACGGACGCAAGCCTCCAAGGATGGGGAGCAGTCACACAGGGAAACAATTTTCAGGGAATATGGTCCCGCCAGGAGGCTTGTCTGCACATCAATGTGCAGGAATTGAGGGCCATTTACAACGGCCTCAAACAAGCGGAGACTCTTCTTCGCAACCTACCTGTTCTAATCCAGTCAGACAACGTCACGGCCGTGGCGCATGTGAACCGCCAGGGCGGGACAAAAAACAGAGCAGCAATGGCAGAAGCCACCAGGATTCTTCGCTGGGTGGAAAATCATGTTAGCGCTCTGTCAGCGGTCTTCATTCCGGGAGTAGACAACTGGGAAGCAGACTTCCTCAGCAGACACGATTTCCATCCAGGAGAGTGGGGACTTCATCAAGAAGTCTTTGCAGAGGTGACAAGTCGTTGGGAACTTCCTCATATAGACATGATGGCGTCACGCCTCAACAGGAAGATTCGGACATATTGTTCCAGGTCGAGGGACCCTCAGGCACCAAATCCTAGCTAAAATGGGTATTCCAGAGGAGGTCATCCCTACTCTTATTAAAGCTAGGAAGGATGTTACGGCAAAACACTAACACCGTATCTGGAGAAAATATGTGTCTTGGTGTGAAGCCAAGGATGCTCCTACTGAGGATTTTCAACTAGGACGTTTTCACCATTTTCTGCAGTCAGGTGTGGATATGGGCCTGAAGTTAGGCTCCATTAAGGTGCAGATTTTTGCCATATCCATATTTTATTAGAAGGAATTGGCTTCTCTCCCAGAAGTCCAGACTTTTGTAAAAGGTGTGTTGCACATCCAACCTCCTTTTGTGCCCCCGGTGGCACCATGGGACCTTAACGTGGTGTTACAGTTCCTTAAGTCACACTGGTTTGAACCGCTTCAAACCGTTGAATTGAAGTTTCTCACTTGGAAAGTGGTCATGCTATTGGCCTTGGCATCTGCGAGGTGGGTGTCCGAATTGGCGGCCTTGTCTTACAAGAGCCCCTATCTGATTTTCCATGCGGATCGAGCAGAGTTGAGAACTCGTCCTCAATTTCTGCCTAAAGTGGTTTCGTCATTTCATATGAACCAACCTATTGTGGTGCCCGTGGCTACGGGGGCCTTGGAGAATTCCAAGTCCCTTGATGTAGTCAGGGCCTTAAAGATTTATTTAGCCAGAACGGCTACGGTTCGGAAAACAGATGAACTGTTTGTCCTGTATGCAGCCAACAAGGTTGGCACTCCTGCATCTAAGCTCGCTGGATCTGTAACATGATTCAGCAGGCTCATTCTATGGCTGGATTGCTGGTACCAAATACAGTAAAGGCCCATTCCACTAGGAAGGTGGGCTCTTCTTGGGTGGCTGCCCGAGGCGTCTCTGCATTACTACTTGGTCGGGGTCAAACAGTTTTGCTAAGTTCTACAAGTTTGATACCCTGGCTGATGAGGACCTCGTGTTTGCTCAGTCGGTGCTGCAGAGTCATCCGCACTCTCCCGCCCATTCTGGAGCTTCGGTATAAACCCCATGGTCCTTACGGAGTCCCCAGCATCCTCTAGGACGTAAGAGAAAATAAGATTTTAAACCTAACGGTAAATCTTTTTCTCCTAATCCGTAGAGGATGCTGGGCGGCCGTCCCAGTGCGGAAACATTCTGCAAGACTTGTATATAGTTATTGCATACTTAAGGGTTAAAGTTGAGATCAGTCTTTGGCTGATGCTGTTTTGTTCATACTGTTAACTGGTTATTATTTACCATGTTGTACGGTATGTATGGTGTGGGCTGGTTGTATCTCGCCCTTAGATAACAAAATCCTTTTCCTCGTGCTGTCAGTCTCCTCTGAGCACAGTCCTAACTGAGGTCTGGAGGAGGGGCATAGAGGGAGGAGCCAGTGCACACCCATTCTAAAGCTTTACGGTGCCCATGTCTCCTGCGGAGGCGTCTATACCCCATGGTCCTTATGGAGTCCCCAGCATCCTCTACGGACTAGGAGAAAAAGATTTACTGGTAGGTTTAAAATCTTATTTTACTGTACATGTGGATACCAAATACTATGTTCTGATCTATTTCTGTCCCCTCACATCCTGTAAAGGTGAATACCTCCCTTGCTGTGCCTTCCAAGTAAGTGTAAGTTGCTGGTGTGATGCGTGTAGACTATGTGTAAATAATGCACTAAGTGAATGAAATATGTCTCTGTGGCTTTTCTATGCGTATGCTACCGTATTTACTCATACCACGCGCTAATACGCACTACCTGCGAGCACATGTACGCTGCGTGTGAGTATGCGCACGCACGGCCGAACACGTGCACGCACATAGACCACTCTGAATGAGGTTTGTATGTGTAGTGTGAGTGTGTAATATTTTTGACTTTGACACTACCTTACCAATACTTCCAGGAGTAACGTTAGGAGACATTTCTCTGATCCATCAGCTCATATGACTGATGTTATTATTCATCTAGAATCTCCAATTCATACGATATGTTCCCCATCCATTGTTTTACATTGGTGCTGACATAGGATTTGGCGAGTGACTACATCTCCATTTATACTTCATGGTTAGTTACCAGTACAAGAGAGAGATATATCTAAGTCTTATTATAATATTACATTTGTTATTGTGAGTGTTCTCAGGAGGGTGGACACAATGATAGTCTGAGACACAATATTATAAAGCCTTCATTAAAAGTTATGTTTTATTATACACACACATTTACAATTAAGTGTCCCAGAGAGTCGTCTTCTCCTATTGTTTACAAGATTAATATTGTTCCAGAAAATGTCACATTTCCATAATGTATTTTATTTCCAGCAGATGGACACACAAGCAGGAATATCTCAGAAGGACATCTAATGTTATCGCTGGATTGTGAAAGAAGAGATAATGACAGTAGACAGGATTCTTCAGGAGCTAATCCCATTACCCCAATTATTCATCCAACTCTATCAACTGATCCCTCTGATCCTGGGAAATGTTCTCCTGATCACTCTGATATTGGTGCATCTGTTACAGCTCTGACAGTAGATACAGTGTTTCCCTGTTCTATAGATGTCAAATATTTTACACAGAACACTAAGCCTATTAACCCACAGGCAGGTGAGATGCCATTTCCGTGTTCTGATTGTGGGAAATGTTTTACATACAAATCGTATCTTCTTAGACATCACAGAAGTCACACAGGTGAGAAGCCATTTCCATGTTCTGAGTGTGGGAAATGTTTTGCACACAAATCAGATCTTGTTCAACATCACAGAAGTCACACAGGTGAGAGGCCATTTCCATGTACTGAGTGTGGGAAATGTTTTGCACGGAAATCACATCTTGTTGAACATCAGAGAAGTCACACAGGTGAGAAGCCATTTCCATGTTCTGAGTGTGGGAAATGTTTTGCACACAAATCAGATCTTGTTTCACATCAGCGAAGTCACACAGGTGAGAATCCATTTCCATGTTCTGAGTGTGGGAAATGTTTTGCACACAAATCAGATCTTCTTAGACATCAGAGAAGTCACACAGGGGTGCAGCCATTTTCTTGCTCTGAGTGTGGGAAATGTTTTTCCTGGAAATCGCAACTTGTTACACATCAGCGAAGTCACACAAGTGAGAAGCCATTTCCATGTTCTGAGTGTGGGAAATGTTTTGCACAGAAATCACTTCTTGTTATACATCAGAAAAGTCACACAGGTGACAATCCATTTTCTTGCTCTGAGTGCAGGAAATGTTTTACCCAGAAATCACTACTTGCTACACATCAGCGAAGTCACACAGGTGAGAAGCCATTTCCATGTTCTGAGTGTGGGAAATGTTTTGCACACAAATCAGATCTTGTTAAACATCACAGAATTCACACAGGTGAGAAGCCATTTCCATGTTCTGAGTGTGGGAAATGTTTTGCACACAAATCAGATCTTGTTTCACATCAGCGAAGTCACACAGGTGAGAAGCCATTTCCATGTTCTGAGTGTGGGAAATGTTTTGCACACAAATCAGATCTTGTTACACATCAAAGAAGTCACACAGGTGAGAAGCCATTTCCATGTTCTGAGTGTGGGAAATGTTTTGCACACAAATCAGATCTTCTTAGACATCAGAGAAGTCACACAGGTAAGAAGCCATTTTCTTGCTCTGAGTGTGGGAAATTTTTTGCACTCAAATCATTTCTTGTTAGACATCACAGAATTCACACAGGTGAGAAGCCATTTCCATGTTCTGAGTGTGGGAAATGTTATGCACACAAATCAGATCTTGTTTCACATCAAAGAAGTCACACAGGTGAGAAGCCATTTCCATGTTCTGAGTGTGGGAAATATTTTGCACACAAATCAAATCATCTTAGACATCAGAGAAGTCACACAGGTGAAAAGCCATTTTCTTGCTCTCAGTGTGGGAAATGTTTTTCCCGGAAATCAAAACTTGTTATACATCAGCGAAGTCACACAGTTGAGAATCCATTTCCATGTTCTGAGTGTGGGAAATGTTTTACACAGAAATCACATCTTGTTAATCATCAGCAAAGTCACACAGGTGAGAGGCTATTTCCATACTCTGAGAAATAAATCAGCTCTTGTTGCACAAAATAGACATCACTCAGGTGAGGAACCATTTTAATCTTCTGGAGTATACTTCTTGCCATGCATTGTTCTTCAAGGTTCTTATCCTATCTCCTCTGCTTTTTGCAATATACATGTTACCACTGGGTGAAATAATCAGATGTCATACCCTCATCTACCACTGCTATACAGATGACCTGTCTTTGCTCCAGGTACTGAGAACTCAGTACCAATCCTAAATGGTTGTCTAGCTGAGCTCCAGGTGTGGGTGATGCCAGTTGGCTGTGACTCAGTCCTGGCGAAACAGGTCCTTATGATAGAAGCTCACCAACAAAGGACAGGGCTACAGCTCAGCTTTGCAAACCAGCCAGACGTGCACTTGGGGGTTCAGAGTTACAAAATGCTGATCATGTGCGGAATCTTGGTGTCCTGGATGGTGGAGTGACACTTAGACATCAGGTATCTGCCACAGTCATATACTCATCTGAAGAACATAGCCAGACTCCAGCACTTTATTCCCTCAGAAGATCTACCTACAGTCATACATGTACTTGTATCATCACACATAGACAACTGCAATGTCCTCTACCTGGGTCTCCCAGCAAAAGAATTGCACCACTTGTAGCTTGTTCAGAATGCAGCAGCCAGGCTGTTACCTAACCAGCCCGTTCCTGCCACATAACACCCATTCTCTGCTCCCTTCACCGGCTGCCTGTAAGATGGTGACAATTACATAATCTTACTGACTTTCCCAGCCCTACATGATCAGGGTCCATGGTACCAGAAGCAGCTTCTGCCTCCTTACTGCCCTGCTTTTTTCCACCTGCATATGAAAGACTGTTACCAGAAGTACCAAGAATCCCCAAGCAGTGTTGAGATGTCAGAGGGGGAGACAGGGTGGTGGCACTAGTGCTGTAGCGGGAGCTGTCTGATGCACTGTCTATGGGTAATATTGTCCCCAAGCAGCGCTGAGCTGGCAGAGGGACACGGAGGCTGGCAGTAGTGAGGGGGAGACAGGATGGGTGGCAATAGTGTGGAGGAGACAGGGAAGGTGGCAATAGTGGAGGGAGATGGGGGGATGGCAATAGTGGAGGGAGGCAGGGCGGTTGCAGTAGGGGGAGACGTCTGGTGGTTGTAGTATGGGGGGAGACAGGGTGGTTGGCAGTAGTGGGGGGAGAGTGCGGGTGGCAGTAGTGAAAGGAGACAGGGCGGGTGGCAGTAGTGGAAAGAGAGTGCAGATGACAGTAGTGAAAGGAGACAGGGTGGGTGGCAGTAGTGGGGGGAGACAGTGCAGGTGGTAGTAGTGGAGGGAGACAGGGTGATGGCAGTAGTGGAGGGAGACGGGGCAGGTGGCAGTAGTGGGAGACGGTGGTGGCAGTAGTGGGAAGACAGGGTGGGTGGCCGTAGTGGAGGGAGACGGGGTGGGTGGCAGTAGTGGGGTTAGACACGGGGCGGATGGCAGTAGTGGGGGGAGATGGTGGTGGTAGTGGGGAGAGACCGGGTGGGCGGCAGTAGTTGGGGGAGACAGGGTGGATGGTCACAGTGCAGTACCAGGGGATGCTGGAGGCAGTAAAGAGGTATGGGTCCCGCACAGAACCAGTTGATAATTTGACTTAATTATGCTTATTTCTAATTAATCCCTTGTATGTGTTACTGTTATTTGCTGTGTCAGCCTTCAAGTGTGTTCTGTGTAATAATCCTGAAAGAAGTGCTGCTACTGAACTAATCATTTTAATTAACTTTGAAAAGATGAGATATGAGGTGCACTCTGGAAGCTTATAGGGAGTTAATCAAAGATGAACGCAGATATGACATCACACAGCCCCACCGGAAAATGGTCCCGGCCCTCCAGCATATAGATTGACAAAAATCTGTATATTAAAGATATGAAATGAAGTTGTTTAAAAACAAAAGATTTCTGTTGAGTATTTGTCTCTGTATTATCTTATTTTCAGATAATTGTCACTATGATGACAGAAACAATTTCCTGTTACTGTGTCACTTGTTACTTTTGTGGCCACATTATATCAGTGTTGCTGTGTATAAATCTCCCGTCTGGTGTGTAAAGGTGGGTACACACGCTGCCATTGTGACTGTGCGATTTCCCTTGAGCTGGCCGGAGCCCAGAACAACCAATATTGACTAAAAGTACATGTGATTTTGGCTATGTCCGATTTTGACAGCTCATGTGATTAGTGGGATGACATTACAGGTGGGGGTGTCATAGCTGGGTTACGATGTGCACCCGGACTAGTACTGGACACTGCATCTGGTCTTGAGCGCTGTGGACAGAACTGGGCTGGCTTAAGAATTGGTCTGATTCAGGTGTGGTAGTCAGGCAGTATGAACTGTGATGGTAGGTGACCGGCTGTGGGTACTGGAACACTGATGGGAGCCACCAGTGCAATGTGTAGCGGGGTAACACCTATAGAGAGAGTCATGTGAGAACTGGAGAGGAACGGAATGCTGGGAGGAACAGCAATGCAAGAGAGGCTCGTGTCACTGGCTGGAACCAGTGTGGTAGCTGTGAAGAGGGTGAAGTCTATGGTAATGACTAGAAGAAGCTGAGGGCATCAGCAATAATTGTAGACGCGGCTGAGGATGTTGGCAATACTTGTAGACGAAGCTGAGGATGTCAGCAACACTTGTAAACGAAGCTGAGGATGTCAGCAATACTTGTAGATGAAGCTGAGTACTTCAGCAATACTTGTAGACGAAGGATGGTAACTTGCACTGAGTCTATTACCAGCAGAAGATTCTAGAGCTCACTCCAGGCTGAGAAACACCAAAGCACTGACAGCTTGTTAGTGCTGAGAGCTGGAACTTATACCCAGTGCTTGCAGCTGAGTAGATGAACGGCTCACATGACACTGAGAGACTCCGGGTTGGCTCCTGGAGAATCAGCTGGATGGAGACTGTCATGGCACTGCCCATGGAGAGGAGCAGTGGGAACTCCGGCGTGCTGTGGCCTGGTCCAACGGCCGCCAGCAGGGAGACGCTGTAGCACAATCATGGATAACGCAGCGAGCGGCAGGACACAGCGGAGACGTGCTTGAACGAGGGATCACACCAAGGCTTGTGGCAGAAGTAGACCAAGGCGCGACTGGGGAGCGCAGGTAACCTCCGTTTTGTGACGGGGTCTCTTTCTGTGTAAATAAATAGTGGCAGACATTTTATATCAGTGCATTAATGTGGAGTGGGGGCAATGGCCTGTCCGGAAGCTGCAATTGCATCATGTGATTTCCTCTCATTTCCATATTCCCTTCTGCTGTGTGTGTGTGTGTGTGTGTGTATATATATATATTTTTTTAAATATTTTTAAAAATAATAAATTATGTCTGTTCAAATGTTCTATTTCTTTTTTACTTGTAGGTGAATTAGGGTTGTTGTATTTAAATAATAAACTTACCTGACCCTTTCCTGGAAACGTACATGTATGAAGGTATGGGAGATACCTGCTGCAGTCCCTTCTACTTACATTTGGGAGGTACGGTTGTTTTGGGGGGAATTAGCAGCAAATATTAAATGATACATTGCCTCCATAACGTCTCGCTGACCCTCTGATTTTTACAAAAATATGTTACACAAAATGACATTTGCATTAACAACTATTAATTAAACAAGAAAAACACTATTTTTTTCAAAAAAAACTTTCTACATTAAAAAATAGAAGAAAATCACCAATTCTGGTCTGGATTCATTGACTCTATCAGGAGAACAAGAGCCTTTTTAGCAAGGACTATGCCAACAGTAACCAGTAGAGGAATCGGGCGTATCCCACAGAATATCAGCGCTGCCACCATACATTGGGTATAGAAGATAAAGGGCAGATTTCTGAACAGTGCTTTTAGAAGGAACATAAGTGCATAGATCACAATGATCAGAAGTCTGGGACAATGAGGTCAAGAAACCAACGCTGTGGTACTAATGACCTCAATACAGGTCACTTGGAGCAAGAGACTAGGGTAAGGGCAGCAACAATTTTTTTAAACAACTAAAAATCCAGTTTGAAAAAAAAAAATCATAAATGTAAAAAAATGAGGATTGTCCAGTACAGAGGACTGTGTACTCAGCATGTCTAAGTACATACCACTGGACGATGCGCTGGAATGGGAGGAGGGGGTGGGCTGTATGGGTCCCGGCAGAAAACAGCTCATCTGTTGAGGAGGGTTTCCTGGCACATAATGCATGGGTTGGTGATGTGGGTGGTGGCACATTTGAGAGAGTCGTTGTTTGTGCATCAAGAACCAGACACTTGTAGATTTTTTGATCCTCCATCAGTCGCATCTCTGCCGTGATGTAATTGCCAACAGATTGCTCCAAGTCCGGGGGCCTATTAAGAACCTCCTCAGCGTGAGTAAAAACTGTTGTGAGCTGGTTGGGGCAGAAGTGGGTTTCCAGATAACCTCCGTTGTTTCAAGGGTCATGACTATGGGGTTGGGTCGTCCACTTCAGTTGCCTCACTTATGGAAGGCTCCACTTCCAGCTCCGGTGTAATATCCTGCAATATAAAACAAAAATGATCTCCATGTAAAAATGTGTGGGTGCAATACAATACAAATGTGTGTGTACTTACCAGATCCAGACTCTCTGATGCCTTCTCTTCCACAAGAGTGGGAGAATCCGGATCCAGATGACACTGTGACCTTATCCTTGGCTCTTGCTCCAAAGTGATTTTCATGAGGTCATAATACTACAGTGTTGGCTTGTAAATCTCATCCGTCCCTGCTCCTGAATGTTGCGATTCCATGTACCTATTGTGCTCCTACAAAAACACTGTTGGAAAATTTGTGAGCTTCTTTACCCAATTTAGGTCTGCAGCGCTGTTCCTGGCTCTACTGTATCTGATCAGCTGCTCATATGCCTGATTCCTCTTTGTCCTGTTGGCATAGTCAACACTTATTACACACCACAGGCACTCGTTCTCCTGATACAATTCAATGAATCCAGACCAGAATTTCTGACTTTCATCTGCTGATTTATCTGTGGGAAAAATACACACAATTTAACTACATTGTACAAGTGTAATGTACACACCTATGTCATACAACCTGTATAGTAACGCACAAGCAGCAACTTGAATTATGAGCACCCAGCTGACTCATATCCAGCGCCGTTACATATTATTACACACTGTAATGCCCATTACACATTATTACACACCGCAATGCCCTTTACACATTATTACACACCGCGATGCCCTTTACACATTATTACACACCGTAATGCCCATTACACATTATTACACACCGTACTGCCCATTACACATTATTACACACCGTACTGCCCATTACACATTATTACACACTGTAATGCCCATTACACATTATTACACACTGTAATGCCCATTACACATTATTACACACCGTACTGCCCATTACACATTATTACACACCGTACTGCCCATTACACATTATTGCACACTGTAATGCCCATTACACATTATTACACACTGTAATGCCCATTACACATTATTACACACTGTAATGCCCATTACACATTATTACGCTGCATTATTAACATTAAACATTATTACGCCCTGTAATGCCCATTACACATTATTACACACCGTACTGCCCATTACACATTATTACACACCGTACTGCCCATTACACATTATTACACACCGTACTGCCCATTACACATTATTGCACACTGTAATGCCCATTACACATTATTACACACCGCAATTCCCTTTACACATTATTACACACCATAATGCCCATTACACATTATTACGCTGCATTATGCCCATTACACATTATTACACACCGTAATGACCATTACACATAATTACACACCGTAATGCCCATTACACATTATTACACACCGTACTGTCCATTACACATTATTACACACTGTAATGCCCATTACACATTATTACACACCGTAATGCCCATTACACATTATTACACACTGTAATGCCCATTACACATTATTACACACCGTACTGCCCATTACACATTATTACACACCATAATGCCCTTTACACATTATTACACACCATAATGCCCATTACACATTATTACATACCGTAATGCCCATTACACATTATTACACACCGCAATGCCCTTTACACATTATTACACACCTTAATGCCCATTACACATTATTACTCACCGCAATGCCCTTTACACAACGTTATGCCCATTACACATTATTATGCACATTACACATTATTACACACCGTAATGCCCATTACACATTATTACGCTGCATTATGCACATTACACATTATTACACACTGTAATGCCCATTACACATTATTACGCTGCATTATGCACATTACACATTATTACACACCGCAATGCCCTTTACACATTATTACACACCATAATGCCCATTACACATTATTACGCTGCATTATGTCCATTACACAAAATGACACACCGTTATGCACATTACACATTATTACACACCGTTATACCCATTACACATTATTACACACCGTAATACACTTTACACATTATTACACACTGTAATGCCCATCTCCTATATAATAGCCCAGATCTGTGACTCTGTGCCTGTTTGTCTAATGCTGGGCGTGTCTAGGAAATCTCATTGGGTTAGCAGCAGGTCTATAACACAGTCCACAGCTAATTAGGCGAGAAACACCCTCTCACACAGGTTACATCCAATGGGAGGCTCTGCCCTTTGGCTGCTGTGTGGTCCCAGAGCAGGATTATCAATGGGACTGATGGAGCTGCAGCTCCATGCCCACACCCCAAAATAGGCCCACTGCATCTGCAGCAATATACTCTCCAACAAGTTACACATAACAATCGGTACAAATTTGAAAAGGGCTTTTCCTATACTTTCAATGGAAATTTGTAGAGCCAAAAATCAGTAGAGACCATAAAAAAGGTTCTCTACCTTCCACAAAGGTGCAGCTGGAGGGTATGCCACTGCATCTTCAGCAAGTTTTTGCGCTGTAGATAGGGAAAAAATCCTTTTACTGCAGCGTCCTATGTCCTGCTGCCAGTCCACCTGCCCCCTCCAGTATCAAAAGTCCCCACTCCCTAGCCGCAGCGCAGGTGGAACAAAAGCTGCTGCGGCCACTGGCATAGATGTGTAGGAAAGTGGCGCAGCAGAAGGCTTTCATAGCCCTCCCTGTGGTGCATACTCTCTGAGCCCCGGAGCCTCCTCTGTACATGATGTCACAGAAGTGCCTCCTCGCCACAGCCGCGCCCATATCCCCAGAGGCCCTGACTTTGCAACACAGCACCTGGGCTGCCGGCCTGGAAGCCCCGAGATGGCTAATGTAATGGATAGAGTGGGTGATATTGCAGAGGGTAATGCCTGGACGCTGAATCAATGTAAAAGGTGACAGTGCTGTGCAATGCAGTGGGTGTGCAGTGTCACTGATACTGCACAGCACTCTCACCTTTTACATTGATTCAGCAAGTCAGTTCTGCCAGCTAGTAACTATTGTTAGCGCCGGTGTCTCAACGAGCTGCATTAGACGCACTAAATAAACTACAGCTCCCATTAGCCCTTATCGCTGAAGCATTCCTGCACTTAGGCCTACTGGGAGCTGTAGTTTATTGAGTGCATCATCTTCCCTGTAATGTGGCGCATTGGGACATTGTCGCTAACAATAGGGATTGGCTGCTGTGCGAGTCTCCGGGAGAACCACTGACAAAGGGATGACAGCAGCTTAGCTGCTTTAAGGAGGTGAAGCAGGAGAAGCATTTACCGCCCCTCCCCCAATCGCAGTATCTCTGGGCCCCATCCATTCCTATGTGTCTGCAGCATGAGAGGCGGCCATGTTGGAGACCAAAATGGCTCAGGAACCAATGGGGCTTCTCAGTGTAAGTGTCCAGCCAATCCTGGTACATTTCCTCCTTTAAAAAGGGGCAGCTTGTTGCACTCTCTGCCAGTGCTTTGTTGTTGCTTAGTAAAAGCCCAGCTCTGTGCTCCCACATATAGATTCTGTGTCTCCAGGTAGTCTCAGTTCCCACTCCGCTCCCTGTCCATACCTGCTTTCCACCGCTGCATACTACCGGCCAGCACTCCAGTACACCACCCACAGATACCTGTGCTCCGGTTGGTACTTTGTGTTCCCTGGGACCCTGTGGGGTCTGCCAATCCCTTCAGAGTTCTTCAGCTACATCTTTGAATATCCATGTTCTTCAGCCATGTCTTTGAATATCTGAGTTTTTCAGCTACGTCTTTGAATATCCATGTTCTTCAGCCACGTCTTCTAATACTCAGTATCTATTCATCATCAGAGTTCTTCAGCCATGTCTTTAATTATCCAATCACCACATTTCTTCAGAGTTCTTTTTCCACGTCCTTCTGATATCCAGCAACCATATTTCTTCAGAGTTTTCAGCCCCATCTTTACGTATTCAGTTTCTTCACTCCTATTGAACTATATCTAAATACTCAGACTCTACCAGTAATTTACAATTTCCTGGTCTGTTGCGTCAATCATTTCACAGACCTTCATTCTTGAGTGTCTATCATACGTAAACCTGTATGTTGTTCTCTCATTAAAGTATATGAGAAGAAACTATCTTTGTCCTCCTCATTTCCTCCACACAAGGGCATCTACTCCTTTAGCTATTCCACTCCCAACAGATTCACAAAAACCGCATTGCATTCGGTGACTGTATTCGTTAGGCCACAGCCACCTGTGGTTAAAGCAAGCACCCCATGTGTATATGTGATGTGTTTTGTCAGATTTGCGGCCCCATTTTAAAAAAAGTCAGATTGAATCTGAAAAGCGTGGCACCACAACAATGGAGACCATCTGGAAGTCATATTAATGAGATAGGGGCCCAGTGGTACAGTGCATTGCATATTTATGTCCAATTGATAGCAAAGAAACCAGAAAATCTTTCAGAGATAATAAAGCTGTTTATGCTAATAAAATCCAGGATTTAGTACATATTGTAATGACAAAATGAATAGCTAGCGTGAACGGGTGACAGCATGGCTGGGGGAGGTGCTCTGGTACAGGCATACAGTAAGCTCAGCGGGAATGAATACTAATGAGTGATCAATGGGGTGGTGCAGAAGCCTGCATTGAGTTGCATACTGTAGTGTAGGGAGCTGCCTAGTCTGTGAACAATACCGTGTAAATAGTGCCTCATACCGTGGCATAGATTACCGTAGAAAATAATTTTGTTTTTTTTCAGAATTAAAGGGGAGAAGCGAGAAACCAAATAACTTTATTGAATTAAAAATAATAAATAAATACTTAAAAAATAATAATAATTGCGCACCCTGCTGAGTATCAAACCCAGGAGTTCACACATTGCGGGCGGACACTGTATTCATTGGGCCACAGCCAGCTGTGGTAAGAGTAAGCACCCCTGGTGTATATGTAATATGTTTTGTCTGATTTGTGGCCCCGTTTTTAAAAAAAAAGTCAGATTGAATCCGTCAAGCATGGCGGCACAGCAATGGAGACCATCTGGAAGTCATATTAATGAGATGCGAACCCGGTGGTACAATGCATTACATATTTCTGTCCATTTGATAGGAACTAAATCTCAAATCATTTCTGAGATAATAAAGCTGTTTATGCTAATAAAATCCAGGATTTAGTACACAATGTAAGGACAAAATGAATAGTGTGAACAGGGCGGCAGCGTGGCATTGTATTTTGTAGAATGGGACCTTTTTTTTATATAAAGGGAAGTAGCAACACACCGCATAACTTTATTGCATTAAAAGGTAAGAAATAAATACATAAAAAAATAATAATAATTGTGCCCCGCTGGGGTGCACTCATTGTGGGCTGTGACTGTATTCATTAGGCCACAGCCAGCTGTGGTAAGAGTAAGCACCCCTGGTGTATATGTGATGTGTTTTGTCAGATTTGCTGCCCCATTTAAAAAAAATCAGATTGAATCCGACAAGCGTGGCGGCACAATGGAGACCATCTCAGAATCAACTTTATTGGCCAGGTATACTTGCGTATACTAGGAATTGTTTGCGGTTACAGAGCATCGCCAGATACAACATGGAGGGGGGGATATTTAACATGGAACAATACATAACATGTAGACATACATACATACATACATACATACATACATACATAGTACATAGCATATTGTAGATTACTACGTGAACACTATGCAAGATAGTATCTCAGTTTATAGCTTCAGGCATTTCAGACATTGTTTAGTAGATGAACAGCTAGTGGGAAGAAGCTTTTAGAGGTTATGGTCGACTTGGTGGGAATGGACCTATAACGCCTGCCTGATGGGAGAGTTTAAACAGGACGTGGCCACTTGACTCTGGTCATGTATATGTCATGGACAGAGGAGAGATTGACCCTGATGACCTCTTCTGCCAACCTCACCACCCTCAGTAGCCACCGTCTGTCGCAGTCTTTGGCAGCTCCATACCATACTGTGATTGATGAGCATAGGACAGTCTCCACAATGGCGGTGTAGAAAATGAGCATCAGCTTCTGCGGGATGTTGAATTTCCTGAGTTGCCTCAGAAAGAACATTCTTTGTTGTGCCTTCTTGATGATGGAGCCTATGTTTGCCCCCATTTGAGACCGTGAGAGATATTAGACCCAAGGAATTTGAAGTAGTCAACCCGTGGCACCACACTGTCAGCAATCACTAGTGGGAGCATGGTAGCAGGTTTTTTCTGAAGTCCACTACCATCTCGACCGTTTTGATGGGGTTTAGGTTAAGGTTGTTCTTACTACACCACAGAGTTAGCCAGTCCACCTCGCGTCTGTATGCCGACTCATCTCCTTCCTTGATTAAATCAATGATGGTGGTGTCATCTGTGAATTTTATGATTTTTAGCGGATGCTTGACCGAGATACAGTCATTGGTGTATAGAGAGAAGAGCAGGGGGGAGAGGACACAACCCTGGGGGCCCCCGTGCTGATCAAGCGCACGTCTGATGAGAACTTCCATGCTTTCACTTGTTCCCTCGCTGTCAGGAAGTCCATGATCCAGGAGCATGTTGGTGCTGGAACCCCTAGGGAGAGATGTTTTGGTTGCAGGATACATGGGACAATTGTATTGAAAGCTGAGCTGAAGTTGACAAAAAAGGACTCTAGCATAGGTGCCTGGACGGTCCAGGTGCTGCAGAAGTTAGTGTAGCCCCAAGTTGACTGCGTCCTCGATGCTCGTGTTTGCATGGTAGGTGAACTGCAGGGGATCTAGGTGAGCGTTCGTCACTTCTCTCAGGTGGTTCAGTACTAGCCGCTCGAACACTTTCATGGCCACTGATGTTAGGGCAATTGGCCTGTAGTCATTCAGATCTTTAGCGGTTGCGATCTTGGGAACCGGGACAATTGTTGAGCATTTGAAGCAGGAGGTAACCTTGCACGTCTCCAGCGAGGTGTTAAAGATCCTGGTAAAGATGGGTGCAAGCTGAGCAGCGCAGGACTTTAGGGAAGATGGCGATATGCAATCTGGGCTTGTTGCTTTCCTGGGATTGCCCTTGTTGAACATGTCTTCCACCGCTCCTATATCAACCCACAGAACCTGGGAGGGGGCAGCTATGCTTTGGTCAGGGGTGGGATTGAGACCGGGGGCTGCTTCCTCAAACCTGCAGTAAAAGTTGTTCAGCTCATCTGCCAGTTTTTGGTGCATGACGATGGGGGTTTCTTGTAGCTAGTCATGACTTGCATGTCTCTCCAGACTGATGCGGGTTCGTTGGCTGAGAGGTTTTTTGTCAGCTTGTTGGAGAATTGCTTTTTTGCCAGCCTAATCTCGTGGGTCAGGGAGTTTGTAGTAATTTTGTACAGAGCTCCGTCTCCGCTGCGATGGGCCTCCTCCTTGGCCTGACGGAGCTTCTTGAGTTAAGCGCTGAACCACGGCTTATTGTTGAAGGAGCGGAATGTCTTGATTGGCACGCACATGTCCTCACAGAAACTGATGTAGGATGTCACTATGTCGGACAGTTCGTCCAGGTCAGTAGATGAGGATTCAAAGACCCTCCAGTCTGTGCAGTCAAAGCAGGCCTGTAGCTTCTGCTTAGCTTGTTCAGCTTTTTGTGGACCTAACTACGGGTTTTACCTTTCTTAGCAGCTGGGTGTAGGTTGGGAGGAGCTGAACAGTGGTCGGCAAGGTCCAGGGCTGCACGGGGGATAGACCGGTAGGCATCCTTAATGGTGGTGTAACAATGGTCCAGGGTGCGCCATTCCCTGGTGGGGCATTTGACCTACTGCCTGAACTTTGGTATCTCCTGGCTCAGGTTTGTGCTGTTGAAGTTGCCCAGTACTATGAGTGGTGAGACCGGATATTTCAGTTCTGCATCCGATATCCTGATGGGCTTAGTTTGCACTTGCATGGGTGAATATACACTCCCACCAGGACTATTGAGGCAAATTCCCGGGGGGAGTAAAATGGTTTACAGTTGATGATAAGCGTCTCCAGAAGTGGGCTGCATGATTTGTTTAGGATCGTGATGTTGGTGCACCACCTTTCCTTTACGTGGAAGCAGATTCCACCACCTCTGGTTTACCGGAGAGCTCCTAGTCACGATCAGCCCTGAAGAGGCTAAAGCCCGGTAGGGACACTGAGGGATCGGGAATTTGATTGTCCAGCCACGTCTCAGTGAAGCAGATGCTGATGGCTGATGCTGCACCACAGTACGTTTGGGGCCCGTCTTCGCTTGGGGGAAGGCTTCTTATCACCACTGCCATTTCTATGGAGCATGTTGACATCGCCCTCTCCTGGTACCGCAGACGTGCCATGACTAGGCTGGAGCACCTCATCTCAACTCTGTTTGGGGGCCCTACACTGCCACCACTGGGGGCCTCGGCCACATCACTGGTCATATTAATGAGATAGTGACCCAGTGGTACAGTGCATTACATATTTCTGTCCATTTGATGGCAAAGAAACCAGAAAATCTTTCAGTGATAATAAAGCTGTTTATGCTAATAAATCCAGGATTTAGTACACAATGTAATGACAAAATGAATAGCTAGCATGAACGGGCGGCAGCGTGGCTGGGGGAGGTGCTTTGGTACAGGCATAGAGTGAGCTCAGTGGGAATGAATACTAATGAGTGATCAATGGGGGGAGGTGCAGAGGCTGCATTGAGTTGCATACTGCAGTGTAGGGAGCTGCCTAGTCTGTGAACAATACAGTGTAAATAGCGCCTCATCATACCTTGGCATAGAATACTGTAGAAGAGTATTTTGATTTTTTTTCTCCAGATTTAAAGGAAAGAAGCGACACACCAAATACAATTATTGAATTAAAAAGAATAAATAAATACATTAAAAAAAATAATAATAATTGTATGCCCCACTGGGTATTGAACTCAGGGGTGCATGCATTGCAGTTGACACTGTATTCGTTAGGCCACAGCCAACCGTGGTAAGAGTAAACACCCCTGGTGTATATGTGATGTGTTTTGTCTGATTTGCAGCCGCATTTTTAAAAAAAAGTCGGATTGAATCCACCAAGCGTGGTGGCACAGCAATGGAGACCATCTGGAAGTCATATTAATGAGATAGGGACCCAGTGGTACAGTGCATTACATATTTCTGTCCATTTTAGAGCAAAGAAACCAGAAAATCTTTCAGAGATAATAAAGCTGTTTATGGTAATAAAATCCAGGATTCAGTACACAATGTAACAACAAAATTAATTGTGTGAACAGGGCGGCAGCGTGGCATTGTATTTTGTAGAAGGGGACTTTTATTTAAAGGGAAGAACGTGATTGGCCAGCCTCTCACAGATCACTACTTACTGCCACAGCATTGTTTTCAGCACTATAGTCTTAACGTGGAGCATTCGCCACCCAGCGGTTAAACTGTGTATTACATGGCGTGGGACACAATGCCATAACGTTATTTACAACTCGCGACTCAGGATCCTAAATAGTGCGCTATGAGCAACGATGTTTGAGGACACATCTGTATCTGTGGGAAACATATTAAACACAATTTATATACAAAGTACAAGTTTAATGTACATACCTGTGTCATACAACCTTTTTAGTAACGCACAAACAGCTACTTGAATTATGAGCTCCCAGCTGAAAATTAAAACAAATCTGCAGGACCGTTACACATTATTACACACCGTTATGCCCATTACTGTTATGCACACCAGTGCCTGCAGGAAAGTACTGGTGTCAGGACTGTTATGCACTCCAGTGCCTGCAGGAATGTACTGGTGTTTGAACTGTTATGCAAAACAAATGGACTCACAGACAGACTAGGGAATATGACATAACGTACACAGAAGGTGGTAGGGTAACAAAATACACACAAAGTGAACAGAGAAGCCCAGAGGCTAAGGAACTGGGTATCTCCCTTGTATTAGGACTGCTTAGATGGGAAAAGCAAGATGTTGTGTTTTAATACGTAGAGAACCCGAAATGCTGTTGCTAAGGGCAACAGCAAAACCCTAAAGGGTTACCAACGGGTGTGGCAGTAAACTCCTTGGTCAGAGATGGAATGATAGACACAAGGAGAGTCTCCACAATCCTAATTCTCACTTGCAGTGCACAGGTTCAGCTTACTGCCACTAAACTGACCCCTGACACCTAGCACAGTGAGACAGGATTAGACAGGCAAGTCTTAGAATACAGCCGCAAACTTGCTAAGTTCACAGAGTAGTAACAGAACCCCAGCAAGCTAAACGACTGACTCCAGTCTTACTGCTAGGTCTGGATTGGCAGAGTGTAATACCAAATCCCCAGGCCTATTTGCAGTAAGCAACAAACAAATACAAAGCTACACAGTACTGGCTAACTTTCAGAAACTGACTAACCAACAAAGATTCAGCAGCATCTGCTTACCCCGAAAAGAGGCCCCACAAAGCAGGTGCTGTCCACGCCCCACTCAGACCTCACAGACTGTGAGCACAAAAACCAGCACCGGATCCCCTGCCATGCACAGAGCCTATAACCA
The DNA here is from genome assembly GCF_028390025.1 of Pseudophryne corroboree. Lineage (NCBI taxonomy): Eukaryota > Metazoa > Chordata > Amphibia > Anura > Myobatrachidae > Pseudophryne > Pseudophryne corroboree. Next base: position 1,274,107 of record NW_026967552.1, read on the forward strand.
CTGCACAGCAAAAGACCTGAACCGGAGTATCAGCTGCGCTCAGGTTACTCCGCTAGCACTTGTCTCCCGGTTGCCATGACGACGTGGCAGCACAGGGCAGGAGACCCAAACAATTACACATTATTACACACCGTTATGCCCATTACACATTATTACACACCGTTATGCCCATTACACATTATTACACACTGTAATGCCCGTTACACATTATTACACACTGTATTGTCCGTTACACATTATTACACACTGTATTGTCCATTACACATTATTACACACTGTAATGCCCATTACACATTATTACACACTGTAATGCCCATTACACATTATTACACACCGTTATGCCCATTACACATTATTACACACTGTAATGCCCATTACACATTATTACACACCATTATGCCCATTACACATTATTACACACTGTAATGCCCGTTACACATTATTACACACTGTATTGTCCGTTACACATTATTACACACTGTATTGTCCGTTACACATTATTACACACTGTATTGTCCGTTACACATTATTACACACTGTATTGTCCGTTACACATTATTACACACTGTATTGTCCATTACACATTATTACACACTGTAATGCCCATTACACATTATTACACACTGTAATGCCCATTACACATTATTACACACCGTTATGCCCATTACACATTATTACACACTGTAATGCCCATTACACATTATTACACACCATTATGCCCATTACACATTATTACACAGTGTAATGCCCGTTACACATTATTACACACTGTATTGTCCGTTACACATTATTACACACTGTATTGTCCGTTACACATTATTACACACTGTATTGTCCGTTACACATTATTACACACTGTATTGTCCGTTACACATTATTACACACCGTATTGTCCGTTACACATTATTACACACCGTATTGTCCGTTACACATTATTACACACCGTAATGCCCATTACACATTATTACACACTGTAATGTCCATTACACATTATTACACACCGTTATGCCCATTACACATTATTACACACTGTAATGCCCGTTACACATTATTACACACTGTATTGTCCATTACACATTATTACACACTGTATTGTCCATTACACATTATTACACACCGTAATGCTCGTTACACATTATTACACACTGTATTGTCCGTTACACATTATTACACACTGTATTGTCTGTTACACATTATAACACACTGTAATGCCCGTTACACATTATTACACACTGTATTGTCTGTTACACATTATAACACACTGTAATGCCCGTTACACATTATTACGCACCGTTATGCCCATTACACACTGTAATGCCCGTTACACATTACACACTGTATTGTCTGTTACACATTATAACACACTGTAATGCCCGTTACACATTATTACACACTGTATTGTCTGTTACACATTATTACACACTGTATTGTCCGTTACACATTATTACACACTGTAATGCACATTACACAATATTACACACTGTAATGCCCATTACACATTATTACACACTGTATTGCCCATTACACATTATTACACACCATAATGACCATTACACATTATTACACACCGTAATGCCCATTACACATTATTACACACAGTTATGCCCATTACACAATATTACACACTGTAATGCCCATTACACATTATTACACACTATTGTCCGTTACACATTATTACACACTGTATTGTCCGTTACACATTATTACACACTGTATTGCCCGTTACACATTATTACACACTGTATTGTCCGTTACACATTATTACACACTGTATTGTCCGTTACACATTATTACACACTGTATTGTCTGTTACACATTATTACACACTGTATTGTCCATTACACATTATTACACACCGTTATGCCCATTACACATTATTACACACTGTAATGCCCGTTACACATTATTACACACTGTATTGTCCATTACACATTATTACACACTGTATTGTCCATTACACATTATTACACACCGTAATGCTCGTTACACATTATTACACACTGTATTGTCCGTTACACATTATTACACACTGTATTGTCTGTTACACATTATTACACACTGTAATGCCCGTTACACATTATTACACACTGTATTGTCTGTTACACATTATAACACACTGTAATGCCCGTTACACATTATTACGCACCGTTATGCCCATTACACACTGTAATGCCCGTTACACATTACACACTGTATTGTCTGTTACACATTATAACACACTGTAATGCCCGTTACACATTATTACACACTGTATTGTCTGTTACACATTATTACACACTGTATTGTCCGTTACACATTATTACACACTGTAATGCACATTACACAATATTACACACTGTAATGCCCATTACACATTATTACACACTGTATTGCCCATTACACATTATTACACACCATAATGACCATTACACATTATTACACACCGTAATGCCCATTGCACATTATTACACAGTTATGCCCATTACACAATATTACACACTGTAATGCCCATTACACATTATTACACACTGTATTGTCCGTTACACATTATTACACACTGTATTGTCCGTTACACATTATTACACACTGTATTGCCCGTTACACATTATTACACACTGTATTGTCCGTTACACATTATTACACACTGTATTGTCCGTTACACATTATTACACACTGTATTGTCTGTTACACATTATTACACACTGTATTGTCCATTACACATTATTACACACCGTTATGCCCATTACACATTATTACACACTGTAATGCCCGTTACACATTAATACACACTGTATTGTCCATTACACATTATTACACACTGTATTGTCCATTACACATTATTACACACCGTAATGCTCGTTACACATTATTACACACTGTATTGTCCGTTACACATTATTACACACTGTATTGTCTGTTACACATTATAACACACTGTAATGCCCGTTACACATTATTACACACTGTATTGTCTGTTACACATTATAACACACTGTAATGCCCGTTACACATTATTACGCACCGTTATGCCCATTACACACTGTAATGCCCGTTACACATTACACACTGTATTGTCTGTTACACATTATAACACACTGTAATGCCCGTTACACATTATTACACACTGTATTGTCTGTTACACATTATTACACACTGTATTGTCCGTTACACATTATTACACACTGTAATGCACATTACACAATATTACACACTGTAATGCCCATTACACATTATTACACACTGTATTGCCCATTACACATTATTACACACCATAATGACCATTACACATTATTACACACCGTAATGCCCATTACACATTATTACACACAGTTATGCCCATTACACAATATTACACACTGTAATGCCCATTACACATTATTACACACTGTATTGTCCGTTACACATTATTACACACTGTATTGTCCGTTACACATTATTACACACTGTATTGCCCGTTACACATTATTACACACTGTATTGTCCGTTACACATTATTACACACTGTATTGTCCGTTACACATTATTACACACTGTATTGTCTGTTACACATTATTACACACTTTATTGTCCGTTACACATTATTACACACTGTATTGTCTGTTACACATTATTACACACTGTATTGTCCATTACACATTATTACACACCGTTATGCCCATTACACATTATTACACACTGTAATGCCCGTTACACATTATTACACACTGTATTGTCCATTACACATTATTACACACTGTATTGTCCATTACACATTATTACACACCGTAATGCTCGTTACACATTATTACACACTGTATTGTCCGTTACACATTATTACACACTGTAATGCCCGTTACACATTATTACGCACCGTTATGCCCATTACACACTGTAATGCCCGTTACACATTACACACTGTATTGTCTGTTACACATTATAACACACTGTAATGCCCGTTACACATTATTACACACTGTATTGTCTGTTACACATTATTACACACTGTATTGTCCGTTACACATTATTACACACTGTAATGCACATTACACAATATTACACACTGTAATGCCCATTACACATTATTACACACTGTATTGCCCATTACACATTATTACACACCATAATGACCATTACACATTATTACACACCGTAATGCCCATTACACATTATTACACACAGTTATGCCCATTACACAATATTACACACTGTAATGCCCATTACACATTATTACACACTGTATTGTCCGTTACACATTATTACACACTGTATTGTCCGTTACACATTATTACACACTGTATTGCCCGTTACACATTATTACACACTGTATTGTCTGTTACACATTATTACACACTTTATTGTCCGTTACACATTATTACACACTGTATTGTCTGTTACACATTATTACACACTGTATTGTCCATTACACATTATTACACACCGTTATGCCCATTACACATTATTACACACTGTAATGCCCGTTACACATTATTACACACTGTATTGTCCATTACACATTATTACACACTGTATTGTCCATTACACATTATTACACACCGTAATGCTCGTTACACATTATTACACACTGTATTGTCCGTTACACATTATTACACACTGTATTGTCTGTTACACATTATAACACACTGTAATGCCCGTTACACATTATTACACACTGTATTGTCTGTTACACATTATAACACACTGTAATGCCCGTTACACATTATTACGCACCGTTATGCCCATTACACACTGTAATGCCCGTTACACATTACACACTGTATTGTCTGTTACACATTATAACACACTGTAATGCCCGTTACACATTATTACACACTGTATTGTCTGTTACACATTATTACACACTGTAATGCACATTACACAATATTACACACTGTAATGCCCATTACACATTATTACACACCATAATGACCATTACACATTATTACACACCGTAATGCCCATTACACATTATTACACACAGTTATGCCCATTACACAATATTACACACTGTAATGCCCATTACACATTATTACACACTGTATTGTCCGTTACACATTATTACACACTGTATTGTCCGTTACACATTATTACACACTGTATTGCCCGTTACACATTATTACACACTGTATTGTCCGTTACACATTATTACACACTGTATTGTCTGTTACACATTATTACACACTTTATTGTCCGTTACACATTATTACACACTGTAATGCACATTACACATTATTACACACTGTATTGCCCGTTACACATTATTACACACTGTATTGCCCGTTACACATTATTACACACCGTAATGCCCATTACACATTATTACACACTGTAATGTCCATTACACATTATTACACACCGTTATGCCCATTACACATTATTACACACTGTAATGCCCGTTACACATTATTACACACTGTATTGTCCATTACACATTATTACACACTGTATTGTCCATTACACATTATTACACACCGTAATGCTCGTTACACATTATTACACACTGTATTGTCCGTTACACATTATTACACACTGTATTGTCTGTTACACATTATAACACACTGTAATGCCCGTTACACATTATTACACACTGTATTGTCTGTTACACATTATAACACACTGTAATGCCCGTTACACATTATTACGCACCGTTATGCCCATTACACACTGTAATGCCCGTTACACATTACACACTGTATTGTCTGTTACACATTATAACACACTGTAATGCCCGTTACACATTATTACACACTGTATTGTCTGTTACACATTATTACACACTGTATTGTCCGTTACACATTATTACACACTGTAATGCACATTACACAATATTACACACTGTAATGCCCATTACACATTATTACACACTGTATTGCCCATTACACATTATTACACACCATAATGACCATTACACATTATTACACACCGTAATGCCCATTACACATTATTACACACAGTTATGCCCATTACACAATATTACACACTGTAATGCCCATTACACATTATTACACACTGTATTGTCCGTTACACATTATTACACACTGTATTGTCCGTTACACATTATTACACACTGTATTGCCCGTTACACATTATTACACACTGTATTGTCCGTTACACATTATTACACACTGTATTGTCCGTTACACATTATTACACACTGTATTGTCTGTTACACATTATTACACACTGTATTGTCCGTTACACATTATTACACACTGTAATGCACATTACACATTATTACACACTGTATTGTCCGTTACACATTATTACACACTGTATTGCCCGTAGACAAAATGAATGCACAACAGATTGCAGCGCTCACCAAATACCATGATGCCCCATGTGTATAGTGAACATAGTGATAGGAAATGAAAACATTCACCCTTAATAGGATGATATTCCTCAATAAAATAGCAGAATGGATGGAGGATTCTTTTGTCTCCTAAGAGATCCTTTTTCCTTCACATAAAGGGTACAGGCAGGACTAAATAATCCTTTAAATGACCTGAAAAGACAAAGTACCTCTTTTCCCAATATGAATGGGATGAAATAGGAGGTACTAAAAGCAACAGACCATAGTGTAGTAGGTTAAAAGACACGCACAATTGTTAATGCCACAGATTAAACTCACAGGATAAATGAATTAAAACAGCATATCATAAAAGACTCCATCACATGGCACAACGGATATATCACCATGAGGATCCCAGGACCACAGATGTAAAGAGTGTGGAATACTGGCAGGCTCTCCGGATGCCCGGCAGCATACAGGATCAATCCCCAGGCAGATGTTAAAGTCCGTATGTGTCAGAGTCAGGTATAAAGTGCAAAAGGAGCCACGCTTAAAGCGTATCGGACGCCAAGTCCTTTCTCAGAAGCGTGGTTCATTGGCTCCGTTAGTCCGTTTATAAAGGCACATCGATTGGGACACTCAGCTGTCCTCAATTCCCCGTTGAACTCCGCGCTACTGGAGAAGCGCATGCGCCGCCGTCATCACTGACCGGAACCGGAAATACCTCTTGCGTTCCAGGAAGTGATTTACTTGGCTCCCCATAGCCGCGATGGTCGGCTCTGTTTGCGTTCCATTTACCAGGAAATCCTAGAGGCCGCTCTCCATCACCTCAATGGGGGTATCCCTTTTTAAAGGGAAATATATTGGATCTCCATGCATCAACTGAGTCTTTATAGAGTCCCAACATAAGAGTCCCGGACTACATATAATAACATGAGAAACAAAAAAAATAGAATAAAAAAACGCAGTTACTAGTAATAGAAAATGCATGATGGTACAAGTGAAATCTTATGTGAACATACAACTAAGTGAGAAAGCATTTTAGGTCAAAATCCCCGTTGAGACCTTTAGGTGTATGCATTTCATCTTGGCCTGAGCGAGCCTATTTTTCAGGTCTTTAGTTCTCCACTTTTGTTGCACCACTTGCACACCCCAAAAATTCCTCAAATAACAAGTATTAGAGCCATGTACTCACTTAAAGTGTGAAGAGACATTATGGGTGTCTAATCCCTTGCAAATGTTGTATATGTGCTCGGCCCACCTTACCCTGGCACTCCTTCCTGTCCTACCAACGTAAGCAAGGCCACATACACACTCGAGCACATATACAACATTCTTTGTGTCACGTAATAAAATCCCGAATGGGATAAGTTTGGCCATTAACGTGTACTCAGTGAATTTTCTCACTGGTGCTTTGACCGTTTTACACATCAAGCAATCGCAGCAATGATGAAAACCTTTCGTCCTAACACTCTGCCTTATCTCTGTATCCAAACTGCTTTTTACCAGCTGTTTTTTTAGAGGCGAGGCCCTCCTATAGATGAAGGTAGGTTTCTCAGGTAATACATCGCCTAGTACTGTATCCTGTTTAAGAATATTCCAGTTTTTTATGAATATTTTTTCTATACCTTTAAAAGATCTACTAAACTGACTAATGAATGCCCGTTTGTATCGGTCATCATTAGTAGTGGATTTTTCTTTTATTTCTAACAGAGTGACCCTGTCAGTGTTGTCCACTTTCTTTCTAGCTATATCGAGTGTCCCTGATGTATAGCCCTTCTGTAACAAGCGGTCTGAAAGTTCATCCAACTGTTGACTACACATGCCAGCATCTGTACGGTTTCTTTTAACTCTCACAAACTGGCTGAACGGTATCCCGTCCAACCAGTTTGCGTGATTCTGGCTTGTCCTATCAATAAAACTATTTGAATCCGATTCCTTCCTGTATGTTTTTGAATGGACTTGCCCATCAGAGATATAAATGATTAGATCAAGAAAGGAAACTTCCACATTGCTTTTAGTGAATGTGAATTTAATGGCCATATCGTTAAGATTCAAGGCATCACAAAACAATTGCAAAGGACGTCATCGATATAACGTTGCCAGGACACCAGGCCCGCCACTAGACTGCCATTAGGCCACTGTATTGCCCTTTACACATTATTACACATCCGTAATGCCCATTACACATTATTACACACTGTAATGCCCATTACACATTATTACACACCGTAATGCCCCTTACACATTATTACACACCGTAATGCCCATTATACATTATTACACACCGTAATGCCCATTACATATTATTACACACCGTAATGCCCATTATACATTATTACACACCGTAATGCCCATTACACATTATTACACACCGTAATGCCCATTACACATTATTACACACCGTAATGCCCATTACATATTATTACACACCGTAATGCCCATTACATATTATTACACACCGTAATGCCCATTACATATTATTACACACCTTTATGCCCATTATACATTATTACACACCGTAGTGCCCATTATATATTATTACACACCTTTATGCCCATTACACATTATTACACACCGTAATGCCCATTACATATTATTACACACCTTTATGCCCTTTACACATTATTATACACTGTAATGCCCATTACACATTATTACACACCGTAATGCCCATTACACATTATTACACACAGTAATGCACATTACACATTATTACACACTGTAATGCCCATTACACACCGTAATGCCCATTACATATTATTACACACCGTGATGCCCATTACACATTATTACACACCGTAATGCCCATTACACATTATTACACACCGTAATGCCCATTACACATTATTACACACCGTAATGACCATTACACATTATTACACACCATAATGCCCATTACACATTATTACACACTGTAATGCCCATTACACATTATTACACACCGTAATGCCCATTACACATTATTACACACGTTATGCCCATTACACATTATTACACACCGTAATGCCGTTACACATTATTACACAGCATAATGCCCGTTACACATTATTACACACTGTAACACCCATTATACATTATTACACACCGTAATGCCCATTACACATTATTACACAGGTTATGCCCATTACACATTATTACACACCATAATGCCCGTTACACATTATTACACAACGTAATGCCCATTACACATTATTACACACCGTTATGCCCATTACACATTATTACACACTGTAATGCCCATTACACATTATTACACAGGTTAAGGTTATGCCCATTACACATTATTACATGCCGTAATGTTCATTACACATTATTATTAGATATGAGCGGGTTTGGTTCCCTGAGAACTGAACCCCCCGAACTTCACACTCTGAGTCTGGATCTGGGTCTGGCTCGGGACTTCCAGCCAGACTCTGAAACCAGAACGAGGCAAAACATCATCATCCCGCTGTCAGATTCTCGTGGGATTTGGATCCCATATAAACATCCACATGTCTCTGCCATTTTCACTCCAGACTTGGAGAGTGAGGGAGACAGACCTCTGTCTCTCTCTGTGGGTGGTGGCATTGGGTGGGGTTAGTGTGTGCTCTGTAGGGGTGCTGCTGTAGTCACTGTGGTGTACCTGTGCTGTGTTAGGAGTGCTGTCCTGTCACTGGTGTTTCATGTGCTGCAGCTGTACATGGGTGTTGCTGTCCTGGCTGTCACTGTGTTATACAGGGTGCAGGGGCACTGTCCTCCTGTATGCTGGAAAATATAGGGGTGCTGCTGTTCAAATAACATTACACTGGCCCTGTATGCTATAAAAATTCAGGGGTGCAGTTGTTAAAAACTAAAAGCACACTGCTCCCGTATGCTGTAACATATAGGGGTGCTGCTGGTCCTGTATGTCATAAAAATTCAGGGGTGCAGTTGTTAAAAATTAAAAGCACACTTCTGTATGCTGTAAAATATAGGGGTGGTGCTGTTCAAATAACATTACACTGGCCCTCTATGCTGTACGTATACAGGGGTGCTATGAAAATAAAGGGGCACTGTTCTGTGTGATGTAATAATAAAGTGGTGCTGTCCTGTGAAATGGAGAACAACAGTTTGGAGGAAAAAATTGTGCAAGATCAGGAACCACTTCCAGTTCCTAGTGCTGAAGCTGCTGCTGCCACCAGTCATGACATTGACAATTTAATTCCATCAACTTCATCTGCTAAGGCAGATGCCCAATGTCATAGAGGACATCTAAAATCAAAGAAGCAAAAATGAATAATCAGAAAAAAAAATATCTGACGAGAAACGCAAAATTGGCAATATGCCATTCATGACATGAAGTGGCAAGGTAAGGCTAAGGCCTTGGCCTATGTTCATGACTGGTAGCTCAGCTTCTCATGAGGCCCTCCAGCCTCTCAAATAAAATTAAGCTAGTTAAAGCACAGGAAAAAACATCTGTGCGTTCAGAGATATCGCAAATCCCCAAGGAGAGTCGTAGTGTGTCCGCGGTTGCGATGTCCAGGCCTGACCTTCCCAAGACTGTATGGAAAGAGGAGGCTCCTACCACCATTTGCACGCCCCCTGCAAGTGCTGGGAGGAGCACCACCAGTCCAGTTGCTGATATTGAGATTGAGAATGTCACTGTAGACATACACCAGGATGAGCAGGATATTGGTGTAGCTGGCACTGAGGAGGAAGTTTATGATGAGGATTCTGATGGAGATGTGGTTGGTTTGAATAAGGCACCAGTGGAGACAGTTGTTGTCCATGGGATGAAAAAGCACATTGACATGCCTGGGAAAAATACAAGAAAGCCACCTCTTCGTGTGGAATTATTTATCCACAAATGTGGACAACAGGTGTCAAGCCATATGTTGCCTTTGTCAATCTGTAATAAGTAGGGTTAAGGACGTTAACCACCTAGGAACATCCTCCCTTAAATGTCACCTGCAGTACATTCATCAGAAGTCATTGTCAAGTTCAGAAACTTTGGGTGAGAGCGTAAGCAGTCCACTGACACCTAAATCCCTTCTTCCTGTTGTACCTAAGCTCCTGCAAGCCACACCACCAACTCCCTCAACGTCAATTTCCTACTCAGTCAGGAACGTCAGTAGTCCTGCAGGCCATGTCACTGCCATGACTGACAAGTCCTCTCCTAACCGGGATTCCTCTGGAGGATCCTTGAGTGGTGCGCCTACTGCTGCTGCTGCCACTGCTGTTGTTGCTGCTGGAGTCGATCATCATCCCAAGGACCACTTGTACTACTTCAACTAAGCAATTGACTGTCCAACAGTCCTTTGTGAAGAAGATGAAATATGACAGCAGTCACCCTGTTGCAAAGCGGATAACTGAGACCATAACAACTATGCTGGTGGTAGACGTGCGTCCGGTATCCTCCATTAGTGCAGTGGGATTTAGACAGCTGATGGACATTCTGTGTCCCCGGTACCAAATCCCGTCTAGATTCCACTTCACTAGGCAAGCGATTCCCGGACTGTACAGGGACATTAAGAAAAGTGTCCTCAGTGTCCTTAAAAATGCGGTTGTACCCAGTGTCCACTTAACCACGGACAAGTGGAACAGGGCAGACTAGGGACTACATGACAGTGACAGTACACTGGGTAGATGAATTGCCTCCCGCAGCAACAACAGCAGCGGCACCAGTAGCAGCATCTCACAAATGCCAACTTGTTCCTAGGCAGGCTACGCTGTGTATCATCAGTTTCCATAAGAGCAACACAGCTGACAACCTCTTACAGAAACTGAGGGACTTCATCGCACAATGGCTTACCCCAATTGCATTACATCTGGGCAAATTCCAGCATGTCCCATGTTTTGCACATACAATTAATTTGGTGGTGCAGAATTTTTTGAAAAATGATAGGGGCGTGTAGGAGATGCTGTCAGTGGCCCAAAAAATTGTGGGCCACTTTCGACATTCAGCCACTGTGTGGCGAAGAATGGAGCACCAGCAAACACTCCTGAACCTGCCCTGCCATCACCTGAAGCAAGACGTGGTAACGAGGGGGAATTCAACACTCTATATGCTTCAGAGGATGGAGGAGCAGCAAAAAGCCATTAAAGCCAACACAACCACCTACGATACAGGCAAAGGAGGGGGAATACACCTGACTCAAGTGCAATGGAGAATGATTTCTGTGTTTTGCAAGGTTCTCAAACCCTTCAAACTTGCCACACGTGAAGTCAGTTCAGACACTGCCAGCCTAAGTCAGGTCATTCCCCTCATCAGGCTTTTGCAGAAGCAGCTGGAGAAATTGAAGGAGGAGCTAAGACGGAGCGATTCCATTAAGTATGTGGGAATTGTGGATGGAGGGTTTATATCTAAAGAAGCCTTAATGTGTGGTGCACTCTTTTTTGTTTCATGAATAAATGAAAACATAACTTTTATTATTTTTATTTAAGAAAGATTTTTCAATAGGCATGACATAAGGCAATTGATTGTCAGCCAGGAAAGACAAAGAATTAATGAAAGATATAAAATAATTTATATACCAGCACTACCTATGTATGGGTATATGGGTAGAGCAATAATTGATATAAGCAAGTGAAATATAAAAGGAATTTAAACACAGGTTTTATTTATCAAATGTATGAGATCCTTTCACAACGGGATTGTGATCTCAGAAAAATACTCTTTTAAAGCTGCTCCCTGCAGAGTGTTACTACTGCATACAATCTAAGTGCTCCCTGCAGAGCGTTACTACTGCATACAACCTAAGTGCTCCCTGCAGAGCGTTACTACTGCATACAACCTAAGTGCTCCCTGCAGAGCTTTACTACTGCATACACCCTAAGTGCTCAATGCAGGGCATTACTACGGCATACAACGTAAGTGGCCTTTTCTGGTAACCACTACGTCTTACAATGACCACTTTTTTACTACCCTTAGCGTATCACACGTTAAGACAGTGTTACTACCTATAGTGTATAACAGTGGGATCGTTCTCAAAGGCACAAAGAAACATATATGTACAATTCAGCACATATGCAAAATAATATTGGTATTGAGAGGAAATGTTTTCCTATAACCAAGTATATCATTGTAAAACCCAGGCACCGATGTGATCAAGCAAACATGAAACGTACGTCATCGGAAGCTCAGACGTACACTGTCTCCGGGTGTGTGGATTTCATACCTGACCCGGCGTCTGGGCTCTCGAGCGGCTCCCAGCGCAGCGTTACATGTCTCGTAGCGGTACTGACACCGCTCTCTGCACAGTACTACAGATTCCCCAGTGGCATTGACACTGCAGCCACCATTTCGGGCAGGTACTCAGAGCGGCTCTCTCATTCCCGGGACACTGCTCACCTCCTCTGCAATGTGTACCCGCAACAGGGGAGGGAGCGACTGATCCCGGGGACAGCAGAAGCTGCTGCACTTTATCTTTCCTTCTGCTCTGGTGCTGGTGCTTTCCCTGCTCTCATTGTTCCCAGTCACTGCCCCACGGCACATGGGATAAAAGTAGAAGGGGGATTCAGCTTATATACACCAGAGCTTCTTTATATCTATCAGAGGAAGGATCTCTACCAGAAGAATGGTTATAGCACTGTTTATATAACAGCATATATTATCATTATTACAGGCTGCTACTCTCTCCCCAACCTCATTCATTCTTCAGATGTTATATTTCTGTAGCGGGTGCTGGAGATACAGAAAGGTGGTTCTCCTGATTTGTGGACTCATTGCATACAGACGTCATTACTAGTCACTGGTTACTACTCGTTATCTGACTGATTTATATTTATATCAGGCGTCACTCAGTGATTGGCAATAGTATTGTGTAGATACATGTTGGGACAACTTAGCAGGCCTTTGTAATGAAACAGGCAGAAAGCTGGCTGTTATCTATGTACTAACCTTGGGATAATATAATGTATACCTTGCTCTGTGACAGGGTTTCATATTGTATACCTTGTTACAGGGAATATCCCTTCTCAATAACAATATTGTCACAGAAGTGATACAAATGTGTAGAATTGGATATGCATGCCTTAGAGAACTGTGCTCTGTTACAGGGTTACACATGATATGCTCAGTCACAGGAGAACACCTTTTATTACCAACAATATTGTTTTATTCAATGTGCAGATCTTTGTGATGTGGTCAATTATCAATTTATATATGTACTGAATGGGTAACACATGTGATTGGGGATTCTGCTCTGGTACAGGGTTTTACAATGATATACTTGTTATAGGAAAACATTTCCTCTCAATACAAATATTATTACATATGTGCTGAATTGAACATATATGTTTCTTTGTGCCTTTGAGAACGATGCCACTGTTATACATTATAGGTAGTAACACTGGGGGTAATTCCAAGTTGATCGCAGCAGGATTTTTGTTAGCAATTGGGCAAAACCATGTGCACTGCAGGGGAGGCAGATATAACATGTGCAGAGAGAGTTAGATTTGGGTGGGGTGTGTTCAATCTGCAATCTAAATTGCAGTGTAAAAATAAAGCAGCCAGTATTTACCCTGCACAGAAACAAAATAACCCACCCAAATCTAACTCTCTCTGCACATGTTACATCTGCCTCCCCTGCAGTGCACATGGTTTTGCCCAATTGCTATCAAAAATCCTGCTGCGATCAACTTGGAATTACCCCCACTGTCTTAACGTGTGATACGCTACGGGTAGTAACAAAGTGGTCATTATAAGACATAGCGGTTACCAGAAAAGGCCACTTAGGTTGTAGGCAGTAGTAATGCTCTGCAGAAAGCACTTAGGTTGTATGCAGTAGTAACGCTCTGCAGGGAGCATTTAGGTTGTATGCAGTAGTAACGCTCTGCAGGGAGCAATTAGGTTGTATGCAGTAGTAATGCTCTGCAGGGAGCACTTAGGTTGTATGCAGTAGTACCGCTCTGCAGTGAGCACTTAGGTTGTATGCAGTAGTAACGCTCTGCAAGTAGCACTTAGGTTGTATGCAGAAGTAATGCTCTGCAGGGAGCACTTAGGTTGTATGCAGTAGTAACGCTCTGCAGTGAGCACTTAGGTTGTATGCAGTAGTAACGCTCTGCAGGGAGCACTTAGGTTGTATGCAGTAGTAACGCTCTGCAGGGAGCACTTAGGTTGTATGCATCAGTGACGTTCTGCAGGGAGCACTTAGGTTGTATGCAGCAGTGATGCTCTGCAGGGAGCGCTTACATTTTGTGCAGTAGTAACGCTCTGCAGGGAGCACTTAGGCTGTATGCAGTAGTAACGCTCTGCAGGAAGCACTTAGGTTGTATGCAGTAGTAATGCTCTGCACGGAGCTCTTAGGTTGTATGCAGTAGTAACGCTCTGCAAGGAGCTCTTAGGTTGTATGCAGTAGTAACGCTCTGCAGGGAGCACTTAGGTTGTATGCAGTAGTAACGCTCTGCAGGGAGCACTTAGGTTGTATGCAGTAGTAACCCTCTGCAAGGCACAGCTGTAAAACAGGATTTTTCTGAGATCACAATCCCGTTGTGAAAGGATCTCATACATTTGATAAATAAAATCTGTGTTTAAATCCCTTTTATATTTCACTTGCTTATATCAATTATTGCTCTACCCATATTCCCATACATAGGTAGTGCTGGTATATAAATTATTTTATATCTTTCATTCATTTTTTGTCTCTCCAGGCTGACAATCAATTGCCTTATGTCATGTCTATTGACAAATTTATCTTAAATAAAAATAATAAGTTATGTTTTAATTTATTCATGAAACAAAGAAAAAAGAGTGCGCCACACATTAAGGCTTCTTTAGATATAAGCCCACTAGTGTTTTTTCTAAACCCCCTAACCAGTCATTGCAATTTGCTTAATGGCGCACCTCCAACCAGATTAGCTAATCTTTGGTATTAACACTTTCGGATTATTCCCTCTATCGGTTGGTTCATACATAGAAGGATCATAAAACAATTATAATTTGGGCCTGTGCATAGTCCCTCGGATTTAACGTCTTCCCTGGAAATACTTGTGGATGGAGCCCTTCATTCGCTTTGCCAGGATTCAAGGGTGGTCAACCTGTTGAAATCAGAGCACTACATTTTGGCCACCGTGCTCGGTCCTAGGTTTAAAGCCTACGTTGTATCTCTCTTTCCGGACACAAGTATGCAGAGGTGGAAAGACCTGCTGGTGAGAAAATGGTCAACTCAAGCGGAACGTGACCCATCAACAGCTCCTCCTTCATTTTCTCCAGCAACTGGGGCTGCGAGGAAAAGGATAACATTTCCGAGCCCACTCACTGGACACAAAAGTAACAATACAAGTGACACATTAACAGGAAATTGTTTCTGTCACCATAGCGACAATTATCTGGAAATAAGATAACACACTGACACATAAAAAGACTCAACGAAAATCTTTTGTTTTTAAACAACTTTATTTCATATCTTTAATACACAGATTTTTCTCTATATTTTAAACTTAAAAAATACTTTACTCTGCACAACATGGATAAAATATCCTTTAAAGCACAGAAACAATTCAGGATACATTATAGTATTGCAGGTAAGTAAAACAAATACATATCAAGAGAGCCAAAACACTATGGGGGTCATTCAGACCCAGCCGCAATAGCAGTCCGCAGCAGTTTGCTGGTGGTGACAAAATGCACATGCGCAGCGGCCGCGCAGACACACACATTGCGGTTGCATCCCTGAGGGGTGAATGCGGGCGGGCCGGGACCATTTTCCAGGGGCTGCGTGATGTCACATCTGCGTTCATCTCTGATTAACCCCCTATAAGCTTCCAGATTGCACCTCATAGCTCATCTTTTCCAAGTTACTACAAATTATGAGATCGGTAGCAGCACTACTTTCAGGATTATTACACAGAACACACATAAAGGCTGACACAGCAAATAACAGTAACACATACAAGGGATTAATTAGAAATAAGGAAGCATAATCATCATTAAGTCTAATAGTAAACGGATTCTGTGCGGGACCCATACACCTCTTTACTGCTTCCAGCATCCCCTGGTACTGCACTGTGGCCATCCACCCTGTCTCCCCCCTCTACTGCCACACAGCTGGTCTCCCCCCTACTACTGCCACCCGCTGTCTCCCCCGCTACTGCCACCCACCCTGTCTCCCCCACTAATGCCACCGTTTTCCCCCACTACTGCCACCACGTCTCCTTCCACTACTGCCACCCACCCTGTCTCCCCCCCACTACTGCCACCGCCACCACTACTGCCACTGCCCGTCTACCCCCACAACTGCCAACCGCCTTGTCTCCCCCCACTACTGCCACCGTTCTGTCTACAATACTGCCACGTCTCCAACTACTGTCACTGCACTGTCTTCCCCCATTACTGCCACCCGCCTTGTCTCCCCCCACCACTGTCACCACCCCATCTCCCCCCACTAATGCCACATCTCCCCCCAACTGTCACCACCCCACCACCCCCACTTCTGCCACCACCCTGTCTCCCCCACTACTGCCACCACCTTGTCTCCCCTCTGACAACTCAGTGCTGCTTGAGGACAAGATTCTCACAGACATTGCCTCCGGCAGCCCCCACTAGAGCACTAGTGCCACCACCCTCTATGCCCCCCTGACATCTCAGCACTGCTTGAGGATTCTTAGTACTGCTGGTAACAGTCCTTCATCTGCAGGTGGAAGTTAGAAAGCACGGCAGTAAGGAGGCAGAAGCTGCTTCTGGTTCCATGGACCCTAGTCATGGTGGGCTGAGTCAGTAAGATTTTGTAATAGTCACCATCTTACAGGCAGCCGGTGAAGGGAGCAGAGAATGGGTGTTATGTGGCAGGAACGGGCTAGTTAGGTAACAGCCTGGCTGCTGCATTCTGTACAAGCTGCAAGCGGTGCAATTCTTTTGCTGGGAGACCCAGGTAGGGGACATTGCAGTAGTCTATGTATGATGATACAAGTACATGTATGAGTGTAGGTAGATCTTCTGAGAGAATTACGTGCTGGAGTCTGGCTCTGTTCCTCAGATGAGGATCTAATTGTGGCAGATACTGATGTTTAAGTGTCACTCCACCATCCAGGACACCAAGATTCCGCAAATGATCAGCATTCTGTAACTCTGAACCCCCAAGCCCGGTTGGTTTGCAAAGCTGAGCTGTAGCCCTGCCCTTTGTTGGTGAGCTTCTAGCATAAAGGCCTGTTTCACCAGGACTGAATCACAGCCAACTGGCATCACCCACACCTGGAGCTCAGCTAGACAACCATTTAGGATTGGGACTGGGTTTTCAGTACCTGGAGCAAAAGACAGGTCATCTGCATAGCAGTGGTAGACGATGGCATGACATCTAATTATTTCACCCAGTGGTAACATGTATATTACAAAAACATAGGAGAAAGGATAAGAAACTTGAAAAACAACGCATGGCAATGAGTATACTTCAGAAGATTAAAATGGTTCCTCATCTGAGTGATGTCTACTGTGTGCAACAAGAGCTGATTTATTTCTCAGAGTATGAAAATGACCTCTCACCTGTGTGACTTTGCTGATGTCTAACAAGATTTGATTTTTGCGTATAACATTTCCCACACTCAAAACATGGAAATGGCCTCTCACCTGTGTGACTTCGCTGATGTGTAACAAGTTGTGATTTCCGTGTAAAACATTTCCCACACTCAGAACATGGAAATGGCCTCTCACCTATATGACTTCGCTGATGTGTAACAAGTTGTGATTTCCGTGTAAAACATTTCCCACACTCAGAACATGTAAATGGCTTCTCACCTGTGTGACTTCTGTTATGTTTAACAAGATGTGATTTGTGTGAAAAACATTTTCCACACTCAGAACATGGAAATGGCCTCTCACCTGTGTGGCTTTGCTGATGTCTAAGAAGATCTGATTTCTGTGTAAAACATTTCCTGCACTCAGAGCAAGAAAACCACTTCTCACCTGTGTGACTTCTCTGGTGTATAACAAGAGCTGATTTGTTTGCAAAACATTTCCCACACTCAGAACATGGAAATGGCCTCTCACCTGTGTGACTTCGCTGATGTATAACAAGATGTGATTTGTGTGTAAAACATTTCCCACACTCAGAGCAAGAAAATGGCTTCTCACCTGTGTGACTTCGCTGATGTGGAACAAGTTGTGATTTCCATGTAAAACATTTCCCACACTCAGAACATGGAAATGGCCTCTCACCTGTGTGACTTTTCTGATGTGTAACAAGATTTAATTTCAGTGTAAAACATTTCCCACACTCAGAACATGGAAATGGCCTCTCACCTGTGTGACTTTGCTGATGTTTAACAAGATTTGATTTCCGTGTAAAACATTTCCCACACTCAGAACATGGAAATGGCCTCTCACCTGTGTGACTTCGCTGATGTGTAACAAGTTGTGATTTCTGTGTAAAACATTTCTCACACTCAGAACATGGTAATGGCCTCTCACCTGTGTGAGTTTGCTGATGTGTAACAAGTTGTGAGTTCTGTGTAAAACATTTCCCACACTCAGAGCAAGAAAATGGTTTCTCACCTGTGTGACTTCTGTTATGTACAACAAGATGTGATTTCAGTGTAAAACATTTCCCACACTCAGAGCAAGAAAATGGTTTCTCACCTGTGTGTCTTCTGTTATGTACAACAAGATGTGATTTCAGTGTAAAACATTTCCCACACTCAGAACATGGAAATGGCTTCTCACCTGTGTGACTTCGCTGATGTGTAACAAGAGCTGATTTGTATGTAAAACATTTCCCACACTCAGAACATGGAAATGGCCTCTCCCCTGCCTTAGCTGGCTGATGGGTAATGAGCTTTGTGTTCTGTGTAAAACATTTGGCATCTATAGAACAGGGAAACACTGTATCTACTGTCAGAGCTGTAACAGATGCCCCAATATCAGAGTGATCAGGAGAACATTTCCCAGGATCAGAGGGATCAGCTGATAGGGCTGGATGTATAATTGGGGTAATGGGGTTATCTCCTGGAGAATCCTGTCTTCTGTCATTATCTTTTATGTCACAATCCGGGGATAACATTAGATGTCCTTCTGAGATGTTCCTGCTTGTGTGTCCATCTGCTGGAACTAAAATACATTATGGAAATGTGACATTTTCTGTAACAATATTAATCTTGTAAACAATAGGAGAAGACGACTCTCTGGGACACTTAATTGTAAATGTGTGTGTATAATAAAACATAACTTTTAATGAAGGCTTTATAATATTGTGTCTCAGACTATCATTGTGTCCACCCTCCTGAGAACACTCACAATAACAAATGTAATATTATAATAAGACTTAGATGTATCTCTCTTGTACTGGTAACTAACCATGAAGTATAAATGGAGATATAGTCACTCGCCAAGTCCTATGTCAGCACCAATGTAAAACAATGGATGGGGAACATATCGTATGAATTGGAGATTCTAGATGAACAATAACATCAGTCATATGAGCTGATGGATCAGAGAAATGTCTCCTAACGTTACTCCTGGAAGCATTGGTAAGGTAGCATTCCTTTATGTGTGTGCTCATACGCTGGTAAGCCTGTACATGTGTTACTCACCCTTATATAAGGTATATTGCTACAGCAGAGTAGGTGTGGAACAAGGTACTTTACATGCAATACACCATATGATACCCTGTAATTATTATCATCATCTGCTAGGTTATAATCTACATTCTCTAACGTCCTAGAGGATGCTGGGGTCCGTTTAGTACCATGGGGTATAGACTGGTCCTTTGGGAGCCACTAGCACTTTAAGAGTTTAATAGTGTGGGCTGGCTCCTCCCTCTATGCCCCTCCTACCAGACTCAGTTTAGAAAATGTGCCCGGAGGAGCCGGTCACAGCTAGGGGAGCTCCTAGGAGTTTTCTTAGTTTTTTATTTTCTAGAGATAGTTAGGTTACAGGAAGGCTGCTGGCAACAGCCTCCCTGCTTCGTGGGACTTAGGGAGGGGGGAAGGAACCAACATCTTGAAGAGTTAATGGTTCTCTACTCCACTGACAGGACACTGAGCTCCAGAGGGTGCTGATCGCAAGACCACGAGGCGACTGCTCACTTCCGCAGCACGGCCGCCACTACCTAACAAAGGCAGAAGAAAGAAAAGTGGTGAGTATAGCGCCGGCGGCCCGGTTAACGGATCACCAGCGGGTATGGCGGCACAAGGGTGGGAGCGCAGCTCTCACAGGCTGCGCTCCAGGAAGGCTCAGCAACACACAGTGTAGGCGCTTTGAGGGGCGTCCTGAGCCAGCGCGGATAAACCCTACACTGGTCACGCAGATAACAGGGGCTAATCCCCCTGTTATCACTAAAATCCTCAGGCCAGTATAAACAATTAGTGCTGGAAGCCACGCACCATTACAAGGAGTGGGGCTTCCTTTCAGAGCGGATCCAGCACTCACCAGTGCCATTTTCTCCCTGCAGATCTTAGGAACTAGGACATTGACAGGGAGCGCTGCCCTCCCTATTAAGGTTAGTCAGCGCCGGGCTTTTATCATAATAACTGCCTACAGGGGCGCTGTGTGGCTGGCTCCTTATACTCTGTGACTCTCTGAAGGTACTATGGGGGAAACTGTGTCTGACATTTTCCTGTGTGTGTGTGTGTGTAAGTGTGTATATCCACATTACCATGTCTAAGGACTCTGTGTCCTGTGCTGCAGAGTGTGTATCTTCTCCTGAGGAGTCTATTCCATGTACTCAGGACTGCAATATCCTGTCTCAGCCTTCTGAATCCGAACCCCCATGGGTGGATTCTTTAAGGGGAATGATATCCCAGATTTCAACAAGGATGTCACATACTGAGAAAGAGACGCAGGTTTTGAGACAATCTGTAGTGGGTTTGAAGTATTCAGCTCCCACTACTTCATCTAAAACCCCACCTACATACCCCAAAAACGTACACTTGCCCAGATAATGCAAGCTGACACTGATACCGACTCTGATACGCTTCTGTATCTAGGCTGTCTAAAAAGATGGTTTTACCTGTTCCTGGTTCAACCGCCATAAAGGAGCCGGCTGACTGCAAGATTGAGACTACGCTCAAATCACTATACACTGCTACAGGCATGGCTTTAAGGCCCACTATTGGTTGTGCGTGGATCTCTAAAGCCATAGTAAAGTGGTCAGGCACCTTACTAGAGGACTTATATACTATGGATAGGAGTGACATTGACTTGTTTTTACGTCACATATAGGATTCTGCAGGTTTCATGGTGGAGGCCATGAAGGACATTGGCCAGCTACTTCCATGGCTGTCTCAGCACGCAGAGGACTCTGGATATGCCAATGGACTGCGGATTCAGAATCCAAGAAAAGTGTGGAGAACCTGCCATTCACAGGTCAGCCACTATTTGGGGACGCATTGGATGTGTGGATTTCCACGGCGACTGCGAGTAAGTCGACATTTCTTCCCTCTGCAGCAGCCCCAGCTAGGAAATCTTATCCTTAATCTACACTGCAGTCCTTTTGGACCGCAAAATAAAAAAAAATCCAAACCCCCTCCCACCTTCTTTAGAGAAGGTCGGGGAAGATCCAAAAAACGTGCACCAACAGGTTCCCAGGAACAGAAACCAGGTACTGCTTCCTCTAAATATTCAGCATGATGGTGGACCTCTCAGCCTGGAGATCAGGCAGGTGGGATTGAGACTAAAAGATTTCAGTCACGTCTGGGCGTCATCATGCCTAATCCCTGGGTGACGGATATTGATACCCAGGGGTACAGACTGGAGTTTCAGGAACTCCCACCTCACAGATTCTTCAAATCAGGCTTACCAGCTTTGCTGACAGAAAGTGCTATCCTACAGGAAGCCATTCAAAAATTGGAACGAACATATGTCATTGTTCCAGTTCCACCTTACCCAAAAACCAAGGGTTATTACTCAAACCTGTTTGTGGTACGAAAACCGGACAGTTTGGTAAGGCCTATATTGAACTTGAATTCGTTGAACCCCTACTTGAGGGTTTTCCAATTCAAGATGGAGTCTCTGAGAGCAGTGATCTCAGGTCTGGAGGAGGGGGAATTCCTAGTATCCCTGGATATCAAGGATGCGTACCTTCACATTCCGATCTGGCCACCTCACCAGGCCTATCTACGGTTTGCACTACAAGACTGTCACTATCAGTTCCAGACGTTGCCATTTGGCTTCTCCACAGCACCGAGGGTGTTCACCAAGGTCATGGCGGAGATAATGCTCCTCCTACGCAAACAGGGAGTGAACATAATTCCATATCTGAATGATCTGCTGATAGAGGCATCTTCCAAGGAGAAGCTGTTGCAGAGTATTGCGCTCTCAACTCAATTACTCTGGGATCATGGGTGGATCCTGAACCTTCCAAAGTCACATTTGGAACAGACTGGCCTTCCTGGAGATGATACTCAACACGGAAGTGCAGATGGTGTTTCTACTGGTGGAGAAAGCGTTGGTGATCCAATCAATGGTCTGGGACGTCTTGAAACCTCCCCGGGTATCGGTTCATCAGTGCATTCGCCTTCTGGGGAAGATGGTAGCCTCCTACGAGGCTCTACAATACGGAAGATTCCATGCACGGTTCTTCCAGCTGGATCTCCTGGACAAGTGGTCAGGATCGCATCTTCACATGCACCAGCAGATACGCCTGTCGCCGAAAGCCAGAATTTCACTCATCTGGTGGCTGCAAACTTCTCACCTGCTTGAGGGACACAGGTTCAGGATTCAGAATTGGATTCTTCTAACCACGGATGCAAGCCTCAAAGGTTGGGGAGCAGTCACCAAGGGGCAAAACTTCCAAGGAAAGTGGTCAAGCCAGGAATCTGTCCTTCCAATAAACATTCTGGAACTAAGGGCCATATACAACGGCCTTCTACAGGCGGCACATCTTCTGCAAGATCGAGCCATTCAAGTTCAGTCGGACAACGTCACAGCGGTGTCCTACATCAACAGGAGTGGACTTCCTCAGCAGACACGATCTCCATCCAGGGTGGGTGGGGTTTCAGAGATTGTGGGTGCTGTTGGCAATCAAGCCTGTATCAATGTATGCATTTATATTTAATCAGTACATATTTGGCTGCAAAGCATCCTAGCTGCATAGTATGTTAGTGTTAAGTATGAATATATGACCTTTGAAGATACTCGGAGATAAACAGGAGAGGAACAGAAGGACAGCAGACTATCTTCCCCAACTGCAATCAACATCCTACAGAGTAACCTAATCCAGTACCACCAACAGCTGCAGCCCGGACACTGACCTCCCTGTCTGATTACATACCAGCCATACTGCTCTCACACATTGCTTTCTACTCCTCATTTATACTCTCTACAACCACTGTGTAACAATCTCAGCCTTTCCGTTCCGTCCATTATTTAAAAAAAAAAAAGTTTTTCACTGTCTCTGCTTTTACTACATCCCCCTTCTCATTGTCCATTCTATATTACACCCACTCCATTCTATATTATTCCTCTAAACCAACACTACTGTACTGGAATTATGGCTCCTCGATCCTGTCCCATACCAATCCTCACTGCTAGGTAATCCCCCCCCCCCCAATTCCCCCCCCCAATTTCCAGACCACTTACACACACATTCAGAACCCTGCCAACCTGATCTTCATCTCCCCTGTCCCCTCCCTTCCCTTCTCCTGTGCACTCTGGAATGCTAGATCAATCTGCAACAAGCTGCCAACTATCCACGACCTCTTCATCTCCCACTCTTTTAACCTTCTCGCCATCACTGAAACCTGGCTCTCCTCCTCTGACACCACCTCCCCTGCTGCCCTCTCCTACGGAGGCCTCTCCTTCACCCACACGGTCAGACCTGATGGCCGCTAGGGTGGAGGCGTGGGCATCCTTCTCTCCACAAACTGCACCTTTTTTGTCATCCCACCTGAGCCCTTCCTCACCTTCTCCACCTTTGAAGTCCACACTATCTGCCTCTTCTACCCCATTCACCTCCATGTGGCAGTGATCTACCGCCCCCCTGACTGCTGTTCACCTTTCCTTGACAACTTTGCTGCCTGGCTTCCCCACTTTCTCTCCTCCGACCTCCCCTCTATCATCCTTGTTGACTTTAACATCCCTATCAACATCACTAATGCAGCTTCCACTAATCTTCTTGCACTTTCCACCACCTTTGGATTTTCTCAATGGTCCTCCACCCCTACTCACAATCTCGGCAACTCCCTCGACCATGTCTTCACCCACCGATCTGATCTCTGATTTCCCTAACTCTTCCTTCATTCTCTCTGACCACTATCTACTTTCACCCTCTCATCTTCCCCTCTCCTCTCCACGCCCAGACCCAACATCACCAGACGCAATCTCGGGTCTTTCAACCCCGCTACCCTGTCCTCCCTCGAGACTTTCCTCTCTCCTCTTTCCACCATGACCTGTCCCAACCAGGTAGCCACCTTCTGTCCCAACCCTGGCACACCAAACTAACATGATTCCTACAAAAATGTTCACACTCCGCAGAACGCTCCTGGAGGAGATCTCACTCTCTGGCGGACTTCCTCCATTTCAAGTTTATTCTCTCCTCCTACAGCTCTGCTCTTTCTCTCGCCAAACACTCATCGCTTCTCAGTCCTCCAGTTCACGCCGACTCTTTAAAACTTTAAAAATTTTCCTCCGACACCCTCCTCCTGCCTCACTGTCACTGACTTTGCCTCCATCTTCATCTCCAAAATTGTGGCTATCCAAAATGACATCTACTCCCGTCAACCCTCTGCTGCCCCCATCATCCCTCCCCTCCATCTATCCCACCCTGTCCTGCTTCCGTCCCACCTAAGACAAGGAAGTCCACTCCCTCATCTTATTCCCCCTCAACCTGCCCCTTGGAACCCCTCCCTTCCCGTCTTCTCCGCTCCCTCTCACCACTGCCTGCTCCCACCTTGCTCACCTCTATAACCTATCGCTCTCTACCGACATCTTTCCCTCACCATTCAAATATGCTCTGGTGTCCTCTAGTCTCGAAAAAAACAACCTCAACCCTTCATCACTCACTAGCTACCGACCCATCTCTCTTCTCCCAATCGCCTCCAAACTACTTGAATGACTGGTCTACAGCCATCTCACAAGCTACCTCTCTGACAACTCCATCCTTGATCCACTACAATCTGGCTTTTGCCCACTCCACTCCACCGAGACTTTTTATTTTTATCTTTATATCCTGTGTTATGTATGCGATACACCAGAGATTGTGGGGAGGTGACTGGTAAGATATCTGGGCTCGTAACACAGTGACATGATGTGAGGGGGAGAGCAGGAGTATAATAGGGGCTGATGGCTCCTGATGTATGAGATATACCAGAGAGTGTGGGGAGGAGACTGGTCAGATCTCTGGGCTGGTAACACACAGTGACATGATGTGAGGGGGGAGCAGGAGTATAATAGGGTCTGATGTCTCTTGATGTATGAGATACACCAGAGAGTGTAGGGAGGAGACTGGTCAGATCTCTAGGCTGGTAACACACAGTGACATGATGTGAGGAGGAGAGCGGGACTATAATAGGGGCTGATGGCTCCTGATGTATGAGATACACCAGAGAGTGTGGGGAGGAGACTGGTCATATCTCTGGGCTGGTAACACACAGTGACATGATGTTAGGGGAGAGGAGGAGTATAATAGGGGCTGATGGCTCCTGATGTATGAGATACACCAGAGAGTGTGGGGAGAAGACTGGTCACATCTCTGGGCTGGTAACAGAGTGACATGATGTAAGGGGGAGAGCAGGAGTATAAAAGAGGCTGATGGCTCCTGATGTATGAGATACACCAGAGAGTGTGGGGAGGAGACTCGTCAGATCTCTGGGCTGGTAACACACAGTGACATGATGTGAGGGGAGAGCAGGAGTATAATAGGGGCTGATGGCTCTTGATGTAAGAAATACACCAGAGAGTGTGGGGAGGAGACTGGTTAGATCTCTGGGCTGGTAACACAGTGACATGATGTGAGGGGGAGAGCAGGAGTATAATAGGGGCTGATGGCTCCTGACTCCCTTACTGGGCAAATACAGTTCCCTAATTTGTACTGATAGAGGAGGGTGTAGGATAAGAGATTGCTGTAGTGACTGAGCAAGGAGAATATATGACTCTTTTCTGTAATAAGTGTTTATTACTCACCTGTGCTGGTATCTGTAGGGATCTCCTCCTCCTTACACTGCTGATCACCCCTCACATACGTCTCTTCTTCTCCCTCTATATCTTCTGCCTTTATATCAGTCACATCAGTCTCTTCTTCTCCCTCTATATCTTCTGCCTTTATATCAGTCACATACGTCTCTTCTTCTCCCTCTATATCTTCTGCGTTCATATCAGTCACATACGTCTCTTCTTCTCCCTCTATATCTTCTGCCTTTATATCAGTCACATCAGTCTCTTCTTCTCCCTCTATATCTTCTGCCTTTATATCAGTCACATACGTCTCTTCTTCTCCCTCTATATCTTCTGCGTTCATATCAGTCACATACGTCTCTTCTTCTCCCTCTATATCTTCTGCCTTTATATCAGTCACATACGTCTCTTCTTCTCCCTCTATATCTTCTGCCTTTATATCAGTCACATACGTCTCTTCTTCTCCCTCTGTATCTTTGACTTTAATATTATTTAATTGGGCTTCACCCTATGTAAACCATTAATAAAAGAAGACTGTAATAATTGTTGATTTCAGTAATAGATTAAACAATACAAATATAATGACACACACAGCTGCAGACACGTTCCCTGGTGTTACTATATAATGTCCCATTCCCAGCAGTCACCTCTCCAGTCATCACCCAGACATATCCCCTGGTGTTACTGTATAATGTCCCATTCCCAGCAGTCACCTCTCCAGTCATCACCCAGACATATCCCCTGGTGTTACTGTATAATATCCCATTCCCAGCAGTCACCTCTCCAGTCATCACCCAGACACAACCCCTGGTGTTACTGTATAATGTCCCATTCCCAGCAGTCACCTCTCCAGTCATCACCCAGACATATCCCCTGGTGTTACTGTATAATGTCCCATTCCCAGCAGTCACCTCTCCAGTCATCACCCAGACACATCCCCTGGTGTTACTGTATAATGCCCCATTCCCAGCAGTCACCTCTCCAGTCATCACCCAGACACGTCCCCTGGTGTTACTGTATAATGCCCCATTCCCAGCAGTCACCTCTCCAGTCATCACCCAGACACATCCCCTGGTGTTACTGTATAATGTCCCATTCCCAGCAGTCACCTCTCCAGTCATCACCCAGACACAACCCCTGGTGTTACTGTATATTGCCCCATTCCCAAGCGGTCACCTCTCCAGTCATCACCCAGACACGTCCCCCGGTGTTACTGTATAATGCCCCATTCCCAGCAGTCACCTCTCCAGTCATCACCCAGACACATCCCCTGGTGTTACTGTATAATATCCCATTCCCAGCAGTCACCTCTCCAGTCATCACCCAGACACAACCCCTGGTGTTACTGTATAATGTCCCATTCCCAGCAGTCACCTCTCCAGTCATCACCCAGACATATCCCCTGGTGTTACTGTATAATGTCCCATTCCCAGCAGTCACCTCTCCAGTCATCACCCAGACACATCCCCTGGTGTTACTGTATAATGCCCCATTCCCAGCAGTCACCTCTCCAGTCATCACCCAGTCACGTCCCCTGGTGTTACTGTATAATGCCCCATTCCCAGCAGTCACCTCTCCAGTCATCACCCAGACACATCCCCTGGTGTTACTGTATAATGTCCCATTCCCAGCAGTCACCTCTCCAGTCATCACCCAGACACAACCCCTGGTGTTACTGTATATTGCCCCATTCCCAAGCGGTCACCTCTCCAGTCATCACCCAGACACGTCCCCCGGTGTTACTGTATAATGCCCCATTCCCAGCAGTCACCTCTCCAGTCATCACCCAGACACATCCCCTGGTGTTACTGTATAATGCCCCATTCCCAAGCGGTCACCTCTCCAGTCATCACCCAGACACGTCCACCGGGGTTACTGTATATTGCCCCATTCCCAAGCGGTCACCTCTCCAGTCATCACCCAGACACGTCCCCCGGTTTTACTGTATAATGCCCCATTCCCAGCAGTCACCTCTCCAGTCATCACCCAGACACATCCCCTGGTGTTACTGTATAATGCCCCATTCCCAGCAGTCACCTATTCAGGCATCACCCAGACAAGTCCCCCAGTGTCACTGTATAATGCCCCATTCCCAGCAGTCACCTCTCCAGTCATCACCCAGACACAACCCCTGGAGTTACTGTATATTGCCCCATTCCCAAGCGGTCACCTCTCCAGTCATCACCCAGACACGTCCCCCGGGGTTACTGTATATTGCCCCATTCCCAAGCGGTCACCTCTCCAGTCATCACCCAGACACGTCCCCCGGTGTTACTGTATAATGCCCCATTCCCAGCAGTCACCTCTCCAGTCATCACCCAGACACATCCCCTGGTGTTACTGTATAATGCCCCATTCCCAGCAGTCACCTCTCCAGTCATCACCCAGACACAACCCCTGGTGTTACTGTATATTGCCCGATTCCCAAGCGGTCACCTCTCCAGTCATCACCCAGACACGTTCCCCGGTGTTACTGTATAATGCCACATTCCCAGCAGTCACCTCTCAAGTCATCACCCAGACACAACCCCTGGTGTTACTGTATATTGCCCGATTCCCAAGCGGTCACCTCTCCAGTCATCACCCAGACACGTCCTCCGGTGTTACTGTATAATGCCCCATTCCGAGCAGTCACCTCTCCAGTCATCACCCAGACACGTTCCCCGGTGTTACTGTATAATGTCCCATTCCCGCCAGTCACCTCTCCAGTCATCACCCAGACACGTTCCCCGGTGTTACTGTATAATGCCCCATTCCCAGCTGTCACCTCTCCAGTCAGCAACTGAATGATCTTCTTGGTGAGTTCCAGGATCTTCTGATCATTGTGTATCTCATGTGTCAGTGAGTGAGGTGGAGGCACCGTGAAGGGGCTCTGGGTTCTACTCAGTCCTCCTGATACAGGGGGATGGCTGCTGGGTGTCTCATACTCATTGGATGTCTTCTTCACTATTGTGTAATCCTGTGTAATGGTGGAGACATCAAATATCAATATATACACTCCCAGATCCCCTCACCTCCCCAGTCATGTCCCTGTATTATTACTATAGATATGTGATGTCACTGTGACACTCCCAGATCCCCTCACCTCCTCAGTCATGTCCCTGTATTATTACTATAGATATAAGTGATTTTTCTGTGATGCTCCCAGATCCCCCAAACTCCCCAGTCATGTCCATGTATTATTACTATAGATATAAGTGACATCACAGTGACGCTCCTAGATCTCCTCATGTCCCTGTATTATTACTATAGATATAAGTGACGTCACTGTGACTCTACCAGCCCCCTTCAATTCCCCAGTCACGTCCCTGTATTATTGATATAGATATAAGTGATTTCTCTGTGACGCTCCCAGATCCTATCACCTTCACAGTCATGTCCCTGTATTATTACTATAGAGATGAGTGACGTCACTATGAAGCCCCAAGATTCCTTCACCTCCCCATTCATGTCCCTGTATTATTACTATAGACAAAAGTGACATCACTGTGACACTCCCAAATCCCCTCACCTCCCCAGTCATGTCCCTGTATTATTACTATAGACAAAAGTGACATCACTGTGACACTCCCAAATCCCCTCACCTCCCCAGTCATGTCCCTGTATTATTCCTATAGATATATGTGATATCAAAGTGATGCTCCCAGATCCCTTCAACTCCCCAGTCATGTCCCTCTATTATTACTATAGATATATGTGACTTCACTGTGCCGCTCCCAGATCCCTATACCTCCCCAGTTATGTCCCTGTAAAACTATAGATATGTGATGTCACTGAGACACTCCCAGATCACCTCACCTCTCCTGTCATGTCCCTGTGTTATTACTATAGATATGTGACATCACTGCGCCGCTCCCAGATCCCCTTTCCTCCCCAGTCATGTCCCTGTATTATCACTATAGATATAAGTGATGTCACTGTGACGCGCCCAGATCCCGTCACCTCCCCAATCATGTCCCTATATTATTACTATAGATACAAGTGATTTCACTGTGATGCTCCCAGATCCCCCCACCTCCGCAGTCAAGTCCCTGTATTATTACTATAGATATAAGTTACTTATCAGTAACACTTCAAAATCCCCTCACCTCCCCAGTCATGTCCCTATATTATTACTATAGATATCAGTGATGTCACTGCGATGCTCTAAGACCCCCTCACCTCCCCACTGACATCGCTGTATTATTAGTATAGATATGTGACCTCACTGTTACGATCCGATTCCCTAACCTCCCCAGTCATATCCCTGTATTATAACTATAGATATTAGTAATGTCACCGTGACACTCCCAGATCCCCTCACCTCCCCAGTCATGTCCCTGTATTATTACTATAGAAAAGAGTAATTTCACTGTATAGCTTCAAGAGCCACACACCTCATTAGTCATGTCCCTGTATTATTACCATAGATATAAGTGACATCACTGTGACGCTCCTAGATCTGCCCCACCTCCCCAGTCATGTCCTTGTCTTATTAATTTAGATAAAAGTGATGCTTCCAGTACACCTCACCTCTCTAGTCATATCCCTGTTTTATTACTATAGATAAAAGTGAGGTCTACAGTGACACTCCCAGATTCCCTCACCTCCCCAGTCATGTCCCTGTATTATTACTATAGATATAAGGTCACAGTGATGCTCCCAGATCCTATCACCTCCCCAGTCATGTCCCTGTATTATTACTATAGATATAAGTGATGTCACTGTGACACTCCCGAATCTTCTCACCTCCCCAGTCATGTCCCTGTATTATTACTATAGATATAAGTGATGTCACTGTGACACTCCCGAATCTTCTCACCTCCCCAGTCATGTCCCTGTATTATTACTATAGATATAAGGTCACTGTTACGCTCCCAGATCCCCTCACCTCCCCAGTCATGTCCGTTTTATTAGTATAGATATAAGGTCACTGTGATGCTCCCAGATCCTCTCATCTCCCCAGTTATGTCCCTGTATTATTACTATAGATATAAGGTCCATGTGACACTCCCAGATCCCCTCACCTCTCCAGTCATCTCCCTGTATTATTACTGTAGATATTAGTGAGGTCACTGTGACACTCCCAGATAAACTCACCTCCCCAGTCATGTCCCTGTATGATTACTATAGATATAAGGTCACTGTGACGCTCCCAGATCCCCTCATCTCCCCAGTCATGTCCCTGTATTATTACTGTAGATATTAGTGAGGTCACTGTGACACTCCCAGATCCACTCACGTCCCCAGTCATGTCCCTTTATTATTACTATAGATATTAGGTCACAGTGATGCTCCCAGATCCCCTCACCTCCCCAGTCATGTACCTGTATTATTACTCTAGATATAAGGTCATTGTGATGCTCCCAGGTCCCCCTCACCTCACCAGTCATGTTCCTGTATTGTTAATATAGATATAAGTGATGTCACTGTGACACTCCCAGATCCCCTCACCTCCCCAGTCATGTCCCTGTATGATTACTATAGATATAAGGTCACTGTGACGCTTCAAGATCCCCTCACCTCCTCAGTCATGTTCCTGTATTGTTACTATAGATATAAGGTCACTGTGACGCTCCCAGATCCTATCACCTTCACAGTCATGTCCCTGTATTATTACTATAGAGATGAGTGACGTCACTATGAAGCCCTAAGATTCCTTCACCTCCCCATTCATGTCCCTGTATTATTACTATAGACAAAAGTGACATCACTGTGACACTACCAAATCCCCTCACCTCCCCAGTCATGTTCCTGTATTATTACTATAGACAAAAGTGACATCACTGTGACACTCCCAAATCCCTTCACCTCCCCAGTCATGTCCCTGTATTATTCCTATAGATATATGTGACATCAAAGTGATGCTCCCAGATCCCTTCAACTCCCCAGTCATGTCCCTCTACTATTACTATAGATATATGTGACTTCACTGTGCCGCTCCCAGATCCCTATACCTCCCCAGTTATGTCCCTATAAAACTATAGATATGTGATGTCACTGAGACACGCCCAGATCACCTCACCTCCCCTCTCATGTCCCTGTGTTATTACTATAGATATGTGACATCACTGCGCCGCTCCCAGATCCCCTTTCCTCCCCAGTCATGTCCCTGTATTATTACTATAGATATAAGTGATGTCACTGTGACGCGCCCAGATCCCGTCACCTCCCCAGTCATGTCCCTATATTATTACTATAGATACAAGTGATGTCACTGCGATGCTCTAAGACCCCCTCACCTCCCCACTGACATCGCTGTATTATTAGTATAGATATGTGACCTCACTGTTACGATTCGATTCCCTAATCTCCCCAGTCATATCCCTGTATTATAACTATAGATATTAGTAATGTCACAGTGACACTCCCAGATCCCCTCACCTCCCCAGTCATGTCCCTGTATTATTACTATAGATATAAGGTCACAGTGATGCTCCCAGATCCTATCACCTCCCCAGTCATGTCCCTGTATTATTACTATAGATATAAGTGATGTCACTGTTACACTCCCAGATCCCCTCACCTCCCCAGTCATGTCCCTGTATTATTAGTATAGATATAAGGTCATTGTTACGCTCCCAGATCCACTCACATCCTCAGTCATGTCCCTGTATTATTACTATAGATATAAGGTCACAGTGATGCTCCCAGATCCTATCACCTCCCCAGTCATGTCCCTGTATTATTACTATAGATATAAGTGATGTCACTGTGACACTCCCGAATCTTCTCACCTCCCCAGTCATGTCCCTGTATTATTACTATAGATATAAGGTCACTGTGATGCTCCCAGATCCTCTCATCTCCCCAGTTATGTCCCTGTATTATTACTATAGATATAAGGTCCCTTTGACACTCCCAGATCCCCTCACCTCCCCAGTCATGTCCCTGTATTATTACTGTAGATATTAGTGAGGTCACTGTGACACTCCCAGATAAACTCACCTCCCCAGTCATGTCCCTGTATGATTACTATAGATATAAGGTCACTGTGACGCTCCCAGATCCCCTCATCTCCCCAGTCATGTCCCTGTATTATTACTGTAGATATTAGTGAGGTCACTGTGACACTCCCAGATCCACTCACCTCCCCAGTCATGTCCCTTTATTATTACTATAGATATTAGGTCACTGTGATGCTCCCAGATCCCCTCACCTCCCCAGTCATGTCCCTGTATTATTACTCTACATATAAGGTCATTGTGATGCTCCCAGGTCCCCCTCACCTCCCCAGTCATGTTCCTGTATTGTTACTATAGATATAAGTGATGTCACTGTGACACTCCCAGATCACCTCACCTCCCCAGTCATGTCCCTGTATGATTACTATAGATATAAATCACTGTGACGCTCCAAGATCCCCTCACCTCCCCAGTCATGTTCCTGTATTGTTACTATAGATATAAGGTCACTGTGACGCTCCCAGATCCACTCACCTCCCCAGTCAGCAGGTAGATGATCTCCAGGGTGATATTTATTATCCTCTCAGTCCTGTGACTCCTGTCCTTGTCCATGCTCGGTGAATCAGAGAGAATACAGAACGTGTGATGTGTAATAAAGACTCTGTTCCCCACAGCTGGAGTTCCTTGGAATAAATATAATACATAAAACATATTGCACATGTAACATAGTAAATGTGGAATAGAGTGGTCATTAAGTCTCCTATTTCCCCACAGCCATAGAGTCCTGGTCAGTGTCTCCAAGGTTCCTGTGACCCAGCCCCATAAGGCTGTACTGCATAGTGGGCCTGATCTAGATTGTAGCGCTATTGTGGGTGGAGTCACGATGAGCTGATGTTAGGTACACCGCTCATGTACACGACCCATACGGAGCATGTGCTCTATGTGTCCTGAGTTGTCAGACGAGTATGGCTGCAGCCATGAAGTGGTGTAAGGGTGAGAATTGGTTGTGAAGGGACAGGGTCTCCTGAGGGAATTTTCATGGCCTCATTCATGGAGCTGCGGCGTACAGTCTCCATGACCTCAGGTTTCACAGATCCAGCCGATGGTGTAGCAGAGGTGGCAGGAGACAGGCAGGGGAAAGGCGGCAGGAGACAGGCAAGGGAAAGCCGGCAGGAGACAGGCAAGGGAAAGCCTGCAGGAGACAGGCAGGGGGAAGGCTGCAGGAGACAAGCAGGGGAAAGGCTGCAGGAGACAAGCAGGAGAAAGGCTGCAGGAGACAAGCAGGGGAAAGGCTGCAGGAGACAGGCAGGGGAAAGGTGGCTGGAGACAGGCAGGTGAAAGGTGGCCGGAGACAGGCAGGGGAAAGGCAGCAGGAGACAGGCAGGGGAAAGGCAGCAGGAGACAGACAGGGGGGAGGCGGCAAGAAACAATGTGGCAGATGTATTAACCTGGAGAAGGCATAAGATGGCGTTTTGAGAACCGAGTAAAACCGAACCCGCTCATCTTTATAAGGAAATGATAAACCAGTGATAAATGCAAGGTGATAAACACACCAACCAATCAGTTCCAATATGTAAATTAACAGTTAGGAGGTGATTGGCTTGTGCGTGTATCACCTTTAATTTTTCACTGGTTTATCACTTCCTTATGCCATCTCCAGGTTAATACATCTGCCCCATTATTTGTTCTCAGGAGATTGAATAAATCATTTGTAATAAAAGTTGAAGTTTTATTCTTTGAGAATATCTCATTATTTCTTCACAAGAGTGCGCCCACAAAGAAGTCCACTTTCTTTCTCTTGTCACTGTGGCACTCCCAGGTCCCCCTCACCTCCCCAATCATGTCCCTGTATTATTACTATACATATTAGTGAGGTCACTGTTACATTCCCAGACCCCTCATCTCCCCAGTCATGTTCCTGTATAATTACTATAGATATAAGTGATGTCACTGTGACACTCCCAGGTCCCCCTCACCTCCCCAATCATGTCCCTGTACTATTACTATAGATATTAGTGAGGTCACTGTTACATTCCCAGACCCCTCACCTCCCCAGTCATGTCTCTGTATTATTACTATAGATATAAGTGATGTCACTGTGACACTCCCAGATCCCCTCACCTCCCCAATCATGTCCCTGTATTATTACTATAGATATTAGTGATGTCACTGTGACGCTCCCAGATCCCCTCACCTCCCCAATCATGTCCCTGTATTATTACTATAGATATTAGTGAGGTCACTATGACATTCCCAGGTCACCCTCACCTCCCCAGTCATGTCCCTGTATTATTACTATAGATATAAATGATGTCACTGTGACAGTCCCAGGAGTGTGATATACATTTGCTTTATACTGCTCCAATTATCATCTGTTACACATGCCAGGGATATTATGGTCTCTGCTTTAATATATCCTAGAATTTGAGCAATATCTTCAATCCCCACAATTTCATATAATAAAATTAATAATAATAATAACAACAACAACAACGACACGAAAGGCTGCACCCCAGTATAAAAATAATAATAATAATAATAATAATAATAATAAAATAATAATAATCATAATAATAATAATAGGACACCACAGGCTACTCCCATGTATTATAATAACAGGACACCACAGGCTGCTCACCCTGTATAATAATAACAGGACACCACAAGCTGCTCCTCTTGTAAATTAATAATAATTACAGGACACCACAGGCTGCTGCTCCCTCTGTATAATAATAATAATTATTATTATTATTATTATTATTATTATTATAACTGGATTCCACAGGTTGCTCCTCCTGTATTATAATAATAACAGGACACCACAGGCTGCTACTCCTGTATTATAATAATAACAGGACACCAAAGGCTGCTCCCCCTGTATAATAATAACAACAACAACAACAACAAGACACTACTGGCTGCTCCCCCTGTATAATAATAATAATAATAATAATAATAATAATAACAAGACACCACAGGCTGCTCCCTCTAAATAATAATAATAATAATAACAATAACAATAACAACAACAACAACAGCAACAACAACAACAGGACACCACAGGCTGCTCCACCTGTATAATAATAATAGGATTTTAATACCTACCGGTATATCCTTTTCTCCTAGTCCATAGAGGATGCTGGGGACTCCAAAAGGACCATGGGGTATAGACGGATCCGCAGGAGCTTGGGCACACTATAAAGACTTAAACTGGGTGTGAACTGGCTCCTCCCTCTATGCCCCTCCTCCAGACCTCAGTTAGAAAACTGTGCCCAGGAGAGACGGACATTTTGAGGAAAGAATTTATAATTTAAACACAGTGAGTGTTATACCAGCTCACACCACGAACATACCGCAAGACCTGGCCTTCTACAGAACACCAGCCCACGGTATGAAAACCATACAGCCATATGCTGAGAGAATATGCAACACAACCTGTGTGTTAGCCAACCAACAATAAGAAATCACATGCCATGGCATGTACAACATCAACCTGACAGAGAAGAAACACCACAAAGTGCAACCAAAAACAATAGCAGCAGACACCGTACGCACTGGGACGGGCGCCCAGCATCCTCTACGGACTAGGAGAAAAGGATTTACCGGTAAGTACTAAAATCCTATTTTCTTTTACGTCCTAGGGGATGCTGGGGACTCCAAAAGGACCATGGGGTCTATACCAAAGCTCCATAACAGGCGGGAGAGTGCGGACGACTCTGCAGCACCGATTGAGCAAACATGAGGTCCCCATCATCAAGGGTATCAAACTTGTAGAGCTTAGCAAAGGTGTTTGAAACCCGACCAAGTAACTGCTTGGCAAAGCTAACCCGCCTAGATAACTGGGCAACTGGCCAAAAATAACCCATCTTCCTAGTAGAAAGGGCCTCCCCCGACTTCGGTAATGGCAATCCAGCCGTAGAACTAGCACACCGAATCGTATCACAGATCCAGCAGGAAACAGACTGCAGAGACACAGGTGCCCCAAGCACGCTGGGAGTATACCGGACAAACAGAGCCTCTGTTTCCCCAAACTGAGCCCAAATGGTGACATAAATCTTCACAGCCCTGACTATATCGAGAAAGATTGAATCAGTCAATGCTGAACTTACCACCGGCATCGAAAAAAGGCAGGTTTTTGAAAAACCCCAAAACCCTTTCGGCAGAACTACAATCCGAGTTCTCAATTCTATCCACTTGGAAGACCAAACAGGGGCTCTTGTGAGACAAAGCCACTACTTCCAACAACCACCTTGCGGTCGCCTACAAAGCAAAAGCATGACCACTCTCCAAGAGGAAAATTTTAACACAACCTTTAATAAAAGGTTCCAATCAGTGAGACACAAGAAACGCAACACCACGTCAAAAGCCCATTGTGCCAATGGGGCACAAATGGAGGTTGGATGTGCGGTACTCCTTTCACAAAAGTCTTAACTTCTGGAAAAGTGGCCAATTCTTTTTTTTTAAAAGAAAATTTACAAGTCCAAAATTATTGTGAAACGGAGTCTAACTGCATCCACACCTGCTTGCAAAGAACGGATAAGAACGACTCAGCTGAAAGACTGCCGTAGGAAGCTTCTTAGATTTACAGCAAGACACATATTCACGCCAAACATGGTGTTAAGGCTTCGCCGTTACTTCTTTATTAGTCTGAAGAAGTGTGGAAATGACCTCACTGGGAAAACCAGATCGGACTAGGATATTGCGTTCAACCGCTACTCCGTCAAACGCAGCTGCGATAAGTCCTAATACACACTCGGATCTTGCTGTAACAGTTTCCTCCCGTAGAGGAGGAGGACAGGGATTTTCTATGAATATATCTTGAAGAACTGGATACCAAGCCCTCCTTGGCTATACCGGAACAATGGGTATCGCCGGAACCTCTGTTCTTCTTACGTTAATCACCTTCAGCAGAGTGAAAGCGGAGGGGACACATAAACTGACTGAAAAAGGTGTCACGAGGCCGTCCACTGCTATAGCTTGAGTGTCCCTTGACCTGGAACCATATTCCTGAGGTCTCTCGTTGAGGCGAGACGACAACATGTCCAATTGAGGCCCTCCTCAAAGACTTGTCACTTCATTAAAACGTCTCTATGACGACACTATTTCTCCCGGATGGAGAGCGCGTCCGCAGAGGAAATCTATTTCTCCGTCGTTTACGTCCGGAACCAAGACAGCTAATAAAACAGTTACCAGTCTTACCACCCAGCTGTCAGGAATCGTCTCACCAGACTGGCGTCCGTCCGCCGCTGCGGGCTCCGTCCTGGCTCCCTGCGGTCGCCTGTCGCCTGTGCCCCTGCCGTGGGGCGTCGTCTGGATCCTGGGGGTGCTCCTGGGCCGGCGGGCGTGTGCGCGCCGCGTCCTCGCTAGGCCACGGCGTGGGCGCCGCCATGACAGTCTCCAAACAAGCTAGTATGCTGCGGCCAATCCGGTGCGTGGCCGCACCCACTTTTCCTTCTTCCATCCAATCCCTGCACACCATGGGGTATATAGGAGGCTACAGTTTCACCTCACAGGCATCCTGGACTTTGTGTCATTCTGACAACCTGCATGAAAGGATCAGCTCCTGTCTCTCCTGAGTTCCTGCTAGAACTTATACTCCTGGTGATTCTGCTTACTCCCGTGGAACTTCAAGGCTCAGCAATACCAGCAACCTGCATTGGGCTTCACACTAATCACCACCTTGTGTGCTTCAGCCTGCGGTTGAAGACTAAACTCCAGGTGTGTCCATTCCTCCACCTGTGACACAGCTTGCTGCTGCCAGTGCCTGATCACCTGCACTGTGAGTTGGTCTCCTGCTAATGCTCAGGTTTGCAATACTTCATCTGCCTTAGTTCTCTGTTTTAAACCCTGCTCTGGTTCCCACACCAGAATCATTCCATTGACTTTCATTCCGTTGTTTATATTCTGGATATGATTTCTCAATTCATCCATCACCCATTGCCATAGACTTTTGTTATCATTTCAAGTATTGACTTTTCATCTGTTATTATTTCTGCTGCATTTCTGTTATACTTTCTGCTGAATAAATACCATTGCGCTCATGCGCAAGAACGTGTTACAACCTCCTCGTCTCTTTCCTCCTACCTCCACTGACCCACTAGCGCCCCCTCCGGGGACACAGACCAAACACAATCTGACAGTAAGTCCAGGATCGATGGACTCGGATGGTGGACGGAGTGTGGGGTCAGAGGCCTTGCAAAATCTGGTCTCCCGTCTGGATGGTCAAGAGGTTGCGCAGCAGCAGATGCTTCACTTTCTACAAGGGATGTCCTCCCGATTGGATACACTGCAGCAGTCCCTGCCAAGTGTACTCTCACCTACTGTTACCCCAGCACCTGCCAGTGCTGTAAGTTCTTCTGTGTCGGCTGCATCAGCTCCAGTGTCACGTCTGCACCTGCCCGTGCCGAGCAAATATGATGGCAGTCCTAAATCATGTCGCGGGTTCCTAAACCAGTGCGAAATACAGTTTGAGTTATTGCCACATAACTTTCCTACACCAAGGTCCAAGGTTGCCTACATCATTTCCTTACTCTCTGGATCTGCTCTGAATTGGGTGTCCCCCCTGTGGGAACGTGCTGATCCCCTGATCAGTAACTACTCTGACTTCGTGTCAACCTTTAGACGGATCTTTGACGAGCCCGGTCGTGCAACATCAGCTTCGGCAGACCTGATCCAGATTCGTCAAGGTAACCGAAGCATGGGACAATATGTCATCCAGTTCCAGACGTTGGCTGCAGAGGTCCAATGGAACAACCAAGCTCTGGTAGCAACCTTCTGGCACGGACTTTCGGATCGGATCAAGGATGAACTGGCAACCCGTGACATTCCTGCTCAACTGTCTGACTTGATCTCCCTGTGTATAAAGCTGGACTCTCGCATCCGCGAACGCAATAATGAACGCGCTCGGAGTGAGTCTCGCAGAGTAAGGTTCATACCTCCTGTACAGTTTCAGCCTTCTTTTTCTTCTGACGAGCCTATGCAGGTAAATAGGTCCCGCCTAACTCCTGAGGAACGGGCAAGAAGAATACGAGAGAGGCTCTGCCTATACTGTGCTGCTGCGGGTCATCAAATTAACTCCTGCACGATGCGTTCGGGAAACGCCAGGTCCTGACTTGTATGGAAGGAGTCAAGTTGGGATCATTCTGTCGAGCTCCTTCTCAACAGGATCTCATTCTTCCAGTGACGCTAGAGACTTCTGCTGGGCTCCAGTCTGCGTCAGCATTGGTGGACTGCGGTGCTGCAGGAAATTTTATCACCCAAGCTGCGGTAAACAAATTCTGCCTGTCTACCTGTGAACTGTCTTGTCCTGTTTACATTACTGCTGTGGATGGTAGTAGAATCACCAAAGGGAACATTTCACATCAAACTACCCCAGTGGTTCTGGGAGTTGGATTTCTCCATTCAGAAATTATCAAGTTCCTGGTCATTCCTCAAGCCACCCAGGAGATTGTCTTGGGCATGCCTTGGCTCCAGCTACATAACCCACAGTTCGACTGGACAACGTTGCAGCTTACCTCATGGGGTTCACACTGTCATCATTCCTGCTTAGCCCAAGTGTGTCCTCTTAAGTCCACCGAAGTGAAGTCACAGCCAAGTCTCCCAGCAGTCTATCAAGACTTCGCAGACGTCTTCTGCGAAAAGGCTGCTGATATCCTGCCGCCCCATAGGGAATGGGATTGTCCCATTGATCTCCTTCCTGGCAAGAAGCCACCCAGGGGGCGCACCTATCCTTTGTCTGTTCCTGAAACAGAGGCGATGAGCAACTACATTAAAGAGAATCTTCAGAAAGGATTCATCCGTCCATCATCATCACCCGCTGGCGCAGGTTTCTTCTTTGTCAAAAAGAAGGATGGAGGACTGCGTCCATGCATTGACTATCGGGGTCTCAACGACATTACTGTCAAGAATAGTTATCCTTTACCACTCATTACCGAACTGTTTGATAGAGTTAAGGGGGCTCGCATCTTCACCAAATTAGATCTCCGCGGTGCCTATAACCTCATCAGAATCCGGAGTGGTGACGAGTGGAAGACAGCCTTCAACACTCGAGATGGCCATTATGAATACCTGGTAATGCCATTTGGGTTGAGTAATGCTCCAGCGGTATTCCAACACTTCGTGAACGAGATTTTTCGTGATGTCCTGTATAAGTACCTTGTTGTTTACTTAGATGATATTCTTATCTTTTCTCAAGACCTTCCATCTCATCGCCTACAAGTCTGTGAAGTTCTCCGACGTCTTCGTGAGAACCGTCTCTACGGGAAGTTATCCAAATGCACCTTCGAAGTTCCCTCTATACCCTTCCTGGGGTATATAATTTCCGGATCGGATCTTCAGATGGACCCGGCAAAATTGGAAGCCATTGCCAATTGGTCCATTCCAAACTCCCTCAAGTCTATCCAGCGATTCCTGGGTTTTGCCAACTATTATAGAAAATTTATTCGAGGATTCTCCACTCTCATCGCTCCTAT
Source organism: Pseudophryne corroboree (assembly GCF_028390025.1). Taxonomy (NCBI): domain Eukaryota; kingdom Metazoa; phylum Chordata; class Amphibia; order Anura; family Myobatrachidae; genus Pseudophryne; species Pseudophryne corroboree. The sequence continues at coordinate 1,316,707 of NW_026967552.1, forward strand.
TACCAACCTGACTCGGAAAGGGGCAGATCATTCCAACTGGTCAGAAGAAGCCTTGGCAGCCTTCCGGAAGATCAAGCTAGCCTTTATGTCTGCTCCAGTGCTGTCACAGCCAGATGTCAACAGGCCGTTCGAGTTGGAGGTAGATGCCTCTAATGTTGGGGTTGGAGCTGTTCTCTCCCAGAAGGGATCTGATGGGAAAGTCCACCCTTGTGGATTCTACTCTCGCAAGTTTCTACCTGCAGAAGCTAACTACTCCGTGGGAGATCAAGAGTTATTGGCAATCAAATTGGCTCTCGAGGAATGGAGATATCTCCTAGAAGGGGCCAAACATCCGTTTAACATCTTCACGGATCATAAGAACCTGCTATACCTAAAAGCAGCTCAGTGCCTTAACCCCCGCCAGTCCAGGTGGGCTATGTTTTTCTCACGTTTTAATTTCAGGCTTCATTTCCGCCCAGGTTCACAGAATGTGAAAGCCGACGCATTATCCCGGTCCATGGAATCAGAAGAGGGAACATCTGACTCTGTGCCACATTCCATCCTGAGTCCCGTGGTTTTCGCTACCTCTCAAGTCTCTCCAGCTCCACCTCCGGGTAAGACTTTTGTTTCCCCAGAACTCCGTCCCAAGTTGCTAGCTTGGGCCCACCAATCCAAGTTTACTGGTCATCCTGGTGTCCTGAAGACATTCAAGTTCCTTTCTGCCTCATATTGGTGGCCAAAGATGAAAGTGGACATCCAGGATTTCGTGGCATCCTGTCCAAAATGTGTGCAGCACAAGACTCCTCGTCAGTCTCCAGCAGGTCAGTTGCAACCCTTATCAGTCCCTACTCGTCCTTGGTCTCATCTATCAATGGACTTTATTACTGATCTTCCACCTTCTCAGGGACATAACACTATTTGGGTTGTAGTGGATAGATTTTCCAAGATGGCTCATTTCGTTCCTCTCCAAGGTCTCCCTTCTGCCCCGAAACTAGCCCAGATCTTCCTACAGGAGATCTTCCGTTTACACGGGTTACCCTCCGAAATAATATCTGATCGGGGGGTACAGTTTGTTGCTAGGTTTTGGAGGGCCCTCTGTTCTGCCATGCAGATAAAATTGAAATTCTCGTCTTCATACCACCCTCAGACGAATGGGCAGACAGAGAGAGTCAATCAGGAACTAGAGACTTTCCTACGGCTATATGTGACATCCTCCCAGGATGATTGGTTTAATCTGCTCCCATGGGCCGAGTTTGCCCATAACTTTCGTTACCACACTGCTACAGACACGACACCCTTCTTTGCAGTCTATGGGCAACATCCCCGAGTACCTGAGTTTCAAGAACTTCCTCACATAGATGTTCCTGCTGCCACTACCGCTCTGACCCAGTTTTCCTCCATTTGGAAAAGAATCCACATTTCTCTCAAGAAAGCCTCCAGTCGTTACAAGGTCTATGCCGACCGTAAGAGACGTGCGGTTCCCCATTTGAAACCGGGGGACAGGGTTTGGTTATCAACCCGCAACCTTCGTCTCAGGGTTCCATCCATGAAGTTCGCACCACGCTTCATTGGTCCTTACCCTATTGAGAGTGTCATCAACCCAGTGGCTTACAAGTTAAAGTTACCACCTACACTTCGTATTCCTAATGCCTTTCACATCTCTCTCCTCAGACCTCTAGTCCTAAACCGCTTCCAGAATACTCTTCCAGCAGGTCCCAAGGTTCGAACTCAGCGGGGCGTGGAATTTGAGATCAGCAAGATTCTGGACTCTCGTTGCCGGTATGGACGTCTTCAGTACCTGGTCGATTGGTTCGGTTATGGCCCAGAGGAGAGAAGCTGGGTGAATTCATCTGATGTCCATGCTCCTAGGTTGGTCCGTGTTTTCCACAGCACTCATCCCTCCAAACCACGTGGGTGTTCGGTGTCCACCCCTAAAGGAGGGGGTACTGTCAGGAATCGTCTCACCAGACTGGCGTCCGTCCGCCGCTGCGGGCTCCGTCCTGGCTCCCTGCGGTCGCCTGTCGCCTGTGCCCCTGCCGTGGGGCGTCGTCTGGATCCTGGGGGTGCTCCTGGGCCGGCGGGCGTGTGCGCGCCGCGTCCTCGCTAGGCCACGGCGTGGGCGCCGCCATGACAGTCTCCAAACAAGCTAGTATGCTGCGGCCAATCCGGTGCGTGGCCGCACCCACTTTTCCTTCTTCCATCCAATCCCTGCACACCATGGGGTATATAGGAGGCTACAGTTTCACCTCACAGGCATCCTGGACTTTGTGTCATTCTGACAACCTGCATGAAAGGATCAGCTCCTGTCTCTCCTGAGTTCCTGCTAGAACTTATACTCCTGGTGATTCTGCTTACTCCCGTGGAACTTCAAGGCTCAGCAATACCAGCAACCTGCATTGGGCTTCACACTAATCACCACCTTGTGTGCTTCAGCCTGCGGTTGAAGACTAAACTCCAGGTGTGTCCATTCCTCCACCTGTGACACAGCTTGCTGCTGCCAGTGCCTGATCACCTGCACTGTGAGTTGGTCTCCTGCTAATGCTCAGGTTTGCAATACTTCATCTGCCTTAGTTCTCTGTTTTAAACCCTGCTCTGGTTCCCACACCAGAATCATTCCATTGACTTTCATTCCGTTGTTTATATTCTGGATATGATTTCTCAATTCATCCATCACCCATTGCCATAGACTTTTGTTATCATTTCAAGTATTGACTTTTCATCTGTTATTATTTCTGCTGCATTTCTGTTATACTTTCTGCTGAATAAATACCATTGCGCTCATGCGCAAGAACGTGTTACAACCTCCTCGTCTCTTTCCTCCTACCTCCACTGACCCACTAGCGCCCCCTCCGGGGACACAGACCAAACACAATCTGACACCAGCAGAAAACGACTTCAGCTTCTGCCACTGTCGCTTCGCTCCTTGTTCCGCCCTAGCAGCTTACTTACGCCACTGCTGCCAAGTCGTCTGACAGAATTAACACCGGCAGCTCACGAAGAATATGTTCGTTGAATATAGCTCTTACTTCAAGAAAGCTTATTGTAGACAAGCTTCTCAGCTTGACCTTTTCCTCTGAAAATATTTCCCATCCAAGGACTGCTCCCCAGCCTCGGAGATCTGCACACATGTACACCAGGACCTAATCGTGAATCCCGAATCTTCATCTCTCTAGGAAGTGAGAACTGAGGAGAACTCACAGGAGTGATATCCTGGCCATTAGAATTATATTCCGGTGCATGTGCCGGTGAGCCCCGGACCACATTCCCAACAGGTCCCATGAAAACCACTCTGGAATTTGACCTGCTCACCGAAAAAGGCCTCTTAGGCCGCACCCAACTTCTTCATCAATGGAACAACAGATGGATTGGTACTGCAAATCTGATCCGACTCAGAGTCCTCAGACCTCTTACCACAGGAAAGCACAGAACCTCAACCGTTCAGTATCTACTCTGATACCACCTCCAACATCTGCGTCGTTGGGAACATCAGCCCTTCCCTGTGTTGAAGAACAGAGAGAAATAACGATTTGCACCACTCGTTACTTGACCTCGCCTCAATCAGGCGAACATCTCATTACAGAATAACAATGGATCTTACTATTTAAAGAAAACCATCACACTACCATCACTCCAGTGAAATGGCAAAGACCATCCTGGCCATCGTTCCAGGTAATCTGAATGCGTAGAACAACGCATGTAAACTATTATTATTTTTAACCGGGACAGGAGGACAAGGCCCTGAACCTGACGCACCTCTGATATGGCGTCGCGTATTATCTCCCCTTCCAGAGGGGAAATGGTAAGATCTATTAGGAAAACAGTGAGGGAAAACAACTGTAACTCCAGACATTCCCCCCCTGGATTCTACAAGTAACTCACGGGTTCTGGTCTATTCCCGGACTAACTGAAAAGTAGTAGATGAGTCCCCACCGGAGTGGGGTCCAGGCGGGTAGACTCAGCCCATGTGGTGGATGTGTGAGAAACAGAAAAGAACCTACGCTTCTGCGAACCTACCAAGGCTGCAGAATACTAACCTTTTCACACTCCATCTGCACAGAAAGGAAAAAAGCCCGGCATCGAACTAGTTAAATCGACTGCATTCCAAAAAAGAATGCGTCACCAACCATCGTGAGGGAATCTAACTCACCAAGTTAGATTTATCAGCAGTATCCGCTGAGACTGACTGAACTGAGGACTCCCCAAACAGCGGCACACCGTCCCAGGGAAACAACTCCAGTATCTCTCGGAGTCAGCCTCTGCCTTTCCCCGGCCACCTCCTGTATACGCACTGCAGCCTGCCTATAGAGACAACCAAACATAAGGAAAATCCCCTATCTCTGCAGGATAATTCTATCGGATGTCCTTCCGAATATAAACACTCCCTCCTGTGCATGTAATGCTTAGCTTCCTGTATCCGATCCTTTGTGACAGGGCCCCGTGCAGACCAGGAGTTGACTTTCACAGTATTCTATCCGCCGCGGGAAAATAATAAACATTCGGACTCCTTGAGAGGACGGGAGACCCACTCGTCATGGCCGACCTAGAGCTTTATCAACAGAGCGACCAGCACATGAGAAGGAATACTATTACTGCAGCATTCATTATAATACACATATACACACATATCCCACCTATATATACACATACATATAACATACACATAAGCGGATTGTCCGGAACCTTCGGGACCCAAGTGACATCAATATGTACTGAATGTGTATGACCATGTACTGAATCCGCAGTTGTGGCTCTACCAGGAAAGATTATAGTCGACAGAAAACCTAGTAATCGTCGACAGCAGGGAGTAGTAACCAGGCAAAATAACATACTTGCGACCCCGAGGGGTACGAGGGAATTATACATAAATATTTTTAATAGCATTCCCCCACAAATATATTCATGTCTGTGCTCGAGCCCCAGACTCCCTGAACCGAACCATATAAATACCTATAAATATATATACAGGTATAAGTTAGTTACAGCATGTCAATTTACACCCAGTAATAACAGTTGGTGCCGACAGGGTCACCCACCTACTACTGTGTCTCCCCTACAGTGTTACTATGAACAAGTATAGCACAACCGATCTGTTGACTCTGTAACAAGTACCAAACAGGTGTCGGCGATGCCGACAATGAACCCCAGAGGCATTTGTGACAGAACATTCACACATGTCGACACAAGTGTATATCTGACAGGGACACACAGAGTATACACAACCATGAGTACATGCCCATTTCCAAATGAAATAGTGTTATACATTCCTACATAACACTAACAATATGTGACCCCCCCTTGTTTGTGCTATACACATGTGTTGGCGGAGACATTGAGAAAAAATGGCGCTGTGAGGGCTAAGTCCCGCCCCTTATCGGCACGCGGTAGCCCGTTATATTATAACCGTTATATGTAGGCAGGGGACCATACACAGTGGCTACCCACTGTATATGTGCTCTGGGAGTGTAAAATAATGTAAAACCTAACAATAAAGTCTTTAGAGAAACTCAGGAGAGCTCCCCTGGGGTGTGTCCAGTCTCTCTGGGCACAAAGTCTAATAGGCCCTACACACTGGCCGATTTTTTGAAAGATATGAACGATCTCGTTCATCGCTGGTCCCCCGTCGGCTGTGCATGCAGGCCAATATGGACGATCTCGTCCATATTTGCCTGCAGTTCTATGGAGCCGCGTGACGGGGAGAGTGAAGAAACTTCACTCCCCCCGTCACTGCCCCCCCCCCCGCCACCGGGTAGCTCGTCGGCCGTATCCGCCATCGGCCAGTGTGTAGGGCCCTTAACTGAGGTCTGGAGGAGGGGCATAGAGGGAGGAGCCAGTTCACACCCAGTTTAAGTCTTTATAGTGTGCCCAAGCTCATGCGGATCCATCTATACCCCATGGTCCTTTTGGAGTCCCCAGCATCCTCTTGGACTTAAGAGAAACATCACATTGAATGCTAGTTTTCACCACCGCTTCCAGTGTACACAGGGGGGCTATAGCGAGTCCCGTATGCCTCCCGGGCCCCTGCCATAGCACCGCTCCAAAACTGGGGGACCCCTTTAGCGGGGCCCCCTGATTGTACTCACTACTCTTCTCACCTTCCCCCAACTCCCACGGTGCAGGTATACTGTCGCCCAAACATCCCGAAAATAACAAAGTTTAAAATAAAACTGAAGAAAAATCCTCTGGAGCTCCAGAGTGGCATCCTCTCCTGAGGGCACATTGTTATAAACTGGCTGCAGTAGGGGACATAGAGGGGAGGAGCCAGCACACCCAGTGGAAGAAATTAAAAGTGCACCGGTTCTTTGGACCCCATCTATATCCCATCGTACTAATTCCCCAGTATCCCTTATGGATGTCATTTTCACCGTAGAATTTTAGTATCATTTCATTAGTATATCAGTGTAATAGGGGTTGAAGGCTCCTGATGTATGAGATACACCACAGAGTGTGGGGAGGAGACTGGTCAGATCTCTGGGCTGGTAACACACAGTGACATGATGTGAGGAGGAGAGCAGGAGTATAATAGGGGCTGATGGCTCCTGAAGTATGAGATACACCAGAGAGTGTGGGGAGGAGACTGGTCAGATCTCTGGGCTGGTAACACACAGTGATATGATGTGAGGGGAGAGCAGGAGTATAATAGGGGCTGATGGCTCCTGAAGTATGAGATACACCAGAGAGTGTGGGGAGGAGACTGGTCAGATCTCTGGGCTGGTAACACAGTGACATGATGTGAGGGGAGAGCAGGAGTATAATAGGGGCTGATGGCTCCTGATGTATGAGATACACCAGAGAGTGTGGTGAGGAGACTGGCCAGATCTCTGGGCTGGTAACACACAGTGACATGATGTGAGGGGGAGAGCAGGAGTATAATAGGGGCTGATGGTTCCTGATGTATGAGATACACCAGAGAGTGTGGGGAGGAGACTGGTCAGATCTCTGGGCTGGTAACACACAATGACATGATGTGAGGGGAGAGCAGGAGTATAATAGGGGCTGATGGCTCCTGATGTATGATATACACCAGAGAGTGTGGGGAGGAGACTGGTCAGATATTAGGGCTGGTAACACACAGTGAAATGATGTGAAGGGGAGAGCAGGCGTATAATAGGGGCTGATGGCTCCTGATGTATGAGATATACCAGAGAGTGTGGGGAGGAGACTGGTCAGATCTCTGGGCTGGTAACACACAGTGACATGATGTGAGTGGGAGAGCAGGAGTATAATAGGGGCTGATGGCTCCTGATGTATGAGATACACCAGAGAGTGTGGGGAGGAGACTGGTCAGATCTCTGGGCTGGTAACACACAGTGACATGATGTGAGGGGGAGAGCAGGAGTATAATAGGGGCTGATGGCTCCTGATGTATGAGATACACCAGAGAGTGTGGGGAGGAGACTGGTCAGATCTCTAGGCTGGTAACACACAGTGACATGATGTGAGGGGGAGAGCAGGAGTATAATAGGGGCTGATGGCTCCTGATGTACGAGATACACCAGAGAGTGTGAGGAGGAGACTGGTCAGATCTCTGGGCTGGTAACACACAGTGACAGGATGTGAGGGGGAGAGCAGGAGTATAATAGGGGCTGATGGCTCCTGATGTATGAGATACACAGAGAGTGTGAGGAGTAGACTGGTCAGATCTCTGGGCTGGTAGCACACAGTGACATGATGTGAGGGGAGACAGGAGTATAATAGAAGCTGATGGCTCCTGATGTATGAGATACACCAGAGAGTGTGGGGAGGAGACTGGTCAGATCTCTGGGCTGGTAACACACACTGACATGCTGTGAGGAGGAGAGCAGGAGTATAATAGGGGCTGATGGCTGCTGATGTATGAGATACACCAGAGAGTGTGGGGAGGAGACTGGTCAGATCTCAGGGCTGGTAAAACACACAGTGACATGATGTGAGGGGGAGAGCAGGAGTATAATAGGGGCTGATGGCTCCTGATGTATAAGATACACCAGAGAGTGTGGGAGGAGACTGGTCAGATCTCTGGGCTGGTAACACACAGTGACATGCTGTGAGGAGGAGAGCAGGAGTATAATAGGGGCTGATGGCTCCTGATGTATGAGATACACCAGAGAGTGTGGGGAGGAGATTGGTCAGATCTCAGGGCTGGTAAAACACACAGTGACATGATGTGAGGGGGAGAGCAGGAGTATAATAGGGGCTGATGGCTCCTGATGTATAAGATACACCAGAGAGTGTGGGGAGGAGACTGGTCAGATCTCTGGGCTGGTAACACACAGTGACATGCTGTGAGGAGGAGAGCAGGAGTATAATAGGGGCTGATGGCTGATGTATGAGATACACCAGAGAGTGTGGGGAGGAGACTGGTCAGATCTCTGGGCTGGTAACACACAGTGACATGATGTGAGGGGGAGAGCAGGAGAATAATAGGGGCTGATGGCTCCTGATGTATGATATACACCAGAGAGTGTGGGGAGGAGACTGGTCAGATATTAGGGCTGGTAACACACAGTGACATGATGTGAAGGGGAGAGCAGGCGTATAATAGGGGCTGATGGCTCCTGATGTATAAGATATACCAGAGAGTGTGGGGAGGAGACTGGTCAGATCTCTGGGCTGGTAACACACAGTGACATGATGTGAGGGGGAGAGCAAGAGTATAATAGGGGCTGATGGCTCCTGATGTATGAGATACACCAGAGAGTGTGGGGAGGAGACTGGTCAGATATTAGGGCTGGTAGCACACAGTGACATGATGTGAAGGGGAGAGCAGGCGTATAATAGGGGCTGATGGCTCCTGATGTATGAGATACACCAGAGAGTGTGGGGAGGAGACTGGTCAGATCTCTGGGCTGGTAACACACAGTGACATGATGTGACGAGGAGAGCAGGAGTATAATAGGGGCTGATGGCTCCTGATGTATGAGATACACCTGAGAGTGTGGGGAGGAGACTGGTCAGATCTCTGGGCTGGTAACACAGTGACATAATGTGAGGGGGAGAGTAGGAGTATAATAGAGGCTGATGACTCCTGATGTATGAGATACACCAGAGAGTGTGGGGAGGAGACTGGTCAGATCTCTGGGCTGGTAACACAGTGACATGATGTGAGGGGGAGAGCAGGAGTATAATAGGGGCTGATGGTTCCTGATGTATGAGATACACCAGAGAGTGTGGGGAGGAGACTGGTCAGATATCTTTGCTGGTAACACACAGTGACATGATGTGAGGAGAGCAGGAGAATAATAGGGGCTGATGGCTCCTGATGTATGAGATACATCAGAGAGTGTGGGGAGGAGACTGGTCAGATCTCTGGGCTGGTAACACACAGTGACAGGATGTGAGGGGAGAGCAGGAGTATAATAGGGGCTGATGGATCCTGATGTATGAGATACACCAGAGAGTGTGGGGAGGAGACTGGTCAGATCTCTGGGCTGGTAACACACAGTGACATGATGTGAGGGTGAGAGTAGGAGCATAATAGGGGCTGATGGATCCTGATGTATGAGATACACCAGAGAGTGTGGGGAGGAGACTGGTCAGATCTCTGGGCTGGTAAAATACAGTGACATGATGTGAGGGGGAGAGCAGGAGTATAATAGGGGCTGATGGATCCTTATGTATGAGATACACCAGAGAGTGTGGGGAGGAGACTGGTCAGATCTCTGGGCTGGTAACACAGTGACATAATGTGAGGGGGAGAGCAGGAGTATAATAGGGGCTGATGGTTCCTGATGTATGAGATACACCAGAGAGTGTGGGGAGGAGACTGGTCAGATATTAGGGCTGGTAGCACACAGTGACATGATGTGAAGGGGAGAGCAGGCGTATAATAGGGGCTGATGGCTCCTGATGTATGAGATACACCAGAGAGTGTGGGGAGGAGACTGGTCAGATCTCTGGGCTGGTAACACACAGTGACATGATGTGACGAGGAGAGCAGGAGTATAATAGGGGCTGATGGCTCCTGATGTATGAGATACACCTGAGAGTGTGGGGAGGAGACTGGTCAGATCTCTGGGCTGGTAACACAGTGACATAATGTGAGGGGGAGAGTAGGAGTATAATAGAGGCTGATGACTCCTGATGTATGAGATACACCAGAGAGTGTGGGGAGGAGACTGGTCAGATCTCTGGGCTGGTAACACACAGTGACATGATGTGAGGGGGAGAGCAGGAGTATAATAGGGGCTGATGGCTCCTGATGTACGAGATACACCAGAGAGTGTGAGGAGGAGACTGGTCAGATCTCTGGGCTGGCAACACACAGTGACAGGATGTGAGGGGGAGAGCAGGAGTATAATAGGGGCTGATGGCTCCTGATGTATGAGATACACAGAGAGTGTGAGGAGTAGACTGGTCAGATCTCTGGGCTGGTAGCACACAGTGACATGATGTGAGGGGAGACAGGAGTATAATAGAAGCTGATGGCTCCTGATGTATGAGATACACCAGAGAGTGTGGGGAGGAGACTGGTCAGATCTCTGGGCTGGTAACACACACTGACATGCTGTGAGGAGGAGAGCAGGAGTATAATAGGGGCTGATGGCTGCTGATGTATGAGATACACCAGAGAGTGTGGGGAGGAGACTGGTCAGATCTCAGGGCTGGTAAAACACACAGTGACATGATGTGAGGGGGAGAGCAGGAGTATAATAGGGGCTGATGGCTCCTGATGTATAAGATACACCAGAGAGTGTGGGAGGAGACTGGTCAGATCTCTGGGCTGGTAACACACAGTGACATGCTGTGAGGAGGAGAGCAGGAGTATAATAGGGGCAGATGGCTCCTGATGTATGAGATACACCAGAGAGTGTGGGGAGGAGACTGGTCAGATCTCTGGGCTTTTAACACACAGTGATATGATGTGAGGGGAGAGCAGGAGTATAATAGGGGCTGATGGCTCCTGATGTATGAGATACACCAGAGAGTGTGGGGAGGAGACTGGTCAGATCTCTGGGCTGGTAACACAGTGACATGATGTGAGGGGAGAGCAGGAGTATAATAGGGGCTGATGGCTGCTGATGTATGAGATACACCAGAGAGTGTGGGGAGGAGACTGGTCAGATCTCAGGGCTGGTAAAACACACAGTGACATGATGTGAGGGGGAGAGCAGGAGTATAATAGGGGCTGATGGCTCCTGATGTATAAGATACACCAGAGAGTGTGGGAGGAGACTGGTCAGATCTCTGGGCTGGTAACACACAGTGACATGCTGTGAGGAGGAGAGCAGGCGTATAATAGGGGCTGATGGCTGATGTATGAGATACACCAGAGAGTGTGGGGAGGAGACTGGTCAGATCTCTGGGCTGGTAACACACAGTGACATGATGTGAGGGGGAGAGCAGGAGTATAATAGGGGCTGATGGCTCCTGATGTATGAGATACACCAGAGAGTGTGGGAAGGAGACTGGTCAGATATTAGGGCTGGTAACACACAGTGACATGATGTGAAGGGGAGAGCAGGCGTATAATAGGGGCTGATGGCTCCTGATGTATGAGATATACCAGAGAGTGTGGGGAGGAGACTGGTCAGATCTCTGGGCTGGTAACACACAGTGACATGATGTGAGGGGGAGAGCAAGAGTATAATAGGGGCTGATGGCTCCTGATGTATGAGATACACCTGAGAGTGTGGGGAGGAGACTGGTCAGATCTCTGGGCTGGTAACACAGTGACATAATGTGAGGGGGAGAGTAGGAGTATAATAGAGGCTGATGACTCCTGATGTATGAGATACACCAGAGAGTGTGGGGAGGAGACTGGTCAGATCTCTGGGCTGGTAACACAGTGACATGATGTGAGGGGGAGAGCAGGAGTATAATAGGGGCTGATGGTTCCTGATGTATGAGATACACCAGAGAGTGTGGGGAGGAGACTGGTCAGATATCTTTGCTGGTAACACACAGTGACATGATGTGAGGAGAGCAGGAGAATAATAGGGGCTGATGGCTCCTGATGTATGAGATACATCAGAGAGTGTGGGGAGGAGACTGGTCAGATCTCTGGGCTGGTAACACACAGTGACAGGATGTGAGGGGAGAGCAGGAGTATAATAGGGGCTGATGGATCCTGATGTATGAGATACACCAGAGAGTGTGGGGAGGAGACTGGTCAGATCTCTGGGCTGGTAACACAGTGACATAATGTGAGGGGGAGAGTAGGAGTATAATAGAGGCTGATGACTCCTGATGTATGAGATACACCAGAGAGTGTGGGGAGGAGACTGGTCAGATCTCTGGGCTGGTAACACAGTGACATGATGTGAGGGGGAGAGCAGGAGTATAATAGGGGCTGATGGTTCCTGATGTATGAGATACACCAGAGAGTGTGGGGAGGAGACTGGTCAGATATCTTTGCTGGTAACACACAGTGACATGATGTGAGGAGAGCAGGAGAATAATAGGGGCTGATGGCTCCTGATGTATGAGATACATCAGAGAGTGTGGGGAGGAGACTGGTCAGATCTCTGGGCTGGTAACACACAGTGACAGGATGTGAGGGGAGAGCAGGAGTATAATAGGGGCTGATGGATCCTGATGTATGAGATACACCAGAGAGTGTGGGGAGGAGACTGGTCAGATCTCTGGGCTGGTAACACACAGTGACATGATGTGAGGGTGAGAGTAGGAGCATAATAGGGGCTGATGGATCCTGATGTATGAGATACACCAGAGAGTGTGGGGATGAGACTGGTCAGATCTCTGGGCTGGTAAAATACAGTGACATGATGTGAGGGGGAGAGCAGGAGTATAATAGGGGCTGATGGATCCTGATGTATGAGATACACCAGAGAGTGTGGGGAGGAGACTGGTCAGATCTCTGGGCTGGTAACACAGTGACATAATGTGAGGGGGAGAGCAGGAGTATAATAGGGGCTGATGGTTCCTGATGTATGAGATACACCAGAGAGTGTGGGGAGTAGACTGGTCAGATCTCTTTACTGGTAACACACAGTGACATGATGTGAGGAGAGCAGGAGAATAATAGGGGCTGATGGCTCCTGATGTATGAGATACACCAGAGAGTGTGGGGTGGAGACTGGCCAGATCTCTGGGCTGGTAACACACAGTGACATGATGTGAGGGGGAGAGCAGGAGTATAATAGGGGCTGATGGCTCCTGACTCCCTCACTGGGAAAATAAATATTCCTCATTCGTTGTACTGACAGAGGAGGGTGTAGGATAAGAGATTGCTGTAGTGACTGAGCAGGGAGAATATGTGACTCTTTTCTGTAATAAGTGTTTATTACTCACCTGTGCTGATATCTGTAGGGATCTCCTCCTCCTTACACTGCTGATCACCCCTCACATACGTCTCTTCTTCTCCCTCTGTATCTTCTGCCTTTATATCAGTCACATACGTCTCTTCTTCTCCCTCTATATCTTCTGCCTTTATATCAATCACATACGTCTCTTCTTCTCCCTCTATATCTTCTCCCTTCATATCAGTCACATACATCTCTTCTTCTTCCTCTGTATCTTTGATTTTAATATTATTTAATTGGGCTTCACCCTATGTAAACAAGACAAATATAATGACACACAGCTCCTCTACACAACATATAGTGACAGTCACTTTGGTTTATTGGGACGACCCTATAGCCCACCTACCTGATCCTCCTGTGGGATCCTGTGATACTCCTCTGTACAGTCCTGGGTATACAGAGGACGGCGACATCTCTCTGGGGTATTTCTGTTACTGGGCCCATCTGTAGGAGACACACAGTGACTGAGTACAGTGTATATATGTGATTATCAGGTGATGTGTGTATATAGGGGCCCCCATACCTGCTCTCCCCTGTACAATACATGACAGTCTACTCTTACCCAGTGATGTGAGGGGCAGGTGATTCTCCATCATCACGTCCTTGTACAGACCCCTGTGTTCCTCTATATACTCCACCTCCTGCATGGAGACATAGACAGTGACATCCTGACACCTTATAGGCACCTGACACACACAGTGATACAGTCATCACCCAGTCACATCCCCTGGTGTTACTGTATAATGTCCCATTCCCAGCAGTCACCTCTCCAGTCATCACCCAGTCACATTCCCTGGTGTTACTGTATAATGTCCCATTCCCAGCAGTCACCTCTCCAGTCATCACCCAGTCACATTCCCTGGTGTTACTGTATAATGTCCCATTCCCAGCAGTCACCTCTCCAGTCATCACCAAGACACATTCCCTGGTGTACTGTATAATGCCCCATTCCCAGCAGTCACCTCTCCAGTCATCACCCAGTCACATCCCCTCGTGTTACTGTATAATGTCCCATTCCCAGCAGTCACCTCTCCAGTCATCACCCAGACACATCCCCTGGTGTTACTGTATAATGTCCCATTCCCAGCAGTCACCTCTCCAGTCATCACCCAGTCACATTCCCTGGTGTTACTGTATAATGTCCCATTCCCAGCAGTCACCTCTCCAGTCATCACCCAGACACATCCCCTGGTGTTACTGTATAATGCCCCATTCCCAGCAGTCACCTCTCCAATCATCACCCAGACACATCCCCTGGTGTTACTGTATAATGTCCCATTCCCACCAGTCACCTCTCAAGTCATCACCCAGACACATCACCTGGTGTTACAGTATAATGCCCCATTCCCAGCAGTCACCTCTCCAATCATCACCCAGACACATCCCCTGGTGTTACTGTATAATGTCCCATTCCCAGCAGTCACCTCTCAAGTCATCACCCAGACACATCACCTGGTGTTACTGTATAATGTCCCATTCCCAACAGTCACCTCTCCAGTCATCACCCAGACACACACCCTGGTGTTACTGTATAATGTCCCATTCCCAGCAGTCACCTCTCAAGTCATCACCCAGACACATCACCTGGTGTTACTGTATAATGCCCCATTCCCAGCAGTCACCTCTCCAGTCATCATCCAGACACATCCCCTAGTGTTACTGTATAATGTCCCATTCCCAGCAGTCACCTCTCCAGTCATCACCCAGACACATCCCCTGGTGTTACTGTATAATGCCCCATTACCAGCAGTCACCTCTCAAGTCATCACCCAGACACATCACCTGGTGTTACTGTATAATGCCCCATTCCCAGCAGTCACCTCTCCAGTCATCATCCAGACACATCCCCTAGTGTTACTGTATAATGCCCCATTCCCAGCAGTCACCTCTCCAGTCATCACCCAGACACATCCCCTGGTGTTACTGTATAATGTCCCATTCCCAGCAGTCACCTCTCAAGTCATCACCCAGACACATCACCTGGTGTTACTGTATAATGCCCCATTCCCAGCAGTCACCTCTCCAGTCATCATCCAGACACATCCACTAGTGTTACTGTATAATGCCCCATTCCCAGCAGTCACCTCTCCAGTCATCACCCAGACACATCCCCTGGTGGTACTGTATAATGCCCCATTCCCAGCAGTCACCTCTCCAGTCATCACCCAGACACATCTCCTGGTGTTTCTGTATAATGTCCCATTCCCAGCAGTCACCTCTCCAGTCATCACCCAGACACACACCCTGGTGTTACTGTATAATGCCCCATTCCCAGCAGTCACCTCTCCAGT
Organism: Pseudophryne corroboree; assembly: GCF_028390025.1. Taxonomy (NCBI): domain Eukaryota; kingdom Metazoa; phylum Chordata; class Amphibia; order Anura; family Myobatrachidae; genus Pseudophryne; species Pseudophryne corroboree. The sequence continues at coordinate 1,332,218 of NW_026967552.1, forward strand.
CATCACACAGACACATCCCCTGGTGTTACTGTATAATGCCCCATTCCCAGCAGTCATCTCTCCAGTCATCACCCAAAAACTTCCTCTGGTGTTATTGTATAATGCCCCATTCCCAGCAGTCACCTCTCCAGTCATCTCCCAGACACATCCCCTGGTGTTATTGTATAATGTCAGATTTCCAGCAGTCACCTCTCCAGTCATCACCCAGACACATCCTCTGGTGTTATTGTATAATGCCCCATTCCCAGCAGTCACCACTCCAGTCATCACGAAGACACGTCCCCCGGTGTTACTGTATAATGCCCCATTCCCAGCAGTCACCTCTCCAGTCAGCAGCTGAATTATCTTATTGGTGAGTTCCAGGATCTTCTTGTCATTGTGTCTCTCATGTATTAGTGAGTGAGGTGGAGGCACTGGGATGGGGCTCTGGGTTCTACTCAGTCCTCCTGACACACGGGGATGGCTGTTGAGTATCTCGCACTCATTGGATGTCTTCTTCACTACTGTGTAATCCTGTGTAATGGAGGAGACATCAAATATCAATATATACACTCCCAGACCCCCCTCACCTTCCCAGTCATGTCCCTGTATTATTATTATTATTATTATAGATATAAGTGATGTTACTGTGATGCTCCCAGATCCCCTCACCTCCCCAGTCATGTCCCTTTATTATTACTACAGATATAAGTGACTTCACAGTGACGCTTCTAAATCACCTCACCTCCGCAGTCATGTCCCTGTATTATTTCTATAGATATGAGTGACGTCACTATGAAGCTCCAAAATCCCTTCACCTCCCCAGTCATGTCCCTGTATTATTACTATAGATATGTGATGTAACTGTGACGCACTGATTCTGTCACCTCCCCAGTCATGTCCCTGTATTATGACTATAGATATTAGTGACGTCACTGTAATTGCTCCCGGTTCCCCTCACCTTCCCAGTCATGTCCCTGTATTACTACTAAAGATAAAAGTAATGTCACTGTATAGCTCCCAGATCCGCTAACCTCCCCAGTCATGATCCTGTATTATTACTATAGATATGTGATGTCACATTGACGCTCCCAGATCCCCTCACCTCCACAGTCATGTCCTTGTATTATTACTATAAATATAAGTGACGTCACTGTGAAACTCCCAGATTCCCTCACCTCCCCAGTCATGTCCCTATATTATTATAGATAAAAGTGACATCACTGTGCCACTCCCAGATCACCTTACCCCCGTCATGTCCTTGAATTATTACTATAGATTTGTGAATTCACAGTGACGCTCACACCTCACCAGTCATGTTCTCGTATTATTACAAAAGATATAAGTGATGTCACAGTGACACTCCCAGATCCCCTCACCTCCCCAGTCATGTCCCTGTATCATTACTAAAAATAAGTGATGTTACAGTTACGCCACCATATTCCCTCACCTCCCCATTAATGTCCCTGTATTATTACTATAGATATAAGTGATGTTACTGCGACACTCCCAGATCCCCTCATCTCCCCAGTCATGTCCCTGTATTATTACTATATATATACACGTTAGGTTACTGTGACGCTCCGAGATTCCATCACCTCCCCAATCACGTCCCTGTATTATTACTATAGCTATAAGTTAGGTCACTGTGACGCTCCCAGATCCCCTCACCTCCCCAGTCATGTCCCTGTAGTATTACTATAGATATAAGTGATGTCACTGTGACACTCCCAGATTCCCTCTCCTCCCCAGTCATGTCCCTGAATTATTACTATAGATAGAAGTGATGTCACTGTGACACTTCCAGATCCCCTCACCTCCCCAGTCATGTCCTTGTATTATTGCTAAAGATATGTGATGTCACAGTGACACTCCCAGTTCTCCTTACCTCCCCAGTCATGTCCCTGTATTATTACTTTAGATATAAGTGATGTCACTGTGAACATCCAGATATCCTCACCTCACCAGTCATGTCCCTGAATTATTACTATAGATAAAAGGGACATCACTGTGATGCTCCCAGATCCCCTCACCTCCCTAGTCATGTCCCTGTATTATTACTATAGATATAAGTGACGTCACTGTGCCTCTTAGTTCCCCTCACCTCCCCAGTCATGTCCCTGTATTATTACTATAGATAAAAGGGACATCACAGTGACGCTTCCATATCCCCTCACCTCCCCAGTCATGTCCCTGTATTATTACTATAGATATGTTAGGTCACTGGGATGCTCCCAGATTCCCTCACCAACCAAGTCATGTCCGTCTATTATGACTATAGATATTAGTGATGCTACTGTGACGCTCCCATATCCCCTCACCTCCCCAGTCATGTCCCTGTATTATTACTAGAGATATATGTGATGTTACTGTGACACTTCCAGATCCCCTAACCTCCCTAGTCATATACCTGTATTATTACTATAGATATAAGCGATGTCACAGTGAGGCTGCCAAATCCCCTCACCTCCCATGTCAGGTCCTTCTATTATGACTATAGATATTAGTGATGTCACTGTGACACTCCCATATCCCCTCACCTCCCCAGTCATGTCCTTGTATTATTACTAGAGATATAAGTGATGTTACTGTGCCAGTCCCAGATCTCCTCACCTCCCCCAGTCATGTCCCTGTATTAGTACGATAGATAAGTGATGTCACTGTGACGCTCCCAGATCCCCTCACCTCCCGAGTCATGTCCCTGTATTATTACTAGATATCTGTGATGTCTCTGTGACACTCCCAGATCCCCTCACCTCTCCAGTCATGTCCCTGTATTATTACTATATATGACGTCACGGTGCATCTCCTAGTTCCCCTCACCTCCCCAGTCATGGCCCTGTATTGCTATAGATCAGGGTTGGCCAAAACAGTCCTCGAGAGCTACCAACAGTACACATTTTCCAGACCACCTAGCTGGTGCACAGGTGTAGTCATTACTAATTTAGATGTGCTGCATACATTCCTAACTGACAATTCTACAGATCTCCAGGAGGCCTGGAAAACATGAACTGTTGGTAGATCTCGAGGACCGGTTTGGCCAGCCCTGCTATAGATATTAGTGATGTCACTGTGACACTCCCAGATCCCCTCACCTCTCCAGTCATATACGTATTATTAATATAGATATAAGGTCACAGCGGCGCTCACAGATTCACGAACCTCCAGTCATGACCCTTTATTATTACTATAGATATAAATGATGTCACTGTGACACTCCCAGATCCCCTCACCTCCCCAGTCATGTCCCTGTATTATTACTAGAAATATAAGGTCATAGTGATGATCCCAGATCCTCTCACCTCCCCAGTCATGTCCCTGTTTTATTACTATAGATAAAATAAGATTTTACTTACCGGTAAATCTATTTCTCGTAGTCTGTAGTGGATGCTGGGGACTTCGTAAGGACCATGGGGATAGACAGGCTCCGCAGGAGACATCAACACTTTAAGAAAGAATTTAGATTCTGGTGTGCACTGGCTCCTCCCTCTATGCCCCTCCTCCAGACCTCAGTTAGAGAAACTGTGCCCAGTAGAGCTGACAGTACAAGGAAATGATTTTGGTAATCCAGGGCAAGATTCATACCAGCCACACCAATCACACCGTATAACACGTGATAACAACCAGTTAACAGTATGACAAATAACAGAGCATCAGGTCAAACCCTGATGCAACCATAACTTAACCTTTATTGAAGCAATAACTATATACAAGTTTTGTAGAAGAAGTCCGCACTTGGGACGGGCGCCAAGCATCCACTACGGACTACGAGATAGATTTACCAGTAAGTAAAATCTTATTTTCTCTAACGTCCTAGTGGATGCTGGGGACTCCGTAAGGACCATGGGGATTATACCAAAGCTCCCAAACGGGCGGGAGAGTGCGGATGACTCTGCAGCACCGATTGAGCAAACACAAGGTCCTCCTCAGCCAGGGTATCAAACTTGTAGAACTTTGCAAAAGTGTTTGAACCTGACCAAGTAGCCGCTCGGCAAAGCTGTAATGCCGAGGCCCCTCGGGCAGCCGCCGAAGAGCCCACCTTCCTAGTGGAATGGGCCTTAACTGATTTTGGCAGCGGCAATCCAGCCGCAGAATGAGCCTGCTGAATCGTGTTACAGATCCAGCGAGCAATAGTTTGCTTTGAAGCAGGAGCACCAAGCTTGTTGGAAGCATACAGGATAAACAAAGACTCTGTTTTCCTGATCCTAGCCGTTCTGGCTACATAAACCTTCAAAGCCCTGACCACATCAAGTAACTCGGAATCCTCCAAGTCAGTAGTAGCCACAGGCACCACAATGGGTTGGTTTATATGAAAGGATGAAACCAATTTCGGTAGAAGTTGTGGACGGGTCCGCAATTCTGCTCTATCCGCATGGAAAACCAGATAGGGGCTTTAATGTGACAAATCCGCCAACTCTGACACATGCCTAGCCGAACCCAAGGCCAATAGCATGACCAGCTTCCACGTGAGATATTTCAACTCCACCGTTTTGAGTGGTTCAAACCAGTGGGATTTCAGGAAACTCAACACCACGTTAAGATCCCAAGGTGCCACTGTGTTATGATTCCCGTACTCCAGACCAGAGGAGATCTTTATGGCAGAGGTCAGAGTACTGGAAATATATGCTGGTACGGGAGCAGGAAAGCCTAGTAACCCCTGGCGCCCTAACTCCGTTGTCTCGCCCGTGTTATCAGAAATCCCCTGCGAGACTATGGTTGCTTGAGCCCATGGCAGCCGCGTTCGAAGGGCGGATTATGTCTGCCCAACCCCGATGCCCCCTCAGGTCTTAATGGGAGACAAAGGGAAATCCGAGACAGGGTGATAACAAGGGGCCCTCTGACTAAGCAACCAGGCCAGGGGTTACAAGCTATCTAACTTAAACCAAAAGTATGTGCGGACAAACCGCCAGGGAAAAGGACAACCAAAGATCCACTGATCCGTTACTCCTATCCAGCACCGCTGGATACCAGAGTGGATTTGTGGGAGCGGAATCCTCCGCAAAAGCTCCAGAACACAATAAACTAAATAATAAATAGTAAGCGGTCAAGCCGCAACACACGGCTACGCCGCGACTCACGAACACCACAGGATGTTAAGGGTGCTCGGTCGGACTCCAGGAATAGATGACAAATTCCGAGTACTGGATCACTGAGGACAGGAACAACCGGGTTGAGCAGGACTGGAAACTCTCTGTAACTGACACAGCAAACAGGAAGCTATCACCGGCGTCTGTGAGAAGTCCTGGGAGTGCTTAAATTTGGGAGCCCTCCAATCATGATCCAGACAGGGTAATCACATAATGA